>NC_064633.1:422834851-423465078 GCF_023864275.1 Schistocerca cancellata
GAGTGTTTGACTCTCCTTTAAAGCTTAACACTTTGAGGACCACCGATTTAGAAGAATTTCAAGCCCAGAAGACAAGACATTTATGTCATTATTTTAAATTTTATTGGCATATTTGTGTGACATGTCTTAAAGTGTAACACACACAAAAAGACCATTGTTACAAGTGAAAACATAGTGTCTCTTGTAGCTTATTAATCTTCGAGACCAATATTGAAGTGAGCTTAGCTTTTCTTATAGCTATACTATGTATATTAATATAAACCATTAACTTTTCCTCTCTGTGTGTTCGAGCTACTTAACAGTGATGTTGCTACTGACTGACTACACAATGTATCCTATGCTCTAAATATCTGCTGTCATTGACTGGTGAGATCACGTGACATGAGCTTACAAAAAGGCATCACAATCTTGATTTCAGTGCTTCAGAAACTAATGTGCTGTATTTGGTGGAATTTGAATGTATACTCCATAATACGAAAATATGCAGTGTACATGTTGCTACACATCAAAGATCTGTCCAAAAACTTTTTTTCCTGTGTTTCGTTTCCTTAAGTGCTGGGAAGTTCTACGCCGGTGTATAAAACATTAACCTTTTGAAAGATTGATAAGTTTTACAGTTCCAAGGGAATGTATACTATCACTTAACACAGAAAAAGATACTATCACTTAATATAGAAAAAGTATATTTTCGCATGGGAAAAAGTGTATATGTTAACTGAGAAATCCAGGAAAAATCTCGGAATTTTTTTTCCTTGTCTGTGTATACTCTCTGACATCACACTAGACTAATCTAGGATCACTCTATTGAATGGGTGTGTAAAATACTGCTTTAAAAATAATTTTGCTTCTAATACGAAACCAATCGACGCTTTCGTTCCACACTGGGCCTCACATGAAAGATGTAATGAGCATTATTTGTTTGGGCTGAGTCCAGGTACACAGTGCAAAAATGAAATTGCAAATATCTGCTGAAACACCAGAGAAAATCTGCCTGATGACTCTTAGGAGGCACACCCTGCATAAAACTTCTCAGATTAAAACTGTGTTTTAAACTGGGACTCGAACTGGGGACCTTTGCTTTTTGCAGGCAAGTGCACTACCAGCTGAGCTACCCAAGCATGACTCAAGAGCTGTCCTCGCTGCTTTACTTCCCAGTACCCAGTGTCCTAGCTTCCAGACTTTACAGAAGTTCTGCGAAACTTGTGGGACAAGCACTCCTGGGAGAAAGGAAACTGCAGAGACATGGCTTAGCCACAGCCAGGGGGATATTTCCAGAATGAAATTTTCACTCTGCAGCAGTGTGTGCACTGATGTGAAACTTCCTGGCAGATTAAAACTGTACGTCAAATTGAGACTCGGACTCAGGACCTTTGCCTTTTGTGGGCAAGTAGTCAAGCACGTACCTGTGAAAAGCAAAGGTCCCGACTTTGATACTCAGTCCGGTACACTGTTTTCATCTGCCAGTAAGTTTCATATCATTGCACACTCTGCTTCAGAGTGAATACTTAATTCTGGACACCCTGTACAGGCTACAAGTGTCCATCGACCCCTCCCCTCCCCTTCTTCTGCCACTCCCTAACGCCCTGCAACCAAGCACTCGTGTGTGCGCGCGCGCACGCGCACATACACACACACACACACACACACACACACACACACACACACACACACACACGGAATAATTGGCTAGGTGACGTGTTCCTTTTACTTTTTTGTATGTCTATAAATGCATAATTTATTGAAATTGAAACAGTAATGAAAGTAGTGGCAGTGTGTTTCATAGTTCACACCTTAGAAATAAAAAATCTGCTGCACGGTAACATTCAATACTGCTTTGCTCCATCTTCTTTATTGTAAGATGCTTGGATCCTTCTTGGCATACTCTCTACAATGTTGTTGAGGCATTACTGCTCAAAACAGCTTCACTCTAAATGACGGCTTCTTGAAATTACCTGGTGTGAAAGGGGGAGTGTGGTTTCTGTGATGGCTCACTTTGTTTCAACAATTTCCCAAGTTAGGTTCATGTCAGCAGATGCTGCAGGCCATTCCATTTTCTGTCTCGTGGAGGAAGGAGTTTGCTAGATGGGTATAGTGCACTTGTGTGTTATCATCTTGAAAGACTAGTCCATCAGCAAGAATTCTATCTTGATACCACAAAGCACTCAAATTACTTTTCATAGTGGTGGAAGGCATCCAACATCTGCACCTGACAGGATTCTAAAACATAACTCATCTACTTTCGAGCTGAACCTTGTGGTATAACACATCATTTTGGGGAAAGTGATGTGTTACCCTATGTCTTCCTGCCTGACAAATGATAGTTGTAGATTTAGCAAGTGATTTTTCTTATTAGTTAAGGGATAAATTTCAACTCGCCTACTGCATGTGAATGGAATAGCAAAGATCATCAAAATCACAGTGACATCACTAAAAATGAATGCAACAGTTGTTTGACAGATCTGTACAGAGATAGACTGATTATATAGACAAACATTGTCTGATAAAACTCTGTAAGTGAGCTATGTCTATGTGTGAAATGGTTGTGTGTTGTGACACATTGTGTATGAATAATTTACAAAGAAGAAATTGTCGATTTAGTAGAGTCTGAAGACTAATGTAAGATTTCAGCTAGCACAGAAGAAGATGTAGTGGTGCAGATGCTACAACTATGAGATATAGACGTAGTTATTCTTGCATTGGTTTGCAATACAGAAAGATGGAATTATTAAGCAATGGCAACTGAAATCTTTTTCACAATAAACCAACATAGAACAGAACACATCATTCTAGCTCAGTTTCATGTAGGACTGAGTGAATTCTGGTGACCGTGTTTTCCTCAGTCCTACCACGGAACTGAGCCAGAACGAAGTGTTCCATTCCAGTTGTGTGCTAAGTAAGTATGAAAAGAGTTTGGCCACCGTTGCTTATTAATCTTGACTTTCTGTGTTGCAAACCAATGTCGGAACGACTGTGTGTGTATCTCATAGCTGTAGACTCCATCACCAATGCATCTTCTTGGACACTAGCTGAACTGTCACTTTAGTATTCAGTCTCTACTAAATAACATCAGCTTCTTCTTTATGAATTATGCACATAACGAACCTTTATTTACAATATGAAACCACTTAACATACAGTTTGTTTACAGAATTTCACCAGGCAGTGTCTGTCTATGCAGTCATTCTCTCCCTGTACAGATCCGTCAAACGCCTGCATTCATTTTTGTCATGTTACCATGAATGTTACGATCTGTGCTATTCTATTGCCTGCAGTGCATTTCCTAGCCAAGAGAGCAGGGGCACTGACTAGCTGCCCAAACAGTGGGTGCCATGGCATGCAAAAGGACTACCCTCATCATTTTACTTGCTCATAAGTATTCTGGTTCATTTCATAGTTGCCAGAATGAAGTGTTCTGTTCTATGTTGGTTGACTGTTTAAAAAAAAGTCAGTTGCCATTGCTGATTAATTCTGACTGACTGTGTTACACACCTATGTCAAATAATATGTGTGTGTGTGTGTGTGTGTGTGTGTGTGTGTGTGTGTGTGTGTCGCATCTGTAAACTTCTTCACCACTGTATCTTCTTTAGTGCTAGCTGAAATGTTAATTTAGTATTTGACCTCCATTAAATGACAATAACTTTTTCTTGGTAAATTATGCATACATTGTACCTTTAGTTACAATATGGAACCACTTCACAAACACTTTATTTACAGAATTTTATTGGATAATGCTTATCTACACACTCTGTCTATCAATGTTCAGATCTGTCAAAAGACTGCTGCATTCATTTCTTGTAACATAACCGTGATTGTCATGAGCTTCACTATTCTGTGGTCTGCAGCGTGATTTCTAGCTGGGTCAGAAGGAACACAGAATAACTGCCAAATAGCAGTTACTGCACTGTGCAGAAAGACTGCCCTCATCATTCTGCCTTTCAGACATGCTGCATCCGTCCACACCTACGCTCATGCCCAACAGAAACAAAATTCACACTGTCAGCGCTTATCCCTTAAGCAATAAATAAGCAAAGCATTTGCTAAAGTCATGGCCATCATTCATCAGGCAGAAAGACATGGGGTATACATCATTTTTCCCAAAATGACACGTTACATTACAACCTGTCTGATAAATACATTAATACACTCTTCTACTACAATCTTCAGGCATCACACACATCCTGCATCTGCTGGTGGACGGAACATGGTAGCATTCATGGCTGTTTCATTTCAAGTGTTCAATTCCCCACTTCTTTGTGCACATAGTGATGGTGGATTTGTACTGTTGTTTGTGAAGGACACCCAGAAACCAGTTTGGTCATGTGGAGAAGGTTTCATACTGTCAGGGTAGATACAGGCCTCCCAGTTCCTTCCAAAAAGGCAACACACGGTTCTGTTGCATTACATTGTGAATACCAGTGAGTCATAATTTGTACTTATTGGATAACAGCTGGTTTGTTGAATATGACCAGTGACTGCAAGGCAGATGTTAAGTATTATGTGTCTAATGATAGTGGGCATCTGTGTTAACAATCCTCCTTGCCTTAAAGTGATAATGCCCACAGGCGATAAGCTTGAAATGATCTTTCAGGACATGTTGACACACTTTACAGTGCAGATAAGCTGCATTACGTAATTTTAGACACAGCACACACTACTGCACTGCTTGTGAATGGCATTTTAGTTTTACCTCCAGTACCTAGATGGCTATACACTGGTAGTGACAAAAGTCACAGATAGCGATATGCACATATATAGATGGTAGTAGCGTTGCATCCACTGGGTATAAAAGGGCAGCTCCTTGGCGGAGCTGTCATTTGTACTCAAGTGATTCGTGTGAAAAGGTTTCCGACATTATTATGGCTGCAACCATGGAATTAATAGACTTTTAACATGAAGTGGTAGTTGGAGCTAGATGCATGGGACATTCTGTTTTGGAAATTGTTAGGAACTCAATTTTCAAGGTCTGCAGTGTTAAGAGTGTGTCAAGAATAACAAATTACAGGCATTATCTCTCATCGCGGACAATGCTGTGGTCGACGGCCTTCACTTAATGGCCAAGAACAGCGGCATTTGCCTAGAATTCTCAGTGCTTATGGACAAACAACATTGCTTGAAAAAACTGCAGTAATCAATGTGGGACATATGATGAATGTACCCATTAGGACATTTGGTGTTATGGACTATGGTAGTAGATGACCGATGCCAGTGCCTTTGGTAACAGCACGACATTGTCTGCAGCACCTCTCGTGGGTTCATGACCATATCTATTGGACCCTAGCTGATTGGAAAACTGTGGCCTTGTCAAGTGAGTCTTGATTTCACGTGGTAAGAGCTGATGGTTGGGCATGAGTGTGATGCAGACCCCACAAAGTCATGGACCCAGGTAGTCAACAAGGCACTGTGCAAAGTGGTGGTGGCTCCATTATGGTGTGGGCTGTATTTACATGGAATGGACTGGGTCTTCTGGTCCACTGGAACTGATCATTGACTGGAAATGGCTACTTGGAGACCATTTGCAGCCATTCATGGAATCCGTGTTCCCAAACAACAATGGAATTTTTATAAATGATAATGCACCATGTCACCGGGCCGCAGTTGTTTGCGATTGGTTTGATGATGAACATTCTGGACAATTTGAGCAAATGATTTGGCCACCCAGATTGCCCAACATGAATCCTATTGAACATTTATGGAACATAATTGAAAGTCAGTTTGTGCTCAAAATCCTGCACGAACAACACTTTCACAGTTAAGGATGGTGATACAGGCAGCATGGCACAGTACTTCTGCAGGATACTTCCAGTGACTTATTGATTTCATGTCATATCGAGTTTCTGTACTACACCTGACAAATGGAGATCCGACACAATATTAGGAGGTATCCCATGACTTGTGGCACCTCAGTGTTAATTTTAATTTTAATAATTAACAGCCTCAGTTGCACCATTTGTCTAGAATTTACCTAGGTTTCAGTCGGGATAACCCAACCTTCTTCAGAATAACAGTAACTACCGTCTTTCCATAGTGGGTAATCCCGATTGAAACCTAGGTAAATTGTAGGCAAATGGTGCAACTGAGGCTGTTAATTATTAAAATTAAAATTAATATTTACACAGTTGCTGACAGGGCCACAAAATGTTGAAGATATTTAAGCACCTCAGTGTATGTAACTATAGTCCATGTGGTCAAAAGAGTGTTGAGCATGTATATCCACAGAGAGTATTCAAAAATAATGGGTTGTTTACTCATTTTTTATGTACAGAAAATGTTTTTATTGGTAGTTTTGGTTTCCTACATGCGTACTTCACTTTTTTGCGTAACTGCCACTAACTTCTAAGTACTTGGTGTAAAGTTGCACTAACTTCTTCAACCTGCCTGCATAGAAATACTTGAGAGTTGAACCAATTCACAATTGTGGTCTCGAATTCATCATCTTTGACTTGTTATCCACATGTCATTGTTTCATATACAAGAACAGGTATTAGACACTAGGTTGTAGGTTGGGAGAGTGGTACAGGTTATCAAAACATTTCCGATGGAAATGCTGAATCTTATCCTTGGCATAGACAGCAATGTGGGACCCACTCTGTCATGTGAGATGTCATTTATGAATGGCAGTTTCTCACCCCATCGATTTTGGATGGCACATTTTAATTTGATGAGCATTTTTTAGTACATGTCTGCTGTAGTTGTTGATGTACATTCCATGAAACGAAACAGGAGAGTGCTTTTTTCAGCCTAGAAATTAATAACCTTCATTTATTGACTTGGGCAAGGAGAATGCTTGAATTCTTTTCAGTTTTGGCGCAACTGAATGGTGCCACTGCATTGATTATTGTTTTTGCTTTTGCATTGGTGTATGATAGCTACGCCTTGTCTTATGTAACACTGTGCGGAAATAAATCATCTCCATCTGGTTCAAACATGCTTGTCCACTTGTTATCCTATGTTTGATATGATGGTCGTTAAGCATTTTCAGTACCCACCTTGCATAAAATTTGTGATTATCAGAGTTTTTCTGTGACGGTCTTATAAATAGAAGTGTGTACAATATGAGGAAATTCATCAGTATTAGCACCAATAATCAGTTGTCAATCACATTGCAGTTTATACAATTCCAGTGGTGTGGATACTGGGCCTTGCATTCCATTGTTCTCCATCCAAGTTTTTACATCCTCTTTTAAAGTCATAACATCATTATCTAACCTTTCCAAAACTCATTACTGTTGGCCAATAAAACAGACTCGTGTCCTTATGAATTTGAGCAATTGCAGATCCTTGGTCTGGGGTTAGCATCTTTGACTAGTAATCAAAATCTCATGGGGTCCCTAGTTCAGTCCCAACCACTGCTTAAATTTTGAATAAAAATCCTCAGCAGTGGTGGCTGAAGATTTCCAGTTTAAGGAGTCACCCTCTTTCTGCCAACAGCCGTGTCTAAGAGCACAGAGGAAAGGTCAGAGTTTGAGGGCACTTTCATGTGGATGAGGAGAAAACCTGAACCTTAAAGATGGAAAAAACAGCAATGATCAATGGCATGAGGATGCAGAATGCAATGGAAACAACTGCATTAAGGACACACAAAGTCTAACCACAGATCATGGGGCTTGTAATTAAGTGTCATGATGATCTCTCCATTTAGAAAAGATTCGACACTAGTGTCCCATCTGGATCATCTTTGGGAGGCAACTGCTAAAGGGGAGAAGACCATGAGAAAAAAATTGAGTAACCAGTGAAAGAGTAGTATTGTAAGAATAATTAGTGTGTGGAATGTCAGAATTTTGTATGTGGTAGGGAAGCTACAAAACCTGAAAAGGGAAATGCTAAGGATTTTTGGTCAGACAAATGTGGGATAATATCAGTAGTAGTGAAAAACTGGAGTAGGATTTATTATGAGTAGGCAGTTCAGTGAAAGATTTGTTCTCACCAGAATCAACAGCAAACCAACTGCAACAACAGTAGTTCAGTTATATATGCTGACACCACAAGAAGAAGATGAGAAGACAGAGAAATATGTGCAGATATTAGACAGGTAATTCAGTAGGGAGAGGGTAAACTAAATCATTGGAACGTAGTAGTAGGGGAAGGCATACAAGAATGGGTTATGGGAGAATATGGGGTCACTGGTACAAATGAACGGTGAGAAAGAATAATTGAGTTTTGCAATTAATATCCACTAGTAATAGCAATTATGCTGTTGTAAAAATCACAAGAAGAGGAGGTATAGAGGGCTGAAGACATGAGAAGATTGTACCTGGATTACATCATGATGAGAGATTCTGAAATCAAATATTGGATTGTAAGCTGTAGCCAAAAACAGGTATAGTCTCAGATCACAATTTAGTAATTATGAAGAGTAACTGCATCATCCGAAAGAATCAGTGTGGAAAGAAATGGAATACTGATTACTGAGAAATGAAGGCATGCATTTGAAGTTTTCTAAGACTGTAGATGCTACAATAATGAATACCACAGTAGGCAGTTCAATTGAGGAAGAATGGACGTCTGTGGAAAGGCTGATCACAAACATTGGACAGACAAACTTAGGTGTAAGGAAGGCACTGGTGAAGAAACCTTTGGTAACAGAAGAAATGCTTCAACTGATCAATGAAAGAATTAAGTTAAAAAATGTTCAGGGAAATATAGAAGTACAACAATACTACTGTCTTAAAAATGAAATAAATAAAAATTGCAGGGAAGCCAAGCCAAAATGTCTGCATAAAAAATGTGAAGAAATCAAAAAGAAATGGTCGTTGGAAGGATTGATTCAGCATACAGAAAAGTTAAAACAATTATTGGTGAAATTAAAAGAAAGGGCAGCAACGTTAATAGTGCAATGGGAATACCACTGTTAAATGCAGATGAGAGAGCAGGTCGGTAGAAAGAGAACATTGAAGACCTCTCTGAAGGGGAGGATTTGCCTGATGACAAAAAAAAAAAAAAAAAAAAATTGGAAGTCAGTATGGAAGACATAGGACTCCAGTTGAGTCAAAGTTTAACAGGGTGTTGGAAGACTTGCAGTCAAACAAGCCAGGAGGAATAGATAACATTCCTTTTGAATTTTCTAAAATAACTGAGGGAAGTGGCACCCAAATCATCGTTCAAGTTGGTATATAGAATTATGAGACTGGAGAAATACCATCAGACTTCTGGGAGAGTATGATCTACACAATTCCGAATACAGTAAAGGCAGATACACGTGAGAATTATGGCACATTCAGCTTAGTAGCTCATGCATCCTAGATGCTGACAAGAATAATGTAAAGATGAATGTATAAGAAAATTGAGGATCTGTTATATGACAGTTTGGCTTTACGAAAGATAAAGGAATGAGGGAGATTGTTCTGACATTATGCCTGATAATGGAAGCAAGACCTAAGAAAAATCAGGACAAATTTAAAGGATTTGTTGACTTTGAAAAAGTATTTGACAATGTAAAATGGTGCAAGATATTCAAAATTTTGAGAACAGTTGGAGTAAGCTATAGGAAAAGATTGGTAATATACACTACTGGCCATTAAAATTGTTACACCAAGAAGAAATGCAGATGATAAATGGGTATTGGACAAATATATTATGCTAGAACTGACATGTGATTACATTTTAACGCAATTTGGGTGCATAGATCCTGAGAAATCAGTACCCAGAACAACCACCTCTGGCCGTAATGACGTCCTTGATACGCCTGGGCATTGAGTCAAACAGAGCTTGGATGGCGTGTACCATGCAGCTTCAACACGATACCACAGTTCATCAAGAGTAGTGACTGGCGTGTTGTGATGAGCCAGTTGCTCGGCCACCATTGACCAGATGTTTTCAATTGGTGAGAGATCTGGAGAATGTGCTGGCCAGGGAAGCAGTCAAACATTTTCTGTATGTAGAAAGGCCCGTACAGGACCTGCAACATGCGGTCATGCACTATCCTGCTGAAATGTAGGGTTTCGCAGGGATAGATTGAAGGGTAGAGCCACGGGTCGTAACACATCTGAAATGTAACGTCCACTGTTCAAAGTGCCATCAATGCGAACAAGAAGTGACAGAGATGTGTAACCAATGGCACCCCATACCATCACGCCAGGTGATACGCCAGTATGGTGGTGATGAATACACACTTCCAATGTGCGTTCACTGCGATGTCACCAAACACAGATGCGACCATCATGATGCTGTAACAGAACCTGGATTCATCCAAAAAATGACGTTTTGCCATTCGTGCACCCAGGTTCGCCGTTGAGTACACCATCACAGGCGCTCCTGTCTGTGATGCAGCGTCAAGGGTAACCGCAGCCACGGTCTCTGAGCTGATGGTCCGTGCTGCTGCAAACGTTGTCGAACTGTTCGTGCAGATTGTTGTCGTCTTACAAACGTCTCCATCTGTTGACTCAGGGATCGAGACGTGGCTGCACAATCTGTTACAGCCATGCGGATAAGATCAACTGCTATTGATACAAGGCCATTGGGATCCAGCATGGCGTTCCGTATTATCCTCCTGAACCCACCGATTCCATATTCTGCTAACAGTCATTGGATCTCGACCAACGCGAGCAGCAATGTCGTGATACGATAAACCGCAATCGCAATAGGCTACAATCTGACCTTTATCAAAGTCGCAAACGTGATGGTACGCATTTCTCCTCCTTACACGAGGCATCACAACAACGTTTCACCAGGCAACGCCTGTCAACTGCTGTTTGTGTATGAGAAATCGGTTGGAAACTTTCTTCATGTCAGCACGTTGTAGGTGTCGCCACCGGCGCCAACCTTGTGTGAATGCTCTGAAAAGCTAATCATTTGCATATCACAGCATCTTCTTCCTGTTGGTTAAATTTTGCATCTGTAGCACGTCATCTTCGTGGTGTAGGAATTATAATGGCCAGTAGTGTATAACACGTACAAGAACCAAGAGGGACCAATAAGAATGGAAGATCAAGA
Source organism: Schistocerca cancellata (assembly GCF_023864275.1). Taxonomy (NCBI): domain Eukaryota; kingdom Metazoa; phylum Arthropoda; class Insecta; order Orthoptera; family Acrididae; genus Schistocerca; species Schistocerca cancellata. The sequence goes on from NC_064633.1 coordinate 422,845,780, forward strand.
ACGAAGTGTTCAAATTAGAAAAGGACATAAGACAGTGAAGCAGTCTTTTCACCTGTATTGTTTACTCCATACATGATGAAAATAAAAGATATGTTCAGGAATGAGATTTAAATAGAGAATGAATGATATCAGTGTTAATATTTTCTGATGGCATTGCTACCATTAGTGAAAGGGAGAAACAATTACAGAACCCATTGAAAGGAATGAACAGTCCAATGAATACATAATATGGATTGAGAGTAAACCAAAGACAAAAGTAATGACTTGCTGCAGAAAAGAGCATAGCAATAACCTTAGCATCAAAATTGGTGACTGTGAAGTAGATGAAGTTGTTGTTGTTGTTGTTGTTGTTGTGGTCTTCAGTCCTGAGACTGGTTTGATGTAGCTCTCCATGCTACTCTATCCTGTGCAAGCTTCTTCATCTCCCAGTACCTACTGCAGCCTACATCCTTCTGAATCTGCTTAGTGTATTCATCTCTTGGTCTCCCTCTACGATTTTTACCCTCAACGCTGCCCTCCAGTACTAAATTGGTGATCCCTTGATGCCTCAGAACACGTCCTACCAACCGATCCCTTCTTCTAGTCAAGTTGTGCCACAAACTCCTCCCCAATTCTATTCAATATCTCCTCATTAGTTATGTGATCTACCCATGTAATCTTCAGCATTCTTCTGTAGCACTACATTTCAAAAGCTTCTATTCTCTTCTTGTCTAAACTATTTATAGTCCATGTTTCACTTCCATACATGGCTACACTCCATACAAATACTTTCAGAAATGACTTCCTGACACTTAAACCAAAACTTGATGTTAACAAATTTCTCTTCTTCAGAAATGCTTCACTTGCCATTGCCAGTCTACATTTTATATCCTCTCTACTTCGACCATCATCAGTTATTTTGCTCCCCAAATAGCAAAACTCCTTTACTACTTCAAGTGTCTCATTTCCTAATCTAATTCCCTCAGCATCACCTGACTTAATTCGACTCCATTCCATTGTCCTCGTTTTGCTTTTGTTGATGTTCATCATATACCCTCCTTTCAAGACACTGCCCATTCCATTCAACTGCTCTTCCAAGTCCTTTGCTGTCTCTGACAGAATTACGATGTCATTGGTGAACCTCAAAGTTTTTATTTCTTCTCCATGGATTTTAATACCTACTCCGAACTTTTCTTTTTTTCCTTAACTGCTTGCCCAATATACAGATTGAATAGTATTTGGGAGAGGCTACAACCCTGTCTCACTCCCTTCCTGACCACTGCTTCTCTTTCATGTCCCTCGACTATTATAACTGCCATCTGCTTTCTGTACCAATTGTAAATAGCCTTTCGCTCCCTGTATTTTACCCCTGCCAACTTTAGATTTTGAAAGAGGATATTCCAGTCAACATTGTCAAAAGCTTTCCCTGAATCGACAAATTCTTGAAATGTAGGTTTACCTTTCCTTAGTCTATCTTCTAAGATAAGTCGTAGCGTCAGTATTGCCTCACATGTTCCAACATTTCTATGGAATCCAAATTGATCTTCCCCGAGGTCGGCTTCTACCAGTTTTTCCATTCGCCTTTAAAGAATTCGCATTAGTATTTTGCAACAGTGACTTATTAAACTGATAGTTCGGTAATTTTCACATCTGTCAACACCTGCTTTCTTTGGGATTGGAATTATTATATTCTTCTTTAAGTCTGAGGGAATTTTGCCTGTATCCTACATCTTGCTCACCAGATGGTAGACTTCTGTCAGGACTGGCTCTCCCAAGGCTGTCAGTAGTTCTAATAGAACTACTCCCAGGGCCTTGTTTCGACTTAGATCTTGTTTCGACTTAGATCTTTCAGTGCTCTGTCAAACTCTTCACGCAGTATCATATCTCCCATTTCATCTTCATCTACCTCGTCTTCCATTTCCATAATATTGTCCTCAAGTACATCGCCCTTGTATAGACCCTCTATATACTCCTTCCACTTTTCTGCTTTCCCTTATTTGCTTAGAACTGGTTTTCCATCTGAACTGTTGATATTCATACATGTGGTTCTCTTTTCTCCAAAAGTCTCTTTAATTTTCCTGTAGGCAGTATCTATCTTACCCCTTGTGAGATAAGCCTCTACCACCTTACATTTGTCCTCTAGCCATCCCTTCTAATCCATTTTGCACTTCCTGACGATCTCATTTTTGAGACATTTGTATTCCTTTTTGCCTGCTTTACTTACTGCATTTTTGTATTTTCTCCTTTCATCAATTAAATTCAGTATCTCTTCTGTTACCCAAGGATTTCTACTAGCCGTAGTCTTTTTACCTACTTGATCCTCTGCTGCCTTCACTACTTCATCCCTCAGAGCTACCCATTCTTCTTCTACTGTATTTCTTTCCCCCATTCCTATCAATTGTTCCCTTATGCTCTCCCTGAAACTCTCTACAATCTCTGGTTCTTTCAGTTTATCCAGGTCCCATCTCCTTAAATTCCCACCTTTTTTTCAGTTTCTTCAGTTTTAATTTACAGTTCATAACCAATAGATTGTGGTCAGTGTCCACATCTACCCCTGGAAATGTCTTAAAATTTAAAACCTGGTTCCTAAATCTCTGTCTTACCATTATATAATCTATTTGATACCCTTCAGTATCTCCAGGGTTCTTCCATGTATACAACCTTCTTTCATGATTCTTGAACCAAGTGTTAGCTATGATTAAGTTATGCTCTGCGCAAAATTCTACCAGGTGGCTTCCTCTTTCATTTCTTAGCCCCAATCCATATTCACCTACTACATTTCCTTCTCTTCCTTGTCCTGCTGTCGAACTCCAGTCACCCATGACTATTAAATGTTCGTCTCCCTTCCCTATCTGAATAATTTCTTTTATCTCATCATACATTTCATCAATTTCTTCGTCATCTGCAGAGCTAGTTGGCATATAAACTTGTACTACTGTAGTAGGCGCGGGCTTCGTGTCTATCTTGGCCACAATAATGCGTTCACTATGCTGTTTGTCCTAGCTTACCTGCACTCCTATTTTTTAATTCATTTTTAAACCTACTCCTGCATTACCCCTATTTGATTTTGTATTTATAATCCTGTATTCACCTGACCAAAAGTCTTGTTCCTCCTGCCACCGAACTTCACTAATTCCCACTATATCTAACTTTAACCTATCCATTTCACTTTTTAAATTTTCCAACCTACCTGCCCAATTAAGGGATTTGACATTCCACGGTCTGATCTGTAGAATGCCTGTTCTCTTTCTCCTGATATCGACGTCCTCTTGAGTAGTCCCCACCCAGAGATCTGAATGGGGGACTATTTTACCCAAGAGGACGCCATCATCATTTAATCATACAGTAAAGGTGCATGCCCTTGGGAAAAATTATGGCTGTAGTTTCCCCTTGCTTTCAGCTGTTCCCAGTGCCACAACAGCAAGGCCGTCTTGGTTAGTGTTACAGGGCCAGATCAGTCAATCATCCAGACTGTTGCCCCTGCAACTACTGAAAAGGCTACTGCCCCTCTTCAGGAACCACACGTTTGTCTGGCCTCTCAACAGATACCCCTCCGTTGTGGTTGCACCTACGGTGTGGCTATCTGTATCGTTGAGGCACACAAGCCTCCCCATCAACGGCAAGGTCCATGGTTCAGGGTGGTGAGGGGGGTGGGGGGGTAGATGAAGTTAAGGAAGTAAAATAACACATGATAGATGAAGCGACGAGGACATAAAAAGCAGACTAGCACAGGCAAAGAGAGCATTTCTGCCCAGAAGTCAGCCCGTGTCAAACATTGCCTTAAAATGAGGAATAAATTTCTGAGAATGTAGGTTGGGAACACAGAATTGCATGGAAGTGTATCAAGGACAGTGAGAAAACCAGAAAAAGAATGAGAATCAATGCGTTTGAGGCATGGTGCTACAGAAGGATGTTGAAAATTAGCTGGACTGATAAGATAAGGAATGAGGAGGTTCCTTGCAGAATCATTGAAGGAAGGAAAATATGGAAAACACCGACAAGAAGTGACAGTAAGAAGGGATGGAGAGGTAGGACATATGTTAAGGTATCAAGGAGTAACTTCCATGGTATTAGTGGGAGCGGGGGAGGGTAAAAACAACAGGGAAAGACAAAGATTTGAATTCATCCAACAAATAATAGGTTGCAAGTGCAACTCTGAGATGAAAAGAGTGACACGTGAAAGAAAATTGTTGTAGGCTGTACTGAACCATACAGATGACTAATGAATCAAACCATTGTCTTCTGCCATCCATTTTGTAGATAATAAATAATGGCACTGCATTCTTGTGACTTTGTTTCGCCAACATTGCCTGCTTTTTGGATATGCTTCATGTACAAAGAGAATCTATTTGTGAGATGCATAACTTAGGTCTGAATCCTAAAGTATATTTTAGATAATAATAAGTTACATTATTGAAGCCTTTACAAGATGTATTTTAAGCAATCATAGTATCAATATATATCTAGCTGATTACCATTTAAGGCATACTGTTTGCTGACACTTTTGCTGCATATGTTCCAGTCACCTATTTGTATCAGTTTCTTGCTATGTATACTTCCAAGTACTTAAGGAATAGTAGTCTGCTCAAGTTGCACAATAAAATTTTTAAGGGGTGTTCAAAATACAAACATGATAGGTTGACTTGGGAGTGTGTTCATGGCCATTTGATTTTTAAAAATTATTAGTTTAGAAAGTCTTTGGCAAAAGCATGGACTTTTAATATTTTTACATTCAGTTCATCTTGTTTATGTAGGTACATATGCGGCTGCATTCGGGTGATAAACCTTACAAGTGTGAATACTGCGGTCGTCACTTTCGACAGTGGGGTGATTTGAAGTACCATTGCATATCAATACATTCGGAAGAAAAGAATTACCAGTGTGAATACTGTGGGAAAGACTTTGCCCGAAAATACTCTCTCATTGTGCATAGACGTATTCATACTGGCGAGAAAAATTACAAGTGTGAATTTTGTGGGAAAAGCTTTCGTGCCTCCTCATACCTTCAGAATCATAGACGGATTCACACAGGTAAGTTAAAGTTTTCGTTTTGCTTTTTATTCTTTGTTACATAACTTTTTCCTGTGACTGTGTTTTAGATTTATATTACAGGTTCAGTTTCCATTATTAAATATGATTTTGCTGTGAGAAGTAAACCATGTTTTGCCAGGTAGTGTAATTTTTCTAGGATGTTTGTTATAGTACTCACTCACATTTGTTGGCATAATTACTGTAAAATATAAGGACAACAAAATTAATCTGAAACTGCAATGGAAAAGAGACTAAAATATGTAACCTGCCCACTGCTCTCTAATTGGTGGCGTAAAGCCAGCAGCTCTGACATCCCTTTCTGTTTGTGTCATACATCACAGCAAGCATTGACAACATGTTACTCTGCACTCCTTGATCCTATGTAAACTTTTATCATCTCTTGCAGAAATGTCTGCTATTTTTGAATATTCACCCAAAGTCATTTCAGTTCCGACTGCAGATGAAAAGGCAGTTAACTCACAAAAAGATTTAGTTGCGATCTTTTGTATTGCTATTATGAAAACAGCCATTTTCTTTCTTTTGCCTGTATATAATATATTATATTAAAGTCAATGTTATGTTTGTGATAACTTACTCCAATGAAAGCAGAAAAACAGTTAACAGTAATTCTAAAGAGCAGCATCTGTACAGCCCAAGGAGCTTAGAATAGATTATAACCTCCTCGATGCAGCGTCTTGTAACTTGTCCTCGGTAAATAGCGGTCAGTCTGTTATGCAACAGATGAACAACAGTTGGTTGCAGTGCTCGCTCATCTCTCACAAAGTTAAAGAAACAACAACCAAATGCTTGTGAAAGAAAGAATTAAATATATCAAATAATAGTTCAGTAAAACAAACCATACTCAAATTAGACATTGCCTGAGATTGCACCAATGGCAGGAGTACAAATGCCAGTGTCAGCAGTTTCGTGTGACAACTCAGCCTTTCTGAATTGTTCAAAATAAACCTGCATGTGATCTTAGTTGCCAAAGCTTCATTTGTAAATGTAATAGAACCTCTACATTAATTGATTACACAATGTAAAAACATTGACTTCAGCAGTAATAGTTAATCTGCGAATGTAAGATGACCCTGTATTTTTCAGATGAAGAATTTGGGGAAAACCTCATCTTATAATTGGGTAAATATGACAAAAGAGATGATTCAGGTTTGAGATGAAGTTGATTGCTGGATGACACTGGTTCCTGTGGTCTAGCACCTGTAGTGTGAATAGATTAAATTAATAGCTAAATGAAGGAAGAGAAATTTCAGTACTCACTGTGGTTGAAGTGGCAAGTAAATTGGTCCCATTATCAATATATAACACACCAGTGAATTATTTGGAAAGCTCGTCCTGAAATGAAGGAAGTGTAAAAATCAAAATGTATGAATGAAATGGATAAGAGTATAAAATTATACCTAACTAACATTTAAGTTCATGTGCGTTTATGTTCAAGTGAGATGAAACGAACATAAACTGCTAAAACAATTTTTTGCGCCAGCTGCGTTTCTGCAAATGTATGTGGGCCTATATCAAAGGCATAATTACACAGGGTCTATACGCTCTGGGACAACCCAGAAATCCAAGAAAAACACGGGAATTATTTCATCCAGGAGAAAACAGGGAGAAAACTGGAAATCTTTTAGAATTCTGGGAATTTTTCATTGTTTTAGTCTTCAGTTTAATTTTTTTAAATTTTGACTAATAAGAACTGATAAACAGTAAAATGTGTCAAAGGCCTTAGGATGAAGACTATGGAATACTTCATAACAATAAATTGTTGCCATCAAGCGTGATGTCAGAACTGTATACATTAAGTTAATTTGAGCAGTTGTGAGCGGGCTCGCACGCAAAAGCAGTTGAGTTGCATAAAGGCAATACCTTATCCCGGTTCGGGCTACTTGAAGAGTGGCTGTTAGCTGTATCAGCAGTAGCAACAAGCAGCCAGATGCTAGGTGGAAAAATTTTTCTTGTGCACCCCAAGCTGCCAGATTCGCGCATGTGCATAGCAGTCAGAGTTGTAGTAGGTAGGGGGTTGTGTAAGCTGTGGTTATGTTTAGTGATTTTGCTGTTTCCTCGTCATTTACACTTCTCACATCAAATGAAAAAGAAAACGGATTTCTGTGGTTGGGAGCTATCAAGTAAATTAAAATACATTCACATAATTACGGAAGGCTAACATATGTTATTAGTTTCAGTTTTCTGATTTTATTTTACTTCCGTGTCAAGCATTAATCACCTTGCAGAACAATGAAGTTATTTTTGTAGGTTTGCTAAAGAAATTTGGCTTTTATTAATTTTTTCTGCTGAGTCAGTCAATTTACTTGAAATGAAGTGTTTCATTCCAGACTGTTGGCTAGTTTCAGCTGTTCGCTGAATTTCAAGTGCACGTTTTCATCTTCTGGCAGGTACGGTATTAGGCCACACTAAAGAACCAAACATGAGATTATACAGTACTGTTACTCCAAGAAAATTTGCATCCCAAAAACCGCACTAAAAATCTTAACATCAGGTTGAGGCCTATGTCATTGCGAATCTGGACATGTTAATGTGTACTTTAAGCTGAATTGTGCATTTTAGTATGTTTTACGAAATTCCCATGTTCTTGGACTATCGTATTTCTTTTATGACGTCATGTAAGATCTCTTACTACTATATTCATACGAACATACGGGCTTCCTAAGTCGTCATAGCTGCCCAGGCGCAGTAACACCTGTTTTCTAGCACACACTGGCAACTGCTGAAATAAAGCTATTTCTTACAGGTTACAGGAAAATATTGCGAATGGTGTTTCGAGAAGCATTAGTTTCAATGAAAATTTCCTTTTACGCAAGATGAATTATGTTACTTGTGTGATTGTGCTATGAATTTCTTAAATCACAGAGTGTTTGACTCTCATTTAGAACCTAACACACTGAGGGCTAAGACACTTAGAAGAATTTCAAGTCCAGAAGACCAGAGATTATGTCATTATTTAAAGTTTTACTGGCACATTTGTGTGATGTATCTGAAAGTGTAACACATGCAAAAAAGACTAACATTATATGTGAAAACTTAGTTTTTTCCTTGTAGCTTATAAATCTTCAAGACCAATATTATATTTGAAAACTTAACTTTTCTTGTAGGTACACTATGTACATTAATTTAAACCATTAACTTTTCCTATTTGTGTGTTCACACTAGTTAACAGTGATATTGCTATTGGCTGATGATGTCATGTGTCCTATGCTCTGAATATCTGCTATCAATGGCTGGTGAGATCACGTGACATGAGCTATAATTAGCTTTGGCTTACAAAAGCGCATTTCAATGTGGGTTTCAGTACTTCAGAAACTAATGTGCTGTTTTGAATCTATACTTTCCTAATACAAATACAAAAATGTGCAGCGTAATGTTGCTGCACATCACAGATTTTTCCAAAACTTTTTTTCTCCCCTGAGTTTTTTCATTCTCTGAAGTTCCTCGTTAGTGTATAAAACCTTTACCATTCAGTGGCTTGATATTTTTTTTACAGCTCCAAGAGAAAGTATATAAGTGTAAGCTGAAACATTTTATTGTTACTACTGTGATATTTTTTACCTTCATGTGGTTTATAATATCTGTAGTGCATCGATTCATTTTGACGGGATGTCTTGTCTTCTGAAACATGACTGAACTTGAAGGTGGACAAAAATTATTGAAATTTCTTTAAACTGTACATATTATGAGAGTTCTTAAATTTATTAAAACTATCCCGGCTGTTATGTGGCTGTCCCACATTTTTTTGTGTAAAAAATTTATACTCCTGTGGATAACACCTTCAAGAGATGGCAGGTTACATTCGCTCAGTTAACACCATGGCTTGCTACTGACTGAAATAAATATCTGTTGCTGTGCATCTTGATGCAGGGACTTGAAGTAATTTGTTACTTTTTTATTATTTATCTTTTTCAAATTTTGATTGCAATTTGGCCATTTACAGTTGTAAACATTTCCAATGTAGAAGATTGGTTACTGGAACACTTCTTCTTCATAACCAAGAACTGCAAAGTTTACACTACCTCTTTCTGATTAAAGTTATTGTTGTATGTAGTAACCTTTATCGTCTCTCATTACAATTTACTGCAACATCCATTCATGGCTGCCACAACCTACACATTATCAAAAAGAATCTTGTATTTTCTTCTCTGCAACATGTGTCCAACTGTAACTGATATAGCCATTTCCTCAAAAGTTTCCTTTGTGCTTTTCCTTTGTGCTCCTCTGTTCATTTTTCTAGTGTTTTTCATATTTTGTGAATTCCTTTTTTGCAATTTTGAATAGCTAAGGTCAGTCAAGGATGGTCGCCAGGTGTTAGAAGAATCGTGGACATAAAAGCTCACCAGATAAAATGTTAGTCATTAGTGAAAATGAATGTATCTTTGGATTTAGTAAAGCATAATCCCTATGCGCTCACACTAAATGTAAGACATTCTTAATAATCTGGCACTTTCACAAAGCCAGTTAAAAATCTGAAAGGAACTGCCAGATTAGCAGTAGCCTAGTGTAATATGACTGAGTGGTTCAGTTGCACATGCCACTTCCAGTGTGATAAAACAAGTCTGAATGATGAAGAACGAAGTGGCAGACCATCTCTCTGTGAAGAAACCAGGTGTTGTACGAGAACAAATGGCACTGGTGCTTGAAGAGCGATGTATCACAAATGAAGTGATAATAGAAAGTGTGGCGATGTTGTGGATCAGTTTTCAGCATCTTGTACGACATTTTGAATGTGGCAAAGATCGCTGCTACAGGTACTTGTGCCCATTCAAAGAGACTGCAAATGAGGAAAATTGAAATTGTTGCAACAATGTCATGCCAGTCCAGATGACTACAATCTAACAAAAAGAAAATGATGCACCACGAAGGGGTTATGTCAGTGTGTTAGAATTTGATATTCATACAGTTATCGATGGAAAATGCAAAATTGTAAGCTTTGACATCTGAGGGATTAAAGTGTGATGCTACAGCATAATTTCATTGGGTTGCTGGCAAGAATAGTGAATAGGAGGACATGTTGATAGCGGGGCGTAAAGTCTGCAAATTTCATTCCACGTACTCAGTTGCACAGTAACTATGTCTCTCAGAGAGACAAGTGAACAATATACGCAGATGTCAACATTTGACAGACTCAAAGAAGCTGGTTGGCGTAATTGGCTAATCGCTCGAAATTTCAATATGAGTGATGCCACTATTCTATGATATTGGCAGGAATGGGTGAAAAACCATCACTGAAACGGTGGTCGACCTAGAGAGCCGACAGAATGTGAATATTGATAAAATCATCAGAGAGACACTCAGAGCTGTGGATTTATCATTATCATTGATCCGACGTGGGAATACTGTTCCAGTGACAACAAGGACCATTAATAGGCGATTCGCAGAAAGGTCAACTACCATGGTCCTCTGTACATCAACAAGCCCATTTGCAGTGGTGCCTAGCACAATGGGGCTGGAATCTCATTGACTGAAGAAGAATTGTCTTTAGTGATGAGACCCTCATTGAACTGGGCTCCGATGATTAGTGAAGGAGTCTCTGGAGACTGTGTTGGGATACTAAACTGACTGTCGCCCGCCATGTGGCTTGGCAACCAAGAGTGATGATCTGGGGTGCCATTCCGTTTCATAACAGGACCGCTCTGGCCCACATTTCAGCAAAATAATGTCTGCCTACACACGGTGAAAGTTCTGCTGCTTGTGTCCGTGCTTGCCAAACCCTACTTTATTAAACAAGGTCACCAGATCTCTCACAAATTCAGAATATTTGGAGCATTATGGGCCCTCTAACCAGCTACAGATTTTGACGCTCTAACTTGTTAATTGGACAGAATTTGGCACGATATCTCTCGAGAGGACATCCAAAAATCCTGTCAGTGAATGCCAAACTGAAAAACTACTTTCCTAAGGGCCAGGGATGGCCCAAAGTGCTATTATTTTGTTTCTGTAAATCTCTTCCCCATGAATAATCCATCTAATTTTTCTGAAATTCTAATTATTTGTTTGTCTGTAAGCGTACGTCACATATACCGATTTCCGTCCATTCGTAAATTCCTTCGGATGAGTCGTCGTCTTTTTTTTTTTTTTTTTTCCCCCTCGCCACAGAGTGGGATTTAACTGTCTATTTATGGACAAGTGCTGGGTGTGCCACTATGATTCTGAAATGGAGCAAAGCAAGCAGTCCAACGGAAAAATGCGTAGTCGCAACCATCACCAGGAAAGGTGTTGCTGAGGGTTGTATGGGACTGTTATGATGCATTGCTAACAAATTATGCTCGTAAGGGCTAAACCGTCAGATGATCATATTACGGAAATCTAGTGACTGGGTTACGGGAGGCCGTGAAGACAAAACATCTTGGGAGGCTGTACAAGGCGGCATTTTGGTCCACACCAACACTCCAATTCATTCAGCACAGCACACAGTACTGCTTCTTTGGAGCAGTTCACACTGTGATGATATGACGTTCCCACTGGTACTGACGTGTCTGCTTGATACAAGATTACTCAAATGTGTAATAATAATTTCATTTTAAGTACGTGTAATAATAATTTGATTTTAAGTAGAAATTGAAATTAATTACTGGAAAGAAAGCTGTTAAAATTAACTGGAGCAGACGACCATTCTTGATGGTGGATGCATTTTTGCTAGTAGCCAAACTGACTTAGAGAAAAATGCTGGAAAATTTAGAAAAGATTACATCGTTTAGTACCACCATCAATTTTCCTGGGCCCGTATCTGTTATTTACGGGTGAAACAGAATCATAGCTTGGAGACTGTGGCTGGATCATTTAAGTTTCTGCACTTGCATTCAAGTTTGCAAAACACTTCATGATGATCAGCAATTAATGTCAGGGACACTGTAGCAAATTACAAATGAATAAAAGGCAGAATATTAATTGTATTTGGCCATTGCATCTCTGCGCCATGATCCGTTAAGCTCGTATTGGTGGTTGGCTCTAACAACAAGCCATCACAATATTTCATGTATCATATATCTATTAGGAAAACTCATGAGTCTTAAATAATTTACCTTAATTTAATAGCAAATGGTTCTAAAGCTAATACTAATAGTCACTCTGGAGTGCTGTAAATCATGTAGAACTGGTACTAGGCACTCAAATGACTCTCTACCACCAACATATGCTACGGCAAGGAGTGGTTGGTGTGTGTATGTGTGTGTGTGTGTGTGTGTGTGTGTGTGTGTGTGTACCTGTTTTTTGTGTGGAAGCAGTGCATTAAGATGGGTCAGTGTGGAGACTTAACAAAATGGCAGAAAGGATCTATGTGCTTCAGCGTGCTCGTGACCACTTCGTGAATTAAGTTGCCCTATTTGTTTATGTATCAACACAGACAGCCAACTGTACCTACAAGAATGCTGTACCACTCACACCACGTAACACAATGTGAGAACAGTGGTCGTAAAAATTTCCTGGTCAACAGGGTCAAGAGAAGAGTGTCACATCTTGTCAGTGACACTCGGTTTCAACTTGACGATAATTGCTGATGTCAGTGAATGCGTGTCCATCTCGACCAGTTTTTGAGCAAACACTTTGAAGGGAACTGCACACAGTGGACGTTGGGAGTTGTATGCCTCACAGAAGACCATTGCTTACAGTGGTGTGTGAAGCTGCGCATCTTCCACATGTCATACAACACAGAAACTGGACAGTAGCCGGCTGGAGGCATTTAATGTGACAATACAAATCACAGTTAAGCGTCTTTTGAAATTGTGAAAGATGTCGAGAGTGGTGATGGCTTGTGGATGATGTAGTTCAGGCCAGGAGTGATTGTGTGGAGATACATAAATTTTTTACAATTACTCGGGTCTACTTATTCAGGTTACCATCAATTAACCACGAAGTTTATTTCAACATATTCATTAACAAAGTATTGTCCCATCTTCATGATTAATATACTGTGGACGATCCATTTTTCTAAGATGACAATAGTCACGTTCACAGTCGCAGGGCACCATACTTGCATTGGTGACTTGACAAAAACTCGCACACCTTACTGCACCTTGCTTTGCCTGCTAAATCATTTAAGCTTAATTCTGTACAAAATGTGGTGTCTATTTGGAACAGCAGGTGAAACATAGCAGTCAGTATCCCCCAGCTCGGTAACTGCACGGGGTCTGATCATCAGTGGTTCACTTCAGCTGGATATGCATACCGGGAGAAACTTCCTCGCCAAATTGTGCCGTTTAACGATGCTGGAGGTGGTATTACGAAGTATAGTGTGATTTCTCCTTGGGATGAATAGTTCTTTTCTGTCTATTGTGCTTACAGTACAGCAATGTAGGAATGATAGTTTGCGCTCTTCACGTAGAGGCGGTGTTGAGTTGCAGACGGGCACAATAAGAAGACTGCTAAAAAATTAGGCTTGGGAAAAGGATAATTATTTTACCAGTCTTTTCATTGTGCCAGTTTGCAACTCTGTGCCTCCTTTATGTGGTGAGTAGCATTGTGTCCTTTCCATGTTGTTGTTATTTCATTCTGGACTTTCCAGTTCTTAGAATGCAGAGTAGTTGTGGGAAGGTGTATGCAGGATGTAGGTTCTATGAAGAGAGTGATGGAAAAATGATTAGTAGAGTATAAAGACAACCGTCAAAGGAAAGAAACAGATATTCCAGCTGTAGCAGATTACATTTTGCAGCTAGGAAACAACAGGATTCTATTTAAGGGGACTGGTCTGTGAATACCAGGGGAAATGTTGAAAAAAATTGTCAGTTTTTTAAATAGTGTAAATCAAAGAATAAGATTTGTAAGTCCATATAATGCTTACCTTCCTTTATGACCTTTTGGGAACATTTTTGTATGAACCACAGCTTTAGCTCTCACACTTTTTTTAATTGTATTTTTTTGTTGCAAGTGAAATAAGCCGTGCTAATTATTTATGAACATCTTAGGTACACATTACTCAGAATACAAAGTAGAAGGTTTATTTTTTCCTGTAATTTCTTTACACTATTATCTTTAAAGCAGATTATTGTAAAGATGGTGTTGTCATAAGTTATGGTACAAAAATTTTTAAGGATGATTATCAAAAATTTCGGAAATGAATTCAGAGTTATTCTTCGAAAAAAAGCATTTTATTTTCAAAGGTAAGTCACAAGAGTAGTCTTCTTTTTAGTTAAGTATGTTTTAGGTCAGTATACAACATTTCAGCTCTCTGTCTTTAATAGTTTTTAACCAAAGTGTACCAGAACATGAAATAATTTAACTTTCCGGAAATTCAATTTAAAGTTAAAACTTGCTTTCTCTATTAAACTTGCATGGCACTAGTGCATTCCAGGTCTTTATTCATCTTGTTTCTTGTGGTCTTCCTCCCTTCTCTTTTTCACACTTGTTCTTATTCTTGCTTCTTTGGTAGCTTCCAACACTGATTTTTCTGCTTCAAAGAGTCTCCTTTGGTCAATGGCAATTACGGCTCTATGCATATTTAGTCCACCAGGCACTCTCATCAGTTCCATAAAGTTAAGCCTTGACACTGCACCATCATTGAAACAAAGAACAGCATTTAGCATACCTATTTTCAATGTTTTTAGTCCTATTAGAACAGTTTTTGGTATCCGTTCCCATACACAATTTTTGAAACTTTCATTTGGATTTTGAGTCCTACTGTGTAAACATTCCTCTAATAATCTTGTGTCACTAAATTTTATAACTTCCGTTATAGCTAATGGCAAAGAATGTTTATGGTTGTAGGTCTCACCTTGTAACAGGCCTCTGGTAGCCACACCATGAGTCACTGCCATGTGGGCATAGTGTATGACATGGGTAGTTGTCTGTGGAGAATTTATGAAAGAAGGCAGCCCATACTGCATTTTTCATTCCCTCAGGGTCATTTTTATTTTGTCATATGGATTGTCCATAATAATACTGCAACCTGTGTATTTCTTTGTCTTTAAGCTGACCACGTCCACTAGTGCTCTTACCATCAGCTAATCTCTTTTGTTTCAAATTCCTCTTCAAGTTACTCAATCTTGTACCTAACTTTTTCTAGACATGGCCAACATGTTCCATTTTTTTCAATTTTTGTGTCAGCATAAGGTTTGGATTCACAAACTTTTTGGTACCCTTTTGAGTCTCCGTCTCCTAGGTAAGACATCACACCATATTTCTCCACTGTCCTTCAGATTCCATCCCTCCACTATAACACTAAAATTAATCAAACATTTATGATTTTCAGTTCGATTAGCACAGCCATGACAATACTTGCTAATACATTCCACATCTAGGACTTCACCATTGTTCAGCGAGGTAGCTGTCACTAAACCATTTAGGGAACTATGGCCTCTTCATTGCCAGGATGTGTCCAGGCTGCAGACATACATGTATTGCTGTCGTTCATGGCTACACATTCCTGAACAGCATTTTTCATACTGTCATTTGCTACTTCTTCTAAAGTCTGTAGAATAATTTTGTTGTACCTGTCTAATCCTGTAGGATGAGGTGAGTCCATAAGAGCACCGAAAGTTGTGCACTTCTGTACACTTTGCCTGTACACCTCATAGCATAAGCAAGCTTAATATTTGTGTTATACACTTCGTTTAGTTATGCCACAAGTATAACTACATCCACTTAAATCACAAAAATTACAAACAATTCTTAATTTTGATGCACAACCTCCTCTAGCACCTGTCGTCTCAACTACCTTCACACCATTATTGCCACATTCCTTACACTGCAATTTATTTATTAGTTCAGATAGAGCAGGGAGTTCAACAATAACACAACCTGATTCAGTATTTGGCATCTCTGCAGTATTCTTCTTCTTCTTCTTCTTCTTTTCTTTCAACATGTCCCGTGTGCCTGCGGGATCCGCCACATGGGTCCATTGTCTCCATTTCGCCCTATCACGGTCTGTGGGTGGATGTTCACACGTTTAAGGTCTTTATTAATCGTATCAACCCAACGTTGCTTAGGTTGTCTTATTGGGTCTTCTGCCGATGACTTCAGGTGTGTAACCCGCCTTGGCAATAGTCATCACCGGCCTGTAAAACATACCCAAACCATTGAAGACGACTCTCATGCAACTTGTCTTAGATCGGTGCAACACCAAACTGTTTTCTAATGCTGTCAATGCAAATGTGATCTAACTTAGTGAGGTCCACTGTCCACCTTAGCATCTTTTGTTTCCATTACACTTAGACGGTGTTCTGTCTCCACTGTAGTTGGCCAGCACTCACAACCATACAAGGTGACTGGTTGGATGACAGTGCGATAGATTTTTGATTTTAAATTATCTTTCTTCCTGTGGTCGCAAGTGACGCTGGTTGTTGTTCATCACTTCATCCAGGCTGCCCGAGTTCCGGCATTGACCTCTTCTGTGAGTCGGCCGTCAATAGTGATTGTGGAACCAAGGTAATTAAACTTACTCACACAAGTCATGAGTCTGATCTTCACCATTAATCGTGATGGTTTCCATTTCGTGTCTGTGTGATGTCATGTACTCTGTTTTCTTCAAATTAAGGCACAAACTGTATTGTGCCAACCGGTCACTCCATTTTTGAGTTTGGCTGTGCATATCAAGCTTGTTTTCTGCTCCAGCATCACATCGTTAGCATAAAGTAGGGTCCATGATAATGGCCGGTGCAGGTCAGCTGTCACGGTGTCCATTACGAGAATAAACAGAAGTGGTGAAATTGCAGAACCTTGATGGATGCCGACTGTGATGGGGAAGTCCTTGGATAGTCCTGTGGTTGTACGGACATGACTTCTTGGCTGTGCATAAAGTAACTGCACCCAGTTAATAAGCTGCTCTGGCACATCATGCTGTCAAAGTGCTAGCCAGATGAGACTGTGTGGTACCCAATCAAAGGCCTTTTCGAGATCCAGGAATGCTAGATGCAGCAGCTTGGCTTTCTCACGATGTTTCTCAACTAAGAGTCTTGCAGCATGAATCACATCAGTTGTGTCGCAGTTCTTCACAAATCCAGCTTGGTTTGTGGAAATCTGTGAGATCTAATGGATCCTTTGGTCCAGAGCACGCTCAAAGATTGTCATGGTCTGGCAGAGAAGTCGAATTGGATGGTAGTTGGTGCACTCAGTGGGATTTCCCTTCTTCTTAAAGATAGGCACGGTGGTGCGCTGTTCGCAGTCAGTTGGTGTTTGTCCCTCGTCAATGATCTTGGCATCTCTATATTATCATCATTGATACTGTGAAGCCCATTGTCCAAATATTTCAGTTTTAGCTTCAAAGCACTTGGAGCAGTTGAAGCCAATTCAATTGTTGTATAATGTATTTCAGCATTAGCAGAGTTAATCCATTTGGTGAACCAATTTCCATAAAATTTACATTTTTTAACACTGAACTTCTTAATTCTTCCCATTGATTTCAAGTGGAATAAGAAACTAACGCACACAAAAGGGACTCAAGTGCACAATAGGAAACTCATGCATACAATTGCGGTAGATTCCCGTTAATCCGAACTAATTGGGGCCAGACCTTGTTTGGATTACTGATTTGTTCAGATTAGCCGGAATTATGGTGACAAGTTTCTAGAATGTAGTATACCAAGCAGATAAGTAGGTACACCATGGTAACAAATAGGAACAAGTGTGAGACCAATGGCTCACTCTCACTCCCTGCCCTTTTTGTAGTGCATTGTTGAGACCTATGCAGTGTCTGAGGTCAGTGCACTGCCAGTTAGCTTGCAAAGCACTTGGTTATGTTAGTTATCGATCGCTGGCACGCATAAGGGTTGTATTGTATTCGTTCAGGTGTAGTGGTGTATGTATATTCGTCATGAGTAAATGGAAACATATAACGTTAACTCTTAAAGAAAAACTGAATGCTTTGAAGTGGATTGACAGTGGTGAGAACGTATCTAAACTGGCAACAGAACTGGGTGTTGGTAAAGCAACCATTTGTGATTGGAAGAAGAACCGAGTGAAGCTTGAACAGTCTGTGCAACGTCTTCGGGAAATACACTTGAAATTCGGCAGACTTTGAAACAGTCCCAGTATGATAAAGTGGATGAAGCTCTTTTCCTATGGTTTACGCAGGAAAGAGAAAAGGGAACTCATTTGAGTGGAGCACTGGTTCAGGAGAAGGCTGTTTACGTGAACAAGTTAACAAATGGTGATGAGTCTTTTAGTGTGGGTACAGGTCTGTTGGACAGTTAAAAGAAAAAAAACAACAACAACAACATCATGGAATCCGTCAGCTAACAATTACTGGAGAGAAGTTTTCTTCTGACCGTGATGCAGTGAAGGAATACTTAGGTGAGTTTGAAAAAATGATAATAGCGGGAAAGTATTCTCCCCAACAAATTTATAATGCTGACAAGACTGGCCTTAATTTTAGGGCATTGCCAACAAAAAGACTGGCATCTAAAGCAGAAGACCATGCTCCTGGTTTTAAAATGTGCAAAAATCGTGTGACTTTATTAGGGTGCAGCGACGCTGCTGGTAATCACAAGCTGCCTTTAATGCTGATCAGCAAATATGCTAGGCCCAGAGCTTTTAAAAACTGCAACATGAAGTCCCTGCCCATATATTATCGCAACCAGAAAAAGCATGGATGGATGGTAAGCTGTTCAAAGAATGGTTTCATGACCAGTTTGTTCCCTCTATTCAGTGGTCTTCTAAGGAAAATGATTTGTCTCCCCATGCGCTCCTTTTGACTGATAACACGCCATCTCATCCAAGCACTGAGGAATTATGTGATGGAGAAAGTGTGGTGAAGTTTTTGCCGACAAATGTTACACCACTTCCATAGCCAATGGACCAGGGCATATTGCAAACATTAAAACTGATTTACAGAAAACAATTTTTAAGGATGCTGATTCAAGATTATAGCATTCCTTTAGTGGACAAAATAAAAAAGACAAATGTGAAGGATGTTGTTTATTGGGCCGCTGAGGTATGGCAGAATATTTCAGAAAATTCTCTGAGAAAACCATGGAGAAAACTGTGGACATCTCTTGAATTTCAGGACAACCTAGTTGAAAATGAAGAGGAAAATCTGCTAATGATACAGACAATCCCTGGATGTGAAGAAATCGAGAAGGAGACATAGATGAACGGATGGCAGCGGATGGGGCAAGTGTGGAGAACCTTACTGACGCAGATTTAGTTGCTGCTGTGACTCAAGACCAGGAAGAAGTGGACTGCTGTGACAGAAGTGACAATGAGCCTGAAAGTGCCAAAGGAGAGCTGGTGCCACAGAGTGATGCAGCAGAAGCCCTTGACCTCACACTACATTATTTGGAGCAACAGCTTCACTGCTGATTTGATGTTTATGAGACAATGGCACAATTATGCATCATATAACAGACTGTCTTCATTATGCCAAAAAACAATGACTGAGTTTTTGTCATCTAAAAAATAGGGATAAAATGTCCACTGTATTTTAGTAAGTTTGACAGCTTTTCTTTCATTGTTATGCTTTGTGTAAACCTAGTGTTTTCTTGCCAATTTTTCTAATACATGTTTACTGTACTGTGTAAATTAAAATAGTGTGTATGGACAGCAGCTTACCGCACAGTTTTACATACTTAGACTAACATTTTTCATGTTTGGATTAACCAAACATTCGGATTACCGTGGTTCAGATTAGCGGGACTCTGCTGTACTTCTATGTAAACAAAATATTCACACCAAATAACAGCAAACAGTGACTAAACTCTCTGTATTACAAAAGATAAGAAACTGTTAAGCTTTCGCAAGTTAGTCAACTTAGAGGACCAAAAAGTCATAAAAATGAAACAAATGAGAGCAAAACTTTATTTTTAACAGAGCTGACTGTCTGCCATAGGGATGCCATGGTGCAGGCAGCCACTTTTAAATTCCTCTAATTTTGGCACTTTCTGTGGTCCATTTTCCTGGACGTAAACTTTTTCTCATTCAGAAAACTACAGAGAATTTTTTAAGATAAACATTAAAAAATTGATTTTTTGACAGTTATTCATGTACAAGTCCCCTTAAGAGGACCCAGGTTCTGAGAGCCATAAGCATGTACTTTGGTAGATTGTACAGAGAATCAACACAGATTACCACACACACAAATAAATTTAATTGGAAACAGGAAGGTGGCATACTCTGTACAGATTGAAATACATTTAGCTCACATTCAAAGTGCTATTCCTGGAATACAAGTACTGCCCAGCTATCGGCTGTGAACATTTATTAACACACTGTAACACATACCATATTTTCTGTTTTCCCAACTTTCCTTTACATTGTAAGTTTTTATTATTTCTCCCGTTGAGCTTCTTTTGTGCCAGGGCATGAAACTAGCTGTGAAATTCAATGAGTGTCTGGATGAGCCATAATATGTTTCAGTTTGTTATACAGTCATTGTCCTACTCAGTTTAATTGAAAATACGTTGTTTGACCGCAGAGTGAAGAGAGAGAGGAAAAACTGGTCCAGTTGCTGCAGTATTTTGGCAAACTAACTCATTGCTATCCTCAGGCAGTGCTGAAATATTGCACTAACTGGACAATGCCACCCGGCTGAAAACTTGAGTTTCATTCAGGAACACTGAGTTGCATTCGGGAGGGTGACTATTCAAATATTTGTCCAGCCATACAGGTTTAGTTTTCTGTGATTGCTCTAAATGCTGGTATGGTTCCTTGCAAAAGGGCACAGCTGATTTCTTTCCATAAGTGTGATTTGCTGCATGTGAAAATTTCCTTTCAGTAAAATATATGCCACCAGCACAATTGTTTGGTTGCTACACTCGATTGATTCAGTGGAGAGAGCTGCTCTCTCTCTCTCTCTCTCTATCTCTATCTTTCTCTCTATCTCTCTCTCTCTCTCTCTCGAATTATTTGTACCAGAGGGGCAATGGCCAGAACGCCAACCCTCCATGGGTGGCTAATTGTAGACTCGCAACATTTAGAGGGAGGTCAGTTGTGAATGAGCACTCTGTCAGGCGGCTGCCCTATATCAGATCCCACTTACCTTATAGGACCTTAAAGGACGAATATGTACATTTTCTTTTGTGTCTGTGTTAATTGTCAATAATAAATGCTTCTGTATATATGTTGTCATTAATTACAATCCGAATAGATCCAAACCATTATACAGTCCATTAGATTCCTGGTCCTCTGGTAAAATGGATGATCCAAATTTCTGTCTGTTGATTCTAACACAATTATTGTATACTGACAGAGCTATTCAGCCAAAAACTTTTGAGTGGAATAACAAAGTAGGATTAGCTGTTTACAGTAAAAACTAAGACCTATTGGATATTCTGGAGGGGGACAGATTCATAGAGGGTGTTACCCAAGATCTCCCTTATGTCATAACCCTTGTAGGTTGTCAGACATTCATAAACATTCATCCCTGTAATTATGACAGTGTCTTCACAGCTTTATTGTGTGCAGTGCAAAATACTGAGTAACTGCTTTAGAAAATTTATATGGTAATACTCAATCAAGCATTGTACCTAAAAGACCAAGATATTCCAACAAGTTGACACCGAGACCTGAAAGTTTCAAATGTCATGAGAGTGGTTGTCTTTCATCTTTTACTGTCTTTAATGGTAATAGCAAGTTTTATAATGGGAGGGAGTGGTCTGAAGGAACTATTCTATGTCATTTATGTCTTTCGCTGGCAGGCAGAGGTTGCTTGATTCAGGGCTTCAAGGACCTTTCAGAATAAAAGGATCTTCACCCCCCACCCCCCCCCCCACCCACCCACCCAAAAAAAAGACCTTTTGGAGCGCACGATAACTCAACATCTTTGCTTCTTTTTTCATGTATAGTTTCCTTTGGACCCACACTTCTTTCATTCTTTGAGGAAGTTGTTTATTCTCTTCTTGTGTCCACTTTCTTCCAGTTCTTGTTCCCCCCCGCCCCCCCCCCCCCCCTCTCCTCCCGTCCTGAAAGCCTGTCTTTGCTATTGCTTCTTTAAAAAGGGATCTTCTTCTTCTTGTGTTCAAGTTGAATCCTACATTTTTTATATTTCTTCTTACTTGTCTCAGGCATGTGGTTTTGAATTTGTAATTGTTTAGTATGTCAAAGATTTGTTTAGTTATTCCGTCATTATTCATTCTGTGTGTGCACCCATAGAATTTTAATCCCCTTTTTCTCATTACTTCTGTTACATATTTGGATTTCAGATATTGTTCAGTATTAAATCTTTATTTGTATTCTGATTCACTGCTGACTTTGGGTTCTATTATTTTTCTTAGGATTCTTCTTTCAATTTTTTCTAATTTCTCCAAAAACTTTTATTTTTGATGTTGCATTGGCTAAAGCTGCTTTAATTATTTCTGTTGTTTTTTATCTAGTCCAAACTCTTTTAAACCGCTGATTAACAGCATGCTGCCAAATTTAGTTACTCAAAAAATGCACCATTTTAAGTTACAACCAAATTATGGTGAAAAATGGATTGTTTGTGTGATTTAAAGGTGGCAAAAGTGAAATTTGAAAACATCACATTTAAATAAATAAAAAGGAACTAACTTGAGTATGTTTTCAGACTTCTCCAAAACTTCCCATGTAAAATCACCGTATGACGAGACTATTAGTTGTTGGAAACAAAAGTTACTACATGGAGGTTGTGGACTTGATAGCTAATGACCACTTTGGGTTTTACTGTTGTCAGAATGTCTGAAGTAGGATACATTAAGTCTTGTGAGAGTAAATAAGAAGCTGGAGCAGGCAGCAAAACTGACTTTCTAGCTGCCCAAGTGACATTAAATTGTAAGACTGCACCAGGTGATAGTCCCATACAACAATAATTTATTTCACTTCTCAAAGCTGTCATCATTTTTTTGTTCTGTGGTGGTGGTGGTGGTGGTGGTGGTGGTGGTGGTGGTGGTGGAGTTGGAGTTGGAGGTGGAGCTCATATTGGTGGTGGTGATTAGAAGCATCCAGCACAGAAGCAGCTTGGAGAAGAAGTTTGGCCCAGCTATATTCCATTAATGAATTTTCACTCTGCGAAGTTTGTGTGCTTATTTTAAACTTTATGGCAGATTGAAACTGTGTGTTGGACTGGGATTCCAACCTAGAACCTTTGCCTTTTGTGGACAAATACACTACCAGCCATGCTATCCAAGCATGAGTCATTACCCGCCCTCACAATTTTACTTCCGCCAATACCTATCTCTTACTTTTTGTACTCCACAGAAGGGCTCCTGTTTAACTTTTCAGGATTAGAACTGCTGGAAGAAAGGAAATTGCAGGGAAATGGTGGAACCACTGCTTTGGGGATTGTTTTTGGAATGTATCTCCACCCTGAAGCAGAGAATACACTGATTTGAAACGTCCTGCCTAATTGAAACTGTGTGCTGCATCAGGACTAGAACCTGGAACCTTTGCGTTTCATGGGCAAGTTCTCTGTTGACTGAATTAATCAGGCATGAGGCACTGGCAGAAGAAAAGCTGTGAGGATGGATTGTGAATCAACTCAGTCGCTAGAGTATTTACCTGTGAAAAGCGAAGGTTCTGGGATTGAGTCCCAGATATATGCCGTTACTAGAGATATTTTCCAGAATGGTTTTCTGTGTAGTTAACTTATCAAAATAAATGGGAATAATTTATTAGACAGGAAGCACTTGCTTGGTGTGTTATACACTACTGGAATCCGAAGTAGTTTTTCACAGAATGCTCCAAGAATCGACCACTATATTTCACTTTATCTAGTGTTTTTATACTTTTGTAGTTTACTGTTTTATTCCATTAATGTGGACTGGGTGCAATGATATAGAAATTTTTGAGATATGTAGGGTAATTGTGAGGTCCATGAAACATTTCAAAAAATTGGTACAGATAAATGGTCAAGAACAATGTAACAGATGATACAGTATGTGAAAGACAAACTCCCAATGTGTTTTTTTTACATTGTTTATAAATATTCTGTGTATCCACTTCCTGTCACAAGAGACACATCTAATCAGTAGTCCAATTCTGCCTGTACCCATCCAGCACATTAAGAGTGTCAGTAAGGACAGCTGTTATGATGCCTTGTCCCAAGTTTTTAAAGTTCTGTGCTAGAGATGGAATATAAACACTACCTTTGACATAACCTCAGAAGAAAAAATAGCAAGCCATCAAATCCAGTGTTTGTGGTGGACACTCAAGTAGCACAAGGGCAGCGGCCACAACACAGCCTATCCTGCAACATGGCAATGTCTCATTAAAGGAATGAAATCTCAGCTATAAATTTCAATTTGTTACATGAGCCACAGCTGCAGCATGTTGAGGTAGGTGATGATAAGGGTTTTTCATACTGTTAAGTGAGGGGTGTTCATTTTGCACTAGCTCAATAGGTAGACTTTGTGGGACTTCACATCATCACGTCCCTCACACAGTCCACTGTCTATTCTGACAGTCCTGTCATCCTTAACATTTTACATCAAACAAGCAACCACCTCCTTGAATTTCATACATCACTTCCCTGTGCTGTTGTAAACTGGTGGTGTCTTGCAAAACTTGTGTAAGAAAGCTTTTTGCACCCTCACTACTGATTGATAAGAGGCAAATTGTAGCACACAAAATGTTTTCTCTCTTCTTGTTTCATCACCATTTTCAGCAACTACAGTTTGTGGCATTCCTGTTGGCAGTTTTACAAACTAACTTGCTGGTACCACATAAAACATTGAAAGTTTGTCTTTCACGCACTAGGTACGTGACATTAGATGAAAAAGAGCACAATTTGCATATTAGTGTTTTATTCAAATTCATAATTGCTTCCAATCATTGATAGAAATTCTCTGGTGAAAGCGTCTGTAATCTGTGAGGGCAAATTCCAAATGCTTCAGGTCAGTCACTTGTCAGTCTATCTTACAACCCATATCTGATTTCAAATTCTTCCCATTTCTTCACAGAAGAGGAAACAGTCAGAAATGGGCATTATCTTGAGTTTTCTAAAATGGGTACTTCCATCTACAAGGCGTTTCTAGTCAAATTTTTCGTTGTAGCATTTGTTGATCTGACAAGAGAAGGTGGGCCAGTGCATATAACTTGAAGGAGAAAACTGAGAAGGTGAATGCATTTTTAGAAGCAATACTTGCTGTGCTTTTCCAAAGCGTGGCCTTTCTATGTGGTGACTCTGGTTTCTGTAGCTAGAATCAATTGTTAGTGATAATTAACAGGAAAGACCACAGGTACAACATATGATACCAGAGAATGAGAAACTGAGGATTGAGTTAATGCCTAAGATATAGGATCACTTTGTCACAATATTGTTTGTGGTTAGGGTAAAATGTAATTATATATAAATGTAATTCAATATAAGTGAAGGTGACAGTGATTTGTGGATGGGACAATGTTGAAGTTAAAAAACAAATTGTTTATGCTACTATGCTGTTGATTAATTTTGTTCTAGAGTTGCCAGTAAATGGATAGCCTGGCCAGGCAATGATTAGTTTACTTCCTCATAATACTGATAAGAAAAGTGGCAAAATTTCCCAAATGCTGATTTGGTAGAGCAGGGCCACACTTTTATTATATGGAAGCAACATTATTTTGCACTTGTAGTTGTATTGTTCAAAAAAGTCTTAGTAATAATTACTTTCAAAATCAGTTTCATGTTATAGTGATTGATTTTCAGTAATTATGATTAATATTTTCTTCAATTTAAATGTTGACGTTATGAATGGATGAATTGTTTTTTAGGTGAGAAGCCACATCCATGTAATGTGTGTGGCAAGCCATTCCGTGTTAGATCAGACATGAAGCGACATCTCAACACGCACAATCGAGAACGACACAGAAGTAATGGGGCTCGTATAGCAGCCTCCTCAGCTACAGAGGATCAGTTGAAGGTGACAAAATTTTTAATATGAAAGATTGTTATAGACTTATATACAATGATTCAAATTGTGTTTTAATCATTGGGACAACTTTCAGCAAACATAATTATAGAAATTCTTCCATCACATGACTTCTTACATACACTTAATCAATTTCCTTCTCTTAAATTGCCTGTGAGTATATACTTGACGGTGTGTGACCGCTTTATTTGAAGAAAGTAATGTAAAAGACTGAAATTTCGGCGATGTTCATGTAATAATACTAGTCCTGGCAGGTTGAACATTACTAGCATCCGCTATTTACAGGAAAATAGAAAGACTGACATAAGGGAACCTTGGAGAAGCTCAGTTTGAATTCTGGAAAAATTTGAGATCTCATGAGGCTATACTGACACTACTGTTTGTCTTAAGAGTTAGACTGAAGAAAAACAAACCTATGTTTATAACATTTGTTGATTTAGAAGATGACTTTGATGTTGAGTGGAATACACTATTCAAAACTCTGATGAGAGCAGGGCTAAATACAAGGCCTCCTTAGCTACAACTTGTACAGAAAAGAAACTGCAGTTATAAGAGTTGGACATGAAAAGGTGACAGTAGTTGATAATGGGGTAAGACAAGGTTGTAGCCTATCCGCATTGTTTATCAATCTGTACATTGAGCAAGCAATAAAAAGCATTGAAGAAAAATTTAGAAACAGGCTACGGTAGGCAGGTTCAAGAGGGCTAGAGTGGAGAGCTGCATCTAAATCAGTCTTTCGACTGAAGACCATAACAAGAACAACACGTAATTACTTGTTGGAGTTGCAGACATTTTCATTGTATTATCCCAGTCAACATTTTCTGCGTTTTGTTATGTATACTTCAGAAACTATAAAGAATGAAAGCACAAGATAAAAAAATGAATGACTGTGATATGGAAATATGGAAGATATTGTATAGGAAAGATTAAAAAGTGTTTACTGAACTAGTTAGTCTTCAAATCCACCTAATCACACTCTTCTGCAAGCATTGGCCCTTGTTTAATATATTTTGAAGTCATTGGTACATTGTCATCAATGTGTAGAAACATATACCATGACTTGTCATTCCAAGTGGTCATTTTAATCCCGCAAATATACTATGATATGGTGTTTTCATGTGCTTTTGTGTAGGTGAATTACATCTCTAACTTTTTTGGCAGCCAGTGGTTGTGAATGGTATGGCTACACACATGTTGTCGATCACAGAAATTTTAAATTGGCTGCTGTCAGCTATCATAGTACTGATGAGCTGCATTCCACATTTGCATAGCTGTCCTGAAATGATGTACTTGTGGCAGGGTGTTGGCTCAGTTATCCATGAAATACCCAATGCCTTCAGGACTGAGAGAGAATGTCTTTTTCCCACAAGTAAAATGTGCTCTTATGTGAATTGTTTAGTGGGGTCATTTCTGTATATTACTTTTATATTGCAGCTTATTATCTGTCAAATACTTTGGAACTTTCCTTATAATGTGATGACACATCCAGACATTTTTGCCCAGTGATTGCATTACTTAATTTGATAGGAAACAAGGTCGAATAACTTAGTAGCAGTCGATAAAATTAAACAAAACTTTAAGGATTTAAATGGTATGAGGTAGTAATTTTATATAGTTTATTAAATGTCATCTTACTAAAATTTTATGAAATATTTATTACGTGATTCATTGGGTGTAGTACAAATAGATGTTTGGAGTTACATAATTGAATGACACATCAGGGTTTATCATTGCTATATGGCAGCACTAGTCCAGTGGCAATTGATGATATTCAATGCACAACAATCAATCTCTATGAAAGCAGACTGTAGTTGCAGTATCGAGCCACCTCACTGTGAGGCTCCTGTCTTTCTCTGCCTGAGATTAATTAATAGCTTGTGGCTCATTAAATACCTTGACTGACAGTGCCTGTGTGGCTCATTGATATAAATGGATGTTAGGTGGTTGCCACATAAATGTCAGCTCATGATTCCGCAGCGTGAATAACATGTCACTTTAATGCAAATATTACCTACATTCTATTTTTTTTATTTATTTACTCATCAAGTTCCGTAGGACCAAATTGAGAAGCAAATCTCCAAGGTCATGGAATGTGTCAGTACTTGAGAATGGGGTAAGACAAGGTTGTAGCCTATCCACAATGTTTATCATTTTGTACATTGAACAAGCAATAAAAAGAATTGAAGAAAAATTTAGAAACGGGATATGGTAGGCCAGTTCAAGAGGGAGAGCTTCATCTAATCAGTCTTTCCTCTGAATCAAAGGCATCAATTCAGTCCTTGCAGGGCTGAAAAGCAATAAAGTGACTTTATCGATTCCAGAACTGCAAGATGAGAGGGGATAGCAACACACAATCCGTTTGGTCTGATTGAGGAAAAGAATTTGTGGACACAGGAACCCAGTTAAAAACTGTGTATTTCTTAATTAATTTTATGTGAACAAGCTGTGATGAAAAATACACATGGAATTTTATTGAGTCAGGGAGAAATTGGAGTAACAATTGAACCAGGGTTTGGATACATGCGGACAGTTTACCTGTATGCTGTAACATAGATTGGAGCAGCGACAGTGACTTCAGTGGTGCTGGACTCTGGAGATAGGTGTTGTCCGGACATTGTCAAAATGCAATTTCCTTCCCCCATCCTTGATACCCTCTGAGCTAGTACTCTGTCTCTAATAACCTCAGTGTCGACAGTACATTGAACCCAATCTTCCTCTATTCTTTTTTTCTTTTTAATGCACATGCCATCCCCACCCCCCACCCCCCGCTACCCCGTATGCCCCCTCCTCCCCTGTCTTAACACATTAATCTCAGAAGACCTCACCCCTCTTAATTTACCTGGTAAGGTTGATTTTTACGTGAAGCTTGTGACTATCATCATCTTTATCTTCTTGACTGAATCTAAACTTTGTGCAAAACTGCCTCAACATACGATCAGGGGCCATGCATCACCAAATGTAAACAATACTATTCCTCTGTTATGTTTCTCATTTGTA
Source organism: Schistocerca cancellata (assembly GCF_023864275.1). Lineage (NCBI taxonomy): Eukaryota > Metazoa > Arthropoda > Insecta > Orthoptera > Acrididae > Schistocerca > Schistocerca cancellata. Next base: position 422,874,537 of record NC_064633.1, read on the forward strand.
TCATTGACTGTTTTAATTCTTCATCTGTAAATATGTAGTCTTCTCTCATTAGCATATGTCTGACTGTGTAGTAATGAACCAAAATGTCTGTATCACTACTGTACAATCCAAAGCAGTGCTGTGTAGAGCTGTTTTTGTGAACAAAAGGTGTAGGATAAAAAAATTATAAAAAAATACATTTCATCTGTGCTGCCTGTCATGTTAAGTTGTTTAAACGTAGATGAAGTAATTCTCTGAAGTGGGTACACACATTGGAGATGGTCACGGGATTGATTGAACAGGGGGATACCCATAAAGGCAATTACTTGAATTATCAATCCAACAAAATAAGGGAGTAACTCCAATTTTCTCCTGTTGGCTCTTGGAACGTGGATATATGCCTTCCTACTGAATAATCTCAGATATCGGAAACCATGGTGGAGACTGCTTCCCCCAAAATTTTGTAAATAATTTCACATCGAACCACAAACATCTTACCTGTTAATGATTGTTCTGTTTTGTGTTTGTTCTACACCATTTTGTTCTGGTGTACGGCAAACTGCGGTTTTATGTTTAAGTCCTTTGTACATTAAGAAATTAATTAGTGTCATTTACATATTCCTTTTCATTATCAGTTCATGCGATACAAATTCTTTCAGCTGTCTGATTCCCCACAAATCTTTTAAAATCATGAATAATCTCAGGTATATGGTATTTATTGCTGACAACGTACAAAAGAATCTTTCTAAAAATCATGGATCAGAGCTGGGAAATATTTAGTTCCCCTGATAGATATGGTTGGCACAGGGGTGCCCAAATCTGAATGTATTAATCCCAAAATCATTTTAGCTTTGTAATTGGAATATGGGAAATGCAGTTTGTCTATTTTCTGGACATGTAATACATGGAGTATCAGTTGCTCCTATGTCGGATGCCACTGGCCAAACCATTTTGTTATTCTGCCATGTCATCTGATTATAGGTGGTCCAGTCTTCTATGCTGTAGATTTGGGTCGTTAGCTGAGGAAGCAGACTTTGATTTGTCACTATGACTTTTGCTTTATCGAGTTGTACATTATGTTCATTAACATAGTTGTAACTATCATTTCTTCTCTGCATCATGAATATGACAGTATTTATGATAAAAAATGACTGAGGGTTAGTGTTTCACTGTTTTGCTTATGGAAAGTAAATTTATACTCAGTTGAGGTACATAGAGCACATCTTTTACCCTAATATTTGTCTTCCCTCTGTCTGCTAATGCTTCAATGTGTGTGCAACATATGCCTTCAGAGGATAAGTTCTCACTGTTAACCAAGTGCTACCTGAGCACTGGTTTTGTGAAATTGAACTCGTGTATGTGCTCTGACATACCCAAAAAAACTCGGAATAACAATGCTGTGGGCAGAGCTTGTGTAGTACCTCTGCCACTAGGCATGTGCCGTGCAACTCATTGCCAGTTCAGTGCCGTCTTTGTTGTTGACCTGGCTTGTTCTGTTCATTTGCAGTGATTCTTTTCTCAAGCACTATTTTGTTCTTGTTTAGTTTTTTTATGATGGCAAGTATAAGTGAACAACATACAGCATGAAATTTTGTTTTCTGCTCAGTAAAAATGCTGCTGAAACTGTTTTAATGTTGAAAACAGCTTACCAAGATGACACCATGGGAAAAACTCAAGTGTATAATTGATTTGCTTGATTTAAAAATAGCAACATGTAGAATGATAATGAACCTCATTCTGGACATTCGTCAACTGCCCAGATCGACGAAAATATTGAAAAAATTGAGAGCTTGTGCTCACAGACCGGCGACAGACAATTGATCAACTGTCAGAGATTGCACAACAGTGAGACTGGTTTTGCACGACGACAACACATCTGCACACACAGCCATCTCTGTTATACAGTTTTTGGCTAAAAGTGGCATGGTTTCGCTGCCCCGCACACCTTACTTGTCTGACCTGGCTCCATGCGACTATTTATTATTTCCAAGCACGAAAATGGCATGAAAGGACACCGATTTGACAACATTGAAGAGGTCAAGAAAAAAAAGAGGGAGGAGCTGTCAGCCATTTCCAAAAGTGGCTACAAAAAGTGTGCTGAACAGTGGAAGCACCAGTGGGACAAATGTATAAGTTGTAATGAAGGGTGTTTTGAAGGGGATCTGGTTGTTTTGTGTGAAGGGGATTGGGTTGTTTTGTTTTGAAGGAGATCGGGTTGTTTTGTTTTGAAGGGGATCAGGTTGTTCTATTTTGAAGGGGATCAGGTTGTTCTGTAAATAATTTGAAAATATGCAGCTTTTAAAAAATAATTCTGGTTCTTTTTGCACACCCCCTTGTATGTGGTCATGCACCTGAGTATACATATCAGTCTTTGTTTGTGACTTTACCTAATGCTGGCATAATTAAGAATGCCCTGTAACTCTTGTTTTAGCAGCAAATGTTGTGACTTTACCTGATGCTGGCATAATTAAGAATGCCCTGTAACTCTTGCTTTAGCAGCAAATGTTCTGGTTGTCTTTTCTTTGCTGCTGTTCATACTTGTTGCAGTTGTAACATCCAGGACCATGAATGTAATGTTGGTTATTGCAGTTGGCTTATGTATTTGCTCTATAGCTGTGTCATTAAAACTTGAATTGTTGCATGCATGATGTTGTAATTCAGTAATTATCAGCATATTGGAGTCATCTGAATTGTTGACCTTGGTTTGTAATCGTTACAATATTATGAAAATGATAGATTGCTGCTCACCAAATAGTGGAGATGCTAAGCTGCAGACTGTCAAACAAGTAAGCTTTGGGCCAAAAAGACCTTCACCAGAATTAGTCAACACACACACACACACACACACACACACACACACACACACACACACACACACACTCATGCAAAAGCAACTCAAACATGCGACCACTGTGTCTGGCTGCTGAGGCCAGACTGTGAGTAGCAGCACATAATGGGAGGAGCAATCTGGATGGTGGGGGTAAGGAGGAGGCTGGGGTGGGAGGAGGAGGGATAGCAGGATAGGGATGGGGGACAATAAAGTGCTGCTTGTGGGAGCATACAGGGATGAGCTGGAGAAAGGATAAGGCAGCTAGGTGCAGTCGGTAGGTTAGATGGAGGGTGGAGGTGGTGGGGCAGGAGGGGGGGCAGCAGAAAGGGAGAGAAGTAAAAAGACTGAGGGTGCATTGGTGGAATCGAGGGTTGTGTAGTGCTGGAATAGAACGTGGAAGGAGCTGGATAGGTAAAGAACAATGACTAACAAAGATTGAGGCCAACGGGATTACTGGAACATAGGATATATTCCAGAGAGAGTTCCCACCTAGGGGACTGATGACCTCAGATGTTAAGTCCCATAGTGCTTAGAGCTAAGTTTCCACCTGCGCAATCTAGAAAAGCTGATGTTGTTGAGAAGGATCCAGATGACAGAGGCTGTGAATCAAATAATTGAAATGAAGAATGTTGTGTTGGGCGACTTGCTCGGCAGTGGGGTAATCCAGTTGTTTGTTGGCCACAGTTTGTTGGTGGCCATTCATGTGGACGGGCAGCGTGTTGGTTTTCGAGGCCACATAGAATGTAGCACAGTGGTTGCAGCATAGCTTGTAGATCACATGACTGGTTTCACAGATAGCCCTGCCTTTGATGGGATAGGTGATGCTTGTGACCTTCCAAGCTTCTACTGTCTGGCCACAGTGGAGCATTCTCTTCATGATTCAGTACCACCCAGGACTGAAGCAACTGAATCACATTCTCCACCAGAATTTTGACTGCTGCTCATCATGCCCTGAAATGAGGACTGTCCTACCCACTATTCTTCCCACCTCTCCCACAGTGGTATTCTGCCACCCACTGAACCTACACAATATCCTTGTCCATCCCTACACAACCACTGCCCCCAACCATGTGGATGGCTCACATCCCTGTAATAGACCTAGATGCAAGACATCTCCCCTAGATCCTGCAGCACCAACTACTCCAGTCCAGTCACAAGCATCACCCATTACATCAAATGCAGGGCTACTTGTGAAACCAGGCATGTGATCTACTAGCTAAGCTGCAACCAGTGTGCATTCTACGTGGGCATAAGAACCATTAAGCTGTCTGTCCGCACGAATGGCCACCAGCAAACTGTGTCTAACAAACAGCTGGACCACCAAGTTGCTGAGCATGTTGCTCAACATGGTGTTCTTCGTTTCAGTGGCTACTTCACAGCCTGTGCCATCTGGATCTTTCCTACCAACACCAACTTCTCTGAGCTGCACAGGTGGTACTCTCCCTGGAATATATCCTATATTCTCATAACCCTCCTGCCCTCAACCTTGTTAGTAATTGTCCTTCGCCCACCTATCATTTTCCCTGTTTCTGATCCAGCACTACACAGCCCTCTATTCCACCAACGCCTCCATAGTCTTTTTACTTCTTCTCCTTTTCACTGACCCCACCATCCGGATTGTTTCTCCCATCATGCACTGCTGCTCGCCGTCGGGCCTTGGCAACCTGAGACTGTGTGGCAGCGTAAACTTGCTTGTTTGGTAGTCTTTTTTGTTGTGCCTATCTGTGACTCAGCAACTCTGCTATGTGGTGAGTAGCAGTCTGTCATTTTCATAATATTGTCATTGTTCCATCCTGGATGTTTCACTGTTTGTTTGTTATCAGTTGTCATTCCTTCTAATAAAATACGCCCTATCCAATCATTTGCACTTCGAAGATAAAGTCATTTGTTTGTTTGACATTGAAATAATTTTCAACACTTATTCTTCCACGGATGGACAGTTCCCCAATATAATTGTTAAGAGCATTCTCAACAACCCTTTTTCTTTTATTCAAGTTCTGAGTCCTCGTAGATTTCTTTTAATTTCTCCCATGCTCTATTTGCAGTTGATTCTGCAGATGCATGTAAATGGAAGGTACAATTAACATGGTTAATAGCACTGCGGAAGTTGCCCTTGCTGTATAGGCTTAAATCTCATCTGTGGTTTTGCTTGTTATGCACTCCTACAGTTGTTCATATTGCAAGTGAGTTTTTATAGTGAACTGCTTTGTAGTGTAACTTTCTCTTCCATTTAGTTTCTTCATTAGTGACAACAAATTAGCACTGCGGAAGTCATAATGTTGGAATTTCATATTTGTGTCTTGCATGAACGCACGTAATTAATTTTCTTTGCTTTAAATAAACCACTGTTTGTGAGAAACTGGGTATATTGGGCCTGAAACCTGTTGTTTTTAGTTCCTTCAATAAGAAGTAGTTACAGTTCGAAACTAGTGAAAAGGGTTTATTTTCACACAGTACAAATGAAACATAAACTATTACACAATTTAAAAGCATAAATGCCAAAAAGAGAAAATATAAAAATTCAGTGAATGAACCAGATCACAGGGAATACATATGTCTAAAAAATGAGATTGTCAGAAAGCGCAAAATGGCTAAATAAGTATGGCTACAAGACAAGACTGTAAAAGAATGCATGACAAGGGGAAAGATAGAGTATGTTAATTGGAAAATTGAAGAGACATTTGGAGAAAAGAGAAGCAGCTTCATGAATATTGAGAGTTTATTTATTTACACATCAAGTGTCAGTACATGAAATGTCAACATAAAAGTTCAGATGGCAGATTAGAGCTAAGGCATACTTAGAAGGGTTATACAAGAGGAATCAACTTTTAAGGCCACACTATATAAATGGAAGAGGAAGTAAATGAAAATGATGGTGGGGAGAGAGGATACTGCCTTACACAGAGCACTGAGAGGCCTAAGTTGAAACAAGTCCCCTCTAAAGTAGGCAACATCCTACCAGAATTATTGAGGTCCTTGGAAGAGCCAGCCCAGAAAGTATTCAATGTAGTGTCCAAGATGTATGATAAAAGTGAAATACTCTTAGACTTAAACAAGAATATCATAATTCCAATTCCAAAATAAGGCAGGTGTGAACAGACATGAATGTTACCAAACTATTATTTTAATAAGTCTTGGATGTAAAATACTGACATGAATAATTTTCATAAGAATGGCACAAGGTGAACCTGAGGGAAGACCAGTTTGGATTCTGGAGGAACATAGTAACATGTGAGGCAATATTGACCTAAGACTTATTGTAGAATAGATTAAATGAAACCATACGTACATTTATGACATTTTTTACGTTTAGAGAACACTTTAGACGGTGTTGTCTTTGAAATTCTGGAGATGGCATGGATAAAATAGAGGGAGGTAAAGATTACTTACAGCTCGTGCATAAACCAAGCTGCAGGTACAAGTGTTCAAGGACATGAAAGGGCAGTGGGAGTTGAGAAGGGAGTAAGACAAGATTGTAGCCTGTCTCCAGTGTTAGTCTATCTGTACATTTGCATTTAGGAAACCAAGGAGAAAAGGGAAATAAAGTGCAGGGAGAAGAGGTTAAAACCTTTGAGATTTGTTGATGACATTGTAGTTCTCTCAGAGATGACAAAGGACTTAGAAGAGCATTTGAATGGAATGGACAGTGACTTGAAAAGACATTGTAAGATAACGAGCAATAAAATTAAAACAACAGTAATGGAATTGTTGTTTAAACATAGAATATACATTCAAATGTTAGGGATTTTTTTTCTCAGGATATTTGTCTGGATTGCAGCCTTGTACGAAAATGAAATGTGAATTGTAAACAGTTCAGACAGGAAGAGAGTAGAAGCCTTTGAAATAAGGTGCTACAGGAGAATGCTGAAGGTTAGATGGATAGATAATATAATTAATGAGGACACACTGAACCAAACTGATGAGAAAACAAATTTGTGACACAGCTTGAATAACAGGAGGTGGCTGTTGATGGGATAGATACGGAAGCATCAAGGAATAGTCAGTTTGGTTTTGGAAGGAAGTGTGGGGAAGGTTACAATTGCAAACAGAGATCATGGCTTGACTACAGGAAGCAGTTTCAAAATAATGTAGGTTGCAGTAGTTATGCAGTAATGAAGAAGCTTACAAAGGATAGATTAGCATGGAGAGTTTCATCAAGGCTACAGTGACAACAACAACAACAACAATGAGGTGTAGAGTGTTGACATTATAATTATAGTGGCAGTCAGCTAGAGTGTAAACACATGAGAAAGGATACTGACAGACTACATCTGTGTTTTGTGCTCCTGCGAAACCAGTAACCGTCCACCAAAACACTACCACTCTAAGACTGCCACATAATGTGGCCACATAATACCAGTATGAGAAAAAAATTATTGATTTTATGCTAGAATGGGAAATTTTCATATTGCACTAATAAATCAAATTATAATTTATTCATATAGCAATTAAATGTTTTGCATGGGCACTTTTGCAAGATATGAATTTAGAAGGTGAAAATATTCATTTTAACTAAATGTTTATCAGCTTCCATTTACCCTGTCACAACTTGACGTGGCTGATTTACATTCTTTGACTCATGAGCACTTGACCAACACTGTATTCAACTAATAAAACATTAAGTAACCTATATTAGCTGTTCCTAGATCTACATTTACATCTACTTCTTAAGATTATATTTTGAATGTTTATCTCTATGTACCTAACATAAATAAAAACAAAAATAGTAAAAAAAATAATCTGCTGTTGATTAAAGATTATGTATGGTTGTATGTTTCACCCTTTGTAACTCGTTACTCATTGCCCGGCTGTAAGTGAATCTTGCTCAGTCTGCACAGATGGCAATGAGACAGTGAATAAGTCCCACTAACTCAAATGGGCTGCACTTAGGTTGCTGATTTTCCATTTTTCTGTGGACTGACACGGCCATTACTTCGTGTTTCTTTCTCAAATGCAAATTCAAAACATTAATTAACACTAAATAAAAATTTTGACAATTAGTAAGTACACATAGACTTATTACCAATAGCTCAATAAATCCAAGTTTACCTCACTCTTGTCAGTTATAGTAACTTACTTTACCTTTAAATTGGGCTACAAATGCCAGTTCCACCTAAAAGTGTGTAATTTAATTGATAAAGTTTATCATCACTTTGAAAAAGTAACTCTTTTAAGGACTGGTTGATTACAGCAATCTGTGCAACCAAATTTGAGTTGCAATCCTCACCTTTTGTATTACTTCTCTTTTTAATCAATTCACCTCATCTTAGTGCAGTTGTCCTACCATAAGTAACAGGAAGACATTATCTCAGGTACATTCTGTTCGTTTTCTTCTTTTAGACAGTTTCTGTCAGTTATTTCTGTTTGATAGTCTTACTTTTTTTGTATTTTTCTCTCCCATCTGTGTTTTATTCAGTCTTGTCATAGCAAGTTGCAGTTTGTACAGTTTCTTTAATAGCACAGTTTATTCACTTGGCTTTTAGTTTACAAAATTTAATATTTTTGCTTTATCTCCTAGGTTGAAGAAGCAGAAGTAGTTAGTGGCTTGAGCCACACAGTTTCTGTGGAACATCAAACAGCCACACAGCAGTCACTGAGCACAGTTGCTGAAATATCTGTGCAGGATGCTGCTCCTCCAGATAGCCTCTTGCCGGAAGAAACAGGTGGCTCAGGTTTGCGGCACAGTGCACTGGGCGCTGCTGCTGAGGAAGTTCTTTACCACACCAGGGACACACTGGATGCTGTCCGCGATTCGAGCACACTTTATGTTTGGCCGATCTATATGAGTTAGCACAACCACTTAGCATTCAGGCTGGTGCCTACTCGCTGATAATTGACTGATTTAATTGTGATTGCCCGGTGTAACACAGAAGACTTAATTAGAATGACACGGGTTTTGTACAAAGCTGTCGAACTCAGGTGGTTGAATGGGATTCAATTTGTCTGTATTTCCATGTCTGGGCTTCTGTGCTGTGTTGTGTTGTGAATGAGAAACAGTATTTTGTACTGCAAGACTGGAATATCATTTAAATAATATTTATATAAATTGCATCTATGACTGTTCCCAGACAGATTGTACCTGTTTGGGAGTTCTGAATGGCATTGCTGGAGATAACCCAGCACTCTCAGATATTACTAGCTTGAGATATTTTTTCTGACCTGAATTGTCAGTACTATTCTCACCATGGTTGTAATTGGGATATACAATAGAGAGTTCTGGAAGAGATTTTCAGTACTTGTTAATGTGCAGATTGCTGGTTTCTGCTGTATTACATTTAGAGGGATGTGGTGGAGCAAGGTGCGAGATATGCGGACTGGATTTGGAAGTGATGAAATGGAAGTCTTCCTTAAGTAGCTTATGACTGTTAAGATGTTGAATGCTTGTGGCATTTGTGCTGTGTACCACTAATTGTTTGCTTGTGCTAATGAGGATTGAATCATTGTTTGTTGATTGTGTATATGTTTTTATACTGTGTATCTTTGGTATTCTAGAGTTCTTAAATAACTGATCATTGTATGGAATTGAAAATCCAGTAAGTAATACTCAGCAGCTATTGGGATACATTTTAGGATTAAGCACAAAGCAAGTTCTAAGGTTTCACTATTTTTTTAAGAACCTTTACATATACTTACATCTGTATCAAAATTGAAGCATTCCACTGCAAATTTTATGTAATATAATAATGATTGTGTATGTTTGTACTGTGTATGAATTTTGTTGTGAGCCTGCAAGTTCAGCTACTAGAATGTGTGCTGATACTATATTAAAGAGTTGAATTACGTACTAAAGCGAGAAAATATTTTTCTGCTTATGTCTTAGGTATTGTGATTATTTATCTGTACCTACATTGAGACTGAAATAATAGTTTTAATTATTTAGTTTTGAGTGCTTTTGTCCATTTTTCAGAATGAAGAGATTGTAGCTATGTTATATAATATTTTTCAGTAGTAATCTCTTCTGCATCCCTTTTTGGACAGATTGCCTTAAGACATTGCTGTGTTTTATAAATGGAAGCAGTAGGTGCACATATGAATGGATCCAGAAAATAAGTCTTTAATTTTATTGTTATCTTAACATGAGAAATAGGGAATGATTGTGTGATGATAGGTGCAGATTGTTGTAAAATTATTGTGTGACCAGACATTCTGCATAGACAATTATTTTTCTTAAATATCTTTTACATATTTGTTCTAGATATTGTCATTACATTTCTACCTTTATCTGATTGCAGAATGCATCTTATGTACACTTTTTCTCCCTGTCACTGCGTCTTAAGAATTTACAGATATTTAATGCTAGAACTATTCTTATCTCTATGATTCAATACAGTCTTCTTCTTTCTCACCTATATGCTACTTTTAGTTTTAATGAATAGGAAATGTGGAATGATATAGAGTAGTTTATGCAAAATATTTCATAGACTTTAGCAGATACTATTCATTCTTTTCGTGGCTGTACATTTTGGTTTGTGACTACAGGTGCAAAATCAGAGGATAATTTATTGGCAATATTGAAAATAGAATTTAAAAAAATTGTATTTCATTATGATTTTGTGAGAAATGGTGTGAGAATACTTTATCACAAGTATTCTTCATCTATTACTTGAATTTTACACAATGCACTGATGTGAGTTCCTCACTTATATTTGTGTTTGGTGGTACGCTTGATTTTTGTGTGTGTGTGTGTGCGTGCGTGCGTGCAGTGTGCAGCATGTACTAAGTAATAATTTTATTTGCAGCTGTGTTTCATAGGCTTCAACTTAATTAACTACAGTGTCTTGCCACTGAGGCTTTCTTTGCAGCTGCTATCTCCTCTGTTTATTCTACTGTCCATCTGCTTTTGATGTTCACTGAACCCAATAGTTTCAATAGAATTCATTTAAAAGTTGAAAATATAATGACTGGATTTATTTCATATCCCCTGCAAGAATAACATTTCCTTTAAATGTAACATAATTATGCTCCTTGTATAATATATTTAGTCATTCCAGGTAATTTATTGAGTAATAAATGCAGATGGTGATTTTAATATCTTTTGAACACGAACATAGTTTTTAAAGCCTTCAAGCTACTGTACCAAAGACATGATTATTTTTATAATGTTTTTTATGGTTTTATCATGTCAGTATTTTAAAGAATTGTACTTGAAGGTATCATGGTGCTAATGAAGAGGTTTGTCTTTTAGAACAGCATTTGCCAGATTAGTTTTGTGTACAGAACATATGCCCTTTAAAATAGGACAAATAATTTGCCATGGATTTGTGAGGGCATCAGGTATGTTTTTCAATGGAGCAAGCAGCATTTATTACAGTTGTCATCCTTAATTATAAGGTTAGCAGCTGTATTAGATTTTTTAGACCCCCTCGTGCTCTCTCTCTCTCTCTCTCTCTCTCTCTCTCTCTCTCTCTCTCTGTGTGTGTGTGTGTGTGTGTGTGTGTGTGTGTGTGTGTGTGTGTGTGTGTGTGTGTGTGTGGGCACGCGCACACTCCTGTGTGTAGGATGGCCTAAAACAACTATAAACTGTATCTAAATTATAATAAGACTTTTAACATTTTTTTGTGTATTTTGGTACTTGCAGTCCACTCAATAAACCGCCTCTCATTCTTTTATTGTATTGGCTTGGATTTGCATCAGAAGGACCTTCATTTTCACATCTTATGTTCGTTCATCATCTGAGTGTGTCATGAACATGTATGATTAGTGAAAAATTTATCTACGTCCAGGTCTGAATGGTTGTTTCTCTATTTTTTGTTTGCTTTGTGGAAGTTCTTTTCTTTTAGTGACTAGTTTACAAATAGATTTCATTAGTATAATGAATGTAACTGTGAATTGTGGGAAAAAGTGAATTTTTCATACAGGAAATGTATGTACTTTCCAAAATTGGTTAACTAATTTGTCATTTATTACCAGAACAAAAATTATCTTCTGGGAGATGAACCATTAAAGTATATAAACAGCAAGCTCAAAATTGTTTTAGATTATCATGAAATTTAGCTTTCACCTATTTTAATGTCGTCAGACAATAGGAGTAAAGTATTACAACTTGGTATACTTATTTTCCCCGTACATCTTCAGTGATTTTCTCACACACAAATAACTAATTGTGTCTCTCATTTTTTAATGTTTATCTGTAGTTGGCTGACACCTTTTCTAAAATGAACATGGCCAAAAAATAGAAGTAATATTCAATGTCAGTTTCTGATTGTGTTTCATAAGAATTCAGTTTCATTAAACATTAAAACCTTGTGATATTGTCATGTATATTTATAATATACTGCTACAGAAAGATATTCATCTCCAATATGTGGAGTGTTGGAACACTAAAACATTTTTTGTTTATTGAGGATTTCAGAAAATATTTTGAATAAATGATGCTGTTCATGACAGTTGTGTTACAGTGACAGGGAAAACAAGTCAAAGTTATATATGAAAAAATTTCTTGTCAACCCTTGTTTTATGTTTTATGTACTAATTTTGTGTGTATTTTTATGTTGTATATAAAATGTAACTGTACATTTCTAATTATGGTGCTTTCTGTGTAAAGGGCACTTTTAGACTGATGGACAGACTGTGTAAAAATATCTGTAATATTAGGAAAGTGGTTTGTTGTGAAAAAGTACTATTACTGTGACATACTTTGTATCATTGTTATTTCTAATCACACAAGCATCTTAAAATGTGTTTCCTGTATACATTGCAATTCTATACTTATCAGAATGGCTCCCCTGACACAGTCTGATATATATATTTATATATTAGCCACATATCATAATTTTATTTGCAGCAAGGGTTCAGACATTCTTTGTCATGAATGCATTACTAATTGATGTCAACAGCATATGCTTTGTTGCCCATGTATTCAACTTGTTTCTTTTATTTCTATGGCTATGAATATATATGAAAGAGAGAGAGATTGAGATTGAGATTTTCATGATAACTATGCTTTTCCTTATTCTTATTTTTGTACTAATAGATTGGTGGAAAACTGAGGAGAATTTCATAAAAAAAATTATCATCTGTGCTCTGGGGAAATGCATTAATAATCTGCCAGTCAAGAAAAGAATGTCTGGGTCACTTTTAACAACTTGTCCATCAATAAGATCTCATGATTAAGGAAAATGTTAGAAGTATCTGTACCGTAGTTTGTAATTGCTTGGACGCTGTAATAAGGTCAAATTCTGTGATGTTTTGACTCTTAAGTACAGTGCTATTTCTAAATAATCTACTCTTTACAAGAGTTTATAAAATGTTGAATATGAATTTTTGTACTGAGGAGTATATTAAATATATCTTCTGTATACGGTGATGTATTTATTCATTTATCAAACAACAGATAGACAGACTGACTTACTGATGGACTGTTCCTGGGGAATATAAATAATGTTGAAAGCCGCATGGAGTACAAAAGAACAAAAAAGTTAGCTCCGGGAAAAAAGAAGTTGTGAACAAAAAGTTAAATTTACATGTACACTTTGCCAAAGAAACTGCTTATTAATAATTATACAGCTACATTGTGGATTGGTGGTTTGTTTTGAAATAAGCCAAAGGTGAGCTACATTGTTCAACAGTAGTGCAAGAATGAAGTTAACAACATGACAGAGCTTCATTTCCTGTCAACACCTATGTGAAAATTGAGTGTTGTCTTTTCATTTCCTTACCAGCTAGCAAGGAGAGGCCCCCAGCAGTGGGATCGACATTTTGAAACCATCTGTTCAGTATTGTAGGTTAAGTTCCCAGTCATTCCACTTGGTGGGCCCTCGTTTGTGACTAATCAATGAAAAAAATTTCAGAATTTCACATGATGCTCTACAGCTTTAAAAAAGAAATATGATACAGTTTGGTCATGTAGCATACTTATTATAGTACAAGCCTCATATTGAAGTTATAGATTCAAAACTCATCAAGTACTTTGAAATATTTCATTTTTAAATTTTAATTCCAGTCGTAGTCATTATTCTTATTCAATTAATTAGTTTAAATTTATTTATTTATTTTTTGGTCACATCATTTTAAACACTGTACTGACTTTTTCAATTGCTCTCACTTTTTCTATTCATAATTCTTTTTCCATTTGGAATCTGTGAGCATGTTAATTCAATTATATTTATTTGTCTATCATAATATTCAAACATTTGAAAATGCTAATCTATCAGTTAAAAAGCAAAAAAACTAAACAATAAACAATCTATTTATGTTGACAGTGCAGTGGTGTCAAAAGAAGCCATTTTTTTTTAACTGGGCAAAATAAATCAGATGAAGCTTTCAACGAAGGAAGAGAATATAAGTAAAACAAAATTCAAGCAAAATTAGGAATAGAAATAATGAAGGCAATAACAAGGACAGAAATATAGGATTATGAAATGGAAGAAATTAAATCAATGTTAATACATGGAAATATATCTAAAAACAAAGATGATGTGACTTACCAAACGAAAGCGCCGGCAGGTCGATAGACACACAAACAAACACAAACATACACACAAAATTCAAGCTTTTGCAACCAATGGTTGCTTCATTAGGAAAGAGGGAAGGAGTGGGAAAGACGAAAGGATGTGGGTTTTAAGGGAGAGGGTAAGGAGTCATTCCAATCCCGGGAGTGGAAAGACTTACCTTAGGGGGAAAAAAGGACAGGTATACACTCGCACACACACCCATATCCAACCGCACATACACAGACACAAGCAGACATTTGTAAAGGCAAAGAGTTTGGGCAGAGATGTCAGTCGAGGCGGAAGTACAGAGGCAAAGATGTTGTTGAAAGACAGGTGGGGTATGAGCGGCGGCAACTTGAAATTAGCGGAGGTTGAGGCCTGGCGGATAACGAGAAGAGAGGATATACTGAAGGGCAAGTTCCCATCTCCGGAGTTCTGACAGGTTGGTGTTAGTGGGAAGTATCCAGATAACCCGGACGGTGTAACACTGTGCCAAGATGTGAGAAAAGGTGGACGGTTTCAAGTACTTATGATGCATATTCTCACAGGATGGTAACATAGTGAAAGAACTGGAAGCGAGGTGTAGCAAAGCTAATCCAGTGAGCACTCAGCTACAATCTACTCTCTTCTGCAAGAAGGAAGTCAGTACCAAGACTAAGTTATCTGTGCACCGTTCAATCTTTCGACCAACTTTGTTGTATGGGAGTGAAAGCTGGGTGGATTCAGGTTACCTTATCAATAAGGTTGAGGTTACGGATATGAAAGTAGCTAGGATGATTGCAGGTACTAGTAGATGGGAACAATGGCAAGAGGGTGTCCACAATGAGGAAATCAAAGAAAAACTGGGAATGAACTCTCTAGATGTAGCAGTCAGGGCGAACAGGCTTAGATGGTGGGGTTATGTTACACGCATGGGAGAAGCAAGGTTACCCAAGAGACTCATGGGTTCAGCAGTAGAGGGTAGGAGGAGTTGGGGCAGACCAAGGAGAAGGTACCTGGATTCGGTTAAGAATGATTTTGAAGTAATAGGTTTAACATCAGAAGAGGCACCAATGTTAGCACCGAATAGGGGATCCTGGAGGAATTTTATAAGGGGGCTATGCTCCAGACTGAACGCTGAAAGGCATAATCAGTCTTAAATGATGATGATGATGATGATGATGACACATATAAGCCAATTTCGGAATTTTACTTTGTATGAGACCGTGAGTACAAGATTCATGTGTCGATTTAAAGTTCTAGATTCGCGTATTGTACTGTTCGCGTCACTTCTTCATTGTCTTTTATTGATTGTGTTAACACCCATTTGTGAATGCTGCGATAAACTTGTACTGTTATTATCAATTATAGGCTTAAACTTAACTGCTATTTAAAATTTTTTGAGAACATTAGGCATATCCTCGATCAAAACAGTCACCACTTACATGAGAAATGGGTAACTTTTTAGAATTTTTGAACTATTACAGAACTATTTTTGTAAGTTACTGGTATGAGTGTTTTGCATACATAACATATTTCGTAGCAAATCAGCATTTTGTGGTTCACAATTCTGTCAAAGAAAACATAACCTCTAAATTTCATTGTATATCAGTGCAAATAAATGGTGCATTTTTGAGAATTTTTGGAAGCTACCAATGTCTTCACATAATCTACAAGCAATTTGTAGTAAATTGACATTTGTGTTTTAATTAGTGTAGCAGATATTCTAACTAACAGTTGTGTTACATTTTGTTTTCCATTAAAGAGGAGTAGCCATATATATTATGTGCATTTTTCGTAAATTAACTCTGTTTATAAGTTTGCTAACAACTATAATTAATTTCAAAACGTTTTAGGAAACTATTAATTTTTAAACAGGTTTCTGGTACACCTTAATAGAAATCTCGTTTTGTGTATTTGGTTCAATTATTGTAGGGAGTTAGTGACTTTTTAACTCAACAGATTAAAAGACAATCAGTAGCCTGAATTTAGTTATTTGTTCACAGCCTTGTAATACACTGCACCAGCAGAAATGCAGCCCCACTGTGAGTGCTGTTCTCGAAAATGGGATAAGGTGGTTGACATTTGTAAGCTGCTGAAAATTGCCCTGACTGCTGTCAAATGATTGGCAGCTGCTGCAAAATGGTGTGTTGGAAGAGCTCCTGAGAGTTACTGGTATGAGAGGTACCATAAGTACTATCCTTTGCTGTGGATCCTGTCTTTGCAGAATGTACAGGATCTGTTGTTAGTTGTCAACTTGACTGCGAGTGGCGGGTCAATGGTAGATACAGGTGTCCTGTATGTGGTGGACAGGGACCAGGGAGAACTCAGGGTGTTGTTCAGATCCCCCTAACTGACAAGTTTGAGATGCTGTCTTTCACTAAATCTGAAACTGAGCCAGTGGGATTCTCTTCGCCTGTTTTGTGGAAACCTGTGTTGTCTGGTGTCAAGAGGAGGCGAACAGGAAATTGTACGGGTCTATTAATCATCAGCTGTTCAAACATATGGCAAATGATGGTACCCCTCAGGGAAATGGCAGCAAGGGATGGGAAAGGGCAGCAGGTACACCAGTGTGTATGCATGGGGACCTCATTCAACATGTTGAAGAGGCTGTTCCATCAGCCATTGAAGGAACCGAGTGCAACTATCTGCAGATTGTGGGGCATGTTGGAACAGGTGATGCCTGTTGTCTGGGCTTAGAGGTCATACGTGATTCATTCCAGTGACTGGCAGAGAAGGATGAGACCACCCTTGTGAATTGAATTTCAACGAAGCTCACAGTTTGCAGCATTGTCCCCAGAAATGATCATAGGCCTTTGGTTCTGAGTCGAGTGAAAGGGCTGTACCAGAGACTTTGAAGCTAGGCTGTGACTTCCTGTACTTGCGGCATAGGATTGGGAAATGAAGAGTTTCCAAGAATGGGTCAGGTGTGTACTACACATCAGAGGCTACTCAGGTAGCTGGCTATGTGTGGGGTGCACACAAGGTTTTTTCTAGATTAGGCGACTCGCCATCTAATCCAGATGATGACAGCTGTAGTAAATCTGGAAATATCAGCTTAAGATCAAAAGAAGCCCCTCCCATAGGTGAAAGTATTAAAAAATTTTAATTGTAAACTGCTAAAACATTTCCAACAAAGCACCTGAGTTTGAAGTGCTCAGGAAAAGCGGCGAAGCTCGCATAATGCGGAGTACAGAAAGATGGTTGAAACCTAAAGTTGACAGCAGGAAGATTTCTCGTAAAATTTAAGTGCATATCGAAAGGACAGGCTAATGGGAAATGGAGGTGGTGTATTTGTCACAGTAGCAAAGGAACTGAAATCCACAAAGATAGAAATTGAAGCTGCATGTGAGATTGGGCAAGACTCAGTGTTAGGGGTGGAATAAAATGGTAATTGGGTCCTGCTATCACCCTCCAGACTCATCTCCTGGAGTATCCGAAAACTTTAGGGAAAACCTCAAGTTATATCTACATGTTGTTGTTGTCTTCAGTCCCGAGACTGGTTTGATGCAGCTCTCCATGCTACTCTATCCTGTTCAAGCATCTTCATCTCCCAGTACCTACTGCAGCCTACATCCTTCTGAATCTGCTTAGTGTATTCATCTCTTGGTCTTCCTCTACGATTTTTACCCTCCACACTGCCCTCCAGTACTAAATTGGTGATCCCTTGATGCCTCAGAACATGTCCTACCAACTGATCCCTTCTTCTAGTCAAGTTGTGCCACAAACTCCTCTTCTCCAATTTTATTCAATACCTCCTCATTAGTTATGTGATCTACCCATCTAATCTTCAGCAATCTTCTGTAGCACCACATTTCGAAAGCTTCTATTCTCTTCTTGTCTTAACTATTTATCGTCCATGTTTCACTTCCATACATTGCTACACTCCATACAAATACTTTCAGAAACGACTTCCTGACACTTAAATCAATACTCGATGGTAACAAATTTCTCTTCTTCAGAAATGCTTTCTTTGCCATTGCCAGTCTACATTTTGTATCCTCTCTATTTCGACCATCATCAGGTATTTAGCTCCCCAAATAGCAAAACTCCTTTACCACTTTAAGTGTCTCATTTCCTAATCTAATTCCCTCAGCATCACCCGACTTAAAATGCGACTATATTCCATTATCCTTGTCTTGCTTTTGTTGATGTTCATCTTATACCCTTCTTTCAAGATACTGTCCATTCTGTTCAACTGCTCTTCCAAGCCCTTTGCTGTCTCTGACAGAATTACAATATCATCGGCGAACCTCAAAGTTTTTATTTCTTCTCCATGGATTTTAATACCTACTCCAAACTTTTCTTTTGTTTCCTTTACTGCTTGTTCAATATACAGATTGAATAGCATCGGGGAGAGGCTACAACCCTGTCTCACTCCCTTCCCAACCACTGCTTCCCGTTCATGCCCCTCGACTCTTATAACAGCCATTTGCTTTCTGTACAAATTGTAAACAGCCTTTCGCTCCCTGTATTATACCCCTGCCACCTTCAGAATTTGAAAGAGAGTATTCCAGTCAACGTTGTCAAAAGCTTTCTCTAAGTCTACAAATGCTAGAAACGTAGGTTTGCCTTTCCTTAATCTTTCTTCTAATATAAGTCATAGGGTCAGTATTGCCTCACGTGTTCCAACATTTCTATGGAATCCAAACTGATCTTCCCCGAGGTCAGCTTCTACCAGTTTTTCCATTTGTCTTTAAAGAATTTGCGTTAGTATTTTGCTGCTGTGACTTATTAAACTGATAGTTCGGTAATATTCACATCTGTCAGCACCTGCTTTCTTTGGGATTGGAATTATTATATTCTTCTTGAAATATGAGGGAATTTCGCCTGTCTCTTACATCTTGCTCACCAGATGGTAGAGTTTTGTCAGGACTGGCTCTCCCAGGGCCGTCAGTAGTTCTAATGGAATGTTGTCTACTCCCGGGACCTTTTTTCGACTTAGGTCTTTCAGTGCTCTGTCAAACTCTTCATGCAGTATCATATCTCCCATTTCATCTTCATCTACCGCGTCTTCCATTTCCATAATATTGTCCTCAAGTACATCGCCCTTGTATAGACCCTCTATATACTCCTTCCACCTTTCTGCTTTCCCTTATTTGCTTAGAACTGGTTTTCCATCTGAACTGTTGACATTCATGCAAGTGGTTCTCTTTTCTCCAAAGGTCTCTTTAATTTTCCTGTAGGTGGTATGTGTCTTACCCCTTGTGAGATAAGCCTCTACATCCTTACATTTGCCCTCTAGCCATCCTTGCTTAGCCATTTTGCACTTCCTGTCGATCTCATTTTTGAGACATTTTATTCCATTTTGCCTGCTTCATTTTCTGCATTTTTCTATTTTTGCCTTTCATCAATTAAATTCAGTATCTCTTCCGTTACCCAAGGATTTCTACTAGCCCTCGTCTTTTTATCTACTTGATCCTCTGCTGCCTTCACTATTTCATTCCTCAAAGCTACCCATTCTTTTTCTACTGTATTTCTTTCCCCCATTCCTGTCAATTGTTCCTTTATGCTCTCCCTGAAACTCTGTACAATCTCTGGTTCTTTCAGTTTATCCAGGTCCCATCTCCTCAAATTCCCACCTTTTTGCAGTTTCTTCAGTTTTAATCTACAGTTCATAACAAATAGATCGTGGTCAGAGTCCACATCTGCCCCTGGAAATGTCTTACAATTTAAAACCTGGTTCCTAAATCTCTGTATTACCATTATATAATCTATCTCGAACCTTCTAGTATCTCCAGAGTTCTTCCATGTATACAACCTTCTTTCATGATTCTTGAACCAAGTGTTAGGTATGATTAAGTTATTCTCTGTGCAAAATTCTACCAGGCGGCTTCCTCTTTCATTTCTTAGCCCCAATCCTTATTCACCTACTACGATTCCTTTTCCTACTGTCGAATTCAAGTCACTTATGACTATTAAATTTTCGTCTCCCTTCACTACCTGAATAATTTTTTTTATCTCATCATACATTTCATCAATTTCTTCATCATCTTCAGAGCTAGTTGGCATATAAACTTGTACTACTGTAGTAGGTGTGGGCTTCGTGCCTATCTTGGCCACAATAATGCTTTCAGTATGCTGTTTGTAGTAGCTTACCTGCACTCCTATTTTTTTATTCATTATTAAACCTACTCCTGCATAACCCCTATTTGATTTTGTATTTATAACCCTGTATTCCCTGGCCAGAAGTCTTGTTCCTCCTGCCACTGAACTTCACTAATTCCCATTATATCTAACTTTAACCTATCCATTTCCCTTTTTAAATTTTGTAACCTACCTGCCCGATTAAGGGATCCGATGTTCCACGCTCTGATCTGTAGAACGCCAGTTTTCTTTCTCCTGATAACGACGTCCTCCTGAGTAGTCCCCGTCCGGAGATCCGAATGGGGGACTATTTTACCTCTGGAATATTTTACCCATTTACCAATTTTAATCATACATCAAAGCTGCATGCCCTCGGGAAAAATTATGGCTGTAGTCTCCCCTTGCTTTCAGCCGTTTGCAGTACCACAACAGCAAGGCCGTTTTGGTTAGTGTTACAGGGCCAGATCAGTCAGTCATCGAGACTGTTGCCCCTACAACTACTGAAAAGGCTGCTGCCCCTCTTCAGGAACAACACGTTTATCTGGCCCCTCAACAGATACCCTCCGTTGTGGTTGCACCTACGGTACGGCTTTTTGTGTCGTTGAGGCACACAAGCCTCCCCACCAACGGCAAGGTCCATGGTTCATGGGGGGAGGGGGTATATAAGTTCCCCAATTATAATGTGATCATCGGTAGTGACTTCCATCATCCAACAATTAAGTGGAAATATTACAATCTTGTTAGTGGTGGGCGATAAGATTTACTGTGAAATGTTACTAAATGCCTTTTGTGAAAACTATCTAGTTAAGAATCGCACTCATGATGGAATTATATTGGATCTAATAGCGACAAATCAAGCTGACCTCTGTGAGGATGTCCACATAGAAACTAGTATCTGTGTCCATGACACAGTTGTGGCAACATTGATTACCGAAGTAGAAAGGACAGCTAAAAGAAGCAGAAAGTTATATATGTTCAGTAAACCAGATTTTAAAAAAATCAGTAGTGTCATATGTCAATGAGGAACTTGAAACTTTCAGCAAAGGGCTGGACCATGTAGAGGAACTGTGGCTCAAGTTTAAAGAATAGTTAACTGTGCACTGAATTGATTATGTACCCAGAAGAACAGTTCATAATGGGAGGAACCTTCGAGGTATACAGTTACTGTAAAGAAACTTCTAAAGAAACAGAGATTACTGAATAATAGGTACAAAACAAAACAAAGGGCTGTAAATAGAGAGATCATGAATGAAATGCATTTGGCTGTCAAGAGAGCAGTACATGATGCCTTCAACAGGTACTGCAGCAGAATACTGTCAAATGATATCTTACAAACTATGAAGAAATTTTGGTTGTATGTAAAGGTTGTTGGTGGCACCAAAGTTATTTTCTAGGAACTGAAGTTGAGGATAGCAAAGCAAAAGCTGAAACAGCTAACGCCATTTTCAAATGTTCCTTTACTAAGGAAGACCCAGGAAAATTGCCCAGATTTAACCCTTGTACCAATGAAAAAATGGATGAAATAAATATAGTGTCTGTGGTGTTGAGAAGCAGCTGAAATTGTTAAAACTGGACAAAGCTCCAGGGCCTGATGGTATTCTTGTCAGATTCTTTATTGAATTTGTGGCTGAGTTAGACCCTCTTCTAACTGTAATCCATCCTAGATCCCTCCAACAAAAAACTGTACTCAGTTCTGGGAAAAAAGTGCAGGTCACACCCATCTACAAGAATGGAAGTGTAAGTGATCCACAAAGCCACAGTCCAATATCCTTGTCATTGATTTGATGTAGAATCTTAATCTTAGAACATAGTATGAGTTCAAACATAATGAGACATCTTGAACAGAATGACCTCCTCAATGCCAACCAGCATTAATTACGAAAACATCGATCATCTGAAACCCAACTTGCACTTTTCTCAAGTGACATACTGAAAGCTATGGATCAAGGTGGGCTGGTAGATGCAGTATTTCTTGATTTTTGAAAAGCATTTGACTCAATACCACAACTACATTTGTTGCCAAAAGTACGATCATATGGGGTATCGAGTGAAATTTGTGACTGGATTGATAACTTTTTGGTAAGGAGTTCGCAGCATGTTATATTGGATGGAGAGTCATCATCAGGTGTAGAAGTAACTTCTGGTGTGCCCCCAGGGAAGTGTGTTGGGACCATTGCTGTTCATGTTGTGTGTTAATGACCTTCAAACAATATTAATGGTAACCACAAACTTTTTAGATGATGCCATTATCTATAATGAAATACTATCTGACAGAAGCTGCATAAAAGTTCAGTCAGATCTCAATAAGATCATGAAGTGGTATGAAGATTGGTAACTTGCTTTAAATGTTTAGAAATATAAAATTGTGCATTTCACAAAGGGAAATTATGTAGTATCCTATGACAGAAATATCAATGATTCACAGTTCGAATCGGCCAACTCAGACAAATATCTGGATGCAACCCTTTGTAAGGATATGAAATGCAATGATCACATTAGCTGTCATGGGTAAAGCAGGGGGGTAGACTTCGGTTCATTGGTAGAATACTGGGGAAGTGCAATCAGTCTACAAAGGAGAATATTGCTCAAGTGTGTGGGACCCATACCGAGAGAATGTCACAGAGATACTGAAGAAACTGAACTGGAAAACTCTTGAAGATAGACATAAACTATCCCGAGAAAGTCTATTAACAAATTTTCAAAAATCAACTTTATATGATTACTCTACGAGTATACTACAAACCCCTATGTATCGCTCACACAGGGACCGTGAAGATAAGATTGGAATAATTATTGCATGTACAGAGGCATTCAAACAATCATTCTTCTTGTGCTCCATATGTGAATGGAACAGGAAGAATCCCTAATAACTAGTGCAATGAGATGTAACCTCTGCCATGCACAGTGGTTTGCAGAATATAGATGTAGGCTAATGGTATATTTTGTGATTTGTCGAAAGCATCTGACTTTGTAAATCAGAATATCCTTTTAATTATGTTAGAATACAATATAACAGAAAATGCTGCAAAATGGTTCAAATTCAATATCTCTAACAGGAAACAAAGAGCTTCATTAGGAAAGAAACATGTATTGAACTGTCAGCTATCATCCAACTGGGAACTAATTACATGCAGTATGCAGGTTCTAGAATATTGCTCAAGTGTTTGGGACCCATACCAAATACAACTAAGAGGGTGTATTGAATGTATACAGAGAAGGATAGCATGAATGGTGACAAGTTTGTTTGATCTGTGGGAGAATGCCACAGAGACACAGAAGGAACTGAACTAGCAGACTCTTGAAGACAGATGTAAACTATCCTGAGAAAGCCTATTAACAAAGTTTCAAGACTGGCTTTAAATGATGACTCTAAGAATATACTGCAGTCACCTACACATCAGTCTCATAAGATTCATGAGGATAATATTTTTCTGGTACATAGGCAGATTAGATTAGATTAGTACTTGTTCCATAGATCTTGAATACGACACTTCGTAATGATGTGGAACGTGTCAGGTTAATAAAAGGTGTCTATACAAGATATTACATTAGACAAAATATTACATGACACTTAATAAATTTTGGGAGGTTGGGAAATTACCCACTTACTATATCCAAAAATTCATCTAATGAGTAGAAGGAGTTGCCATTAAGAAATTCTTTTAATTTCCTTTTAAATGCTATATGACTATCTGTCAGACTTTTGATGCTATTAGGTAAGTGACCAAAGACTTTTGTGGCAGCATAATTTACCCCCTTCTGAGCCAAAGTTAGATTTAACGTTGAGTAGTGAAGATCATCCTTTCTCCTAGTGTTGAAGCCATGTACACTGCTATTACTTTTGAATTTGTTCGGATTGTTAATAACAAATTTCATAAGTGAATATATTGTGAGGCTACAGTGAAGATTTCTAGGTCTTTAAATAAGTGTCTGCAGGATGATCTTGGATGAGCTCCAGCAATCATTCTGATTACACACTTTTGTGCAATAAACACTCTTTTACTCAATGATGAGTTACCCCAGAATATGATGCCATACGAAAGCAGAGAATGAAAATAGGCGTGGTGAGCTAATTTACTCAGATGTTTATCGCTGAAATTTGCAATGACCGTAATAGCATAAGAAGCTGAACTCAAACTTTTCAGCAGATCCTCAGTGTGTTTTTTCCAGTTCAACCCCTCATCAATACATACACCTAGAAATTTTGAATATTCTACCTTAGCTACCGATTTCTGATCGAAGTCTATATTTATTAATGGTGTCATTCCATTTACTGTGTGGAACTGTATATACTGTGTTTTGGCAAGGTTTAATAAGAGCCCATTTGCAGAGAACCACTTAACGATTTTCTGAAAAACATTGTTTACAATCTCACCAGTTAATTCTTGTCTGTCAGGTGTGATAGCTATACTTGTATCATCGGCAAAAAGCACCAGCTTTGCATCTTCGTGAATATAGAATGGCAAGTCATTAATATATATTAAGAACAGCAGAGGACCCAAGACCGAACCTTGCGGCACCCAATTCTTGATTGTTCCCCAGTTTGAGAAATCACCAGTTTTTTGCATATTATGTGAACTGTTTATTTCAACTTTCTGCACTCCTCCAGTTAGGTATGATTTAAACCATTTGAGCACTGTCCCATTCATACTACAGTACTTGTGCTTATCTAGAAGTATTCCATGATTTACACAATCAAAAGCCTTTGATAGATCACAAAAAATCCCAACAGGTGACTTCCCGTTACTCAGAGCATTTAATATTTCATTAGTGAAAGTATATATAGCATTTTCCATTGAAAAACCCTCCTGGAAACCAAACTAACATTTTATTAAAACTTTATTTTTACAAAGGTGTGAAGCTACTCTACAATACATTACTTTTTCAAGAATTTTGGATAAGGCAATCAGAAGAGAGATTGGACAGTAGTTGTTGACATCAGACGTATCCCCTTTTTTATGCAGTGGTTTAACAATGGCATACTTCAGTCTATCTGGGAAAATACCCTGCTTCAGAGAGCTATTACATATGTGGCTAAGAATCCCACTTATTTCTTGGGAACAAGCTTTTATTATCCTGCTGGAAATGCCATCAATCCCATGTGAGCTTTTATTCTTGAGAGAGTTTATCATCTTCCTAACTTCAGATGGAGAGGTGGGTGGAATTTCAATTGTATCAAATGGTGTGGGCAAGGCCTCTTCCATTAACTGCCTTGCTTCTTCTAATGAACATTTAGATCCTATTTTCTCTACAACATTTAAAAAATGATTATTCAAAATGTTTTCGACTTCCGGCTTGTTGTTTATCAAGTTTCAATTTGCTTTGATGGTGATGCCGTCATCCTGTACTCTTGGTTGCCCTGTCTCCCTTGTAATAATATTCCAAATTGTTTTGATTTTGTTATCAGAGGTATTAATCTCAGGCATGATGCACATGCTTCTGGACTTTTTAATAACCTTTCTTAATGTAAAACAGTAGTTTTTATAATACTTTGCTGTTTCTGGGTCATTACTCAAACTTGTTGTTAGATACAGTTCCCTTTTGTGGTTACAAGATATTTTTATTCCTTTAGTAAGCCAAGGTTTTTTGCATAGTTTCTTATAATTAGATTTAACTACTTTCTTGGGGAAACAGTTTTCAAATTTTCTTACAAGTGTATCATGAAATAAGTTATATTTTAAATTAGCATCAGGTTCCTTGTACACCTCATCCCAATCTAACTGCTGAAGATTTTCTCTGAAATTTCTAATTGTTGAGTCATTAATTGAACGCACAACTTTGGAGGGTAGTTTTGAATTACTGAATGGAGCTATGTCATATACTGTAACTAGCTGAGCATCTTGATCAGAAAGGCCATTCTCAACAGGACAAGAATTTGTGTTTTTAAACCTATCTTGGTCTATAAAAGTGTTATCTATCAATGTGCTGCTGTCCTTTACTACCCGAGTAGGAAAATTAATGACAGATGTCAAATTGAAAGAACCAAGCAAGACTTCCAGGTCATTCTTCCTGTTACACTCTTTCAATGAATCAACATTGAAGTCCCCACAAATAATAATTTGCTTTTCCCTATCTGACAGATAGCACAACAAGGCATCCAAGTTTTCCAGGAATAAATGAAAGTTTCCTGAAGGGGACCTATATACAGTTACAATTATAAGAGAGCCCTCCTTCAGTTTAAGTTGACAGGCAAATGCTTCTATATGTTGCTCTAGAAAAAACTTTTTTGTATCTAAGCTTTCTACACAGTGATAACTTTTGACATGTGGCAACTCCTCCTCCCACCTTATTCTCTCTACTCATATGTGCAGCTAGTTTATAACCACTGATATTTACTTTTTCCATATCAGACACAATGTGATGCTCGGACAGACATATCTATTACATTACTAGATTCAATGTCATCTAAACAAGCCAGGAGCTTATCTACTTTATTCTTCAATCCCAGAATATTTTGGTGAAAAATGGTAACATAATTTTTTACTTTACTTTTCTGGGAATCTACTTTTTTCTTTAATCCACCAATATTTTGGTTAAATATGGTAACATTATTATTTACTTTCCTGTTGTGAGAATTTTGTGAGTTTTGGACCTCTTTAGCACCTGCCTGCCTGAACTTGTCATTGGACACTGATATTAACCTAAAAAAGAGGTACATCCATGAGTACTAGTGTCCCCCCTTCTGGATTTTGCTAACAACCCTGCCATTTTACCCTTCCCTTTCCTATTGAGATGTAGGCCATGCCTTGTGAAATCCCCCCTATCAATAGCCTCGACAGGAACCAATCCAATGTCTGACAGAGTGGCCGCCTTACGCAGCTGATCCAACTCCATATTTACCCTCCTGACAGAGCGGTTCAACTGGGGCTGATCATGCCGCACGAAAGCAGGCACCAGCCCAACATAGGTATCAGTCGTTGCCGAGGCTATTTTCACCAGGTCACATTCAATGCTGTAGCCCTGATCCCTATCAATACTGCTTCCCACTCCACCCTCTACCATCACATGATCCTGCTTTGTGAATCACTGACATCAAATGACAGCTTGTAGTATGTGACATCAAATGACACATTCTTCTGGGCAAAAACAACTTTGTAGCATGGCGTCATGGGACACCTCAAAACTTACCAACAGTATATAATATATAGCTTGTGATGTGTTGCAATGTGTCACCTAGCATTGCCTTGGTGAAATTCTGCCTGTAAATTTCCATTTCTGATCTCCACATAACAGAAAGTAACTTTCAGGAAGGATGGATGATAAGTAAATTGCAGCTAACAGGGAACTGATTGAAGAGTGTAACAAATATTCAACATTTATTCTGTAAAATCACAGTGAGACTGAATGGCTGGCCTGTTCATACCTTCAGGAGACAAAAGCGTGAATCCTGTCAGTAGAAACATTTAACATTAGAAACACTGTACTTTGCATTTGGAACTCATAGTAAAGGTGGAATGGAAGGGTGAGTCACTCAGACCCCACAGTGAGAAGGATCCAGGTGTTGTGAGGGTGAAGTTCTTCAAAGTGAATTTTCCTTGTCATGCTGAACATCTATTCTTTATCACAATCTCCCAGTTTGGTCAGATTATTTGTACTTTGACCACTTGGTTTCATTTGTAGCTTGTGGGACTGCCACAGGCAATGGATTTCAGGAGAGAAAGAGGAATGCTGTATTTTATGTAACTTGAGAATATTAGGGTAACGACAACAGATATTGTGAACTTAGAGCCATATACAATATTGATCAGTAATTGGGTAAAAGCTGTAAAGCAGTTTAAAATACATGATTAAAAGGCAATGCTCTAACATAACTGATACTGTTTAATGGTAATACCCAACCTTAGTCAATTTCCATACTTTCCTTAGTTATAAGTAACTGTTTGTAGGATAAGTTGTTATTGTATTTGATTTTTATAATTTATTTATCCAATCGTGTAGAAGAATTTGAAAATGGGGCTCTTAACATTTCATAACACAGTTTCTGATCAGCAGAATACTAAAAGGATGTTTGTCTCACTGGACAATAGGAATGTCTGAGATAGTAAAATGTCATCTGTAAATCAGGAAAATTCTGTTGGCATTTTATAACTTCACCTTTGTTTGTTGTAACAGACTGACAACAGCATGATGGTGCTTCAATACGCAAATATAAATATCATGGCAATGTACATAAATACTCCCCCCAGGGGACTTGCAACTCATTCGTGAGTATATGCGGAGTGAACATGGGGCAGCAAGTCATAGCAGTACTTCCTCCTTTGCTGTGCTACAATTTTACTCTCTGCCTATATCTTTTCTCTGACTTATTTTGTAGGACAGATTCCCTGCTGAAAACTTAGTACAGTCATAGGCCATCAGTTGTGGCTTCTCCCAAGTTGTTCCCTTTATTTTACACCAAGCTCAGTCACCAAATGTGGGTACAACCATCACTATTTCCAAATTTTTACAGTCTGTATGGACCATGTGAGGAGGCTGCCCAATACGCAGTATGGTAGCTGGCCCATGTGGGGATGGGAGTCTTCAAGTTCCTATATGATAACGGCACCCTCACCATACAGGGATTGCACTATTGATGCCTAAACTGTCACCTCCCTTTACTGCCAAGGAGTAGCTGCCTGTTTGTTTGGGGGGTGCCAGTACTGTGGGCACTGGCCATCACACCAGATGCTTTGGCTGATGGCACCCGGGGGCAGAACCCTCATTCAGAGTGGGCAGCACTATAGCTTATATTTGACGTCATGAAACAACAAAAGTTACCAGCCAGTAGCCTTGAGAGACCCAGCAGCCTTTTTAGACTGACACAATTCAGTGCCCATCATTACAACCGTAACAACTTTCCCTCATTGGCCGTGCCATGGGAGGAAAATAAAATCAACTGACTTGCAGACAGTTAGTCCCCTGAGTTCCTTGTTTGCAGCTGAACAGATGGAGGGTCCTTTTTCTCTACAAAACTGGTATTCATTGTGGAAGGTATTGAAAACTATTTTGGCGAACTCTCTTAGAAAATTATGAAATGGTTCCATCTTAATTAAGATGGCAAATTCCACCCAGTCCCAGGTGTTACATTCTTGTAGATGACTTGGTGATGTGCCTGTTACTATCACAGCCCATAAGAATGTCAACATAATACAGAGATTAATTTTTCACCCAAAATTAACACTGCACATGGATGATCTACTACACCAGTTCTTAGAGAGGTGAAAGATCCACTTTGCACATCATGTACATTGAGGCCCGCCAGACGAGGTTGATACCGGCACACTCAGTCTCATTTTTGAGGGAAATTTGTTTCCAGAAAAGTTTGAAATTATGTGTTACCGCTGCAATGTGAATCCTTGTTTGCCACCACCAATGTCGACATCAGCCACTCCTTTGGGCATATGTCTTCTCCATGTACATATAACCACATCTGTGGGAACTGTTGGTCAGCCACTTCATGGAAATTCACCATGTGCTCTACCATCTGCCTTTGTGAGCTGTGTGAATGACCACCCTCCCCTTTCCTCGAAATGTGCTAACCTACTTGAGAAAATAAAATCCAGAAACTGAAGGTCAGAGTTCACCTCTCATAATTTGAAGCTCATAAAAAATATGAATGTTTACATCCAGTCTCATTCATTTTGACTTTTATCAATACTGTGGCCTGGTCATCAGCAATATCTGATGTACTTACTCCCTTGACATAGCCATCTGGTTGTTATGCAAATAAACTTGACCATGAGGGCAATAGGCCCTCTCCTCTCATGCTTCCTGCAGCATCATCTTTGGGAACCATTTTCCACATCCAGCTGGAGAAGCAGCATCTTCTCCATTCTGCCTGTTGGGAACGCTGTCGCTGGAGAACCACAAATCAGAGACCCGAAAGCAGTCAGTGGCTGAAGAAACCACGGATTGTGGGACACGGGGCTGCCAACTTTTTTTTTCTATTCTCACACACACTGTGGATAACCCTTACAGGAATCTACATCGTGAAAGAAAAGAAAAAGAATAAGAAGAAATCTGGTGAGAAGGCTATCCCAGAGGCACCAGATCCCTCCAGTCTACTGGACCATGAAGTGATGTTTGTTGATTTTATTTTACCCTGAGACATGGCCTGTCCTTGTTGCCTCTTCACACCTAGCCAGGATACCTCCAGTGTGGTGATCAAATGCAACTACAGTAGATGTTACGGTCACCTGCCAGAATTACAACAACTAATTTTCTCCTGTTCGTGATCTGTGTTACTCTCCAAGAAACACCTTAATAGTGATCATACCCCAGCTATTCAAGGATACTGCACATTGTGTTGCAACTGTACTGGTTCCAAGAAAGCATCTGGAGGGTTCTGTACATAGGTGCTCTCACATGTCATCAGTGAGTGTGGAATGTTTTAATTTTTCCCTACTATGAATTTTATTTATTTAGCAATTTTGATGATAATCACCATAAAAACTGCCATAATCAATATTTTGTATGTTAATTATTCCTGAGCTTTTCATACATCTGTTAACAGGGAGAGAAAATAAAAAGCCAAAAATGCACTCCAGCAACCTAATATAATAATTTGATACATTACAAATGCCAGGATGGTTTTGGATCTGCTGGCAATAAGTCATATGATATTCTACAGGACACAAACTAAACTAACAACCCAATCATGGCCAGAAGGTCACTAGTGACAACCCATTAGCAATGCTGAGACATTATACAACAAGATAATCAGAGTCATCTTATGGACAGTAGATTGAGTGATCATATATTATGCAACATCAACTTTGTTTATTACACCACCATAATATAAAGCTGTAAATATTGTCACCATCTAAATACACTTTAACAACACCAATTAAATACACTGTCTACATACCCAGACCTTGTAGGCATAAACTGAACAAATACAAAGCATATGCAAGTGAGGTGGAGCTGCTGTTTGACGTAAGTCCTGTCTCAGACAATACCCAATGTGCTCTCCCTTACACAATGGTATGTCACCCCTCTGTATGTCTTTTTGGAGTACTGTGATATCAGACAAGCCATCTTACTAATGCTTTTCTTTTTAATAATATAATGGAATAAGAATAGCCATTGGCACCTTCGGGATTAGTCCTGTAAACAGTTTCCTTGCTGAAGTGGGAATATTCAGTTCCGATGGTACCAGCTCTTGCTCACTTTTGCAGTCACCATCTGGCAATTTTCTAATCATCCAACCTACGAAATTCTTTTTGCATTCAAGTGACATTGACCTCCTGACACCTGCCCTCAGGTGGGATTACCTGGTGCACTTTGCCTCCTGACAGATTCTACACCTGATCCTCCTCAGGATGTTTTCTCACTCCCCCCCCCCCCCCCCCCCCCCTTTTGTTAATAGCCTGACTACAAATTAGGACCAATCTATTTCAAAGACCTAAAGTTTTAGTTGCCTGCATGATATTTCAGCATCTGTTCCTGTCTTCTGTGCTGAAGTCTGAGGCTAATACCATCATTTACACTGATGTCTCTAGAACAGGGCTTCACAACATACGTGCTCGCGGAGCAAGCTGTGAGCAGCAAGGTGCGAGCACGGAGCAGCGCCAGCACGCTACCCCCACTACCGGACCAGAGCGGAGAGTGGGGAGAGTCACGTGGGGCACACAACAGCTGCCGCCAGTCAATGTAAATCCGCGACCGCAGGGATATCACTCACGAATTATTACTGTGACAAATGAAACAAATAAAGGAGAATGTACACTGCCACATAATTTTATTAGCTTAGTGTATGCCTCTACATTCGTATTAATTTGTGAACTGTTACACAATAAAAGGTGTCACTGAAGTGTGGGATTCTCTGTTATCTTGTACTTTTTGCCCTTTACAATTGCGTCTATGTTCGGAGTAATTGTTCTTGTGCATCGTGGGCGCAGCGTGCAGTTTAAATTTCGATCAGACAATGCGTTTCTCAGGCGCGTCTTGTTACATTTCATTGCAGAGAACAGTTATTCACAAACATACATGGAAACGAACATTGATATTATTGTAGCCGCCAGTTTGTGCAAATGAGGAAATCTATCCTGAGGGAAGTGTCTGTAAAATTCCAAAATGTCATTCTTGTTCTAAAATTTGACTATGTATTCTCTGTCACACTGCAGGTCAATAATTTCTAGTTGCAGCTCAGGACGAATCTCTTCAATATTCGCTGAATATGGAGAGGAGAACAGATCAGAATCACTGTCTAGTGCTGTCAGATCTTGAAAGCGTTGATCAAATTCTTCCTTAAGGGCAACTAAACTATGTGAATAACGTTCACAGTCTTTGTGAACATCTTGCATGGATGATAATTTAGGAAAATGAGCTAGATTTCCTGTTTCCAGCTGACTCACCCAAAGTGTCAATTTCATTTTAAAAGCTCGTATTCGATCTATGAAATGAGTAATTAGCAGATCTTTACCTTGTAGTGAAATGTTCAAAGCATTCAGATGGCTAGTTAAATCTGCCAAGAACGCGAGATCATATTTCCATGAAGGCTCTTTCAATTCAGGAACACACATGTTATTTATTTCCATGAACATATTTATCTCATCTAATAGGCAAAAATTCGATTTAATAATTCGCCACGACTAAGCCAGCGGACCTCGCTGTAATAAGGCAGGCTACCATACTGCCCCCCCCCCCCCCCCCCTCATGAACCATGGACCTTGCCGCTGGTGGGGAGGCTTGCGTGCCTCAGCGATACAGATGGCCGTACCGTAGGTGCAACCACAACGGAGGGGTATCTGTTGAGAGGCCAGACAAACATGTGGTTCCTGAAGAGGGGCAGCAGCCTTTTCAGTAGATGCAGGGGCAACAGTCTGGATGATTGACTGATCTGGCCTTGTAACATTAACCAAAACGGCCTTGCTGTGCTGGTACTGCGAACGGCTGAAAGCAAGGGGAAACTACAGCCGTAATTTTTCCCGAGGACATGCAGCTCTACTGTATGATTAAATGATGATGGCGTCCTCTTGGGTAAAATATTCCGGAGGTAAAATAGTCCCCCATTCGGATCTCCGGGCGGGGACTACTCAGGAGGACGTCGTTATCAGGAGAAAGAAAACTGGCGTTCTACGGATCGGAGCGTGGAATGTCAGATCCCTTAATCGGGCAGGTAGGTTAGAAAATTTAAAAAGGGAAATGGATAGGTTAAAGTTAGATATAGTGGGAATTAGTGAAGTTCGTTGGCAGGAGGAACAAGACTTTTGGTCAGGTGATTACAGGGTTATAAATACAAAATCAAATAGGGGTAATGCAGGAGTAGGTTTAATAATGAATAAAAAAATAGGAGTGCGGGTTAGCTACTACAAACAGCATAGTGAACGCATTATTGTGGCCAAGATAGACACAAAGCCCATGCCTACTACAGTAGTACAAGTTTATATGCCAACTACCTCTGCAGATGATGAAGAAATAGATGAAATGTATGACGAGATAAAAGAAATTATTCAGGTAGTGAAAGGAGACGAAAATTTAATAGTCATGGGTGACTGGAATTCGTCAGTAGGAAAAGGGAGAGAAGGAAACATAGTAGGTGAATATGGATTGGGGGGAAGGAATGAAAGAGGAAGCCGCCTTGTAGAATTTTGCACAGAGCATAACCTAATCATAGCCAACACTTGGTTCAAGAATGATAAAAGAAGGTTGTATACCTGGAAGAATCCTGGAGATACTAAAAGGTATCAGATAGATTATATAATGGTAAGACAGAGATTTAGGAACCAGGTTTTAAATTGTAAGACATTTCCTGGGGCAGATGTGGATTCTGACCACAATCTATTGGTTATGAACTGCAGATTGAAACTGAAGAAACTGCAAAAAGGTGGGAATTTAAGGAGATGGGACCTGGATAAACTGAAAGAACCAGAGGTTGTAGAGAGTTTCAGGGAGAGCATAAGGGAACAATTGACAGGAATGGGGGAAAGAAATACAGTAGAAGAAGAATGGGTAGCTCTGAGGGATGAAGTAGTGAAGGCAGCAGAGGATCAAGTAGGTAAAAAGACGAGGGCTAATAGAAATCCTTGGGTAACAGAAGAAATATTGAATTTAATTGATGAAAGGAGAAAATTTAAAAATGCAGAAAATGAAGCAGGCAAAAAGGAATACAAACGTCTCAAAAATGATATCGACAGGAAGTGCAAAATGGCTAAGCAGGGATGGCTAGAGGACAAATGTAAGGATGCAGAGGCTTGTCTCACTAGGGGTAAGATAGATACTGCCTACAGGAAAATTAAAGAGACCTTTGGAGAGAAGAGAACCACTTGTATGAATATCAAGAGCTCAGATGGCAACCCAGTCCTAAGCAAAGAAGGGAAGGCAGAAAGGTGGAAGGAGTATATAGAGGGTTTATACAAGGGCGATGTACTTGAGGACAATATTATGGAAATGGAAGAGGATGTAGATGAAGACGAAATGGGAGATAAGATACTGCGTGAAGAGTTTGACAGAGCACTGAAAGACCTGAGTCGAAATAAGGCCCCGGGAGTAGACAACATTCCATTTGAACTACTGATGGCCTCGGGAGAGCCAGTCATGACAAAACTCTACCATCTGGTGAGCACGATGTATGAGACAGGCGAAATACCCTCAGACTTCAAGAAGAATATAATAATTCCAATCCCAAAGAAAGCAGGTGTTGACAGATGTGAAAATTACCGAACTATCAGTTTAATAAGTCACAGCTGCAAAATACTAACGCGAATTCTTTACAGACAAATGGAAAAACTGGTAGAAGCCGACCTCGGGGAAGATCAGTTTGGATTCCGTAGAAATGTTGGAACACGTGAGGCAATACTGACCTTACGACTTATCTTAGAAGAAAGATTAAGAAAAGGCAAACCTATGTTTCTAGCATTTGTAGACTTAGAGAAAGCTTTTGACAATGTTAACTGGAATACTCTCTTTCAAATTCTGAAGGTGGCAGTGGTAAAATACAGGGAGCGAAAGGCTATTTACAGTTTGTACAGAAAGCAGATGGCAGTTATAAGAGTCGAGGGGCATGAAAGGGAAGCAGTGGTTGGGAAAGGAGTAAGACAGGGTTGTAGCCTCTCCCCGATGTTATTCAATCTGTATATTGAGCAAGCAGTAAAGGAAACAAAAGAAAAATTCGGAGTAGGTATTAAAATTCACGGAGAAGAAGTAAAAACTTTGAGGTTCGCCGATGACATTGTAATTCTGTCAGAGACAGCAAAGGACTTGGAAGAGCAGTTGAACGGAATGGACAGTGTCTTGAAAGGAGGATATATGATGAACATCAACAAAAGCAAAACGAGGATAATGGAATGTAGTCAAATTAAGTCGGGTGATGCTGAGGGAATTAGATTAGGAAATGAGACACTTAAAGTGGTAAAGGAGTTTTGCTATTTGGGGAGCTAAATACCTGATGATGGTCGAAATAGAGAGGATACAAAATGTAGACTGGCAATGGCAAAGAAAGCATTTCTGAAGAAGAGAAATTTGTTACCATCGAGTATTGATTTAAGTGTCAGGAAGTCGTTTCTGAAAGTATTTGTATGGAGTGTAGCCATGTATGGAAGTGAAACATGGACGATAACTAGTTTGGACAAGAAGAGAATAGAAGCTTTCGAAATGTGGTGCTACAGAAGAATGCTGAAGATAAGGTGGGTAGATCACGAAACTAATGAGGAGGTATTGAATAGGATTGGGGAGAAGTTTGTGGCACAACTTGACTAGAAGAATGGATCGGTTGGTAGGACATGTTTTGAGGCATCAAGGGATCACAAATTTAGCATTGGAGGGCAGTGTGGAGGGTAAAAATCGTATAGGGAGACCAAGAGATGAATACACTAAGCAGATTCAGAAGGATGTAGGTTGCAGTAGATACTGGGAGATGAAGAAGCTTGCACAGGATAGAGTAGCATGGAGAGCTGCATCAAACCAGTCTCAGGACTGAAGACCACAACAACAACCATACTGGCTTTCTACATCCTCAAGAAAGCTTTTAAATTGTCTGTGTTGTAGCCCATGCTTCGTTATATAATTGGTTGTACGAACAACAACACTCATCACATTTTTTAGAGTGATACTCTTTGCACATAAGTTTTCCTGGTGGATCACACAGTGAACGCCCCTTCTTTCATTCGGCACGGTCAGTTTTTGCATTTTTTCCTTCAACAGCGCAACGAAACCTAATTTTTTCTCTGTCATCGCTGGTGCACCGTCTGTAGACACTGAAACTAAAGAATTCCACGACAATGTTATATTTTCAACACTTTCTTCAACACTACTTAAAATATTACCTCCGGTTGTAGTGTTCTTCATGGCTATTACATTGAGGAGCTCCTTCCTCACCTGAAGATCTCTATTAACACCTCTAATAAATATGGAAAGCTGCGCTGTTCCAGTGATACCAACACTTTCGTCCAGAGCTAGAGAATACGCCATAAAATCTTTATAGATATTTGCAAGCTGGCTCTGGACGTCGTCTGCCATGTCCTGTATGCGACGCATAATGGTCATTTCAGATAATAGCACCATCCGAAACTGTTCAACTTGAATGGGCACAAATGTTCCGCTGCAACTACCAAACATCTTTTATTAAATCGCCATCAGTGAAGGGGCGCAGGGATTTTGCTAAAAACAAAGCAATTTTGTAGCTCACTCTGTCAGCTGCCTCTGTTGATTTTTCTTCGTCATCCAGATCGTCTTCGGATAGCTTCCTTTTAAGTTTAATAACTTCCTGTGCACGATCTGGTCCATTACATTTTCCACTTCCGTAGTCTTTCGCGTGGCACGACATATAATGTCGCTGCAAATTAAATTTCCTAAAAGAATTCAGCGTTTTGTGACATACTAAACTTTTGCAACACCATCTTTTTCTGTAAACAGATACAATGCCTCCCAATGGGGGTTGAACTGCGAAAGCATGGTTGGGGTTACACAACGGCGACTTGACATGATTCTTAACCAGCGAAGTGACTGTTAGAGCTGATCGTAGTACTTTTAACGTCGGTTACACAGTCGGCGCGAATTCAATAGGCACGCTGCGGTCCTATTCATACGTGCGCGCGCATTTCCCCTCCCTCCCCTCCCACCCTACTCCGCGACCTTGCACCTGCTCGCGAGCACGTGCCTGAGCAGACGGCCAGTTGTTAAGCCCTGCTCTAGAACCTGGGATAGGATAGGATATGCTTTTACATTTCCCATCAGTCAAAAAACAACATTTCTTGCAAGAGACGTTTAATGTTATTATGGTAGAGTTGTTAGCCATTAACCGCGCTGTCAGAGAACTCCCTCAACCGTGTTTTTATTTGTTATGACTCAATGAACAGCCTGCAGACAACTGTCGATGTTACTCTTGGCACCTTGTGATACCTGCAACTCATAATCTTCTTGGCCTTCTATGTACTACCTGCTTACTAGCGTTTTTCTGGATCCCAATTCATTTGACTGAGCAAGGTGGCAAAGTGGTTAACAAACTCAAGTCTCATTCAGGAGGATGATGGTTCAAACCCACGTCCAGGCATCCAGATTTGGGTTGTCTGCGATTTCCCTGTATAATTCAAGGCAAATGCTGGGATGGTTCATTTGAAAGGGCACAGCCAATTTCCTTCCCCATCCTTAATAAATCTGAGCTTGTGCTTTGTCTCTAATGACCCAATGTCAATGGAACATTAAACCCTATCCTACTTCCTTCCTTCTTTTCCAAGTCATGTGGGAAATCCAGGGAATGAACTGGCCAACTGTTTGGCAGGAGACCTGGGT
Source organism: Schistocerca cancellata (assembly GCF_023864275.1). NCBI lineage: Eukaryota > Metazoa > Arthropoda > Insecta > Orthoptera > Acrididae > Schistocerca > Schistocerca cancellata. The sequence continues at coordinate 422,912,553 of NC_064633.1, forward strand.
TTGAATCCCAATCCAGCACAAGTTTTTAACTTTCCCCATTGATTTAGAACAGTGCCCACTCACTGCCAACGTCTGCAATTCCTTTGCATCTTAATTCATAGTGGCTGCTGGATCAAGGTGATGTCTATTCTTTCGGACATGTCTGAAAAAACAAACACCACATACATATACAGGGTGGTCTGTTGATAGTGACTGGGCCAAATATCTCATCAAATAAGCATCAAATGGAAAAACTACAAAGAACGAAACTCGTCTAGCTTGAAGGGGGAAACCAGAAGGCACTATGGTTGGCCACTAAATGGCGCTGCTAAAGGTCAAAAGGATTTCAACTACATTTTTTAAAATAGGAACCTAAATTTTTTATCACACATTCGTGTATTATGTAAAGAAATATGAATGTTTTAGTTGGACCACTTTTTTCGCTTTGTGATAGATGGTGCTTTAATAATCACAAACATATAAGTATGTGGTATCACATAACATTCCGCCAGTGCAGACGGTATTTGCTTCGTGATACATAACCTGTGTTAAAATGGACCGTTTACCAATTGCGGAAAAGGTCGATATCATGTTGATGTATGGCTATTGTGATCAAAATGCCCAACGGGCGTGTGCTATGTATGCTGCTCGATATCCTGGACGACATTAGCCAAGTGTCCGGGCATTCGCCGGATAGTTACGTTATTTAAGGAAACAGGAAGTGTTCAGCCACACGTGAAACGTCAACCACGACTTACAACAAATGATGATACCCAAGTGGGTGTTTAAGCTGCTGTCGCGGCTAATCCGCACATCAGTAGCAGACAAATTGCGCGAGAATCGGGAACCTCAAAAACGTCGGTGTTGAGAATGCTACATCAACATCGATTGCCCCCGTACTATATTTCTATGCACCAGAAATTGCATGGCGATGACTTTGAACGTCGTGTGCAGTTCTGCCACTGGGCACAAGAGAAATTACGGGACGATGGCAGATTTTTTGCACGCATTCTACTTAGCGACGAAGTGTCATTCATCAACCGGCATTATGTGTACTATTGGGCAATGGAAAACCCACGATGGCTGCGACAAGTGGAACATCAGTGACCTTGACGGGTTAATGCTTACTAGGCAGATCCTTTGACCACTGAGCCACTTGGACACAAAGGTCATCGCAACTGCAACACGTCACCTGTCAGCCCCACATTCTCAACTTATCCACACTCTATGAATGGAGTTCCCCTTGCCTATTCTCTTCATTACTTGTTGCATTTCGCAGATTTCTGTAAGAGTTGGAGCCTAGTGTGCATCTACACTGAAGAGATCATTGGCCGTCCTCACCTTATCATATATATCATTAAGTTGAGGAAGGCCAATTATCTCTTCAGTGCAGATGCACTCTAGGCTGAAAGTCTTATGGTAATCGGCAAAATGCCATGAAAATGAGGATAACAGGCAAGGGGCACTACTTTCATACTGTGTGGATAAGTTGAGAATTTGGGTCCGACAGGAGACGTGCTAGGGTAGTCCATGCTGTTGCAGTGACCACTGTGTAAGGATGGCTCATAGCCGGCACGGTAGCTCAGCGTGTTCGGTCAGGGGGCTACGTGCCCTCTGTAATAAAAAAACTGAGTTAATCGATCATCTACGAACTTAAACGGATGTCTTATGACGTCCGCCCCGAGCAGATGCAACGTACAAAAGCGAACAAAATGAAATTAAAAAAAAAAAAAAGTGGTCAGAGCATCTGCCTAGCAAGCAGGAGACCTGTGTTCGAATCCTGTCTGGCACAAATTTTCAACTTTTCCCTTTGATTTAAATCAATTACTTTGTGTCTTAAGAACCCTTCTGTTGTGTAAACAAACTTAAAAGGGATATTTTCTCTTCATTATTAATTTTATTTATTTATTTAACCTGTTCAGATTAAGATCTTTAGGCTCTCTCCTACGCAGACCAAAGTTTCACACCACGTACAGTACATTTTTTACATCATAGCTACCTAAGAAATAACAATAATTTTAATATTACAAATAGGATTAAAACGATTTGAGTGTCTGTAGAGACTCTGTGAGTTAATAGTACTAACGAAGAGCTAATAAAATTAATATTGGACATAATTCTACTACAGCTGCTGCTTCCAATAATAATAATAATAATAATAATAATAATAATAATAATAATGGTAGTGGCCAATATAAAAACAATTAATAGGTGTACAAAATAAGATGTTTACTGATATAGCAAATTCTGGGGAAGAGAAATTTTATAAGACTGGACTAGCTAGGAATGGTGAGAAATGAGGAGATCTGGTTGGAAAGAAAAATGTACAGGGACAATGCTAGTCTTTGCTGTTGCAACAGTAGAAGTGTCATACTGTCTTTTGAAACTGGAGATGTTCTTCGTTTATCTAATGGAATGAAAAGGGTTATTCCAGAGTTGTGTTCCTGCTACTAAAAAGGTCTCTGAGAAAGTGACTGAACAGCGAAGTGGCAAAGAAAGAATTGTGCTCTGATAGGAATAGCTGTTTCTGCCATGTTTTTGAGACAAAAACATTAAGGTCAAAGAAAGAGATAAGGAACAATGCATGTTGATAAGGTGGTAGAGGAGACAGGGTGTATGGAAATCTCTTTGCTTGTCTCCATGCAGCCAGGATAGCTGTGCATATGATGCTCAAATATGATCAAAGAGTCGAATGTCACAGATATATTGGACAAAGGCATTCATAACCAGTCCCAGGTGCTGTGAGCTGCTTGAGAAAGTACTTGTGGTGTAACATCGCCTTAATCAATAATTGGAAGTATAAGCGTTTGTACAAGTTTCTTTTTCAGGTCAAGAGGGAAGAGCTTTTTATGCCTATGTAGGGCATGAAGAGATGCGGATGCCTCCTTGCACACTGCAGTTACGTGCCCAATCCAATGTAGACATTTATCTATTATTACTCTTAAACTGTTTGCTGAGGTAGAGAAGTTGATATATGCTCGATATAGTATTAAAGACGGTAGGAATTCCTGATATTTCATGCTAATGAGCTTAGAATGACCAACTAATCCTTTGGGTTTTGGATGGGTTGCGCATTCACCCAATATTTTGACAGTGCATGAAGGTCAGTATTGAAATTCTCAATAGCTGTCTTCAGGTTTATTGGTTTTACACTTAGATAGAACTGGAGTTCATCAGCATACATGTGATTTTTGCAATAGGACAAAACTGATGACACGTCATTGACATATAATGAAAAGAGTGTAGGACCTAATGCCGAACCCTGGGGGATGCCTGAAACTACCTGCCTCCATTGCGACTTTGTGGTGACGGATACGACACATTGCTGGCGAGACGTCAGGTATGAGTGAAACCATTGCACTGCACTAGGCGAGAAAATTGGGCTGCTAAGTCTGGGGAGCAAAATTTCGAAGTCGACAGTGTCAAAGGCTTATCTGGAGTCTAGAAAGCACTTGCTGGTCTCTCCTTGTTAATCTATGACTAGCTTGAGGTTATCTGATACTTTTATTAATGCAGGTCTTATGCTGCGGTGTTTACAGAAACCTGACTGCTGTTCGTCTAGTAGGTTGTTTGTAGTTTAGTAGTTTGTTAGCTGATCATCCACTACATATTCTAAAGCATTGGACAGTGCACGAAGAATTCCAATAGGCTAATCAGAGGGTGTTATGGCGTTTCCAGGCCTCAAGGAAAACACTTGTGGTTAAGCAGTGGTTGAAAATATCTGTTATAGTGGGCAGTAGTGAGTCAGTAATAAGCTTCATAATTTGGACTGTGATGTCATTGTGTCCAGTAGATGCTGATCTCATATGCATTATAGCTTTTTTAACTGTATTGCAAGAAACTTGCTTTAGATCAGCGGTCGTCAAAATTTTTTGCTCAAGAGCAATTCACCTGGCACTGCGCGTGCACAACCACGCATGTGCTGGAGGGGCCTTAGATACCAGAGCTCAGGGAGTTTTATCTAGTACCACCTGAAGATGGCCAGAAGACGCTGCGCCGAAATATTGTGGCAGGAAGTTGCAAACATCCGGTAGTTCGCCCGAAATTTTGTGGAACAAGGGTAGATTATTTTACGCAGAGCCTGTGAACGAGTGTCTCGAAAACGGCGAAGCTTGTAGAATGTTCACATACTTCAGTCGTGAGCATGTGCGGAAAGAGGCAGAAGGACAGTGAAACCAACGCTAGACGCTAAATGGTTGGACGTCCACGACTCTTCGCGGTACGTGAAAAGTAGGATAGATGGTGATGCGTGGCATCTCTGCCGAAAGAGCACAGTGCTGGAGCAGGACCAACTGTTCCGGAGCATACCGTTCTTCGTAAACTGTTGAACATGTAGCTCCGCAGAAGATCACCCACATATGTTCACATGTTGACCCAACGACATGGTCAGTTACAACTGCAGTTGGCACGGGACCATCGGGATTCGACCGTCGACCTGTCGGATCTTCGAATGAATCACGTTTTTGTAACGCTAGGTCGATGGTCGTTCCCACAAACGCTGTCATCGTGGTGAACGGCGGCTCGAAACGTGCAGCGCGCCACGGACGGAGGCTGGTGGGAGCGGTATTACTCTATGGGAGACATTCTTCTGGGCTTGCATGGCACCTGTGGTAGTAATCGAAGACACGCCGACAGCTGCGAACCACCTGCCCATTCATGCTTGATGTCTTCCCTGACGGCGATGTCGTCTTTCAGCAGTATAATTGCCGTGTCTCGGAGTCAGAACCCTGCTACAGTGGTTTGAGGAGCGTTATAGTGAACTCACGTTGGTGTTTCGGCGATCACATTCGCCTGATGTAAATCCTATGGAATTATTTGGGTCGCTATCGGGCGCCATCACCGCGTACGCAGATCAACGGCTCATTATTTACCCGAGTTAAGTGGCCTGCGCGTAGACATCTAATGCCACATTCCTTCACAAACCTACCAACAAACTGTCTGATCCCTGATACGCAGAACCAGTGATGTATTTCGTGTCAAAGACGGACAAACAAACTACACTACTGGCCATTAAAATCGCTACACCACGAAGATGACGTGTTACAGATGCGAAATTTAACCGACAGGAAGAAGATGCTGTGATATGCAAATGATTAGCTTTTCAGAGCATTCACACAAGGTTGGCGCCGGTGGCGACACCTACAACGTGCTGACATGAGGAAAGTTTCCAACTGATTTCTCATACACAAACAGCAGTTGACCGGCGTTGCCTAGTGAAACGTTGTTGTGATGCCTCGTGTAAGGAGGAGAAATGCGTACCATCACGTTTCCGATCTTGATAAAGGTCGGATTGTAGCCTATCGCGATTGCGGTTTATCGTATCGCGACATTGCTGCTCGCGTTGGTCGAGATCCAATGACTTTTAGCAGAATATGGAATCGGTGGGTTCAGGAGGGTAATACGGAACGCCATGCTGGATCCCAACGGCCTCGTATTACTAGCAGTCGAGATGACAGGCATCTTATCCGCATGAATGTAACGGATCGTGCAGCCACGTCTCGATCCCTGAGTCAACAGATTGGGACGTTTGCAAGACAACAACCATCTGCACGAACAGTCCGACGACGTTTGCAGCAGCATGGACTATCAGCTCGGAGACCATGGCTGCGGTTACCCTTGAAGCTGCATCACAGACAGGAGCGCCTGCGATGGTGTACTCAACGACGAACCAGGGTGAACGAATGGCAAAACCTCATTTTTTCGGATGAATCTTGGTTCTGTTTACAGCATCATGATGGTCGCATCCCTGTTTGGCGACATCGCGGTGAACGCACATTGGAAGCGTGTTTTCGTCATCGCCATTCTGGCGTATCACCCGGCGTGATGGTATGGGGTGCAAATGGTTACACGTCTCGGTCACCTATTATTCGCATTGACGGCACTTTGAGCAGTGGACGTTACATTTCAGATGTGTTACGACCCGTGGCTCTACCCTTCATTCGATCCCTGCGAAACCCTACATTTCAGCAGGATAGTGCACGACCGCGTGTTGCAGTTCCTGTGCGGGCCTTTCTGGATACAGAAAATGTTCGGCTGCTGCCCTTTCCAGCACATTCTCCAGATCTCTCACCAATTGAAAACGTCTGGTCAATGGTGGCCGAACAACAGGCTCGTCACAATACGCCAGTCACTACTCTTGATGAACTGTGGTATCGTGTTGAAGCTGCATGGGCAGCTGTACCTGTACACGCCATCCAAGCTCTGTTTGACTCAATGCCAAGGCGTATCAAGGCCGTTATTACGGCCAGAGGTGGTTGATCTGGATACTGATTTCTCAGGATCTATGCACCCAAATTGCGTAGTTCTAGTATAACATATTTGTCCAATGAATACCCGTTTATCATCTGCATTTCTTCTTGGTGTAGCAATTTTAATGGTCGGTAGTGTATTAAGCGTGTAGTTATAATTTTTGGCCGTTCAGTGTAAATTTTGTTTGACTTTCAGTTCTTTTAGAAACATTATTAAAAAATGTAATTTAGTTACTACGGTGATATATTTAAGTACCTGTGTGTAATATTTTTCATCAATTAACTATAGTTAATTTAAGTAATATTTTTCAATAATGATTAACTTTTAATAAACCTACTTACAAAATCATAAAATTTGCTAAATATTCGTAGAACAGTTTGCAGAATGGTATGTTTTGTGTGGCGGCGACGATCAGCTTTGGCAGTTACGCCAGGGAAGCAGGATCACTTCGGTGTGGCTGTGAAAGGTACAGGCAATAAAACAGCGAAAGCCCAAAAGTCACTTTTCTGTCATGTCCTGCGCAATACGAACAGCCAACCACATTTTGATGTACTATTCCTTTTTCTTATATCTTTCTGGAGTGATGACAAGCTTTTAGTTCAAATTCACAGTGCGTCACCAGTCAGTGGATGATATCGCGTTTTACTGATAAGCTCTGTCTTGGGCTGAAAACGTAATCGAAGCGAGGGAACAATGTCAGCCCATTGAGGTAGCTTGTAGCGCTGATAAGTACAACAATGTAGGCAGCCACTATCTTCATGTCGTCAAAGCTGACTCCACAAAAGGAGCTCTTCTGTTTACAGCCCACGTTGAAGCTGCCATTTAACTGCGTGTTGCTGTTTAACACCGAGAGATTTGCTGATAACATCGACTTTCCGCTGATGATGGCCGCTCACTCTGTTGCAGTTTACGTGTAGTCGTAACGGAATTTCTACTGGAGGAACGAGAGTTGTGTGTGTAACTCGCGCTGCTGTGGATGTGCTGGTTTAACAGTACCGCACCTCAACATATTGTTACCTGTTCGTGCCACGATAACTGCAGAAACCAACATTATAATTAACTGAAAGTTCACCTCAAAGAAGTGAAGAATCACATCGAGGTATCCGCAAGGAATTTATACCGAAAACTTAACCAACAACTCGCACATAAATGCTTGCCCAATTGCCGACTCTACTTGGTTTCCTGGTCGCGTGTGAGGGGCAAAGTTTTGGCTATGACGATCATAACCTAAAGGATATCCTTATGAAGACTTCTTTCGTTGGGGATTACCGGAAGCAGTTCCATTCCAGCTGCCTCGTCGTATTCGAAACCGCAAGAAATAAAACGACAGGTACGCCGTTTGCTCGAAACTGCCTTTGTGGTTAGTCTCATTGTCATTTAGCCTTATCCATGATTTTCATCATATAGTGAAAGTCAGTCCCATACTCCAGAAATGAGCGCTGGAAGGGAGTTCTGGAAATGGGCAATGTTGTACTCCACAAGGTCATATCGGAGGTGGTTTTCAATTACCTTCCTCCGACTTGCTGTGAAGTGTCAGGTGTTCATGTGGATGACAATGGCGAGTGTTTGTGTGGTGCTGTATTAGTGTTGCTAAGTATGAAGAGGAGGGAGAGGGTGAACAGATACGCCTGCACGTAGCTGATACCTTTCGAGTAGCATTAAGCTGACCACTGATCGTAACGTCCGCATCCAACGGGTTGACCCGCATCGACAGCATAGCATGACCTCAGTCCTTGAGAAACTTAAGCCACGACAGCTGTCCGGTTATCATTTACTTGGCATTATCAGTCTCCCTCCTTGTCGGCCAAATACTCACGATGAGAAGCGCAGAGGCATGCGTTACTGACCTCGGTTCATCACAGGAATGAGAACCTAACAGCCAGTGCTAATTTATCGATAGCGGCTCAAGTTCACATACACAAGAGTAACTAAAGAACAGACGACTAATTTACTGGAAGCAATAGAAGAAAAACAAATAAAGTGAAGAAATGTTTTCATTGTGGTGTAATTTTTATCTCATTTACTAACAACGACTATGGAGGGATCTGGCGTTTTAATAGGAACACTACTCGGAAAACACAAGTGTACTACATTTCATTGCTCCAGAGTTTGTTATATTATCGTTGTTTCAAACGGTGTTACCCATGATAAGGTTTCAAAGTTGGAAGGATGGGGGGAGGAGGAGGAGGAGGAGGAGGAGGATAACAGAATGCCTTTGTCAGAATTTCCACTCACAAGCGAAGTAGCCCGGTTTGAAAAGCTAAACCCGAGTAAAAATGGAGACACGTCTATTCCAGCACCCATGAAGCACATTAAACTGTAATACTCTGCGGCTGTGTACAATCAATGTTTGAAGATTAACGAGTTAACAGACTGTAGTAGTCGAAGAAGGAACAATACCATGTTACAGATAATTAGGACCAGCAGAATCATAAATGAGATATTATTCGGAAAAAACTAAACATTTACTAGAAGGAATATTTGTTACACATCAAAAACTTGCAGAATAGTGTTTCCCAAAGTAGACACTGCTGTCTTGTCGTACATTCCTCCATTATACGCCGTTGGACTGCAAGTGTGGAGTTTCAATGAAATGATTAAAACACATTTTTCAAAAGCAATATACACTCCTGGAAATGGAAAAAAGAACACATTGACACCGGTGTGTCAGACCCACCATACTTGCTCCGGACACTGCGAGAGGGCTGTACAAGCAATGATCACACGCACGGCACAGCGGACACACCAGGAACCGCGGTGTTGGCCGTCGAATGGCGCTAGCTGCGCAGCATTTGTGCACCGTCGCCGTCAGTGTCAGCCAGTTTGCCGTGGCATACGGAGCTCCATCGCAGTCTTTAACACTGGTAGCATGCCGCGACAGCGTGGACGTGAACCGTATGTGCAGTTGACGGACTTTGAGCGAGGGCGTATAGTGGGCATGCGGGAGGCCGGGTGGACGTACCGCCGAATTGCTCAACACGTGGGGCGTGAGGTCTCCACAGTACATCGATGTTGTCGCCAGTGGTCGGCGGAAGGTGCACGTGCCCGTCGACCTGGGACCGGACCGCAGCGACGCACGGATGCACGCCAAGACCGTAGGATCCTACGCAGTGCCGTAGGGGACCGCACCGCCACTTCCCAGCAAATTAGGGACACTGTTGCTCCTGCGGTATCGGCGAGGACCATTCCGAACCGTCTCCATGAAGCTGGGCTACGGTCCCGCACACCGTTAGGCCGTCTTCCGCTCATGCCCCAATATCGTGCAGCCCGCCTCCAGTGGTGTCGCGACAGGCGTGAATGGAGGGATGAATGGAGACGTGTCGTCTTCAGCGATGAGAGTCGCTTCTGCCTTGGTGCCAATGATGGTCGTATGCGTGTTTGGCGCCGTGCAGGTGAGCGCCACAATCAGGACTGCATACGACCGAGGCACACAGGGCCAACACCCGGCATCATGGTGTGGGGAGCGATCTCCTACACTGGCCGTACACCACTGGTGATCGTCGAGGGGACACTGAATAGTGCACGGTACATCCAAACCGTCATCGAACCCATCGTTCTACCATTCCTAGACCGGCAAGGGAACTTGCTGTTCCAACAGGACAATGCACGTCCGCATGTATCCCGTGCCACCCAACGTGCTCTAGAAGGTGTAAGTCAACTACCCTGGCCAGCAAGATCTCCGGATCTGTCCCCCATTGAGCATGTTTGGGACTGGATGAAGCGTCGTCTCACGCGGTCTGCACGTCCAGCACGAACGCTGGTCCAACTGAGGCGCCAGGTGGAAATGGCATGGCACGCCGTTCCACAGGACTACATCCAGCATCTCTACGATCGTCTCCATGGGAGAATAGCAGCCTGCATTGCTGCGAAAGGTGGATATACACTGTACTAGTGCCGACATTGTGCATGCTCTGTTGCCTGTGTCTATGTGCCTGTGGTTCTGTCATTGTGATCATGTGATGTATCTGACCGCAGGAATGTGTCAATAAAGTTTCCCCTTCCTGGGACAATGAATTCACGGTGTTCTTATTTCAATTTCCAGGAGTGTAGTATGTATACACCGTGCACAGTCCACAAGCCACATTGGTTGTTTTAACAAATGATGCAACAGAAATACTAACTTCGTTTCTCTGGCCAGCACAATCTTCAGATCTCTCGCCCACTGGAAACATCTGGTCATGGATCGCCAAGAGACTGACACAACACAACTCGCCAGCTACCATGACTGATGGATTAGAAGTACTGTTGCTTACAGAATTGGCATCTCTGTTTACTAAATTTTGCATCCCATTTATTACCAAATAACCTCCTCATGTATTGTTTCTAGTATGTAACAAGTAAAATTTAATTAGTCATTAGTTTCTGTTCTCCCTGTGATGCAATTTTAATGGCCGGCAGCCAGCAGTGCAGACATACCACATCAGCCTGCTTTACAGAGACAAGAAATGGTTTTCTGGTGCCTAACATGTAGGCCGCCATGCATGATAGGTGTGTTGTGTTTGAGTACATCAGGGGCAAAAGAAAATTATCTTCAAGCCCTCTGAAGTGTAGCCTACACTGCAAGACAGGCGTGTTGGAATATTATTGGCCTGCTTTATTGAACTGTATTCAGGGGTACACGTGCCAATGAGCATGACTGGAGACAGGTTGAGATGGATAGAGGGGGGGATGGGCGCTTGAGGGGTAGGAGGAAATGGACAGAGAGAGAGGAGGAGGGGGAGGTACATGGACAGGTGAAAGATGTAGTAGGGTGACGTATAAGCGGAAAGGGAGGAGTGTGGAGCTAGAGATGGAAAGCGAAAGGGGGAAGAGGATATGATCAAAGGAAGGGGGAGGAAGATATGGTCAGAGAGAGTGGGTAGGAGGAGATAGACAGATGCAGTATGAGGTAGACAGACAGAGGGAGACAGAGGTGAACACACAGAGGGAGAGTAGATGGTGTGTTCAATATATGAGTCAAACACACATTTGTGTGAAGCTGTGGGGAAAAGGTTAGTTAACATATAAGGTAATCTACAAGTAATTCGCGTAATTATCAGTGAGAGTAGATTGAGTAGGTCATCAATAGTCATAACTTGTTGTTAGTGTGCGTTACGTTGGTAACCTACAGTAACCTACTTGAGGGGTTAGCTCTCTTTGAATGCATGGAAAATAGGTGAATCTCGCGATTTTTTTCCAGGTAAAATTAAATGCAGTGCTAGATCTGATGATATAGTTTTATTCTTTACACTTTTGTCTTTAAGAAATCGTTTTTGTGTCCACATCGGCATACGGAGGATAACTGAAAAATATTAAGTTCTAATAAAATGGTGTCGTCTTGAAACAACTGTCGTTTTCATCGCCCACAAAATCGATACAAAAGTTCCACAGAAAATAGCATTCCGAAGGCATCACAGGACTAGGTGTATGGAAGAGAATACAGTTTAGAATCCCGGCATCAAATTCCAGTCAATTTCGTATGTATCGTTCTCAAGTTATGTTTTCTGACAATCTGAAAAAATAGAGTTTCAAGAAAAACATATTTAAAGTTTTCATTTACATTTTTTTAGTTAATTTATACACACATCTAACAGCGATCCCTAGACCATATAGCAGCCCTTCCAGATTCAAAAGGAGGTCCTTCTCCACCTTCTTCTTGGTCACAGTGGTCCTTTACATTTTTTGTAGTTAATTTATACATACCTCTAACAGCGATCCCTGGACCATACAGCAGTCCTTCCAGATTCAAAAGGAGGTCCTTCTCCACCTTCTTTGTGGCCACAGTGCTCCTGCAGACCGTTTTGGCAGCTTATGTCATCCGCTGCTCTGCTCGCTCGATTCGCTCTTGTCCTCTTTTGTGCAGAGGTTGTAACAGGCTTGTCCTATCTCAAGTTCGAGCGCGTTGATAATTCCCATAATGCCTGTTTGAGCGTCATTGAAATTACATGTCGACTGTTTCTTTCCCGCTGTGAATGGGTTTCGGAGACGTCTTTTCACAAATCGCCTTGTAACTCGATAACGGAGTTTCTGGCGAACTTGAGATGAACACTGCCACTGCAATAAAGTAGACACCCCAGAGCGCATTTTGAGCAAAAGAAAAAACAAAAGGTTGAAATGTCCAATCAACCGGCGTCAACTGCTCTCAAACTATCACGATACTTTGGGTAACTCTAGGAGGTGTCTGCTCTATCAAGAGTAAAGCTCCGACATTATTTTTCGGCTGCTGATCACCGTTACTGCTCGCGTCCACGCTTTCTCAAGGTATACGATTTGTTTACAGCGCCCTCGTTCCGAGGCACGTGCTACTTGGTGCGGACACTGAAGCTGCTGCACGGATCGGGGTTGGCGGCAGCAGTGGCAGCCGACGCCAGTGGCCTGTCTTGCAGAGTAGGCGGCACGCTGGCGGTTGTCATCAATGCCCACCAAAACACCGTGGCAGCTATCCGCCAGGCAAGGACTTATCTTGAAACTGCATCACTTCATTCTGTTAGCACTTCATTTTCATAATATTTCCTTAAACTTATTAACTAACATTAATCACACGTTAAGTATCAGAAATTCTTCACACTTTCGCTTTAAGATGGGTAGTTATAAACTTTCATAGTTACGTAATTAATTTTTGTTTGTTTGCAAGTGCACGTCAGCAGTTCTGCTACATGTTAAAATCCCCATGCTACAGCACTGTAGCACGCGGCTGTAAGAGTCAAGTCAATGTACCGAGCGAGGCGGCGCAGTGGTTAGCACACTGGACTCGCGTTCGGGAGGACGAGGGTTCAAACCTGCGTCCGGCCATCCTGATTACCCTAAATTACTTCAGGAAAATGCCGGGATGGTCCCTTTGATAGGGCACGATCAATTTCTCGTCCCCATCGTTCCCTAATCCGATCGGACTGATGACCCTGCTGTTTGGTACCCTCCCGCAAACCAAGTAACTAAATCAATGCGGCGCAGCCCATTTATAAAATGGAGTATCGTGCGGAAATTCGTTTTCCGCATTTGAAGAGGAAGAATCCAGCAAAAATCCAGGCTCTGTTGGTTCTGCCGGCCGGGGTGGCCGAGCGGTTCTAGGCGCTACAGTCTGGAACCGCACGACCGCTACGGTCGCAGGTTCGAATCCTGCCTCGGGCATGTGTGTGTGTGATGTCCTTAGGTTAGTTAGGTTTAAGTAGTTCTAAGTTCTAGGGGACTGATGACCTCAGAAGTTAAGTCCCATAGTGCTCAGAGCCATTTGAACCATCTGTTGGTTCTTCTTCTTAGCGTGTCGATGACAACTTTAAATCAAGTGTAGCGCCTCAGTAACGTGGCCGGACGGTGTGGCCGTGCGGTTCTAGGCGCTTCAGTCTGGAACCACGTGACCGCTACAGTCGCAGGTTCGAATCCTGCCTCGGGCATGGATGTGTGTGATGTCCTTAGGTTAGTTAGGTTTAAGTAGTTCTCAGTTCTAGGGGACTGATGACCACGGATGTTAAGTCCCATAGTGCTCAGAGCCATTTGAACCATTTGTCAGTAACGTGCACTGCTTCTGGGATTCCTGATGCCACATCCTCCAGCGTCATGATGCCTGTGAACAGGACAGTGAAGGACATGGATCAAAGTCTACTCAACACCACACATACGGGACATATCTTAGTTACCGCAGAGTCTCCATTTTAACATGGCAGTTTTACTCTGGTCGATACCCGAGCGAAAATCTCCAAGGTGGCCATAACAGGTTGTTTCTTGGGGATACCTCCTCTGTTGGTGGTATCCACTCACTTTTAACTCTTTCCTGCCATCATTGTAGCCTCTCTTCGAAGCTTTTCCTGCTGTGAAGACGTCGAGCAACAGGTTCGTACCCATGAACTGTGTGTCTCTCGTCAGTGTTGATATTGCTCCTTTCGGATTTAGCTGTCGCCATCGGTCTGATATCGGGTGGAGCTGCTCAGGCCAGAATTGTGCATCTTCCCGACTGGGACTGGAGTCAAGCATCCTGTCACTTGGTGGTAAGTTTGGTGAACAGCAGTATCAACCTATTTCGAATGGCAGGATTGGTACCTTTCAGGGGAAGTACACTCTCCTGTCGAGTAGCGCAAGGCTACAGCCGATGTCCGAAGTAAACGTGGGCTTGCTTCCTAACTTGTGCCTTTGAGTTTTTTTAAAGACGTTGTTTCATGTTGCTACATACATTCTGACTGTGTTACAATCTTCCTTGAATGGCAGACTCCTACCATGAATCATCCCGAGGTATTTAGGGGTACAGCTGTGACTTGAGAGGAGTTCCAAGCCATGAGGATTTTAACCTGTAATTAACACATTTATTTCGGAGACGGAAAGCGCTGACTACTGTTTTGCCTGGTTTTGGCTTCAAGCTGTTGGCCTCATAATACTTTCCCATCTCGTCAAGAGTAGACGAAAGTTGTCTTTCAAAGCCTTCAATTGTCTTCTGCTGGGTAGAGAGGGCAAGATCGTCGGCATAAACAAATGAGGTGCAAGCCTTGTTATGTGGTCGTTGGTGTACAAGTTAACTAGTGTGAGAGCGAGAACGCTTTCTTGGGGAAGACCATATTTTGTTTTGCGCCACCAACTTATGGTGTTTTTAAAAATGGCCCAAATGGCTCTGAGCAATATGGGACTTAACATCTCAGGTCATCAGTCCCCTAGAACTTAGAACTACTTAAACCTAACTAAACTAAGGACATCACACACATCCATGCCCGAGGCAGGATTCGCCTTGCGACCGTAGTGGCCGCGCGGTTCCAGACTGAAGCGCCTAGAACCGCTCGGCCACCAGCGGCCGGCATATGGTGTTTTTAAAAATAAGATACGCTTTATTGCTGTATAGCGACAATGCATTGTTACACGTACAGGAATGGAGCGGGAATTGGGTTCAGTAAGTGCAAAGTGGCCTTTCAAAACATTTATTAATTGCCCAAGCAATTAAATAAAAATTCAAAACACAGTAAAATTTAAGCAGTCCTTTGAACCATCAGTCAGTATTTACGACCACAGTTAGTGTTTATGCACACAATGCAAAACTTGAATTAATTTTACAATCTTCTCACGTCAGCTGGGTCCGCTGTTTCAGTAGACGCCTTGATTGTGATATGCAAAGTAACAGTCCACGGACGCCACCGGAACCAGAGTCACACAAGCAATATAAATGATATCGCAATAGGCTCATCTGAAAGGAAAACTATATTTAAACCTGGCGACAGAAACATTTAATAACTACTCTCTTTGCGCATAATGCCGGCATTTTCCGCTTTTACACCTGTATCTTAAAACCATGAAATAAAGATTCCCCAGTAAAGACTTACTGTATATTAGTGTAAAATCGAATTTCGGCCACTAAACCATATACGAGAGAATTAACCAATGATCTAAAATCTAAGCTATCCTAACAACTGCGAAATTCATCAAATGACGCAATCTTAAGGAGACGTAGCAGCACTAGATTTCAACTTCCAGGCAGAGTTCTCAAGTAGCAAACAGTTTTACAAGAGAAGTAGTAAAAGATCAGGTGAACTAACTCTGGTTCGAGTCCTCCCTCGGGTATGGGTATGTGTGTTGTCCTCAGCGTAAGTTAGTTTAAGTTATTTTAATTAGTGTGTACGCTTAGGGACCGATGACCTCAGCAGTTTTGTCCCATAAGACCTTACCACAGATTTCCGATCTTGTCTACAACCAAGTGCTTCCGTGCGCACGTGTAACAGGCCAGCAACGCGGTCGCTGATGCCACAGCAATAGCACGCGCTAGCGCCAACAGGCTAGCGTAATACAAGAAAGTACAGAGAAGCCCACTGTCTGAAAGCGCTTCCAACAAACACTGGCGCACTTCATTAGTAACAACCTGGCGCTCAAGACAAACCACGTGCGACGGCTCCGCATCGACTAGAATAAACAGACTGTTGTGGCGTAGCAAGACAGCCACGCCACTCGGAGGTAGCCGAAAGGCACGCGTACACACACGCCGGCTGGCGTGAGTTCTGGAACAGGATAAGTAATTGAATGCTAATAAGAAAAGTACGTATCTAAGTTAATACTCAACTTTAATGCATCCTTGTGGTACATCGCTATTGACGATACAAATGAGACTATCTCCAGATACGGTTAATTACAATCACTGTAAGGCTAATGACGCCTTGCTAGGTCGTAGCCATGGACTTAGCTGAAGGCTATTCTAACTGTCTCTCGGCAACTGAGAGAAAGGCTTCGTCAGTGTAGTCGCTAGCAAAGTCGTCGTACAACTGGGGCGAGTGCTAGTCCGTCTTTCTAGACCTGCCATGTGGTGGCGCTAGGTCTGCAAGTACTGACAGTGGCGACACGCGGGTCCGACATGTACTAATGGACCGCGGCCGATTTAAGCTACCACCTAGCAAGTGTGGTGTCTGGCGGTGACACCACACAGACTGTCTAACAAGACCAGAAAAGGTACGATGAACAGCAATAATGTTCACCAACAACTTCAATGTACCGTTTCCACTGTCTGTCCAGCTGGACGGCTTAATTGTACAGTATCGGAGCTTTAAAGTTAGCATCAGTATATCCATCGGCCAAACCATCATCGGATATCAGCTAGGGATAGCCATATGCACGTATACAGATGGCGGTAGTATCGCGTACACAAGGTACAAAAGGGCGAAGCTGTCATCTGTACTCAGGACATTCACGTGGAAAGGTTCCCGATGTGATTATAGACGCACGACATAAATTAAGAGACTCTGGAAGCGGAATGGCAGAGCTAGACGCGCGGAACATTCCACTTTGTAAATCGTTAGGGAATTCAGTATTCCGAGATTGACAATGTCAAGAGTGCCGAGAAAACCAAATTTCAGGCATAACCTCTCATCACGGACAACGGCCTTCACTTGACAACCGAGAGCAGCGAGGTTTCCGTACAGTTGTCAGTGCTAAGAGACAAGCGACACTGCATAAAATAACCTCAGAAGTCAATGCGGGACGAACAATGAAGTTATCCGTTAGGACAGTACGGCGAAATTTGGCGTTAATGGGATATGGCGGCAGACGACCGACGCGAGTGCCTTGGCAAACAGCGCATCGCCTGCTGCGCCTCTCCTGGGCTCGTGACCATATCGCTCGGACGCTAGACGACTGGAAAACCGTGACCTGGTCACACGAGTCCCGATTTTAGTTGGTAACAGCTGAAGGTAAGGTTCAGGTGTGGTCCAGAGTGCACGAAGCCATGGACCCAAGTTGTCAACAAGGCACTGTGCAAACAGGTTGTGGCTCCATAATGGAATAATAGCTTACTGTCTCCAGAAGTGGATAATAATTTTGGAGAACTGTGTGTCCACTACTGGAAACAGTAAGTTATTTTTCGATTTCTCCGAGTTTTGTAAACTTATATTCACAATGTGCCACTTTGTTAAAAAATGGTTCAAATGGCTCTGAGCACTATGGGACTCAACATCTTAGGTCATAAGTCCCCTAGAACTTAGAACTACTTAAACCTAACTAACCTAAGGACATCACACACACCCATGCCCGAGGCAGGATTCGAACCTGCGACCGTAGCAGTCCCACGGTTCCGAACTGCAGCGCCAGAACCGCTAGACCACCGCGGCCGGCTGTGCCACTTTGTAATATACCAATGTAATCTTGTCAGGACCAGAACCAATTTGGGGAAAAAAATGATGTAGACTGCAAAGTACCTGAGGATGAGCCCCCAGGGCTCGAAATGCATCGTGCATTGAAATAAAAGCGATTTTTCTTTATTTTGCGAAAGTAATACAGTCACAGATAACAACGGATAAAATCAGGCATTAAAACTTTGTGACCACCCCTGGTAAACTAGGTCGAAACCCCTGGAAGCAGCAGGCTCTGGGCACTATGGGACTTAACTTCTAAGGTCATCAGTCCCCTAGAACTTAGAACTACTTAAACCTAACTAACCTAAGGACATCACACACATCCATGCCCGAGGCAGGATTCGAACCTGCGACCGTAGCGGCGGAAGCAGCAGGGTTGCGTTCTGAGAACCAGGAGTTGAGAGATCTGAATAAACAGACACTGTCATCTGGTGAAGTACAAGAAGTCACACCTGGTTGAAAATTTTTATTGGAAATATAAGGCCAGCAATTTTTTCTAAAGTACAGACTATTCTAAGTTGCACCACCATACGAATATGTTTTGTAAAAGGTGTTCTTGTAAAAGACAAATTGTGAATTTTGTTACTGCACTTACACCAGTATGGCGGGGCTATGTCGTCTGCTGTAAGTTGGGTTGTTAAGACGGTTCTTATTCCTACAGCTTGATTTTTATTTGTGCTACACCAGCTTGATTTCGTTGAACAAAAATGCGAGCTGTGTGTCATTTGGCATAATAGGAATAAAAACTGGCCATGTGCGAGTAGGAATCGAACACTGAGGGTTCCGTACAAACTTTATTATGAATACAGACAGTTCATCCATTCCGGGAATCGAAAATCTCGACAATTTTTGCTTTTTATCGACATTGATGCTGACGAGATATAGGTTCCAGAGATTCCAAGATATTCGAGGATGTTTTATTTTCAAGTCTGATGTCGGATAACAAATCACAAAAGAAATACTTTTCTGGTGTGATGTAATTCGAACATGTCCGAAAGAACAGATACCAAAAAAATGGCTCTGAGCACTATGGGACTCAACATCTTAGGTCATAAGTCCCCTAGAACTTAGAACTACTTAAACCTAACTAACCTAAGGACACCACACACACCCATGCCCGAGGCAGGATTCGAACCTGCGACCGTAGCAGTCCCGCGGTTCGAACAGATACCATCTTCATATAGATAAGGCTTACCGGCCAATCATCTTATTCAGTGCAAATGCACTCACATTGCCCGAACTCTTACGGGAATCGGTAGATTGATAGCCGCGAGCAAGGAGTATAGTTAGCAGGGGCACTACAAATGTAGTGTGTGGACAGTAAGTTGGAAGTGTGGGTCTCACGGGGAGCGCGCCAGAGATATGTCCGTGCAGTCGCCCTATCCTCTGTATCTTCGGTGGCTCAGTCGGATAGGTTCGAGTCCCGGTCGGAGCACACATTTTCAACCGTCCCAGTTGATATTTATCAACGCCTGTAAGCAGATAAAGGTCTGGATTTCTTTGTAATTTCAAATTCAACTGGAGGTGACGTTGAATTAAAGTGACGAACTTCGCTAGCCTTATGTGACACCAATAAATTTCATTTATTTCCAAGAAAAACTGAGCGTGGTGTTTTTGAACGAGCATTTCCCTGTTGACTCTGGACACCGATGAGCCAAAGAAACTGGTACGCTAGCCTAATATAGTGTAGGGCCACGCGAGCATGCAAAAGTGCCGCTACACGATGTGACATGGACTCGAATAATGTCTGAAGTAGTGCTGGAGGGAGCTGACTCCATGAATCCTGCAGGGGTGTCCATAAATCCGTAAGAGTACGAGGGGGTGGAGATCTCTTTTGAACAGCACGTTGCAAGGCATCCAAGATATGCTCAATAACGTTCGTGTCTGGGGAGTTGGTGATCAGTGGAAGTGTTTGAACTCAGTAGAGTGTTTCTGGAGCCACTCTGCAGCAATTCTGATGTGTGGGGTGTCGCATTGTCCTGCTGGAATTGTCCAAGTCCGTCGGAATGCACAATGGACGTAAATTGATGCAGTTAATTAGACAGGATGCTTACGAATCTGTCACCTGTCAGAGCCATATCTAGACGTATCATGGGTTCCATATCACTCCAACTGCATACGAGCCACACCTTTAGAGAGCCTCCAAGAGCTTGAACCGTCCCCTGCTGACATGCAGGATCGATGGATTCATGAGGTTGTCTCCATACCCGTACACGTCCATCCGCGGGATACAATTTGAAACGAGAATCGTCTTACCAGGCAACATGTTTCCAGTCATCAATAGTCCAATGTCGGTGTTGATGGGCCCAGGCGAGGCGTAAAGCTTTGTATCGTGCAGTCATCAGGAGTACACGAGCTGGCCTTCGGCTCCGAAAGCCCATATGGATGATGGTTCGTTGCATGGTTCGCACGCTGACACTTGTTGATGGCCCAGCATTGAAATCTGCAGCAATTTGCGGAAGGGTTGCAATTTTGTCACGTTGAATGATTCTCTTCAGTTGTCTTGGTCCTGTTCTCGCAGAATCTTTTTCCCACCGCAGCGATGTCGTAGATTTGATGTTCTACAGGATTCCTGATATTCACGGTACACTCATCGCTACCTAGGAGATGCTGTGTCCCATCGCTAGTGTGCAGACTATAACACCACGTTCAACTCACTTAGATCTTGATAATCTGCCATTATAGCAGCAGTAACCGATCCAACAACTGCACCAGACACCGCAGCGCCGTATTCTGCCTGTTTACACATCTCTGTATTTGAATACGCGTGCCTATAACAGTATTTTGGCGCCTCAGTGTAAATTCAAGGTGGAGGGGGGCAAGAAAGGAAAGGAAAGGGAAGGAACTTATGAAGCCAGCTGTATTGGGATTTTAAGCGAAGTCAGCGGCGCTAACTGAAAATGTATGCCAGGCCAGGTTTCGAACCCAAGAGCTCCTGCTCACTAGCCAATTGCGTTAACCACAGCACTACCCAGACACAGTGTTTGTGGCAATGTCACAGACTGTCTCGGTACGCCACACGGCCGACCCACATTCCCACCTAGTATCTCTGTCCACGTCCTCCATGCTCGCTGCTATGAGATTCCCGTGGGAGGTCGAACGTGCTTGTGCATTCGAACTGAAGGCGGTAGTTTCATGGCCTGTCCGAAAGAACATACACGTTTATATAAGTGAGTCACCTCGATCCACCACCTACAGCGCGAATGCACAGTCACGTTCAACCTCCTGCGGGAATCTCGATGTAGCGAGCATGGAGGACATGGTGGAGAATGTAGAGAGGTGACGCTAGGTGGGAATGTGCGTCAGGCGAGGGGCGTAAACACTCAGTCTGGGTGACGCAGTGGTTAATGCAACTGCCTAGTAAGCAGGAGATCCTGGGATCGAATTCCGGTCTGGCACATACTTTCAGTTGGCGCCGCTGACTCCGCATAAAGTCTCAATGCAGCTAACTTCATGAGTTCCTTTCCTTTATTTTCCTCCCCCCCCCCCCCCTCCCCCATCCACCCAGCCACCCCACCCCACCTTCAATTTACATAACATGCATCACAGTTAGAGAATTGGCATGATGTCTGTTTTTTTGGGAGATTTCTGAGAGAAGAGGCTCCACGAGTTCATATATCTGAACTACACTCATGCTCATAAATTAAGGATAATGCTGATACATGGTGAAACAACGCTCTGGTGGGCGGTTTGCGGGCTTAAATCACCTCGGGGTATGACCATGCGGTGCATTTGACCTGCGGTCGTCGCGCGGTGGCGCTGGCAGCAGTCCACATACGCAGAGGTGTGTTGGTGCATGCCAGAGTATGGTGCAGCAAGTAAGTGTGCAGATGTTTCCTGATGTACTAATGGTGACTGTGTGTTGAAAATGGCTCAAAGAACACAAATTGATGACGTTGCGATGGGTAGAATACTAGGGCGACTGGAGGCTGGTCAAACACAGCAGATCGTAGCATGGGCTCTCTGTGTGCCACAAAGTGTGATCTCACGTATATGGCAACGATTCCAGCAGACAGGAAACGTGTCCAGGCGCTACAGTACGGGACGTCCACAGTGTACAACACCACAAGAAGACCGATATCTCACCATCAGTGCCCGAAGACGGCCACGCAGTACCGCAGGTAGCCTTGCTCGGGACCTTACTGCAGCCTCTGGAACAGTTGTCTCCAGACACACAGTCTACAGGCGACTTAACAGACAAAGTTTATTCGCCTGGAGACCTGCAGGGGCATTCCACTGACCCCTGGTCACAGGAAAGCCCATAAGCCTGGTATCAAGAACACAGTACATGGTCATTGGAACAGTGGTCCCAGGTTATTCACGGACGAGTCCAGGTATACTCTGAACAGTGATTCTCACCTGGTCTTCATCTGGCGTGAACCAGGTACCAGATGTTGTTGTTGTGGTCTTCAGTCCTGAGACTGGCTTGATGCAGCTCTCCATGCTACTCTATCCTGTGCAAGCTTCTTCATCTCCCAGTACCTACTGCAACCTACATCCTTCTGAATCTGCTTAGTGTATTCATCTCTTGGTCTCCCTCTACGATTTTTACCCTCCACGCTGCCCTCCAATGCTAAATTTGTGATCCCTTGATGCCTCAAAACATGTCCTACCAACCGATCCCTTCTTCTAGTCAAGTTGTGCCACAAACTTCTCTTCTCCCCAATCCTATTCAATACCTCCTCATTAGTTACGTGATCTACCCACCTTATCTTCAGCATTCTTCTGTAGCACCACATTTCGAAAGCTTCTATTCACTTCTTGTCCATACTAGTTATCGTCCATGTTTCACTTCCATACATGGCTACACTCCATACAAATACTTTCAGAAACGACTTCCTGACACTTAAATCTATACTCGATGTTAACAAATTTCTCTTCTTCAGAAACGATTTCCTTGCCATTGTCAGTCTACATTTTATATCCTCTCTACTTCGACCATCATCAGTTATTTTACTCCCTAAATAGCAAAACTCCTTTACTACTTTAAGTGTCTCATTTCCTAATCTAATTCCCTCAGCATCACCCGACTTAATTCGACTACACTCCATTATCCTTGTTTTACTTTTGTTGATGTTCATCTTATATCCTCCTTTCAAGACACTGTCCATTCCGTTCAACTGTTCTTCCAAGTCCTTTGCTGTCTCTGACAGAACTACAATGTCATCGGCGAACCTCAAAGTTTTTACTTCTTCTCCATGAATTTTAATACCTACTCCGAATTTTTCTTTTGTTTCCTTTACTGCTTGCTCAATATACAGATTGAATAACATCGGGGATAGGCTACAACCCTGTCTCACTCCTTTCCCAACCACTGCCTCCCTTTCATGCCCCTCGACTCTTATAACTGCCATCTGGTTTCTGTACAAATTGTAAATAGCCTTTCGCTCCCTGTATTTTACCCTTGCCACCTTTAGAATGTGGAAGAGAGTATTCCAGTCAACATTGTCAAAAGCTTTCTCTAAGTCTACAAATGCTGGAAACGTAGGTTTGCCTTTTCTTAATCTTTCTTCTAAGATAAGTCGTAAGGTTAGTATTGCCTCACGTGTTCCAACATTTCTACGGAATCCAAACTGATCTTCCCCGAGGTCCGCTTCTACCAGTTTTTCCATTCGTCTGTAAAGAATTCGCGTTAGTATTTTGCAGCTGTGACTTATTAAACTGATAGTTCGGTAATTTTCTCATCTGTCAACACCTGCTTTCTTTGGGATTGGAATTATTATATTCTTCTTGAAGTCTGAGGGTATTTCACCTGTCTCATACATCTTGCTCACCAGATGGTAGAGTTTTGTCAGGACTGGCTCTCCCAAGGCCGTCAGTAGTTCTAATGGAATGTTGTCTACTCCCTGGGCCTTGTTTCGACTCAGGTCTTTCAGTGCTCAGTCAAACTCTTCACGCAGTATCGTATCTCCCATTTCATCATCATTTACATCCTCTTCCATTTCCATAATATTGTCCTCAAGTACATCGCCCTTGTATAAACCCTCTATATACTCCTTCCACCTTTCTGCCTTCCCTTCTTTGCTTAGAACTGGGTTGCCATCTGAGCTCTTGATATTCATACAAGTGGTTCTCTTCTCTCCAAAGGTCTCTTTAATTTTCCTGTAGGCAGTATCTATCTTACCCCTAGTGAGACAAGCCTCTACATCCTTACATTTGTCCTCTAGCCATCCCTGCTTAGCCATTTTGCACTTCCTGTGGATCTCATTTTTGAGACGTTTGTATTCCTTTTTGCCTGCTTCATTTACTGCATTTTTATATTTTCTCCTTTCATCAATTAAATTCAATATTTCTTCTGTTACCCAAGGATTTCTATTAGCCGTCGTCTGTTTACCTACTTGATCGTCTGCTGCTTTTACTATTTCATCCCTCAGAGCTACCCATTCTTCTTCTACTGTATTTCTTTCCCCCATTCCTGTCAATTGTTCCCTTATGCTCTCCCTGAAACTCTCTACAACCTCTGGTTCTTTCAGTTTATCCAGGTCCCATCTCCTTAAATTCCCACCTTTTTGCAGTTTCTTCAGTTTCAATCTGCAGTTCATAACCAAGAGATTGTGGTCAGAGTCCATATCTGCCCCTGGAAATGTCTTACAATTTAAAACCTGGTTCCTAAATCTCTGTCTTACCATTATATAATCTATCTGATACCTTTTAGTATCTCCAGGATTCTTCCAGGTATACAACCTTATTTTATGATTCTTGAACCAAGTGTTAGCTATGATTAAGTTATGCTCTGTGCAAAATTCTACAAGGCGGCTTCCTCTTTCATTTCTTCCCCCCAATCCATATTCACCTACTATGTTTCCTTCTCTCCCTTTTCCTACAGACGAATTCCAGTCACCCATGACTATTAAATTTTCATCTCCCTTCACTACCTGAATAATTTCTTTTATCTCGTCATACATTTCATCAATTTCTTCATCATCTGCAGAGCTAGTTGGCATATAAACTTGTACTACTGTAGTAGGCATGGGCTTTGTGTCTATCTTGGCCACAATAATGCGTTCACTATGCTGTTTGTAGTAGCTAACCCGCACTCCTATTTTTTTATTCATTATTAAACCTACTCCTGCATTACCTCTATTTGATTTTGTATTCATAACCCTGTAATCACCTGACCAAAAGTCTTGTTCCTCCTGCCAGGTACCAGATACGAACCCCTTAATGTCCTTGAAAGGGGCCTGTATGGAGGTCGTGGTTTGATGGTGTGGGGTGGGATTATGACTGGTCCACATACACCCCTGCATGTCTTTGACAGAGGAACTGTAACAGATCAGGTGTATCGGGACGTCATTTTGCACCAGTATGTCCGCGTTTACAGGGGTGCACTGGGTCCCACCTTCCTCCTGATGGATGATAACACAGGGCTCCACCGAGCTACCATCGTGGAGGAGTACCTTGAAACAGAACATATCAGGCAAATGGAGTGGCCTGCCTGTTCTCCAGACCTAAACCCCATCGAGCACGTCTGTGATGCTCTCGGTCGACGTATCGCTGCACATCTTCGAACCCCTACGACACTTTAGGAGTTACGACAGGCACTGGTGTAAGAATAGGAGGCTATACCCCAGCAGCTGCTCGACCACCTGATCCAGAGTATGCCAGCCTGTTGTGCGGCCTGTGTACGTGTGCATGGTGATCATATCCCACATTGATGTCGGGGTACATGCGCAGGAAACAGGCGTTTTGTAGCACACGTATTTCGGGACGGTTTTCTCAACTTATCACCAATATTGTGGACTTACAGATCTGTGTCGTGTGTGTTCTCTATGTGCGTAATCTATTAGCGCCAGTTTTCTGTAGTGCCACGTTGTGTGGCTTAACTGCTAAGGTCATCAGTCCCTAAGCGTACACACTCCTTAACCTAAATTATCCTAAGGACAAACACGCACACCCATGCCCGAGGGAGGACTCGAACCTTCGCCGGGACCAGCCGCACAGTCCATGACTGCAGCGCCTCAGACCGCTCGGCTAATCCCGCGCGGCAGTGTATATTCCTATTTCGTGGTTGTGATTATCAATGAGCTTTGCTAGTGATCAGCCGGAGGCGGTGTATGAACTGTTGCTGGTGAGGATATTCTAATCCAGTGGTCGGATCTCGGATTCTTTGTGAAAGTGGTTAGACTGCTACAGACCGCCGGCCGCGGTGACCGTGCGGTTCTGGCGCTGCAGTCCGGAATCGCGGGACTGCTACGGTCGCAGGTTCGAATCCTGCCTCGGGCATGGGTGTGTATGATGTCCTTAGGTTAGTTAGGTTTAAGTAGTTCTAAGTTCTAGGGGACTTATAACCTAAGATGTTGAGTCCCATAGTGCTCAGAGCCATTTTTTTTTTTGCTACAGAGCTTCTAATTATTAACGCATTAATAGCTAACACTACGCCCACTGATCTCTGTCGTTAGTCGTGTAGACCGCTCAAGGGAGGGTCTCTGCATTATCCTACCACGTAGTTTTCCAGTTCTGACCTATCTGTATTCAACAAAAGCGCTTTGTATATTTCTGCTCAATGTTGAGCATTTACTGCTTTCATCTGTTACCTGCATCTTCATTGGCCCACTCCTCGCTCTCTAGGTTGTTTCTATGATACGGAATTTTTCTGCCAGCGATTTTTCAGTGTTCTGGTAGAAGAAAACGGCGATTCCAGTTCAGAAGTTGGACACAGTATGAAGCAAGGCTCATCCGAAGTTGATCCCATTTTTGTGTGGCTAAATGCCCAGGTAAGTGATAAATAAAAGAAAATGCGTACTGAAGCTTTTGAAATATTGTGTGACCTAAATAACTAGCCGTAAAACAATTCTGGTGCTAAAAAGTATCATAAGAATCGCATCCGTTACGTGTCTGCAAATGTTGTTCGACTTCTATAAGACGCAGAAGGGAAAAACGCACCGAAAAGAACATCCTGGTGGTGTCCAAATTGTGATATACAGGGGGTGGACACACATTACCTAAAACACTATACATTACCTTGTCTAATGTGGTGTAGGAAAACAGCTGGCGTTCAAAATATCTGCCAGTCGATTCGTAATGAATTAATACGGGTCCTGTGTGATTTGCGAGGGAGTCTTTTGCAGGATAGTGATAAAATAGGTGACGTTGATGAAGGTGGACAGCAATCACGCAGCCTTTTCTCCGAACTAGACCACAAAGGTTCAGTAATAATGAGATCTGGTAACTGGTGGCCAGGGAAGATGCGACAGTTCGTCTTCGTGCACACAAAACTAGTCCTGGACGATACGAGGTGCGTGAACACGGTCCCTGCCGTCTTGGGACACAGCATCATCGTTTCGAAACAAACATTGTACCATGGGATGGACCTGATAGACAAAATGGTCTTATATGACCTATATGTTTGGCTGTAAAGCGACCTTCCAGAGAAACCTGGGGCCCGTGGAATACCAAAATATCTGCCCAAATCATCAGCGAATGCATACCACGTTCCACTCTTGGGACGTAAATTCGGCCAGAAGTTGGATACAGTGTGAAACAAGACTCATTCGATCAAAAGACACTGTTCCATTGTCATTTAGCGGATGATGTTTTTCCCCTTCTCCTGTAAGCGGTATAAATCTTCGATACAGCACCTCTTGAAACACCAAAAATTTTAGCTTATCCCTGGTTATGGGAGCACCTGCCATACGAGCACCAACGTTCGAATTCTCTCACACGCATACTCCGTCATCAGGCCACAAGTGGCCCATCGGGACCGTCCGACCGCCGTGTCATCCTCAGTGAGGATGCGGATAGAAGGGGCGTGTGGTCAGCACACAGCTCTCCCGGTGGTTATGATGGTTTTCCTTGACCGGAGCCGCTACTATTCGGCCGAGTAGCTCCTCAATTGGCATCACGAGGCTGAGTGCATGGCGACCCATCCAGAAGCCGGCCATGCCCGAGAGCGCTTAACTTCGGTGACCTGACGGGAACTAGTGTATCCACTGCGGCAAGGCCGTTACCCCGAATTCTCTTAGCTCCAACATAATGCACTCACAAGTACACAGAACACTGTTATAATCACAACGATACTTGTAAGTATCGGGAACACTGCATAGGTGCCGTCCCTGGTCAAAAACAACAGCACTACAGCACCTCCTGCAGGCTACAACTGCATTTATGTTAAGGCAAGCATTTTTCGCAGTGTTCCCATATTATTGTGCCACTCCTGTAGATCTTTGTATGCGTGAAAGTTTCAAAACGTATCGAACTCAGGCACATTGTATGTAAGAGCGGTATGTATGAGTTTTTCTTCGGTTAAAAAACGTGATTCAATAAAACATATTGTATGCTATTTTCCATATTTCATAATACAATTTATAAGATTAGGTAAATTATGTTTCATCATCTCAAATGAAAGATCATACACATTTATTGCATTTGCAGTTAGAAAACAACCATTTTCGAAAAGTATGTCAAAAAACAGCAGTTCAACTGCACCAACCCTTATGTGTTGTTGCCTGTCAACCTTGTGTATGGTAGTACAGCGGGTAAAATTTTCGAAGTCCCAGAGGGAAGCTAGCTCGCTAGATTACGGAAATGTCAGCATGAGGCGGCCGCAATGAAAATATGTTGCCACGAGACTCGGTCAGGGCAAAACACAACATCGGCGCTTCGGGCAAGCCAGGCAACAGACTTCAACAGAATGTAGTAGTCATAGCAGCCAAACAGGTCCACGTCACCTTCGTTATGTGACGAAAGAAAGGCAAAGGAAAATGCAACAAATAGTACTAAGAGCTTTTACAAACAAGTTTTATATGGTAACAAACTCGTTGAGCAAGCACGGCAGAAGGAGAACCGCTGATACCTTTGTAACAGCAAACCCTATGCGGTTATGACGACGACGTTGGAAAAAACATTGGCCTCTCCATAAACAAATGTTCAAATGGCTCTGAGCACTATGGGACTTAACAGCTGAGGTCATCAGTCCCCTAGAACTTAGAACTACTTAAACCTAACTAACCTAAGGACATCACACACATCCATGCCCGAGGCAGGATTCGAACCTGCGACTGTAGCGGTTGCGCGCCTCCAGACTGAAGCGCCTAGAACCACTCGGCCACTCCGGCCGGCACTCCATAAACACCCTAGCAGTTTAGTTCATAAGGCAGTCGGTCAGACGGATCGATGGCGTACATGACGTTCACACGTTTGTTATAGTATAAAACTGCAGCAAAATGATGTCCGGTACAAGTCTTTTATAGATTTCCTGCAAGCTGCGGACAACAGCCGCTACTGGGAGACATGTCTACCGCACCATGATCACCACTCGCAGAATTCAACACTACAGTCTGCCTCTGTCGCAGATGGGAGGACCTGGAGATCTTTCCACCCTTCCAGTATCAGGACACCAGTTTTTCTGACATTCCGGCGGACTGAATAGGGCCTACCTGTACGGCAGGCCAGTATCGTTGAACTTCACGGCTACTTAGCAACCGACATCGCTGTACGACGGATGACGCAGAAAGGTGGTGCGTAGGAGGGGACAGAACACCCCCCGCCCCCGGCGCCCAAGTCGGCATGTGTAAGTCCAATACATGAGCCGCCGTCACTCACTCTCGCGACGTCGCTGTACAGCCGAAGCCGAGGCCACAGCAAGCGGCGAACCAACTTCTCTGTGAAGTCGTTTCATAAGACACTTGTCGAATTCGGTACAACTTATACACTTACCTGATTATAGGTCAATTCATGAACTCTTCCAGAAAGACTGAGCACTCAGATAAGGCCTATTGATTATTATATGTGTGTTTTAATGTGGGTTTCGGTTTTGATTCGTGGGAATAACTGAATTGGTCATCGTCAGCTGGGAACAGACGATGTTGCTTCTCGTTCAAAGGAGAGCACAAGATGACCAACTTAGGTTTCCAATACCTGAACAGAGAGGTTTACCCATCTTAGTCGAAGGCTGTTTTTGTGTGTGAGGTTGGTGACGGAGGGCTACCCTTCAGGTAGCTTCCGCTGCACGGGGAGCTAGGTGAGTACGGATCGTAGCTCTTAAGGGGGTTTCAGGTATTAGGAATCAGATTGAGTTAGGACTTCGTTATGTTTAATTGGTGAAATACTTAAAAACTTTAGCGTATCTGAAGCGTGTGAAGAGAGTTATTTTTTTTAGTGATTTTTAATCTTATATTTTGTGGAAATTGCTTTTGTCTTTGTGTGTCGATTTTGTGCCACGTGTTTGGTAATCAATGACCCTTCTAGTTCACAACGGCACCGCAATAGGCTTTAGTTTAACAGTTTGCTTGTTTAATGAGCTACAATTTCTGCAAGAATATCTGTTCTTTCGTGCGCTTTCTACAAAGCAGCACAACAGTTTGAGTCACAATCCACCACGTGCTCTAGTTTGGCCGTTTGCAAGCAGCAAATGCAGTTAGTATGTTAAATAATTATCGCACAGCCTTGTGCATTGGTTAAAGCTTTGTCCAGAATAGAGCATGCGTAGAATCTTAATGCAAACCTCACTTAGATATTTTTATGGTATTAATGCAAAGGAGATTATAGTATGATTGTCTCCCACCCCCGTCTTCTGTGTTTCTTCTTGCTGTAGTTAAATTGTGCTCTGTTTCATTCTCACGTAATTCTTACTTAAATATTTCGAGTCAGGCACCAGTTATGTGTAGTTAGGATGTGCAACCAAATGTTTTGTTACAATAAATAATTTACGTGAAAGGTAAATTCTTTGGTGTCGATCTTACCCCCTTACTTTGATTTCCATTCCTGAATTAATCAAGTTGCTTCATGCACGACATGGAGTGCTATTTATCTGGCTGCTTAAAGAAATTTGCGTACTTGTAATTAAATTATTAAAGTAATTAAACTAATAATTTTCCAGCTCCGTTTTTTCTAAAATGGTTAGGAAGGGCTTGGGCTGGTGGCGACCCTGAATTTCTGAAATTTTATCATTATTTGTGTGAGAGAAGCAGCTAGAAATGCGAGATAACGTATATGGCTCGATGAGAAACGTCGTAAGCATAGTAATACGTTACAAAGTGCAATAGCCAGCTGGAACAAAGTGTCCGGTTTCAGTTGCCGTTAACGGCTTGAAGACCGCTTGACAAACGATGCCAACCATGAGTCATGAAGTACCATCCTATGGAGGAAAAGTGGCTGGGAGCGAACTGGGAGAGTGACTCCTGACACAGAACCGTCTCTACTTACGCCTACCCAGCAGTCACCTCTTGCAAAATTGGTGTCAGGAAGTGGTCGAGTTCTAACACTTTCAGCATCTACATCAGAAAGCTGTATGAAGCATTTCGTACAGAGCCACACCAGCTGTTAAGACAATTGTGGGGCGAGTCACTGAAAAGCTTTGCTTCTCGCACAAGTATTTTTTGGTTGATGATCATGTCCAGAACAAGGTATAGTGAGTTCAGGGATACTTTTTGCAAAGCCTAGTATCTTAATTTAAGGCGAATTGTAGTAAAGCGTATTTTGTACCAGTAGACTGTAAAATTTGTAATTTGTCTTCCAGGCACAGGACGCTTTGTGATAGGTTTATTCCTGTAATTTATTCCATTTGCCGTATGGTCATGCAAAAATGAGCTTTGTTAAGTGTCACTGGGTGTCGACAAGACGAAGTAAAATGTAAATTTTGATATTCGTTATAGCGTATGTTGTGTGTGGAGTATAAATATTATTGTGATGGAAAAGGAAACTGCACAGATATGGCACAAACGTGAGCAGCTACTAAAGCAGACACCGTATCAGCTCTGACATAACAAGTTAAATTATTAAAATATCAGAACAACCTAATTGCATAGTAGTTACGTAGTCAGATGGGAGATCCTTCACAATCAGGTCCTAATTAAGTTAAATCAATACTGACAATACCTTCCCCATCCGTGGATCCTGTAGTCACGTCTTATTCCCCTTTTTTTCTGGCAAAACATCGGAGCATGTCACTATTTTCATTCAGGAAGTATTATCCGCAGCCAGCTTGTGCAACTGGTCTGAACAAACATCATTGCAGGTGGCAAAACTGCGTTTGTTGGGTGAGGCTAAGATGTACATCATGTACCATAAGGTTTTTAAGTAAAGTAACCACATTTACAGAGATGGAAAATGGCTTAAAGCAAAGGTACAGAAAACATAATAGTGCTCGTCTCTTTCGAGAGAAATTAAGAAATTTGAGACAATTGCCAAATGAGACTGACAAAGCGTTTTCGGACAGGGTACACAAGCTGAACGCCCAAACATATGAGTTGACTATCAGATCGGACCCTGAGGCAGTTTTATTGAGAGAGGCTGAGAATAGGGCAATGGATGCTTTCCTAAGGGGGTTTCTCCAGAATTTTCTTGCAGAGTGAGAATGGAAAGTCCACAAGATGTAGCAGCAGCGCTGCAAGTAGCCAATTATCTTCGAGAGATAGATAGCGCTTCTTAGTATCGGAATGATCAGAAAACGTTTTCTTCGAATAAAGAAAGTTATCGCTGCGAAAGAAAGGGTCATTTTAAATGACAGTGTCGTCAGCGGCAATGGTTTAATTGTCAACTGATCATTCATAAGGCACAAGAGTGTAGGTCAAAGAAAAGGGGTAACTATAATGGGAAAAAGAAATCGTTAAACGACAACGAGAATCTTTCTTCCGTCGAGAAGCGTTCACAGTGAATAGAAGTGCATTCAATTCACACACAGAGACGGACTGTTCGTTGGTGGCTTGTTTGAAAGTGAAACAATATGAACTTTTGGTAGGTACAGAGGAACCCGTACCAGTTGTCAGTCTGGACCTTGTGGATAAGAGCAAACTACAAGAGCTAAGGTATAGGCTGCGCACTTGGGTTAGATTTTCTGGTTAGGTGTCGTGTTAGAATCAATCTTTGGCAATGGACGACTGAACTCGATGGTAAGTTACTTCAGATGGATACAACAGTTGAAAATAAAATCACAAGATGCACCCATTGCAAAAATGACATCGAATAAACTTTGTATAAATGAATTAAAAGTTGTTTTGCATGACAGAGTACCAGCAGGTGCAGAACATCTAAACTGGGTACCAGTAGATAATAACATTCCACAGGGTGTAGTTTGTTTGGTAGAACCACTAACAAGTAAGGCTATGTTGGATGAACAACATTGTTTTGTACTTAGGTGTATAATGTGTGCAGGGGATATTAATGGTAAGGTTATGGTGACAATAAGCCTGGATAATTTTGTGGGAGATGAGATGAATTTTCCAAAGGGATTACTGATAGCCTCGTTAGAGGTTCAAGAAGAGAAAGATGTTAAGGATGCTAGGGACAAGGTAGAACATAGCGAACCGTCGACATACCTGCATTACAAGAAAAAGTTAAACACTTTCAGGGTAAAAATAGGTCATTAATAGTATCAGTGTTAATACATTGTAAGGATTTATTCAATTCAGAAGCAGTGTCACCTGCTACACCAATCACACAACATAGAATACCAACAGGCAATCATCCACCACTATTTAGAAAACATTATTGGCTGTCTAAGTATATACAGCCTTTAGTGGTGGAAATGGGGAGTCAGCAGTTATCAGATGGGATTACAGAACATAATGATAGTCCAGGGTCAGCAAGGATCATGATTGTGGGTAAGAAATCACCAGATGGAACAAAGAAATATTGGCTTTGTTACGGCTACAGGTTCTTAAATGAAAAAAACGGTAAGAGATGTGTACCTGATCCCTTATATTACTGACACATTAGATAATTTGAGTCACTGCAAGTTCTTTTCGCCTATAGGTTTAAGAAGCTGATATCATCAAACTGAGGTATATCCTGAGGACAAACCTAAAACAGCATTTACCACGACTTCTTATCACTACCGATATTGTAGAATGCTCTTTGGGCTGATAAACGCACCAGCTACATTTCAAAATTTATTAGGTGGAGTCCTCAGAAGCTTAAAACCAAACAAATGCATGGTGTATCTCAAAGATATACTTAAATTCGCAAAAAGCTTGGAAGAGCATGTTCTGCATTTGTTAATGGTATTTGACAGGTTGAGGAAGGCTTGACTTAACGCTTAACATTGATTAGTATCACTCTGCACAGTTACAAGTAAACTATCTGGGGCATATAATTAGCCAGTTCTACAGAAGCTTCAAGACCAGTGACCTAGATAGAAGCATCCACTGTATTACTTCACTTGTATTGGAATCATTATACTGAAGGACGCTGTTTATTTTGCATGTCGCCCTCTGCTTGCCACACATCTGTATTTCTCAAAGCTAAGTATTGTCATTGATTCATTTTGTAATAAAATTCTTTAATACGATTTGCTTGAATTGTTGTCTAACGATCCGAGAAGCAGGTTTCCCATTACCCCATATTTGATGAGTAAGCAGGATACAACAAAACCTATGCTCAAATTTTTTTTGTAAATATTAAGGAGGGCCCCTCCACACTCCCACTTGCATGGTGACCATTCAAAAAGATGTCACCTCTGCTTTCGTTAGTATCTAAGAAGAATTCCACCGGAAATGCAGCTATTTATTTTCGCATGTTAACCATTTGTAACTTTCAGAGAAGCGTCATGAATGGCGAATTTTGAGTAAAACCTACACATTTATCTGGTTAACGTGTCAAAATTTGCTTCTTTTGCCAAAATACAGCGGAGTTCATAATGTCTCACCTCAGTAAGATGTTGTGCAGACACAATAGTGAGAGAATTCTGAAACAGTGGTTTATTAAAGTGAGGAACTTTGGAAAAGTAAAGTCAGTAGCTTATGAAAAAGCACGTCATCGGTACAAATAAACGTGTAATGTCTTCATGTAACGTGTTGTTCCAAAACCTATAATATTCCTCATTTCACAAGCTATCAATGGCCCTTAAAAACTACATTCTTTCACCGCAAAAGTATGTAGTCATTGGAATAACACGGTAGATAATGAAGATTTTTACATGATAACGATACGGTAAAATACTCTCCTTTTTGCGTGCTATCATTTGCCAAAATCTCATTTCGATATCTGAAATCGTTAATGAAATATAAAGAATATTGTGGATATTTCACTCTGGCTTTATCGCTGGCGCGGTGCAATTGCAAATGAGTGCGCTAAATCATATCAGTTTTCTCGAGATTGGTGACAGATAGACGCCTCTACCCAAGTCTAAATAAAAACTCAATACGTTAGCTAAATTTCATATGCAACAACATATTGTGTAATATGCACCAAACGCAAAATTATAGCAGCCTCTATTTTTCACCGCGAACTTTTCCGGTTTTCAAACAGTGTCTTACTTTCATGTAAATATCACAATAAATATGACCATTAACGAAATAATGGGCACATCATCATGAACCTGACGTATAAAGCTATAAGTAAACCAAAAATGAATTTTTGTGTGCCGAATAGTTTCTTAGTCTTGGACTGTGCGGCTGGTCCCGGCGGAGGTTCGAGCCCTCCCTCGGGCATGGGTGTGTGTGTTTGTCCTTAGGATAATTTAGGTTAAGTAGTGTGTAAGCTTAGGGACTGATGACCATAGCAGTTAAGTCCCATAAGATTTCACACACACACAATAGTTTCTGTAAAACAGTTTGAGAAAGATTGCGCACCTCGGTTCTATCGTCGCTGACCGGCCGAAAGTTGGAAAACAATTAACGGCCTTTCCTTCTGAACAAACGAATCAACTCGCCCAGCGCTTTGCACGAAAACTGACAACTGCGCAACGGCGAGCTATACGCTGTGATGAGAAAGAAAACACGTAGAGTGTAGAAACAGATGAACACTGTCGTATAATATTATCTTGTTCAGTCGTGCTCTTCAACGATTTCTTCAAACTTTACTGTATTTTACTCAGTTTGCTTTTATTCTCTGAAGAACAGCTGTAATGTGTCTTTTAGATCATTAACTCACTGTGTCATATTCTTTATCTAAACTAAATAGCTGTACTTCACATTTTTATAGGAATAATTTTTCTCACTTTAGTCTCATATCGAATTTTAAAAATTGTCTTCTTTGAAGCCAACTGGCAGACTTTTTGGATGAACCTAGTTTAGAATCTTTGATCTCACAGAAATTCACAGCCACAATATTTATCTTTGTATCTAATGATGGCCTAACAGCTAAAAACCGGTTAGTTAAATAACAGTATTGTAGAATATTACACAAATGGCGAGCGTTCTTCACTCAGAAGAAAATTCCAAATTAAACGTAACGACGAAGACTGAAATATACGCATTCCAATCTCATTAACGCAAACACCGCCTACGTTCGACGTCATCGTCACAGAAGGCAACTGGCAGCACTTGTAGTGCAGTGTGTGTAAACCGTGTTGGAGGACGTGGAAAACAGCGCAGGCGTCGTCGTAATGCGAAAACGGAACGATTTGTCTGATTTCATTTTGTTTTGCGTGGCCCCGACAGCCTCGATAAATTTGAAGAAACGACATTCTTTCAACAGACTGTGTATAATATACAGGGTGATCAAAAAGTCAGTATAAATTTGAAAACTGAATAAATCACAGAATAATGTAGATAGAGAGGTACGAATTGACACACATGCTTGGAATGACATGGGGTTTTATTAGAACCAAAAAAATACAAAAGTTCAAAAATGTCCGACAGATGGCGCTTGATCTGATCAGAATAGCAATAACTAGCATAACAAAGCAAAGATGATGTTCTTTACAGGAAATGCTCAATATGTCCACCATCATTCCTCAACAATAGCTGCAGTCGAGGAATAATGTTGTTAACAGCACTGTAAAGCATGTACGGAGTTATGGTGAGGCATTGGCGTCGAATGTTGTCTGTCAGCATCCCTAGAGATGTCGGTCAATCACGATACACTTGCGACTTCAGGTAACCCCAAAGCCAATAATCGCACGGACTGAGGTCTGGGAACCTGGGAGGCCAAGCATGACGAAAGGGCGGCTGAGCATACGATCATCACCAAATGACGCACGCAAGAGATCTTTCACGCGTCTAGCAATATGGGGTGGTTCTAATAAAACCCCATGTCATTCCAATTATGTGTGTCAATTTTTACCTCTCTATCTACATTATTCCGTGGTTCATTAAGTTTTCAAATTTGTACTGACTTTTTGATCACCCGGTATATATATATATATATATATATATATATATATATATATATATACACTATCCGTTTCGAGAATAGCTCATTCTCAAGTGTGTCTGAAAACATATCAACGCAGCGTAGCAAAAAAATAAAAAGAACACAGGTTCGTTTTGCCCATAATTGACTGATAACGTCGTTTCTCTGTATTTGTCACTTTCTGTTTTTGTGAGCACTTTGTTTTACACTAAAGCTGAGTACATCTTAGACAATAAACTGACCGCCGGCCGGCCGCCACAGAGACTAAGTCCGAGTGATTCACTTAAGGTGGCCAATAAAACTGACCGCCCCTGACAACTCTAAGTCCGGCCATATGCACAATCTGGCAACACTGTAAGATGCGGAAGTGTTAGGAGGAAGTGTTGTCTACTTCCGAGACGTTGTCGGACTATATGAGCCCGTGGTCTAGTGGCAAGCGTCGTGCGTTCTAAACTTACAGTCGCCTGTTCGCGTCCAACTGTACTTTTTTTTCTTTTACCGCAGTCGGTCTAAAGGTATGAGTCTGACTGAACATCGAAGATAATTCTACCCACCAGCAATACCCAGTATTCCAGAAACAATTCCGCAGGACAGTTCATGGCTGCGCCGCGATCATAACAGCTTACGCTCGAGCGTTTCCTCGCGCTGCAGCGGCTACCGACCACCGGCCAGACGCCACCCGCCGCCTGAAGTCCGGCGCCGCCCAGGTGAACGCGGCGCCACGCTGTCAGTGTATGTATCAACTGTCATTTTCGAATTTGAAGTTCTAGTTATCATCTTGCAGTTAAGCATTGGATTTTGCATACTAGAAAATCATGAACTACAGTTAAGCATTGTAAAATTGAGTCGCAAGTAGAAATAGGTGTAACATCTGCAACACGTTTACTTTTGGTATAACAGAGGGGTGAATGCAGAGAAGGCAGCTAGAAAGATTTGAATTGTGTGTGGAGCGAGTGCTTTTGGGGAAAATACGCCAGAAAAAGATATTCTTGTTTCAACAAAGATTTTGCCAGCAACTGAGACACCTTTCGGTCTCAGCGTAAGAAAATGAGTATTTCGATAGCCAAAAGAACCCGTTAGTGTGAAACTATCAGGAACTGCATTATATCAAACTGCAAGAACTTGAGACAATACTTGGACTCTTCTCTTCGCAGGGTGACCTATTACTGTTATTTAACATTCTCTCCGTCCTAGTCATAATGCAAATGGAACTTCAGAGGCGCTTTCCGCTATTCTTGACAAACATCAGTGACCTGTAATCACTGAGAGTCACAACTGCTTGATGATAATGGTTCAGATTGTCAGTAGTTGTGGTGGTGTTATGCTGTCAAACTGCTTACAGTAACGTTAATGGTGGCGCACATAATTTAGCGCTGACTACCTACTTAAGTAAAGATGGTGTTGTGGCGTCATCGCTTGTCTTTATTTGGCCTCAGCTTGAGTAATCCGATTCAACGAACATAGTACTCCAATTGCGGGCTCCTAATACAGTATGGCTGCAGAGATTATCGTGCGGGTATTGCATTAATTCTGCCATGAAATGCTTAACAAATCTTACCCTCAGCTATGCAGCTGGAATGATTCATTACACAGGTACTCCATGTTGCACTTGGGTAAGTGATCAGTTCGCTGCAATCCTGCTTGTACTGTTCGTAAATACTCGTATACTTCAGAAATGGTTAAAATAGCTCTGAGCACTATGGGACTTAACTTCTGAGGTTATCAGTCCGCTAGAACTTAGAACTACTTAAACCTAACTAACCTAAGGACATCAGACACATCCATGCCCGAGACAGGATTCGAACCTGCGACCGTATCGGTCGCGCGGTTCCGGACTGTAGCGCCTGGAACCGCTCGGCCACCCCGGCCTGCGTACTTGTATACTGACCATTCGTT
Organism: Schistocerca cancellata; assembly: GCF_023864275.1. NCBI lineage: Eukaryota > Metazoa > Arthropoda > Insecta > Orthoptera > Acrididae > Schistocerca > Schistocerca cancellata. Next base: position 422,951,255 of record NC_064633.1, read on the forward strand.
ATTTGACTAAATATGAACTACAATCTAATTCGCATGTATATGACATGGGTTAGCGCCGGCACAAAGGATGCCGTTGAAGTCCTGTTACATTGATGGCAAGACAAATGTTCGCAAATCACCTCTATTGCCTCAAAAAACAATTGCATCTTAAATATCGAAGGACCGACGTCCACACTGTCACAGCGCGTTGAAATACAGCAACGACGGCAGATGAAAATTTGTGACCGACTGGGCTTCGAACCCAGACCTCCTGCTTACTAGACAGACGTTCTGCTCACTGCACTATTATTTTTTTTTAATGTTTGATAAGACTTTCAGCACCAGGTAGGCGGAGGCAAAGAGGGCAGGGGTCGAAGATCCGAGGCCTGGCCACAGTGCCTCTCCCATACCTGGCACTGAGCAGCTGCATTATTTCCATGTATTCCATGTTTGCACCCGTATATTCTTTTAAATTGTAGAACGAAATTGACGTAGTAATTTAGGTAAAATAAATTACAGATTGCCGCCTCCAATGGCGTGCGTTCCTTGTAGAACATAACTTATAACAATGGAATGGGTGACGGAAAAATACATAACAAACATTCATTCAGAAATATATTCACATTTTAATTTATTATGCACTGGATGCATATGAGGTCTGTAAGGAAGCCATATATTTTTCAACAAATAAAAGAAATTTCGGAGCCGGTGGGGTTTTGCCAAATTAGAACAGTTCTGATTTTAGATCCAACATAAAAGAATATTCCAGGAATAAAAAAAAGTGAAAGAATAGTATTCCTCTTCTAATGAATAAAACTGCCCACCTCTTTGTAGCCCACATAAAGCAATATATAAAAAATTAAAAACCATTCCTTATATTTGTTATTCTTCTTCAGCTTAAAATGTTCTATTGTAATACAGAACATGTACTCTACTAAGTTCTAAGTTTTGTTTGTTTTTACGTAAAACACAAACTGTCCCAGAAGCCACGAATAACTGTTATTCTTTGCGGACGGGTTGTAAAGCTTCAGTTATCGGTAGTTGACTTTCTGCGGTTCTATTGACAGTGCTAATTTCTTCCTAGTCCAGTTCCAAACTCGGATTCTATTTTCACATGAGAAGATGTGCGCTACAGTTTCTACAAGTCGTCATTTGTCGCCGTATGGAGATGGTCTCAATTTGATTTTCCATAATCGTTCCGCTGTGGGTACGGCTTCGTTTACAAAGTCGCACCATACGGCACTTGCTCTAGTTGGTATAATTTTATTGTTGATATTTTTCCAGACGTTCCTTCAGTTTTTTGTAGGTTAAGTTACCGGAATTGGTTTGTGAAGACGATGCCTGGTAATAATCATAAACGGTTCTAGTGTTGGTTTGCGCTCGAGGAATTCTTATACAGCTCCAATCGCTATAGTACTTTCGGACGTAATCTAGGCTGGCGAGTTACATTAACAGGAGCGTTCCCATCCCCAGGATCTAATGAGAGGAACAGAAGTTTCACGATGCCTGTCTTAGTGGCGTGTATTAGTTTAAAAGCACGTCTTTAATTCCAAGTCCTCCGTTTTGCCTCTGCAAAGTCGCCGTGTCGAAGGATACTTTGATGATATTTTGTTTCACACATACCAAGAGGCTACAGCTTATATTTTTATGTGCAGTGACCTGCAGTATCGGTAAGACTGCTCCGATATAATATATTTTTCTAAGTATGTATGTATTTATAATCTGAACTTTGTGCAGTCGGTTTAACGATCGCATGTCATGGTCCTTCAACAAGGTTCTGATGACATTAAGATTCCGCCCCCAATTGTTCGTGGCCATGCGCTTGGGATTCGCCCTTAACTACAATCCGAGTTGGTGTCTTTCTTCAGTTACATCTAACCAGTGCGCACCTATTGCACTATTGTAAGAACCGAGATGCAGTATTTTGGTATTAAAATTTTGTAAATCCGGGTTCGAATCTGGTCAGGCACAAATTTTCATCTGACGCTGTTGTTCTATTTTAATGCCCGTGACAGCCTGGACAGCTGTCCTTCAATCTTTAATTGATTAAGAAGTCTGTCTATTTCGATTCGTAGTGTCTGTTCTTTCGGAAATGTCCTAAGAACAGACACACACACACACACACACACACACACACACACACACACACACATTTATATCATAAGTGCTATTCGGAAAACGTTTGGCAACTCAGTGATAGTGCCAGACTGGAGCTGCATCAACCTACTCATTTCACTAGATATTGTTGTAATTTTCTGAACAATTCCTGTTTAATAAGTGACAGCGACAGTGTCTCTCATCGTTTACTTTGTCGGAAACCTGCTTCTTTCTGCCCTAGGCTATACTATAGCAATGAGTGATTGCTCACATTCTTGATACCTCACTGGACGTGCTACTGCAACTGTAGCCAAAGATTCAAATCCCACTGGGAAAGTATGTTTCAAGTCAGATGGTTTTGCCCCACCTCTACTGTCATTGAAAACGATCACAACGAAATTAAGTATAGGTATTCTATGAAACCCTTGAGTTCATACTGCGGTGCTGTGAAGATGAAAAAGTAGTTTTCACAATTATCAGATGACAGATGGAATTTGTCAGATTCCACTAATTATGATTACATCATTAACTGTTGGTTCACAGGCGCTTTTCTGCCGCTTATTGTAACTGTTATTTGTATGTTAAAGCTGGAAGAATAGAAACATCAAATTTTCGCCATATGGAATGTTCGAATTCACCTTAAGTCTTCATGTTTCGAGCAAAGGCAGAATATCCGTCAGGAAAGCTGACAACAATAAGCCAGGCCATGCCTGTCTTCTGGTGGATGTGCCAATGACAGTGATCTCAATAATAATATTGTACAGCAAAGAGGCATTGCCAATTAAACCACTGGAGAAGCTCCAAAATTGTGAATCGCGTCTGGTGAATACGCTTTCAAGGTTTCGATCCGATTAAAACAGTAAAACACAAATAATTGTCGCAGTTATTAATATATGGCATTTAGTTTGCATTCAGTGCATCGATGTAATACAAGTAATTGCACTCTAACCTCTGAACCTAGTTACAGAAATGCGAATAAGACTCATTGGCATATAATGAGGATCCTTGCCACCCGCAACTTTGAGATGAAGCTATAGCCACTTCCGAGGTCACTCACAGAACACATCAGCTGGTATCCTTCCTGGCACTATAACTGAAACTTGGCAACAGCGCAGAATATGTTTAGCAACTCTGTGACCGACGAGTTACTTCCTTGATGGCACAGAACTATCCTGCTAAATTTACTTGATATCATCGTGTCATTTCAATTGAATACTGTAAGTGATTTTCTCTTGAGACGTGACATAAGGTTATCAGTTAATGCTTTTGAGTCAACGAAAGTGGTTCCACACGGGCAATACAACTACTCTCGTCTCTTATGTTGCGATTTATTTGCCATAGCTGCTACTGAGCCAGTAAGTACGTCAAAGACCCCCACCTGTTCGCTAGCTCCTAGGTAACGTGCTTGACTGTCAGGTGCACGCTGCCTTTGTTCGCCTTTCGAGACTCGATGAATGCAAGATTTTTAATTCTTTTGTAGCAGAACTACAAGCAGGCAGATACAAATTCAATGAGGGAATGGTAAGACAACGCTCTAGCAAAATTCATCTTGCTACTTTTAGTAACCCTTAGCGTTAAAGCGATAAACCTTACGGTACTGCCAAATTCATAATGGCACTTTTATTTTCTGCCGACATACTTTTTTGTTGTTGTGAATACGTAATTTTATCTATGAACTGCCACATTTTCATAATACTTACGAAGCAAATCATGTGAGGTAACACTTCACCAACTTGTCGGGAAGGTGGAAAAAGCACTACCCTTTCTGGATGCTCTCTGTATCTTCCTGGATGTCCAGGGGGTTCTAGTAATACGACCTTCGAGTAAATGGTTAGAGATGAAGAACCTAGTGGTGAATGAACTCATAGATGAGCTGAATGCGAGAGACTACTCTTGAAAAGAATAAGTAGACCATTTATTCACACTAAGACTTAGAAAATTTGATAGTATTGTTAAACCTATGTGCACTGAACATTGTGAAAAAGTATTTAAAAATAAGCCGCACGAAAACTGGTGTAGTATTATTTATGGGGAAGCATGTCCAGCACATATACTGAAAAATTATGTTTCTCTATGAAACTTTAGAGAGGGTTGTAGTGTATCTAGAGGTAGCCCTGGATGAAAAACTATTATGAACACCTCACATAAAGAATATATTCCACTGCGAAAGATAAAGAAGCTGCTGTAGGGTAAACTGGGGTCTAAACCCAGTACCAATGACAATTTATTGTCATATAATATGAACAAAGTCGAATAGAAGGTGGCTGCTAGGGAGTCTGGCAAAGTGCAGAGACTGGCCTGCTTTCACAAACAGACAGAATTAGCAGGACATCCACTCTTGGGATGGATATTAGGCTAGACATGCCCGCCTTACACCTGTGGCTTAAAATGGAGGCCGCAGCAGGGACATAAAGGCTAAAAATTGTAAATAACTGGATATAGTTAGAATATACGGAATCCCAAATCAGTATGGCGATGGCTGGGGAAATGCCGACTAACTATACAATAACTTCTAGCTGTTTCAATAAACCTTTCCATGTAACAGTTGGAAGCAGGGAGCAGTGGAAGAACGACGAACCACTACACCGTTCAGGAGACATAATATAGTGGTTTACTGACAGGTCGAAAACAGATGAAAGTACAGAGTCTGGTGTACTGCCTAGAATCTCCTTAGGGAAGATGGCCACAGTATTACACGGTATCTTCTACCAGCATGTGCACGGAGGAGAATTAGAGTAGACCCTACGAAAATCGTAGCATCTACTTTTATTCAGACAGCCAAGCAGCTCTGAAATCTCTATCAGCCCCTGCGACCGAAGGTCGTTGCAGAATGCCATGAAGCATTTTCTTTCGGACATGTCCGAAAGAACAGACACCACACATGTATCCATATACAGAGCGTTTCAGGAGGAATATTAGATATTTTAGCAGGTGGTAGTACAGACGAATTGCATAAAAAAATTCCATATAAATGCGTCCACTTTTTATTGTGTACAGAGATACAGCTGTTAGTACGTAACCCTAACAAACTCAAAGCAAAGGCAACGAGGACATTCAAAGTTGATTTTCAAAAATTCCCCCACCAACTTCAGTGCACATTTGACTTCTCTTGATAACACCACGTGTAGGTCGTCTTTGCGTTCTTTTATGAGGGCTGCACTATTCAAAATCCGAACGATCAAATCGGCTCTTGGGTTTACTTTTTATTTGTAGACTTCGCCTTTAACCATCCCCGCAGGCAAAAATCGAAAGAGATAAGGTCCGGGGACCTTGAAGGCCAAGAAAAGTGCCCATATCTAATGATCTATCTTCCAGGAAATGTTAGGTTTGGACAATGTGTCACCTGACGACTAGAATGTGCAGGAGCCCCGTCATGCTGGAGGAACATACGTATTCTTGTAGCCAAATAAACCTCTCCCAATGACGCCGGAAGCTCATTTTCAAGGAAGTGTAGACAACTGGGTCCTGTAAGGACCAACATACGAGACGAAAATGCATTGAACCCAGCTATCTGTATGTTCAATAAAATTGGACGCATGTTATATGTCATTATTTCAACAATTTGTCTACACTACCATCTCCTAGAACATTTACTATTCCTCCTGAAACATTCTGTATAATTATTAGGGTCTCCACGGGTAATCTAAAGTTTTCAGTGCTAGACGCACGACATTGTCCGACCCTCGCGGGAATACAATGTGGACGCAAGCTAGTGGACCAATGGTCGGGGGGTACCGCGCATGTGGTATGTGGCAAAAATGGGAATTCGCGTCTGACGAGGAGCGTGTGTAGATAGGTGCTGCAGAGAGGTTGACTGCTGTGTCATCATAGTGTCCACCATCGTAGGTTCGAATCCTCCCTCAGGCATGGGTGTGTGTGTGTCCATAGCGTAAGTTAGTTTAAGTTAGATTAAGTAATGTGTAAGCTTAGGGATCGATGACCTAAGCAGCTTGGTCTCATAAGTTCTTACCACAAATTTACAAAATTTTAATACCAAAATACTGCATCTCGGTTCTTACAAAAGTGCAATAGATGCGCACTGGTTAGATGTAACTGAAGAGAATCTCCAACTCCGACTGTGGTTAAGGGCGAATCCCAAGCGCATGGCCACTAACAACTGGGAGCGGAATGTCATCCGAACCTTGTTGAAGGACCATGACAGGACCGGATCTTCGACCCCTGCCCTCTTTGCCTCCGCCTACCTGGTGCTGAAAGTCTTATCAAACATTAAAAAAAAAAAATAGTCCAGTGATCAGAACGTCTGTCTAGTAAGCAGGAGGTCTGGGTTCGAAGCCCAGTCGGTCACAAATTTTCATCTGCCGTCGTTGCTGTATTTCAACGCGCTGTGACAGTGTGGACGTCGGTCCTTCGATATTTAAGATGCAATTGTTTTTTGGGCAATAGAGGTGATTTGCGAACATTTGTCTTGCCATCAATGTAACAGGACTTCAACGGCATCCAACCCTTTGTGCCGGCGCTAACCCATGTCATATACATGCGAATTAGATTGTAGTCCATATTTAGTCAAATAACGAATGGTCAGTATACAAGTATGCAGGCCGGGGTGGCCGAGCGGTTCCAGGCGCTACAGTCTGGAACCGCGCGACCGATACGGTCGCAGGTTCGAATCCTGTCTCGGGCATGGATGTGTCTGATGTCCTTAGGTTAGTTAGGTTTAAGTAGTTCTAAGTTCTAGCGGACTGATAACCTCAGAAGTTAAGTCCCATAGTGCTCAGAGCTATTTTAACCATTTCTGAAGTATACGAGTATTTACGAACAGTACAAGCAGGATTGCAGCGAACTGATCACTTTCCCAAGTGCAACATGGAGTACCTGTGTAATGAATCATTCCAGCTGCATAGCTGAGGGTAAGATTTGTTAAGCATTTCATGGCAGAATTAATGCAATACCCGCACGATAATCTCTGCAGCCAAATTGTATTAGGAGCCCGCAATTGGAGTACTATGTTCGTTGAATCGGATTACTCAAGCTGAGGCCAAATAAAGACAAGCGATGACGCCACAACACCATCTTTACTTAAGTAGGTAGTCAGCGCTAAATTATGTGCGCCACCATTAACGTTACTGTAAGCAGTTTGACAGCATAACACCACCACAACTACTGACTATCTGAACCATTATCATCACGCAGTTGTGACTCTCAGTGATTACAGGTTGCTGATGTTTGTCAAGAATAGCGGAAAGCGCCTCTGAAGTTCCATTTGCATTACGACCAGGACGGAGAGAATGTTAAATAACAGTGATAGGTCACCCTGCGAAGAGAAGAGTCCAAGTATTGTCTCAAGTTCTTGCAGTTTGATATAATGCAGTTCCCGATAGTTTCACACTAACGGGTTCTTTTGGCTATCGAAATACTCATATGGGAATCATAAAAGTGTAATTACTAGAACGCTCAACTACCTTAATAACACCTCATTCTGGATTCAATACGACTCGGAAAGCGACGTTAATTTGACGTTTTCATCCATCTCCTGACGTCTCACCGAATGAAGTCTGAAGTGCACGCACAGTTGTGTTGCCTGCCGCAAGGGTTCTGTGAAGTGTTGTGGCAGCTGGCAGTCATTGCTGAATACATACATGTGCAAATATCCTCACTGCTCTAGCGGAACTCGTCTTTGTTGCATTTTTTCCGTATCGTAATTAGCACAATAACATAAGGCTTGTTCTGCTGTAGAACTTGATGCCCAAAAGTCCTTAAATAAGAATCTCCTAGCGGGAGTAATACATGAAAGGAAACATACTGTTGGACAAAAGAATAGACAGTTCCCTGCTTTTGGCGTTTCCGATAGCGCCTACGATAAGAATCTGGTGTCATATTATGCTTCAGAACTCTAAACTGTTTATTTTTTTACTTCATACTAAAACAAAAGTTGTGATATGAGAAGAGGAAATGACTTATATGCTTCTCAGGAACTTCAGTTTTTCGTGTTTATTTTTTCCACTTCATATTAAAACAATGGCGTTAATATGAGAAGAGGAAATGAAATATACGCTTCCAAGACATAATATTTCCTTGTGTGCTATTGCTGCATACATGAAAGCCTGGCAGTTAATTTTTGTATGTTGGATAAATTTTGATATCACCTCACATTCCTTTGTGAGAAGGTTCCTATTTTCTTGGGATTCAAATAGAGTGGACACTTCATCACTGGTTAATGTTCTGATGACTAATGACATGATACCCGTTGCAATTGCTCCATGGCACCTGTGAGTAGAGTCTCACGTTTGTTACTATAAGAACACGCATCCAGTGATATCCGCTCACTGCAGTCAGAGCCAAGGTGATTTCTTTCTGTTTAGGGCGAAGCGTCTGCTGCAGTGTCCACGCTCAGCCAACATAAACAAATCGCGGCGGCATTGGGCACTGCTAATCGCTGCACTTGTCGCGAGCCTCGACAAGAGCGCACTGTCTCTGCTAACGATACTATGGAGTTAATACATCTTACTTAACGTAATACGCAGGACGTGGGATGGGTAAAAATTCAGTTTGTAGCTTCCCAAGGCATTAAAATACTTTACAGTCATATTTGATGCAATATTTATTGTTGGTTGTCTCTCTAATGTTAGTAGTATTGATTCAGATTGTGCGTGAACACGAAAATACACACACACACACACACACACACACACACACACACACACACACACACACACAGTCATTGATTCGAGTGAGGGTGACAACTACTGTGTGTTGAACAACACATGCACCAGTCAGTTCCTCAGTTGGCGTCGAGTGGATGAGATTTTTCAATTACCTTGCATTGCAAGAATTGTAAGGAGGGGACTGAAAGTAAATGGACTTGCTGTATGCTAAAGACCTGCGACAAAGCAAAGCTTGACCGATTATCAGATAATCGTCCACATGGGTTTTGTGGACGAGTATACTTTTAGTAAACAACCGACCCACGATCATTATGTAAGATTTCTCGAGGGCGTAGGGGAATTGATTTCATTAAGTCGTCGACAGTGTAGCGTGATGGTTTACTTCCCACCATACGTTTTCTATATTCGTCCAAAGGTCGCTCGCATTTGTATATTCTCTGTCTGGATGATGTTCGGTGATCGTGGAACAAACGGCAACAGCTTTCTCCTCTCTTGGCCCTGAAACCAATCTCGCACTGCTCTGCTATGATGGATGGGTCTCTGCTCCTGTAAATAATCTGTTATCTCGTTAGTTCATATATTTTTATTTAAATAACGTATTTGTAATAAGCACATTGGATTATTATTTTCCACAGTGTTTAAGAATTCATTCCCTGTCATAGATAAGTGATCTGGATTCAACAGTCCGATTAAGAATGTGGTTCACCCAGTCTATCATATGATGAGAGTCGTAGTCGGATATCCAAATTAAGACTGACTGGCTGAATCCGATTAGGACGATCTTGTATCGAAATGAAATTACAGAAATTGGATAATTTGAACGTGTGTATTGCAACAATGCTGCGCACATAAATTCCTATGATGGAGTAACAGCTAGTAACTGTCTAAGAAAAAGTGAGAAATATGTCGATTAGCAGCAATGTAACGTAATTATAACCCATATTTATCTGATGGAAATATTGAATCGAACAATACACATCTATTTTAGTGGTGGGAAGATACTCCATATCAGATTTGCTGACGACATAATGACAATATTAATAATAATAAAAATCCCGTGTGGCCGATAGGGGAAACCCTCCCCCATAGGGTGGTACCGAGGAAATCAAATACTTGGGGTGAACCAAATACTAACACAATCCTGAACGGCTACTCAATCCGTTGAACCCAAAATCCAGACACATCTGAGTTTAAATCACCGCTACTCTGGTCACCGTCTGTTATCTCAATGAGCTTGGCTGAAAATATTTGCTTCCAAAGGCTTCAACACCCTCTGGTCCTGTCTGGTCCCGGTATCACCCAGGCCAAACCAATGAAACACAAGAAAACATGAACTATGCAAGCAAAGGTAACTTTACCCCAGGTGGTACACAACCTGGCCACCGATAGGCGGCAGTTGGATTTTCACACTCTGGGGAGTCCAGGTTAGCACGGCAGAGAATATCGAAGATCTCTGGTAAATTTCCCTACAAGCAGAAAACATTCATTTGAAAACTAAACATCGATACATTGCTCCAAACAAGAAACCTAAATAATCTCACAAAATAAATCGTCCGCCAAAAAATTCTCATCCTTGCTCTTCAAGAACCACGATTAATTGACAATTAAAACTTGCATTACGGAAACCATTGCATCTTCAAGAGCAAAATACAACAAAAGGTAGCGAAAGGCGCACCAATCTTCGGCATTGCATTTCTCGAACACAGATCTATCAACAACTCTGTCGAAGAAATCACACCCATCAACAATCGAGTTATGACTATGCTCATTCAGAGCCCCTATAAAAAATATACACTCATAAATGCACATGTACCCACCAACATCGAAAATAAGGAAAACACCGAAAATGTCGAAAAATTGTGGAACACACTGGAAAATACTATTAGCAAAATTCACCAAGATGACGTGAAAATACTAATTGGAGACTTCAACTCTCTATTTGGGACCGAAACGCTTAGACCAACGGCACACGTCTGACTGACATTTGCCAACAATTCAACCACAAAAGAATGTCTTCCCACTTTAGGAAGTAGCCTGTTCCCAAGAAACATATTTGGCTACCAGGTGCAAGCTGCTTTCGTAGTTGTGTTGGTCGATTTTCTTACGCTGTGACCGAAAGGTGTCTCAGTTGTTGGCAACAAATTCCAGCTGTGTTGCACACAGCCCTTGGGGCAGAATTCGTAGCGCAAAACACACTTTTGGAGCTATCAGATGTAAAATATTATGTTCACACTACTCTTTGCTCGAGGTTATGTCTTTTGGAGGGGCTCAGCCTTTCATTTCTTCTTAGGAAGTTAACGATAAAGGCATTATAACACGTCACTAGTAACAGTGCTGCATACGAATGCTCAATGAGCGACCTGATGACGTTCAATAATAATCACTCCGTTGATTTTTGTTGTTTCGAATTAGAGCATGCAGTACTTCTACACTAGACTTCTGAACTTTGCCTGTTGAATGCAAATGTCGCATGATGGTAAAATGGTAATCTATCACTTATATCAGTAGTCGAGACTTCCATAATGTGGAAAATCATTCATGCCAGAACGATCTTTGTTGAAACAAGAATATCTTTTTCTGGCGTATTTTCCCCAAAAGCACTCGCTCCACACACAATTCAAATCTTTCTAGCTGCCTTCTCTGCATTCACCCCTCTGTTATACCAAAAGTAAACGTATTGCAGATGTTACACCTATTTCCACTTGCGACTCAATTTTACAATGCTTAACTGTAGTTCATGATTTTCTAGTATGCAAAATCCAATGCTTAACTGCAAGATGATAACTAGAACTTCAAATTCGAAAATGACAGTTGATACATACACTGACAGCGTGGCGCCGCGTTCACCTGGGCGGCGCCGGACTTTAGGCGGCGGGTGGCGTCTGGCCGGTGGTCGGTAGCCGCTGCAGCGCGAGGAAACGCTCGAGCGTAAGCTGTTATGATCGCGGCGCAGCCACGAACTGTCCTGCGGAATTGTTTCTGGAATACTGGGTATTGCTGGTGGGTAGAATGTTAAGCGAATTATCTTCGATGTTCAGTCAGACTCATACCTTTAGACCGACTGCGGTAAAAGAAAAAAAAATAGTTGGACGCGAACAGGCGACTGTAAGTTTAGAACGCACGACGCTTGCCACTAGACCACGGGCTCATATAGTCCGACAACGTCTCGGCAGTAGACAACACTTCCTCCTAACACTTCCGCATCTTACAGTGTTGCCAGATTGTGCATATGGCCGGACTTAGAGTTGTCAGGGGCGGTCAGTTTTATTGGCCACCTTAAGTGAATCACTCGGACTTAGTCTCTGTGGCGGCCGGCCGGCGGTCAGTTTTATTGTCTAAGACTGTACGTATTTTCACATATTTTTCTACATTACGTACTAGGAAACTACATTTGATGTACGACTTTATATAACATCCATTAACAATATTATACCGAATATATACGATGTAAACAGTTTTTGTTCAGCCTATGAAATATGCTTCGACGTATGTACTAAAGATTCTGTAATGGTGCTTATGTGCGACACCCATTTATACATAATATTTTTTTCATGTAACTGTTACTAAGAGAGAGATACATTTACCGAGCGAGGTGGCGCAGTGGTTAGCACACGGGACTCGCATTCGGGATGACGACGGTTCAATCCCGTCTCCAGCCATCCTGATTTAGGTTTTCCGTGATTTCCCTAAATCGTTTCAGGCAAATGCGGGGATGGTTCTTTTGAAAGTGCACGGACGATTTCCTTCCCTAACCCGAGCTTGTGCTCCGTCTCTAATGACCTCGTTGTCGACGGGACGTTAAAAAACACACTAACCTAAGAGATACATTTTTGAAATCATATCGACTGTTGTAAGATCTTTGTGTATTTTATTCTCTGAATGACAGTTCAAAAATTTCCACGTAAATAAATTGCACATGCGGCAGTTCACTGAATGAGTGTAAACAGCGTGTTTCAAAGGAAATATTGCAAGGTCTGGTTTTTTGGTGCTTCTAGCAGGATGTGAAGTTAAATAACGTGGGACAACTTTTTTTCTACTAAGCACTTTCATGTCATTCACCTTGTGTACATAGTTCCGCGTAGTCAGTGCGTACACAACTTTCCCACTAGAGCGCGCCCCGTTATGCACAACAGCGCAGGCGCAGCGCTCGTCCGTCTCCGCACTACGAGATGGCGCTGTCATAGAGACGGACCAAATTCTGCTTCCACCGATCCGCGTATTAATATGTAACGCAGCCAATGAGATCGCTGCTAACGTAGAACCTTTTCTCCTCGCGGATCACACTCGCGCAGTGATACCTGAACGCGCGAGGTATTATAACGAGTGTACAGACCTCCGATTAGTCAGTCTGCATTAGTCTGCACCAGTCTACATTAGTCTGTACCAGTCTATAGTCAAGTTTCAGTCTGCGCCTAATAAGATTATCATGTTCCTGTACATAGCCATGAAGAGAACTGTATAGACACTTTGTCAAGTATCAGAGATACGTGAGAATAAGATTAACGTACCAAGACCAAAGGAAACTCAGATTGTCAATTGTAAACAGCATCCAGAATCAAGTTAACTAAAGTTTATGATTGTTATTATTTTAATAAATGTGTATGAAAATTAATCAAGTTCTGTTTAAAGTTGGTCACCGTCAATCTACTACTCTAAGCGTGCAAGTGGCATTTCTATCGTCTGACCTAACGGCAGAAGATAAACACGCCACAATAAGACCACGAGACATATTGCTGACACTCGCCTACTTCGTTAGAGCGACAAGTCAAATAATCTGATGGTGTGTGTACTGAAGGTCTTACAGTACGCACACCACACACCTTTACATTTTAGATGAGGACATCTGACGACTTTGATTTGGACAGTTATACATGGCACAGGATTTTTAAATTAGTGTCAACGATGTAGCCACAGATTTTGCTAGAGGTAAATATTATTTTTGTGTAATGGTGCATCAGGTTACTTACATGATTTGTATTCAGATGTTTTTTTTTCAACGGTATGTTCAGTGTTCTGAGACAAACTTGAGAATATGCAATGCCCGAAATGGGTAGTGTGTAAAATAAAAAAGTTTTATACACAGTCTGGTGGAAAATGGTCATTCCTCAGATTTACCTGACTCCTAAAAGGACATGGTCATTGCCTTTCGGGCCAAGGGTGAAAGCATTACCCAAACGACTAAGTGTGAGCCGTTCACGTGCCCCCACGGTAATGGAAATGCTATGTGGCTAGGGCCACCTGTCGGGTAAGCCGTTCACCTGGTGCAAGTCTTTCGAGTGGACGCCACTTCGGCGACTTGCGTGTCGATGGGGATGAAATGACGATGATAAGGACAACACAACACCCAGTCCCTTAGCGGAGAAAATCTCCGACCCAGCCGAGAATCGAACGCGGGCCGTTAGGTATGACATTCCGACGCGCTGACCACTCAGCTACCAGGGGTGTACAGCCTCTGCGATTAAAGTATACCGTATATGACCAAATGGCGCTGTCCAGAACCGGCGCAGAGGCAGCACGGGCCAGAGATCACAGGTGTGAAGGAGGGCTGACGAGATATGTACGGGTGAACAGACGTGCAACTGTTGAGCAACTACCGCCCAGATGAACCAAGGGCTACCAACAGTGAGAACGTAGCTGTGTTTGGGCCTCCGCAGCAGGCGCCTGGTTTATGCACCCATGGCGCCTGTTGTTCATCTATGATGAAAGTTGGAATTTGCACGCTATTGCCGCAACTGGTCGGTCACTGAGCGGCGGCAGATGACCTTTTCAGATGAGTCACGCTTTATGCTCCATTTGCTACATGGCTGTTCGCGTGTACGGCGGGAATCGTATAAAACCAAGCAGCCTGCAGCAATTGCAACCCAGGTCCGAGGAGAAAGTGTTACGGTCTGCAGAATGCTTTAGTGACACTTCCTGGGTGATCTCGTCATTGTAGAAGGCACAAGGGGTCAACAGAATTGTGTATCTATCCTTGGAGACCATGTCCACCCTTACATGCAGTTTGTTTTCCTTGGTATGATGGCATCTTCCAGCAGGACAACGCAACGTGTCACACTGTTCGCAGTACACGTGCGTGTTTCGAAGAGCACCAGGATGAGTTTACAATACTACCCCGGCCACCAAATTCACTGGATTTAAAGACAATCGAGAATCTGTGGGACCCCTCGATCGGGCTTTCGCGCTACGGATCCTCAGTCGTGAAACCTAGCGCAGCTGGCCCCAGCACTAGAGAGGATGCGGCTCCACATCTCTGTCGGTACGTTGCAGAATCCCACTGATTCTCTTCTTGTACGTCTCTCAGCGGTCAGAGCTGCAAAACCTGGCTGTTCCAGTTTCCGACGGATGGTCACGTTAATGTGACTGGACACTGTGGTGGTGTTAAGTTCCTATGGGACCAAACTGCTAAGGTTATCGGTCGCTAGGCTTACACAGTACTTAATCTACGCTCATGCTCATAAATTAAGGATAATTGCAAAATGTGGTGCCACACAACGTGGTACAAATACAAAACTGTCGCTAATAGCATAGGCACATAGGGAACACAAACGACACAGATCTGTAAGTCCACGGTATTGGTGATAAGTGGAGAAAACCGTCCCGAAACACGTGCTACAAAACGCCACTGTTTCCTGTGCATGTCGCCAACATCAATATGGGATATGATCACCATGCACACATACACAGGCCGCACAACGGGTTGGCATACTCTGGATCAGGTGGTCGAGCAACTGCTGGGGTATAGCCTCCCATTCTTGCACCAGTGCCTGTCGGAGGTCCTGAAGTGTCCTAGGGGTTTGTAGACCTGCATCGATATGCCGACCGAGAGCATCCCAGACGTGCACGATGGGGTTTACGTCTGGAGAACAGGCAGTCCACTCCATTCGCCTGGTATCTTCTGCTTCAAGGTACTCCTCCACGATGGTAGCTCGGCGAAGCCGTGTGTTATCATCCATCAGGAGGAAAGTGGGACCCACTACACCCCTCAAAAGGCGGACATACTGGTACAAAATGACATCCTGATACACCTGACCTGTTACAGTTCCTCTGTCAAAGACATGCAGGGGATTACGTGCACCAATCATAATACCACCCCACACCATCAAACCGCGACCTCCATACAGGTCCCTTTCAAGAACATTAAGGGGTTGGTATCTGGTTCCTGATTCACTCCAGATGAAAACCCGGCGAGAATAACTGATCAGACTATACCTGGACCCGGCAGTGAACATAACCTGGGACCACTGTTCCAATGTCCATGTACTGCGTTCTTGACACAAGGCTTTACGGGCTCTCCTGTGACCAGGGGTCAGAGGAATGCACCTTGCAGATCTCCGGGCGAATAAACCATGTCTGCTCAGTCGTCTGTAGACTGTGTGTCTGGAGACAGCTGTTCCAGTGGCTGCGGTAAGGCCCCTAGCAAGGCTACCTGCGGTACTGCGTGGTCGTATTGGGGCACTGATGGTGAGATATCGGTCTTCTTGTGGTGTTGTACACTGTCGACGTCCCGTACTGTAGCGCCTGCACACGTTTCCTGTCTGTTGGAATCGTTGCCATTATCGTAAGATCACACTTTGTGGCACATGGAGGGCCCGTACTATGACCTGCTGTGTTTGACCAGCCTCCCGTCGCCCCAGTCTTCTACCCCTCATAACGTCATCAATATGTGTTCTTTGAGTCATTTTCAATACACAGTCACCATTAGCACTTCTGAAAACGTCTGCACACTTACTCGCTGCACCGTACTCTGAGCTGCACCAACAAACTCTGCGTGTGTGGACTGCTGCCAGCGCCACCGTGCTACGACCGCAGGTCAAATGCCCCGCATGGTCATACCCCGAGGTGATTTAAACCCGCAAACCGCCCACCAGAGTGTTGATTGACCATGTATCAGCATTATCCTAAATTTATGAGCATGAGTATAGCTTAAAATAACTTACGCTAACGCCAGCACACACACCCATGCCCGAGGGAGGACTCGAACCTCCGACTGGTTGAGCCGCCCGAGCCGTGGCAAGGCGCCTTACACCGCACGTCTACTCCGCCCGACTGGATACTATAAAGCAGAAATCTGAGACCATAATAGTGATTAGAGATTTATGACTCCTGCTCTGTCAGTTCAATAAGGATTTCTGAGGTATTTTCCCTTTTTAATTTCAGTCAGCTGGCGACATTGATCACCTAACCACTTTAATTATTTCCTGTTTATGTTGCCGTTTTCTTTCAGTAAGCGTCTTGTACTTTTAGTGGCAGCTAAAACCTAGTTAATTATTTCCAGATAACAGCACGTGGAGAACTTTGCGGATCTCGATGGATTTTCTTCGACGACAACGCCGAGGACATCCTCGAACGATTTCGGCACATTTACATTCCGTTCAACTGCATTTTTCGTGTGGTACATCGCGTAGGCAGTGAATTCCGAATCACGGAACTTTACAATATAGACAGCACATACTCAATGCAGACATACGATTATGGAATCTGGGACAGTAAAAACAGACTTCATATTGTTCCCGGGAACTTGTACAGCAGGAGACGCTCCCTACACGGTCGACGTTTCTCGGTGAGTAGCTCCGGACCGCCACTACTGAACAGAACTGAACAACAACATCAAAAGAATCTGCAGCTGGATTGCGGTAGCAAAAAGTCTTATGTCTTTCTCTTTTGCAGGCTGTTTCGTATGCGTCTGTAAACAACGTACTGGGAGAGTACTTGTTGAATACACTGATGGATGCTATGAACAGCACGTAAGTCGAAGTGCTTGAATAAATATCTATACACTGAGGTACTTCCTGACTTGAATACTTTTTATTGTACTGAATGCCGAATGCGAAAGATGCGCTATTACGTTAGTCTGTGTATAAAAAGAATTTTCAGACTTCTCAAAAATAAGTTCAAAGGATCAATTTGTAAGGCTGACTCTAAGAAGTTACTTTCATTTGTTGTATCATGTCATGAGTTACCTCAAAATAAGATTTAACTAGCTGAAGCACAAGTATTAACGAATTACCATTAAGATATATATTTTTATAATTATTGTTTTGTTTTTAAGCATACACTAAAAATACTGCAGTTTCTTAGAAACGTTATAAGTACTATACTTCATTTGATTTTCAAATTTTCTCTTTTTTCCCCTTCTCATAGCACCTTTACCTTTAGAGTCCTCTGCAACATTCAACAACATTCGACCACTATACGTCCATTCCATCTACCTTGTTACTTCTTTTCCACCTCCTCAGTAATCTTGTGGTGGCGTTCTCCTTGCTCTTTATTATAATGTTCCAAATTTTGATGGAAGTAATCAGTATGTGAGTTTAGGAAGTGAACTTCTACACTGATATTACGACCTCACATTCTGAAATTTGCCAATGCGGCTTTGACTATAATATTGTAATTCAGATATTGTTTAACTCTAGAAAAATTTCAGTAACAGAGCTGTAGTTCACGGATCGTTTTCTGTAACATTCGTTGTATTTTAAAGTTCGTAATCATTCATCAATTTGTGAATTCCAGCGATGAAGCAAAATTTTATGAAAGCTAGTCGAAGGACGATCCAGCTTGTGGAAGAACCTTTACGAACTGCTTCATCAAGTCCAGTTTGATATGCAGTGATGAAAGCAATTTTTTTTATTTACAGGCGGCTTATCCAAGATGTTTTTACTCTCAGGCACAAAATATCTCCGATTTCGTCAAACCTTTACAATCCAGTGTTTTTGCTTTGCCGGGCTACACTACTCGCATAAAAAGAAGGGAATTTTCGTGTACTCAGCTTGCTGGCCCAATGAAATCCCTATAACTAAAAATAAAATAAACTTACTTATAGTTGAAGAACTACAGTTTCAAATATTGAAATTTATTTCTGAAATTCGACTGGACTGTAAGAGGTATAGATGTACTACCTAAAGAGACATGTGAAAATTTGTGACGGACCAGGAGTCAAACCTGGATTTTCCGTTTATCAGATCGGTCGCCTTTCTACTTAAGCTATCAGGACTTGCTCTGCGGACCGACCCAAACTTCCATATGTCACTCACCTACCTATTTCATCTCAAAGATTATTAATCCATTTTGCTACATTCGCACATCTCGTTATTCCTGTGCGGGTTTGGGTCGGTACAGGGAGCGCCCTCGGATAACCTAAGTGATAAGGCGACCTCTCGTGATAAGCAGCAATTCTGGGTTCGCGTCACGGTCCGGCATAAATTTTTGTATAATTTCAGGAATAGATTTAAGTATTTGAAACTGTAGTTAGCGAAGACGGGTCTCTGACGAAAAAATGACGATGATAGTTTTTGAACCGGCCAGAGTGGCCGAGCGGTTCTAGACGCTACAGTCTGGAACCACGCGACCGCTACGGTCGCAGGTTCGAATTCTGCCTCGGACATGGATGTGTGTGGTGTCCTTAGGTTAGTTAGGTTTAACTAGTTCTAAGTTCTAGTGGACTGATGACCTCAGAAGTTAAGTCCCATAGTGCTCAGAGCCATTTGATAGTTTTTGACTTCTCATTATCTTGGTTCTAAAACTTGCACAGGATTCACGAGATGCGCGAGATTGGGGAAATGAATTGATAATCTGAGAAGAAACAGATAGGTGAGTGACATATGGAAGTTTGGGTCCGTCTGGGAAGCGTGCTTGGAAAGCCTAAGTTGTAAAGCGACCGCTAGTCATAAGCGCGAAGTCCAGGGTCGAGTTCCGAACCGTCAGAAAGTTTCATATGTCGCTATAGGAATGTATTCATAAATAAAACTTAATTGAATTGTGCAAAAATTGTATGTGGTAGAAGAAAACTAAGAACAGTTTTGAAATCAGCATGGAAAAGTTAGTTAAGACCGCATATTTATTTTAAATCATCTGGCATCATGCAGACTGGAGTTATCACTGACGTAATACATTTCCTAAGTTACGACCGAATGCTATGAGTATCGTCGAGTCACTTGATTATAACCTCCTGTTACATGTGTGCACAGCTCATAGATCATATTCTGTGTCGTGTAACGTGCCGTGGCACATCTGTATTGCAAAAAAGGGACGATGATCGGCTTTCAGACCAGCGAAGTTTGTGATCTCTTCGTGTGTCTCTGTGAGCGGACTTACGGTACAGCTGTGAAAGACAGCCATGGAAACTTCTGCACTCCGTTTGTGAGTTTACACGTACCTAACAACAGAAAGGAGGCGTGGTGCTTTTGCAAGTTAGATTGACAGTAGAGACAGGTCTGATACTGCTGAAGGTGGAACAATGGCGCTTACCGCTGGTCCAGGCAATCGCAGATATAACTGGAGGGGGAGGGGAGCGGGGTCAATAGAGGTCATAACCCTTCCCCCCTCCAAACACACAAACAACATAATGCTGAAAGCCTTCATATTTTTAGACACATTGACTTCGAAAATTTTC
Organism: Schistocerca cancellata; assembly: GCF_023864275.1. Lineage (NCBI taxonomy): Eukaryota > Metazoa > Arthropoda > Insecta > Orthoptera > Acrididae > Schistocerca > Schistocerca cancellata. The sequence continues at coordinate 422,971,343 of NC_064633.1, forward strand.
AATTATCTTTCGGAGAATGTACTAGCGTGAAAATGAAGTCATGAAAATGGCAAGGAATGCTAGGAAATGTTGTGGCCACATGTAGTAAGCGTTGCTTCACGCAGTGGAGAATGGCAAAACAGAGGCACGCCGGCGACCGAGGTCTTGCAAAGTAAGCAGGCACAGATAGCCTTGCCGACAGCAGCAGTCTACCAACAAGCTGACGCAAGGACGCACACAGACCGAGCGCCGAGCGAAGCCTGGAGAGTGCTGAGTAAGGGAGTGATGCCAGTACGCTAAGTTACGCTGCAATATGCTGCGGGAGTAATAACAAAAAGCTACCACCGTGGGCAAAAAACGTCCTAGTGGAGCGCAGGCAGCAACAGACAGAAGCCATACGTGGTCCGTATCCGAATGTTCAATCTTCGTAGGTGACGATTCTGGAAGTCTGTTCCAGCTCGCAGGAGTCATCCGCTCGCCGCCAGATGTCAACTTCACCTCTGGGGGTCGGCCCGAGTTCGGTCGGCACCATGGCTGACTATCTATAGTGAGAACTTCCAGCAGGACCGGCCGCAGTGCGGTCTTGATCACAGGCTCCGTGGGCGTGCCCATAGTGGGGGCGAGCGGCGACGAGTTCATCGCAACCACAGGGCATCCTGGCTTCAGCGGAGCACTGGTGGCCTGAGGCTCCCGAGTGCGATCAGCGGCGCGTGTTACGCGCATTGTCGGAGAATCTACACAGCAGCAACCAGGCGGATGGATCCGCAGGGCTGGGCAGCGACGACGAGAGAGAAATTGTAAAGAAAGTGCAATAAATAATTGTAAAACTCCACGCCGTCTTTGGCACAACCACTGTGTCTGCTGCTAACAAGTGGTGCAGAATCCGTAACAAGTGGTGTCAGGCGCACCCACGGCACGACTTTGACTAGCATCGTGTGGAGCAACCGAGAAACACCGAATAGGGTGAGTCCAGCAACTGCCTACTCTCTATGTTTTCTGTGTAGCTAGACATGTCGAGGGTAACGTTAAGGGATGTGAGAGTGTCATTTGAAAGGCCTAGCAGCCCTGTAGACTTATCGCAGTTTCGTGGGAATGATAGTCACGTTAACTTAGTACCATCTAAATGTGTAGTGTGTGGTTTAACAGGTCACGTCGCTCCTTGCGGTAAATTTGTACCAAGCACTTGCGATGTGTGTGGCTTTTATGGTCATGTAACGGGGCAATGTGGTAAGTCAAGATGGCTTGTCATTAGACGTGCTAGGAATTAACTTGCTTCTGGGTAATACAATTTTATTTTTGTGAGGTGAGGTATACCACACGGAAAATGCCAGAGACACGTGCAACTGGGACAAGTGACGCCATAGTCGCATTGACAGAGTAAGTTAAGAAACTGATTGAAGAAAATAAGTTGCAAAAGCAGCACATGCAAAGGATGGAGCAACAATTGTTGCAAAATACTCAATCTGGCTCGGGAAGCGATAGTGTAGAATGCAATGGTACTGTCTTTTCCGGTGTGGCACATTGTTCATCAGCTAATTTGATACCTTCCTTCTCGGGTAAAACATGAGAGGATGTGAATGTTTTCATTGGTGACGTATGTAGTATGGCTAGACTGTGTGGATGGTCGGATGAAATGTGTTTGCAAATGGCGAGGTTACGGTTAGTAGGTGACGCAAAGACTTATGTGGCATACCATGAAGGGGTAAAGGATGCTACTATGTTCACAGAGTTGGCTGAGGGATTATTGCAAAGGTTTAGGATACAAAACAGTGCCAGATTTTTTACGGAAAAATTGGGGAGGATGATGCAAAAAACGGGTGAAACGGTAGAAGAATTTTCAGACAGAATTAGGAGAACGAATGCGCACATGTATGAGTTAACGCGAGATGCGAGTGCAAATGAAGTTCTATAGAAATAAGCAGAGAATAGAGCTTTAGACACATTTTTGCATGGGGTCTCGCCGGATTTTTCACGCTGGATGCGGATGGAAAATCCAAGTGACTTAGCAGCAGCATTGTGCATAGCTACACATTTTCAGGAAATGGATAGCGCCACTAGAAGTCGCAATGACAAGAAAATTTTTTCGTCTTCCAAAGAGTGTTACCGTTATGGGAAGCAAGGTCATTTTAAGGGACAATGTCGGGAACCGCAGTGTTTCAACTGTCAGAAAATAGGGCATAAGGCACGGCAGTGTAAAGCCACAAAACGGGTTAATGATACAGCAGGTAAAAATCTGTTAAACGAAAAAGGGAGTGTTCCTGCCGTCGGGAGGCATTCCCAGTAAAAAGAGATACTCAGAGAATGCACGAAGAGGCAGATTGTAGTTTGATGGTTTGGATAAAAGATAAGTGGTGAAGAGGTTTAGTGGATACTGGAGCGCATGTATCAGCTGTCAGTATGGACCTTGTGGGCAAGAAAGGATTGGAAGCTCAGAGACACAGATTGCGTGCAGTAGATGAAAAAAAATTAGATGCACTAGGGACAGCACAGCTCAAGTTTAAGCTAGGGAACGTGTGGTTCCGGGAGCAAATGGAGGTGTTGTCAACTGTGGGACAGGGATTTTCAGCGATACTTGGGTTGGACTTTCTGATTAAATATCATGCCAAAATTGACCTTTCGCAACAGACACAGGAACTCGATGGGAACTTGTTCTCAATGGGTACAGCCGTTGCAAATGTTTCAGAGTCGCAAGATGCACTGATAGCTAAGGTGATACCAACTAAACTGCGTACAAGTGCATTAAAGGTGATTTCGTGTGACAAAGTACGAACAGGTACAGGGAAGTTGATCTGGGTACCGGTGGATGTCGATGTGCCACAGCAGGGGTTATTCTTGGTAGATCCACTACCGAGTAATGAGGTTTTAGACGAAAAGCATTGTTTTATTTGTAGGAGTGTATCACGGGTAACGGACATAAACGGACAGTTTATGGTTCCAATGAGTGTAGATAACTTCGGGCAGGATGATGTCGACCTGCCGAAAGGATTAGTAATAGCCACAGTAGAGTTAATGCATGGAGAGGACATCGATAGTTCTAGGCTAGACTATGGTGTAAAGCAAACCGTCAGCACGTCTGCACTTCGTGACAAGGTAAATCATTTGAGAGGAAATGATCATGCGGGTATGGAAGCATTATTACTAAAGTATAAAGCATTGTTTGAAGCACAGGGTACGTTACCTGCTACACCAATAACACAGCATCATATTCCGACAGGGAATCACGCTCCAGTGTATCGTAACCCATACAGACTACCGAAACAATTACAACCAGTAGTAGAGCAATTAATAGAGCAACAACTGGAAGCACAGTAATAGTCCTTGGTCTAGTAGCGTAGTCCTAGTTCCGAAGAAGACACCAGACGGGTCGAAAAAATTTCGCTTTTGTTGTAATTACAGGCATTTGAATGAACGGACAGTGGCGGACGTATATCTGATTCCGAATATCACAGAAACGTTAGACAAACTAGGGCAGTGTAAATTTTTCTCCACTATGGATTTGCGAAGAAGTTATCACCAGATTGAAGTATGTCTGGAGGACAGGCCAAAAACAGCATTTACGATGCACTGTGGTCACTTCGAGTATAAAAGAATGCCGTTTGGACTAAAAAACGCTCCAGCAACATTTGAGAGGTTGTTGGATGGAATCCTTCACGGGTTGAAACCGAAAAAATGCATGGTGTATCTGGATGACATTATAGTTTTTCAAGAGATATAGAGCAGGATGTGGAACGTTTAGAGGAGGTGTTTAAAAGGTTAGAGGCAGCATGGATAACATTAAGTTTGGACAAAAGCCATTTTGCGCCAGCACAAGTAAATTATCTCGGGCATGTTATCAGTCAGGACAGGGTACGGACAGATCCTCGTCTCACTTCTGCAGTACGAGATTTTCCGTGTCTGCAAATGGTTAAACAACTGCAATCGTATATTGGTCTTGTGACCTATTATCGAAAGGGGTTCGCAGAAATAGCGAGGCCATTTACTAAGTTGCTAAGAAAAGGTGTTACCTTCCAGTGGACGTCAGAGTGCGAGAAAGCATTTCAAGAGTTGAAACAAATACTGACATCAGATCCATTTTTGAAGTTTCCAGACTTTTCGAAGGAGTTTATACTACAATATGACGCGTCTAATCACGCTCTTGGGGTTGTACTTGTGCAAGAAATTGATGACAAAGAACGTCTGATTGCGTTCGCGTCTTTTCAACTTAACAAGGCAGAACAAAATTACTCCACGACGGAAAAGGAATTGTTAGCGGTAGTATATGGGATTTCGTACTTTCGATGTTATCTGTACGGTAGAAGGTTTAAGGCTGTGACAGATCATTCAGCTCTGAAATGGTTATTAGGTCTGAAAGACCCAGCGAGTAGGCTAGTGAGATGGGCGCTGAAACTCAGTGAGTTCGATTATGAGGTAATACACATGCCAGGTGTGAAACATGCCAATGCTGACGCATTGAGCAGGAAAGTGGCAGTGTTACAAGTAACAGGGGTGACTGAAGATGAGTGGAAAAAGGCACAAGCCGTGGATAGTGATTGCTAATTGTTCAGAAAGCAACCGCAGTTCCTAGTACAGGACGGGTTACTTTGCAGGTCGATGAAATGCGGCCCGCGCGTCGTCGTACCAGCAGGGTTAAGATCTGAAGTTTTGTAACAGTCGCATGACCATTTTCTTTCAGGACATGGCGTGAGAAGAGCTACGGATAGGCGGATACGGAGAAGTTTTGGTGGAGGACACGACGTCAAGACGTGGACGAGTACGTCAGGAATTGTGTGCCATGCGCACAGTGTGTGGGCTTGAGCCATCAAAAGATTCAGCTTCAAAGATTACCAGAGGCAGACAGGCCTTTCCAACAAATCGGAATCGATGTATTGGGTCCATTTAATAGGAGTGCAAAAGGGAATAAGTATGTGTTAACAGTGATTGACCACTTTTCTAATTATTTAGTCATGGTCGCATTACCAGATCAGAAAGCAATTACAGTGGCACAAGCTTTAGTTAATAGTTGGTTACTCAGGTATGGGATACCTCAGTCCTTAATCTCGGATCAAGGTACTAATTTCACGTCTGATCTGATGAAGCAACGTTACTGAAGGTAAAGAAATTATGGACTAGTCCATTCCATTCGCAAGCAAACGGACGAACGGAGAAAGTGCATCGCACGATCGCTAAGATGTTGAGTCACTATGTAAATAGTCAACACACTGACTGGAATGTGTACTTGCAATTTGTAACGAGTGCGTATGATAGTAAGGTACATACGTCGACAGGATTGTCGCCGTACAAAGTGGTGTTTGGGCGGAAGATTGCATCACCTTTTGACATGCTTTGTCCAAGCCAGGGAGCGGAGGGCGAACTTGTACGTCAGTTTGCGAAAACCATTAAGGAAGTGTGGCAGAGAGTTAGACGAGCTAACACGAAAGCATCGGAACGACAAGAATGGATGGGAGGTACAATGAGGAAGTTGCCACAGTACAGAGTAGGTCAATGGGTGCTACTAGCTAATCCTTATGTTCCAAAAGGGAGAACTAAGAAGTTCACAAACAAGTTCCAGGGACCATACCAGGTAGTGGAAATGACATCACCTGTCAATGTAAAATTACAATTGTCTACCAAGACAATGGTGGTTCACGTTAGTAGAGTTAAGCCGTTCCAGGGGGTAGTCGATCCGTGTATATGTACTTCTCCTTCTGGCAGAAAGCGAAAAGAAGCGCCAGAAGCAGACAGTAAACTGGGTATTAAGCATAAGTTGCGTTCGAGGGATGTGTAAAAAAATGGTTCAAATGGCTCTGAGCACTATGGGACTTAACTTCTGAGATCATCAGTCCTCTAGAACTTAGAACTACTTAAACCTAACTAACCTAAGGACAACACACACATCCATGCCCGAGGCAGGATTCGAACCTGCGACCGCAGCGGTCGCGCGGTTCCTGACTGTAGCGCCTAGAACCGCTCAGCCAGTCCGGTCGGCGAGGGATGTGTAGTTGGCAGTAATTATCATGTGTGTATTATTTTGTGCATGGACTTTAAGTGGACTGTGTGGGGCGTAGTCCTCTGGCAGCTGACACAAGCTGGCCAGGTACAGGATATGCAATTGCAAAGCGGGGTGTTGTTCAGGAAACAATCGGATGTGGCCTTCACAAGTCACGAGTGGATGCTTCGGCTGGCACTCAGCATCCTGCAGGTAAGGAGCGAGATGTGGCAGCTACAGGAGGTGGTATCGAGTGTGGAAATGGTTGCATCTAAGAATGGAATATTACGGGACGTGCAAGAAGAGTACGAGGCTTTGGATAGGTCATGAAAGCAGATAAGGGAACAACTGCACCAAGTCGTGAGCATGATTCCAAGGAGGAGAAAGAGAGTAAAGAGGGGTTGGTTCAAATGGCTCTGAGCACTATGGGACTCAACATTTGAGGTCATCAGTCCCCTAGAACTTAGAACTACTTAAACCTAACTAACCTAAAGACATCACACACATCCATGCCCGAGGCAGTATTCGAACCTGTGACCATAGCGGTCACACGGTTCCAGACTGAAGCGCCTAAAACTGCTCAGCCACACTGGCCGGCTAGAGGGGTTGGTTGAATGCAGGTGGGAAGTTGCTGAAAACAATTTTTGGAACAGCGGATAGAGACGATATTGCGGGTTTGAACAATTCTTTAACAGCTATTTGCGACAGGGAGGAAAGCATAGGGAAGTTAGTGGATATACACACAACAGAGATTTGGGGATTAGGTACAGAGTCGTTGAATGTGACAGGCATGGTGCGTGGGATGGCTACAGGGTTACGAGCATATATAGAACAAACACAGAAATTATTGAATACGGATCTGGAACAGGTACAAACGCGATTGGATATAGTGGAAAGGAAGCTGGAAATGGATAAACTGCTGCGGGAACTGGTTAACACCATTGGTGATGCACGAGTGAGGATGGATGAAATGCAAGAGGCAGTACATCACGCATTGCACGGGCAGGTGAGTGTAACGTTGATGTCACCAGAAAAATTGAGACGGAGTCTGAAGTAGGTGGAGGGAGAGTTTTCAGAGGGGGTAGAGCACGTAGTGCCGATAATTGAAGCGAGTATGTCACTTTTTTATCATATGTCTAGGATTAAGGTACACAGTGCATCCTTATCCCGTCAGATGGGAGCGCATGGGGAAGGGAGTACAGTTCTGGATACAGGAGGTTTTATTAATTACTAAGGAGAGGGATACTCATGCTATTATATCGAGTTTAGAGTTGAGTAGATGTCTAACGGAGTCAGTTTCTATTTGTCCATCACGGGTTGTTTTCACGGCAAGGGGTCATGTGAGATCCAGTTATTTAGGGCACGAGCAGAAGCCTCGGAGTGTCGGAGAATAATAGTGAAGCCTACGCCACATTTTCAGCAAGTTGGGAGGCATTGGTTGTATTCAGTATTCACTACGGAGAGGATATCAGCCAAGTGTTATGACAACGGGAATTGAACAGCAACCACGGAGATGGAAATATGGGACAGTGGTTTGCTAATCAACGGGACAAATTGTGAAATGGTCAGGGATCGCTTCAGCTTACCAGCGACAGTCACAGGAGTCACCAAGGTTACAGATACTCATCTGACGTTGTACTGGCCAGATGTGTCATTCAGCATCACTCCAGGAGAAAATTTGACGTATGTTAACAACACCTCGGATGCTACACTATTGTAAACGCTAGATAAACTAGTAGATTTGGAGAAAGGTCAAATTTCAATGCAGCAATTATTAAGGCATGTGGAGGAGTACGATACCAGGCGGAAAAGTAGCATAGTGAGCATTGTGGTATTTCAACCAGTACTATTACCGTGTTAATTGTATTTATCGGTGTGGTATATGTCTTATTAAAACGGAGGATTCAGCATGTTAATGCAAGACTGCTCCATAAGATTCCTGTAGAATGGATTACCAGTAGGGCATGAGTCAGGGCAACCTGGATGTATGTAGGGAAGAAGTAGAATATAGGATAGAACTAGAGTTAACGTATAGGGTAAATTCGGTGACGAATTTAATTTTTAGGAGGAGGCAGTGTTGTGGCCACATGTAGTAAGCGTTGCTTCACGCAGTGGAGAATGGCAAAACAGAGGCACGCCGGCGACCGAGGTATTGCGAAGTAAGCAGGCACAGATAGCCTTGCTGACAGCAGCAGTCTACCAACAGACTGACCCAAGGACGCACACAGACCGAGCACCGAGCGAAGCCTGGAGAGTGCTGAGTAAGGGGAGTGAGGCCAGCATGCTAAGTTACGCTGCAATATACTGCGGGAGTAATAACAAAAAGCTACCACCCAGCGTAAAAAACGTCCTCCTGCCGGATATAAATAGTGGAGCGCAGGCAGCAACAGACAGAAGCCATTAGGAAGCAGTTCGGATCTGAGGACGGACGTGGTCCGTATCCGAATGTTTACTCTTTGTAGGTTACGATTCCGGAAGTCTGTTTCAACTCGCAGGAGTCATCCATTCGCCACCAGATGTCAACTTCAGCTCTGGGGGTGGGCCCGAGTTCGGTCGGCACTATGGCTCGCTAACTACAGCCAGAACTTCCAGCAGGACCGGCCGCAGCGCGGTCTTGGTCACAGGCGCCGCCAGGGACTGACGCTTGGACTTTATGGCAACCTGGCCACACGGCGCGTGGTCCGTCCATGACGGGACCTCACGGACATCGCGACTGACGGCTTCCCAGTCGCCGGTGCAGCAGGCGTCGGCAGCTGACCTCACAGTGATGTGGCTCCGTGGGTGTACTGTACTGGGGCGCCAGGCGGCGACGAGCTCATCTCAACCACAGGGCATCCTGGCTTCAGCGGAGCACTGGTGGCCTGAGGCTCCCGAGTGCGATCAGCGGCGCGCATTGTCAGAGAATCTACACAGCAGTAGCCAGGCGGATGGATCCGCAGGGCTGGGCAGCGACGACGAGAGAGAAATTGTAAAGAAAGTGCAATAAATAATTGTAAAACTCCACGCCGTCTCAGTCTTTGGCGCAGCCACTGTGTCTGCCGTGCTGCTAACAAGTGGTGCAGAAGCCGTAACGAGTTTAACACAGAATTATTTAAATTGTTTTCCTGAGGGCCAGCCCATGCGGATAAGTCTGCGGCCTGATTGGCTGCAGAAAACATTCCGTCTACCAAAATGCTCCCATTCACATCCTCATCATACTTGCTGCTTTAAACAAATCTGAAGTGGGTTTTGAGTCCACAGGCGGAAACAACTAACGGTGGTAAGGTGAATAAGGCGAGACAGAAGGTAAAAGACCCGCCATTAAGAAAAAAAATCCCAGTACGACTAAATATCCCGATCGTAGCCGGAAAAGACAGAGAGATGAAGCCTTTCCCCCATTTACACGTTCGCAGAACCATAGTCAGGTTTGTCACAAGTTTCCTCAAGTGAAATTCCCTGACATTTCCCTGATTTCCAGACTAATTCTAGCATTTTTCCCTGACAACTTTTGTGATTGAATTGATTGATTAACTGAGAGGGTTTATGGGACCAAACGGCGAAGTCATCACTCCCGCAATTCCAAAGTTACTCATGTAAGAAAGAGGCTCTGCTAAATGTGGATGGATCAAGTCTGGGGAGTCAAACTATAAAACAAAGAAGTTAAAACACACACAGTAAAAGGCATAAAAGGTTAGACTATATCTACAAATTGTAAAAAAGAGCGGTCTTTCCATGGGAGAGTGGTCATGGGATCCAAGGCAGAGAACGCGCGAAGAGAGGCCCCAACCACAACCACCATGCCCCTGCTAGAGGAGTAAAGCAAAACCTTATATCTGGAAATAACTATTTTCACGGAGGAAACTGAGGACCAGTTCAACCATCCATGAATTGTCTGCTATTATTAAAGTTAAGGAAGGTTAATACTTAGCATGAGGGGCCAAAAGAAGAAGACATTCCACGAATATGTGGGATACCGTCAGTCTGGCTCCACGACCATATTGTGTGCATGGTTCGTTACACAGGAGAAAGCAATAGTTCAGCCTGGTACGAACAATGCGTAGATGGCATAAAGTAGTGGACTCCTGAGAGGAGCAGAAGGAAGAGCACCAATGCGCAGTAGTCTCCTTGATTGTGCAGAGTTTATTACTGAGAGCAGTAGCGCACCAGATATCGTTCCACTTTTGGGCAAAGAGAGATTTGACATAGATCTGCATATCCGCAGCTGGAGTTATGAAAGGGAATGGAGGGTGAGTATCAGCTTCTCTAGCCAAACAGGCAGCCAATTCATTTCCTGGGTTACTCATATGAATTGGGACCCAGAGAAAGAAAACTGAGCAGGCGCCACGGCCAAGGGAGGAGAGAAGGTCGTGAAGAGCAGAGACCAAAGGATGACGAGAGTAGCAGGCTGCTCATTGAGTTGGTACATATTAAAACATTGTGGAGGGAGGCCTGAGTAACAAAACAGAGTGTCCTGGTAACGGTTAGCAAGTCTGCTATGAACACTCTACGTGATTCCGGCAATAAATTGTGTTCTAAGCCAGTAGAAGACATGAAAGCATATCCCGCTTCATCTATCGCCTTAGAACCATCAGTCTAGAAGATGATAGCAAGGATAGGATATACAAGACACCAGAAGACCATAGGGGACAGAGACCTTAGGACCTTGGAACAGGTCGTCTAATCCGTGGTATAGGCACCACCCAAGGGGGATGTGAGAGGAAATACATGGGGTGCATTTCAGTGAGTGACGATGGAGATCCCGTCAGAGGGAAGTGAGACACATTCCAACCCCACGTGTGAGTGGTGATCAGGAGGGAGATGTTCCTCGCTTGTAAAGAGGACGGGGTACACAGGACAGTCAGGGAATCTGTGAATGGCGATTGAATCAGAAACCAGGAGTTGGCTTCATCATATTTGTTGAGCGGAAATCTCCGCTTCTGTGAGGGGTATGTCAACGGGACTAGTGCAGAAGGCACCAACAGCCAGATGCACCCCACAGTGGTGAATGGGATCAAGTATTTTCAGTGTGGAAGAAGCTGCTGAGCCATAAACCTGACTTTCATATTCTAGTCTGGACAAGACCATAGTGTACGTTAAAGATGGAGAAGAGTAGCATGGTCTGCATGCCAAGATGTGTGGCCCAGAAGGCGGAGAGCATTAAGCTTCCACATGCATGTAGTCTTCACGTGGTGAACGTGTGGCAACCACATCAACTTTTTATCAAAAACAAGACCCAAGAAACAGGAGTGTGTTGGAACATCAAGGAGCTGGTCGCCTAAATAAAGCTCTGGATCGAGGTGCACTGTGGGTCGATGACAAAAATGCATAACCCTTGTTTTGGAGGGAGAAAAATGGAAGCCATGGGATACGGACCATGCAGAGGCCTGTAGGATGGCACCTCAGCAGGTGCTACGAGTGGGAGCTGCACCAGATGTGAAAAGCGTCGACATACAATGCCAGGGTAAGCATAGGCCCAACGGAGGTTAGTGACACTTAACACAGAACCCTACGGGATACCATTCTCCTGAATCCAAGGGGTGCAGAATAAAGAGCCAACTCTAACCCAAAAGAGCCAGTGGGATAAAAACTATCAGATAAAAATAGGAAGGGGGCCTTGAAAGCCCCAGTAATGGAGGGTAACTAAAATGTGATGGTGCCAAGCCATGTCGTATGCCTTATGTAGGTCAAAGAAGAACACGAAAAGGTGCTGGCAGTTAATAAAAGTCTGTTGAACTGTTGTTTCCAACCTTGCCAGTAGCCACACTGATAGGGGGACAAAAGGCCCTGAGATTCGAGTACCTATTATAACTGAAAGCTAACCATCCTCTCAAGCAGTTTACAAAGCACGTTCCTCAGGCTAATTGGCTAGTAGCTGTCGAGAGACGTTTAGTTCTTCCCAGGCTCAAGGACGAGGATAACTATGCTGTCTCGCCATTGTGAGGAGAAGGTACCCTTGATCCGAATGCAGTTGAACACCCTAAGTGGATAGTGCCTCTGTGTAATGTCCAAGTGCTGGATCATCTGGTTGTGGATGGAATCTGGGCAAGGGGCTGTGTCATGTGAAGAGGTAAGAGCCTGCAAGAATTCCCATTCAGTGAAGGGTCCATTATAGAGTTCAGCCTATTGAGGGTTGAAACAGAGAGGGGTCTGTTCAATTCTGTGTTTGTGCTGGAGAAAGGTAGCAGGTTAGGAAGAGGACGCTGATGCTGTCGCAAAGCGTGACGCGATGTGTTTGGCAAGGACCAATGGATCAGTAGACAGAGCATCTTGGAGGATAAGCCCCTGGACAGTTGACTGTCGCTGGCGGCCCAGAAGGTTACAGAGCTTGGAACAAACTTGCGATGAAGTGCTATACATCTCCAAGGACGAAACATAGTTCTCCCAGCATTCCTTTTTACTCCGCTTATTAAGGTAACAAGCCTTAGCATGGAGATGCTTAAAAGCAAGGAGGCTGGTCTGTGAACAATGTTTTTAAATCGTTGCAGCCCCTGTCGGCTGTCCTGGACAGCTACTGCTACATCCTTGGTCTACCAAAGTACAGTCAACGATGAGGATGACCTGTGGATAGGGGACAGCAGTGCTAGCAGCATGAAGAATAGTGGCATCCCTGCACGACCACATCAATGCATTTCAAGAGAGAGGTGTTGAAATGCACAGAAACGTATATAAATGCCAACTGGCCCTATGGAATGCCCAACGTGGGGGTCTGTCTGCCTGGCGGCAGCAAGGGGAATGACAAATTCATCAGAAAGTGGTCACTGTCACAAAGACGACCATGGGATGACCACTGTAAGCAAGCCACAAGAGCAGGGGAGGAGATTGTGAGATCGATAGCAGTAAAGGTTCCATGGGTGGCTCTGATGTGGGAAGGAGAACAGTCATTGAGGAGACACAAATCAAAGTCCGTAGTATGTTGGTCAGGTAGAAGACCCCTACCTGATGCAGTGGCACTCCCCCACAGGGGGTGGTGTGCATTGAAGTCCCCAAGGAGACGATTCGGGTGACGGAGTTGTTGTATTAAGGTAGACAGTCCAACATAAGGAAATGACCTACCTGGAGGGAGGTAACCATTGCAAACGGTGATTGCCAGAGTTGTCTGCACTCTAACTGCTATTGCTTCCAGGTTGATCTGATGGGGGATCCCCTCACTAACGACATTGGTGTGAACCAATGTGCAGACCCCTCCAGACACTATCCCAGGGCCAACACAGTTCCAACAGGACGCCCAGTAACATGAAATGTTGGAGAGTGGTCATCACGAAAGTGTGTTTCCTGAAAAGCGAGACAGAACAAAAAGTAGGAGGAAACAAGGCATTGTATTTCTGGAAGGTGACAATAATATCGGCTGCAATTCCTCTGGATTATCGTGTGATGAGAGTCCATGTGAGACATAAAGAAGCCACGTGGAGGTCATGTACCTTGGTCAGCAATCGTCACCAACAAGAAGGGGCGACACCCATAAAAATTGGGTCTTCGTTCAGGATGAGGAGCAGGGGTGAAGCCCCCCAGGAAGCCAGGGAAGCCTCATCCTTTGACTTGTGCTGCTTCTTCTTCTCCCTCAGAGGGAGAAGGCATTATCAGTAAGGGAAGAGGTGGCAGTGATGTTGGGATCAGACAATGAGCAACTGGCTTTGGGGCCCTCAGAGCGTGGGTGTCTCCTCTGAGCTGAGGGTGCAAACTTCCTGTCCTGAGAACGCCAGGGAGGGGTGTTCTGAGACAGAGCCCCATCCCTAGCAGGAGTCAGAGAAGGGGATGTCTTCCTGGCTGAGGAGGCAGAGGAGGAGCACTTCCTGGAGGGGAGTGGATGGGAACCACTGAGGGGAGGGGGCAGGATGGGGGTAAGGGGGAGGCGTGAGGAGGGGCAAATGTAACTGAGACAAAGGTAGAGGGGGATTTACAGAGTGAAGCCTGTCAAACTTCTTCCAGGCCTCAAAGTAGTGGAGACGGTCAAGGATCTTTACTTCCTGAATTCTGTTTTCCTTCATGTACGCTAGACACCCTGGTGAGAGGAGAGAATAAAGACTAGAGCAGTTTACACAGTTAGGCAGTGGGCTGCAAGGAGTCCCCACATGAAGAGGTTGGCCACAGTCACCACAGATGGAAGTGGCATCACATAGTGAGGACATGTGACCGAACTTGAGGCAATGGAAGCAACACATAGGAGATGGAATGTATGGTTTCATGTCGCATCTGTACACCATTACCTTGACCTTCTCCCCCTCAAATGCTATGATAAAAGTACCACTGTCTACACGATGGTCCTTAGGGCCTCTGTGGACACACTGGATGAACGAATGCCACATCATTCCAGATGGAGGAGAAGGTCCCTATGGAAAATTACATCCTGTTCCATAATGAGTGGCTTGTGAGGAGCAATAGTCAGAGGGATGTCGAGGGAGGCTGACTGACTGGCAGAAGTTGTCTTTGTAAGGAGAGAGGCAGATCTCATCTTGCTTAATGACTCAACTTCACCAAACTTATCCGCAATATGATCCACAAAGAAAAGAGGTTTGGTGCTGGCAAAAGTCCCCCCATTGGTCCTGATACAGACCAGGAACCGTGGAAAGGGTTTCACCCCAAGCTGGCAGGCCTGGCACTCCTCCCAGGGTGTATCCAAGGAGGGTAAGGCCGGGAAGGCAAAAACAGGATCTGAGACAGAACTGTGTTGAGGAAGAGACACAGCTGCAGAAGAGTGGCCAGAGAGCTTAACTCATTTCATGTGTCAAATGTCTGCCCTGGCACCACTCACTCCGAACAGGGGCTCGCCTTGTAGGCGCCACCCAGCACAGCAATGGCTACCTGGCAGGATGGTCGTTGCCAGGACTTTTGGCATCCCGAAGAGACGGGCAAACACTCCTAGGCTTGCACAATGTGTTCACAGCGCAGGTACCAGCAGTGTGATCCCTGTTTTGTCAGGGGCTCATCCACATGCATACATAATAGCCCCACCATACAGACTGGCTCCTGAGCTGGTGACCTAGCAAGGAGGCCAAAGAGCTATGGCAGGAAGGGAGGTGAAGGGGTAAAAGGGAGATGGAGACGGATAGAAGGAGGAGGAGGAGGTGGTGCATGGGGAGAGGAATCCACGCCAGAGACGCTAGAGAGGGAGTCCTTCTTCATCTGGCTCACACTACAGATTTCAAATTTGGAGATGGAGCAAAACCCTGAGGGAAAAAAAAAGAAAAGCCAAGAAGGAGGAGGGAAAGTGACAAGCCAAAACTACAGGACGAAGCAAAGTCATGAGGATAGCTGGCCCAACATAAAGAAGAACACAAAGTGAAGGAAAGAAAGGAGTAATGGGAAAGGAAGAAGGACAGGAAAGGAGGAGGTAGGGAAAGGTAAAGCAGCCCAGAAAAGAATAAAGGCTGCAATAGCTCAGGGACCCACGCGCGCCATACACATACCCACAAAAGAACTGTGGGCTCACTGGGTGGGGGGGGGGGGGGGGGACAAATTTTGAGATCTCAAGGGTAAGAAAAGACATAAATTGACAAAAAATGTAAGGACTTCTGTATTTCTAAACATGTTAGTAAAAATCTTAAATCTTTTGGAGTGAACTGTTTTTAGATGGAGAAAGCAAGCCATATCGTATATATGTGTCATTAAGACCATTGATGTTATTTTATTTCAATAAAACGAAACACATTTGGTGACAAAAACACGCATTTCATTGGAGTCGCAAAACAGATTTAAAATATCTTCAGAAATAACCTCTGAAAATTTAGACCTCTTGAAAGAAGTGTATAAGGCAGGAAAGAATTGTGTAAACCAACGCTATAGGTGACTGCCAATAAAATGTTGGTTCTACCACATTTGTTGTTGTCGGTTATTACCCACTGTGTTATGTCTACTATTTTACAGGTATTGTGTGGTTTTTCTTTCAAGAAATGCGTGAATACATAAGGTATACAGTTACTGCAACAGTTTTCTTTCTCTCAGTATCTATATTTTCTAATATACAAACTACTTTCGAAGTGCCAGAATGCAATAGGATAAATAAAATGTCTATAAAACGCGGCACTGTACAATGTACTTGCGGTGGGACTGTCGCAATCCCTAAAATCATCGCCTGTGGCCTCTGGCGTATATTAACAACACCTTGGATGCTACACTATTGTAAACGCTAGATAAACTAGTAGATTCGGAGAAAGGTCAAATTTCAATGCAGCAATTATTAAGGCATGTGGAGGAGTGCGATACCAGGCGGAAACGTAGCATAGTGATCATTGTGGTATTTCAACCAGTACTATTACCGTCTTAATTGTATTTATCGGTGTGGTATATGTCCTGAGTCCATGGATAAACCACGAAAATCGGCCACATTATGCCACACACGAACAGACCTGGCCTGCAGGCAGATCGGCGAGACTGGATCCAATGGGCAGGGCCGGCACTTTAGTGGGAAATGATGGGCTTCAGATTGGCAGGCACGATCAGTTACACATACCCACAGAAATTGCCTGCGATTTTGGCCCATCATGGAAGTCCACCGACGTGACCAGCTATTTGCACGTCACAGGCACCATGTTGAGGAAATGAGACCGCGATGGTCAAGTGATAACTTGCATGAATACACTGAAAAAAGACAATCACACTCTCAACAAAATTTTTGGCCATAGCCTTTGTCAGAAAACGAGAGCACGCACACGTTCACACAACCACTGAGACTCAACTCATGCACACATGCCCGCTGTCTCCGGCCACTGTGTCAGCAATCTCTGAGAATCAGGTCCAAACAAACCAATCCTCACGCCTCTCTGTCTCTCGTTGGCAGCTTCTATGTAGCAGCAAGAAGTGGTGGCGGCACTGACTGCAAGCTGAGGGGAGTGGAAGAAAGGAAAGAAGCAGTAAGAATGAGGGAGTAGGGAAGTGGCTCATATACTCAGCTGTGCCCAGCCAGTGATGATGCATGATGTCTCAGTAAATAAACCAATTCATCTACTGAGACAAAAACGAGATTTTTCCAGTGTTTTTTCAAATTTCCCTGATATTTTCCTGATTTCCCTGACACATTTGAAATTCCCTGGTTTCCCTGATTTCCAGAACTTGTGGCAACCCTGGTAGTCTATGTAGATCTAGTTTTCAGATTTTTGGCCAAATGCTTTTCAAATGATGGATTTCTCTGAACTCTAATTTCTTGGAAGTTATGCTAAAAAGAAATGTACTGAGAACGGACATATCACATTATTACTAAACTGCTCTTCAGAACATAAGGACGAGCTGAAGAAAGTGAAATAATCTATAAACTTATCGGTGCAATGAATGAAAGTGAATGAGCGCATTGCCAGAAGTCCCCCAGTCGCGCATAAAATGTTAGCCTTTATATGGTGTGAGGTCAGCGTGATTATAAACGCCGGCCGGATTGGCCGAGAGGTTCTAGGCGCTACAGTCTGAAACCGCGCGACCGCTACGGTCGCAGGTTCGAATCCTGCCTCGGGCATGGATGTGTGTGATGTCCTTAGGTTAGTTAGGTTTAGGTGGTTCTAAGTTCTAGGGGACTGATGACCTCAGAAGTTAAGTACCATTTGAACCATTTTTTTGATTATAAACCAAAATGGGATGGCCTCGCAGCTGCAATTGAAGGAACTGGAAAAGACATGTATCAATCAGCTAGTATTTATGGTGCACTTTGGCATTACAACTTGGCCCAGAGACAGCATTTGTGTTACTTCACATGGGGAAACTGGAAGAAGGATAGAATATGACGAGTGTAGCCCACGCGTTTGGTGTTGTTCTAAGCATTGTTTTCTTGCATGGGAAGCATTCTGAATCAAAGGCACTGCTGCCCAAAGGAGAGGTTTGGTCGACCATGGTCTCTACGGCAGCGAATGACTGCTGCTCGAGCAAAAGGCTACAAACTACCCACATCAAACAGTTGGTGCAACTGTAACCACATTTAACACGACTGCAAGGCACGCAATCTCACGCTCCACTGGGGCGTGGTGACTGTATGGGGTGATGTCTTTGCCAGACAACCAGTACGTAGTGTTGTTCCATTGACAACCGCACATCGGCGGCCCCATTCATGGTGGTGCCAAGAGCATAAGGACTTTACTAATAGGGAGTAGGTTTACATGCTCTTCTTGGCTGACAACAGATCGCTGTGAATACTGATTCTGGGTGTGCCCACATATGGCGAGAGGTGAGAATACGTAATGCACCCAAGAATAATGTCAAACATGATCCTTTTGATGGTCCAGATATTAAGGTGGGGGGGGGGGGGCACAACGTTGTATGGGCTTTCTGAGTTCCATATCTTTGAATGCGGTACACTCACTAGTTAGCGTTATTGTAACAGTGTACTCCTTCCCCATGTGCGTCTTTTCAGGGGTGCATTAGGCCCTGACTTCATTTTTATGGATGACAATGCACTATCGCATCACACAGTGCAGATAGAGAAGCTCTTAGAACGAGAGGATGTAGAGGGAACGGACTGATCTGCCCGTTCTCCCGACTTAAATCCCATAGAGCACATGTGGAATGCGTTGGGGGACGTATTGCAACACGACAATATGAATCAACGACCATTCAGCAGTTGTCAACCATGCTGATGGAGGAATGGGACGCTAAATTACAAGAAGTCTTTACCAACCTTATGGCCAGCATGGGAGCACATTGCAAAGCATACATTGCTGTCTGTGGTGATCACACATCTTCTTAAGTACCATGTCCTGCCATTTGTAATGTCTGGGTAACCATCACAAATCGCTGTTACATCAGTGCAGTTCAATGAAAACGGTGTTTCTGTTCGTCTCATTGAGTATTTCTTTCGGTTGTATTGTATTGTATGTTAATCAGGGGCCTAGAAACGACGGAGAGGCTCCATCCCTGCCACAGCTGCAGTGGTCCAAAACTCCATGACGACTACCGCAGTCCACTTCACCCCTCCGCTGTCCCACACCGAACCACTCTTTCATGGTTATTGTGCGGTTTGCATGGGACTTCCCCAGGGAACGTCACACACCGGACGAGTGTAACCCCTATGTTTGCGTGGTAGAGTAACGGTGGTGTATGCGTATGTGGAGAACTTGTTTGCGCAGCAATCGCCGACATAGTGTACATGAGGTGGAATAAGGGGAACCAGCCTGCATTTGCCGAGGCAGATGGAAAACCGGCTAAAAAGCATCCACAGACTGGCTGGCTCACTGGACTTCCACACAAGTCCGCCGGGCGTATTCGTGCTGGGAACCAGGTGCTCCTTCCCAATCCGGAAAGCCATGTTTTAGACCACACAGCTAACCGGGCGGGCTTCTTTCAGTTACTTTCTATACTATACTATATTGTAACAGTCCTTTCGCTGCATGGTCCAAGTTTCATCGAGCTATGTTACTTGACAGTGACGCATTATTCAAAACGTTTTGATCAGTAGTGTAAACCTGATGGAGCAAGAACAGAAGCAGTAGCCATATTCCATTTGACTGCTGGACATGACTGTTTGGCCGGCCACCTACATTAGATCTCAATCCCTTTAAAATTCTTTCAAACAAGATGGTACTCTGGGACGTAGCGTTCATCGAAAGCCGACGCACCGATCGATATCTGCATGCTAGGAGTTGCCATCCACGATACCAACCACTAGGAATCTGGTATGCAGAACATATGCCATTTCCGCCGCGGACAGCTTAACCAAAGAACTTGCACATATGATGGTTGTTTTTAAGGAAAATTGATAGTTTGAGAAGCAGATTCGTCGGGCTACGGAGTTTGGACCATTCACAGAGATGCACGAAGAGGAGCATATTCCTTATACTTGGGGCATATCGTTTAAGACTGGAAGAATTTTAGGGACTTTCTCATTAAGAGATTGTTCCATCTACTTTCCAAGATTAGTGGACGATTCGGTTTTGTGAAAGGTTATTTGGGGCTTGGAGAAAGCTTGGCATATATAAAATTCTGTGTCAGTGTGGGAAGGCTGCCATCGACTGGTCGATTTGCACATTTCAGGACAGGTGCATGGAAAATTGCCGTTATACGAGGCTACAACAGCAGGAAAAATCAACGATAACAGTTCTTAAACGAGTCACACAGGATGAAATTTGACGAGGCTGTGATAGTTACCAATACTTCCGGTTTCTGGAATAGTGTTTATAAAGAGGCAATTGAAATTAGGTCGGCAGACAGTTTGATTAAGAGAGGCAATGGCATTCCTCTTAGCAGGACGTGGAAGCCTGTACTATCCCGCATCAAACAGGAACGTTCTTCGGTGCAGCCAGTTCGAATGATTGAAAATAATCTTTGAGTGCGATATATTGTTGCCGCCGCTGTTCTACTAAGTTTGACGTCATCTGTCCAGTCTTGGAGGGGAGCAACTGTGAAGGGCGGCGCATGAACCATGTTTGGTAAGGAGGCCTATACAGGACGACGATTTGCAGCCTTGGCATCAGTTGTCAGCGGGTCTCAGCAGCAGCAGCAGCAACGTCTTCTTGAACAAGGTGAATAGTTTGTTCACTGGAATATTGAATTACGCTGTATTCTGTATATTGTTCATGCAGTAGGCATGGCCTGCATCGACATGACATGACATGCCTAGTGGGTCTGCACAGGGAGCATGAAGTAATCTGTTTTGGTACAACTGGCGGTCTCACAAACAACCATGTAATCTCCTCAGGTTCCAGCACCACAAGCGTCCTTCATATCTCTGGCTGAACAGCACACGATCTCATGCTGTTGGCCCACCCACCTCCTGCTCACCCACCTTCAGACCACATGCTGCATGCTTGCCTACAGTTTGGCTGCCTGCTTCTGGTCAACCTGCCTCTGGTCTACCCACCTCTGGCATCTCTACCTCCAGCCTACATATGGCTGGCCTGTGTGTTGCTGGACACAGACTTTGGTCCACCCATCTCTGACCTACCTTTCTCTGGCCCACAAGATGATGCCCCACATGCTGCTGACCTGATGGCCTCTGGCCCACCCACCTCTGCCCTGACTGCCTTCTGCTTTCATGTTGCTGGCCTGCATGCTGGCCTACTCTCCTCTGGCCCACTTGCCTCTGGTCTTTCCACCTCTGCCCTGTGTGCTGGTGACCCACAAGCCTGCTCACACCAGCCTATGTGTGTCTGGCCTACTGGCCTCCAATCTATGTGATCCCGGCCCACACTCTGTTGGTTGATCCACCTATGGCCCATCTACCTCGGTCCTTACTGCCTCCTGCATGCATGATGATGCTGACCTGCAGGCTGCTGGCTCAACTGCCTCTAGCCCACTCACCTCGCAGCTGCCCACCCCCAACTTGTATGTTACTGACCTGCAAACTGATGGTCCACACTCCTCAGGCCTGTCCACTTCTAACCAACATGTTGCTGGCCTAACTGTTGCTGCTCCATCTGTCTATGACCTGCCTGCCTCTCGCCTGACCGCCTCTGGCCACATGTTGCTGGTCTAATCACTGCTGGCCCTCCTGCCTATGGCCCACATGCCTTGGACTGCCCACCTCTGCCTGCATTGTGTTGCTGGTCTAATCACTGCTGGCCCTCCTGCCTATGGCCCACATGCCTTGGACTGCCCACCTCTGCCTGCATGTTGCTGGCCTGTCCACATCCAGCCTGTGTGTTGCTGACCTGGATACTGCTGACTCACCTGCCCCTGCACCCCTGGCCCATTAGATGCTGCTGAGCCTCATGCCTCTGCCCCACCTGCCGCCTCTGGTCTGTCAGTGCTGGCCTCCAAGCTGCTGGGCCACTTGCTTCTGGTCTGCCCACCCTTGTCTTGCCTGCCTTTGCCCGCATGTTGCTGCCCTGGACGCTGCTGGCCTGCCTGCACCTGATTCACCCACCTCTCACCTGCCCATCTCTAGCTGGCGTGCATTCTACTGACCTTACTGCCTCTGGCCTGTATTTGCTGACCTGTACACTGCTGGTCCACCTGCCCTCGACCCATCTGCCTATCACCTGCCCAACTCTACCTGCATGTCGCTGACCTGCATGCTGATGACCAGCCCAGTTCCAGCCAGCACACTGCTGGCTTGCTCACGTCTTGCCTTCCCATCTCTGACCAGCCAACCTCTGGCCTGACTGACTCTGGCACCCACCTTCTGGCACATCTGCCTCTGGCCTGCCAACATCTGACCTGCCTGCATCTGGCCCATATGATGCTGGGCTGCACTCTGCTGGTCTGCCTACCTCTAGTCCAGCTGCCTCTGACCAGGCCACCTCCAGCATGCATGTTTCTGGCCTGCACATTACTAGCTTGCACACTGCTCGCCCATTTGCCTTTGACCTACTTGCGTCCACCCCAAATGTTGCTGACCCATCTTTGACCTGCCCACTCCCAGGCTGGTGTGCAAGCTCCTGGCCCATCCTCATTTGACATGCATGACCTTGGCCTGCACTTTTTGGCTGTCCACTGCAGGCCCACCTGTTGCTGGCCCACAAGATGCTGGCCTGTCCACCTCTGGCAAAACCTCCTATGGTCTGGCCAACTCCGGGCCTCATGTTGCTGGCTCACACACTGCAGGCTTGAATGCTTGTCCTCTCTCACATGTAGCCACCTGCCTACCTCTTTCTGGACCCTGACCTACCCAACTCTAGCTCACACGTTACTGGCCTGCAGAGCCCCCTCGCTTCTGGCCCATCAACGATTGGCCTGGCTGCCTCTCTGGCCTGCCTGCCTCTAGCCTGCATGGTGCTGGCCCACAAGCTGCTGGCCTGTCACCTCTGACCCATCTACCACCAGCCTATTCAACTCTGGCCGGAATGTTTCTCACCTGAATGCTCCTAGCCTGTGGAATCTAGCCCATCTCCTCTGGCCCACCTGCATCTTGCTTGCCTGCCTCCATACCACATGATGGTGGCCCACAAACTGCTCGCCTGACCATCTCTGGCCCTTCCGTCTCTGTCTTGACCGCTTTTTCCCTGATCACACGTATCCCAGATGTTTCTGGCACAAAATCTGTTAGCCTTCCCACCTCTGGCATGACCGCCTGCATACCCTATGTTGCTGACTCGCACACCGCTTGCTTTCTCGCCTCTGGCCTGCCCACCTTTGGCTGGCCTGCCTCTGGTACATACCTGCACCAGTACTCACCTCCAAACCGCCTGCATCTGGCCTGCCCACCAGTGACCAGTAGACCTCTGGTCCGTTTGCCGCTGGCCCAACCACCAGCAGCCCTTCTGCTGGCATCACAACCACCCTCTACTGGCTCCCACGCTACTGGCCACGTTACACAAGATTATTTCATCGTATTTTTCCATGGGGTGGTCTTCTTAGGACTCCGCCCAGCAGCTCGCCAGACTGTGCGAATCCAGCCTCGACGCTGCAGTACACTTTAAAACTGCTGTTAGATTCTTCCTGTAATTCCAGCACATTCATAAGAACCAGGACATCACCATTGCAGCCTATACCAACTGTGCTTGGGGCAGTTATCTCAACCGTGACATGATGTAGACTCACTTACACCTTCCAGAAACGTATTCTGTAGATATAGATCCGGAAGATCTTTAACTGGACTAGGAAGCTGTTTCTGCTGTTAAAGTTGATGCATAGTTTTCCTGTTAAAGGTCTTTTGTTCTTGACTTGGTGGGCACCTTCCTGTTGTGTGTCCATCAGCACATTGACAGTTAAGAAGGCTATGGACTTAGGATTATCGAGATTGGACTGTGGATCGATGGAATCGTGTTTCTTGGTAGGATGAATACGGTTGATACACCATATCGATGTCTGTGTTTGGATATTTCGTCTTTCTAGGTGGACAGCTGCTTATAACATTCATCGTTCCATGTACGCAGTCTGGTGGAGGCTTTATTATGCTATCGGGAACTTTCATCTGGGCTCCCATGGACCTATGGTAGTAATGGAAAGTACCAAGACACATGTGGACGTCGAGAACATTATTGTGGACCAAATTCATCTCTTCATTCTTGATGTCTTCCCCAATGGCAAAAGCAACTTCCAGCAGGATAATTTTCTATGTCACAAGGCCAGAATCGTGCTACAGTGTTTTGTGATGTTTGACAATGAACTCACGACGTTGTTTTGGCCACCAAATTCGCGTTGAGACACATTTGGGACGCTATCGGGCTGCATCTCTAGCCCCACAAATCTCTGGCTCATTATTTACAGCAGTCTCATGAAATGTGCGTGGACATATGGTGTCCCATGCCTTCGGAAATCAACCAAGTACTTGTCGAATCCACATTATGAATAACTACTGTATTGCGTTCCAAAGGTGGACCAGCAAGCTATTAGACAGGTGGCAATAACGTTTTCTCATCAGTATTTTAATTAAGTCTAGTTCCCAAGTAATTACAGTGTGAAAGAAGAACTTTCATGTGTCTGAAGTATAGAATAATATTTTTATTTCCGATCGTTGTGACCGAGTGGTTCTATGCACTTCAGTCCGGAACCGCGTGACTGTTACGGTCACAGGTTAGAATCCTGCCTCGGGCATGGATGTGTGTGATGTCCCTAGGTTAGTTAGGTTTAAGTAGTTGTAAGTTCTAAGGGACTGATGACCTCAGATGTTAAGTCCCATAGTGCTCAGAGCCATTTGAACCATTTTTAAGAGAGTTTCTGTGATGTTATTGAAACTGCGGAACCTCACTAAATCCGTTACATCTTCCTATTGTCCAGTAAATTTCTCATTATAAACTTCTGTGCTGTCTCATCTTGATTTGAATTAATTATGAGTCTATCTTTTTTGCAGGTATGAAGTTGCAACTTTTACAGGACTCGTACCAGGAAATCAGAAAACGGATAAAAGCTGGACGGGTTTGATCGGCTTGCTGCAGCAGGGTAGCGCGGAGATCATAACCGATTTGCTGACTGTAACGGCTTCGAGGATGAATGCAGTCGACTTTTCCTCACCAGCCATTACAGACAAGTATTTTACGTCCTACAAAACCTATCACGTTACTGATAAATGGAAACCATGCAGTTTTGTGCGTGTGTTGAAATGTTTACTTCTTGACGACTTTTAGGGCTAAAATTTCACTGGCAGATTACGAGGCTTAATAAAACTTGAATAAACATTCCGCAATTTGGAGATCGAAGGTATCTCGTACTGGATTCTCTCCTTTTGTCAGCAGACTTTTCTATAGATGGTAGAGAGGAACAGAGATGTTCGGGCTAATTCCTGGTGGTTTGTATGTGAGACACAGATTGCAGGCAAGGCGGAAGCATCTATAAACCCGATACCGGAATTTACTATTATAGGTCATCAAAGTTTAGTGATCACGCTCATTGACTATCTGTGCTACTCGTTTCTGTAAAGACTATTTGTCTGTAATAATGACTGTGGTACCCGACACATGTTGTCACAGTTACAGTAACAATAGAAGTTATTTATTATTCGAGAGAGGAAAATTTGAAATAAAAATAGTTCCAGATTTTTATCTCAGCGTCTCTTTGAAATAATTTGGTAAACGCCAAGTAATCATTCCTTACAAGTTCATGTCGCACACGTTGACTAGGCTTTTTATGAGACATTAGCAGGGACATGTGTTTATAGTCAGTTCTCTCAAACTGATTAATATAAGTTCGGTATTCTGAATAGATCAATCGCTTTTAAGATTTGTCATCATCGGGTGACGGAGATACAGCGATCTGTACAATTCGTTGAAGTTTTTATCATTGTATTGATCACAATAAAACATATAATTGCAATTTGATTATAATTTTTTTCGAACTATTGCCAACCTTCTTCAGACCAGGCTTACTAAAGACTCAGCGTCGGCCACAACACTCTAACAAGTAAACTTACCCAAGGGATACACTTTGATTTTGATTGATTTTAAATATGTTGTAGTGTAGAGCGAAACAAGAGATCGATATTTTTTTATACATACCCATACGGCCGCTAAGGGCCTGAAACACCGCCTTGAAAAAAGTTGGGTTTTACATTCCTGAATTAATACTGTTAAAATGGTAAGAGATATAAAAAAATGTAAAAAAAATTCTATGGTTTTTAATGTACATTACAACGGTGCACCCAAATTTGTCGAAAAAGTCATTGTTGCCGAAATCCGCGCCGTCCTGCCCCTCCGCCGGTACTGTTTTGTATTTCATTTCGACATCTGACTAGCAGCAAAACTTATAGCATCGTTAATACAAAATTCAATCATATATGATGAAGTGGAATTCGAAAGACACATTTGTCAGAAATAAGCTAGAAATATCTGTGCATCGCTGTATTCGTGCCTAATATTATGTCCTAACTGTATGTTCTACGTATATGTATTCCATCACTTTTATGAAATATAAAATATCTTGTGTTGCTTTGTGTTTTCTTTTCACATTTGATGTATTTTTTTCTTATTTAACTTCTTCAGATTTAATTATAATATGTTGTATTTGAAATAGTTGATTTGTTATTGATGTAGCATTATTGTGAATGTGTACCATAATGAGGAAGCATACAACTCTTGGGCTCAAAAAAATGCTGAAGCACTTTTAATTTTCGCACCAAGCATATTGGACAATTGCTATTACATTACAGGATTCACTAATACGATCACAGTTTTTGAAGCGTAAGTGGTCAGATGCGGTGATCTCTGTTCAGTGTAACCACTCTTATACCGTACATACTTAAAGAGATTGATGAATCTGGGAGAAGAAAACTGATCGTGGGTGATGGATTGAATTTTTAGAATATTATTTCTTAAATACGTGTTAATGTTGTAATTAATAGGATATGATTACCTCTGAAAAATATTTCAAGAAATTTTTTCAAGGCCGGAGTATATGTCTGATGCTGAATCATACTGGTAGTTCCGGCAGGAACTGTTAAAATATTCACCTCGATTCCGTGTTTATCGATGGTATCAAATTTTTTTTTCATTTTGCCCGTTCCATGAAGCTAAATACCAGACAGAACTTTTATTTGTATTGGGTATATAAACCTGTTCAAACTATTTCCTTATGAGCTATTTTTGAAAAATGCGTCTTTGGAGTACCACTTCATCATGCATAGCTGTATTTTGTATTTCCGTTGCTATACTTTTTGCTACTAGTCGAATGTCGAAATGAAAAGCAAAATAGTGCTGGTGGGGGGAAGGGTAGTGATTTCGGCAACAATGACTTTTTCGACAATATGGGTACACCGTTGTAACGTACATTAAAAACCATACAACTTTTATTTCAAGATTTTCTTTTGTATCTGTTCCGTTTCAACGGTATTCGTTCAGAAATATTAAACCCAATTTCTTCAAGGGGTTGTTTCATCCTCTTAACAGTACGGACCTACTATCCAGGAGACAGCAGTGTTATCTGGCGAGGAATGACTGCTAGTCAGACACAAGCAAGGTGCATGTAGTACCAGTGAGCTGGTGCTGTGTGCTCCACCTTAGAGGCGGGTGACCTTGAACGAGCTTCGCTCGGCTGCCGCTAGGCTGCGGAGGATCGCGCTCTAGTTCTAACAGAGCGCGATCTGCTGGAAAACTCATCTTCCGGTGCCGCCATTGCGCTATTGAGCGGGCTTACTTCCCGCCACGCCCAGATAAGCTTATCGCTATGACGTCAAGGGACTGTATATCTCGCTCGTGAGGCAACAGCATGCTCATTCGACTCGAGGCAGCCACCACACGCAGCACACAGCCATGCCGTACAGGAGGAGAAGAGGATATCGTCGTTCAAGGATGCCTGTGTACAAGACTGTCAGCAGCATTGATTTTACTCATAACCAAGAGTCTCAGCAAGAACTTCTTAGTGGTCCTATAACTTTTGTAGGATATAAGATTAATTTTTCTTGCACTACAAACGAGGTACAGACTGGTAATGCTTGGATGACTTTGGCCTTAGTTAGGGGTAATGAGAAACCTCTTGCTGGTCTTGAATCTTATTACGACAGAGACGTTATTTCTTTTCGCACATTTGCAATTGGAGTTGTAGCAGACAAGAACTATGGTACATGTGTTGTTACAACAGGTAAACCATTTTCACTTTACACTAGAAATAGGAGGAAGATTAATGCCAATGAAAGACATGAGTAGAATGGGGAAGACATGAGTAGAATGGGGAAGGTTTGCGATCTATCTGAGTTTGACCAAGGTGCAGATTCTGATGGACCAGAGGATTGGCACAAGCGTTTCAGAAACTCATGACTTTTGGGATGTTCGAGTAGTGCTGTGGTGAGTGTCTTCAACACGTGGCGAAACCAAGGTGAAGCCACGTCCAGACGTCGTGGGGTGGGGCGGCGATCGCTCTTTACAGATGTCGGACACCGTAGGCTGGGCAGACTGACGAAATAGGACTGGCGACGAACTGTGTCGGAACTTGAATGCTGCCAGAGTAGAAGTGTGTCTGAACACACAGTGCACCAAACACTCCTAACGATAGGATCTGCCTCTGCATCCGATGACCCATGTATGTGCCGATGTTAACTCAGCGACAGCGGCAGCTACGACTGTAATGGTCACGTGGCCATAGGCACTGGCCTTCGACGCGGTGGCAGAGCGTTGCATGGTCTGATGAATCCTACCTTCTTCACCATGCCAGTGGGAAGGCGTGCATCCGTCGTCTTACAGGGGAATAGCTCCTTGACACCTTTACTGCGGGATGGAGACAAGCTGGCGACGACTCCATTATGCTTTGGGGAATATTCACGTGGGATCCATTGGTCCAGTGGAGCTCGTGCAAGGCACCATGATGGCGAAGGAGACCACGTACACCCCTTCATGACAATCAGGTTTCCTGACAGCAGTGGCGTTTTTGAACAAGGTTATGTCACAAGGCCACGAACGCGATGGAGAGGTTCAAGGAACACAGTGGCGAGTTCCAATTGATGTGCTGGCCCTCCAACTCGCCAGTTCTGAACCCGATCGAACACATCTAGGATGTGATTGAATGTGGCATGACAGTTCATCGCCCCCCTCCCCGGAATTTACGGGAGTTAGATGACTTGTGTGTGCAGATGTGGTGCCAACTCCCTCCAGCAACTTACTTAAGCCTCACTTCTTCCATTCCACGACGCGTCGCCGCTGTTATCAGTGTCAAAGATGGGACCTGCTGTAAGGTAGGTGGTCGTAATGTTCTCGCTGGTCATTGTATGTATCTCTTATTTTGCTTTACAATACAACATTCAAAGCCGATCAAAATCCCTTATCCCTTGGGTAAGTTTACTCGGAACATGCTTACTAACCAGCGAAAACATAAGTACACCGTTGGCCATAACAGAACCGCCACCAAGTTCAACTCAGAATCATGAGTTTGTACCAAAGTACTAAATCAGCCATATCATCGTTGCTACGGTAAACCAGTCTCCTGATGGTTTTAAACGTTAACAGCCATGCTTCGACCAAGGTTTTGTTGTTGGCCCTGGTAACGCCAACATTGCACTTAGGTTCTGAGTTTACATGCTATTGTGGCCACCATTACACATGACTATGAGTCTTTAGTAAGAAACTTCCCGGCAGATTAAAACTGTGTGTCGGACCAAAACTCGAAATCGGGACCTTCGTCTTTCGCGGGCAAGTGCCAGCGAAAGGCAAAGGTCCCGAGTTCGAGTACGGTCTGGCACATAGTTTTAATCTGCGAGGAAGTTTCATGTCAGCACACACTCCACTGTAGAGTGAAAATTTCATTCTAGTCTTCAGTAAACTTGAACTGAAGAAGGTTGTCAATCAGCCGAAACTGGTTACCAGCAGATCACAATTTTATATTTTATTTCAGTCGAGACTATTAAAAAATATTAACATTAACCGACTGCGAAAGCAAAATTTTGTTGTAAAGGTCCTGAACTTGTTTGACAATCATTTCTCGTTGCGGAACTTTGCGTAAATGTTAAATACTTACAACAAAATTCGATTTGTCCGTCATAATTCTCGACAGTGCTTCAAACGTCGCCGAGGATATAAAACTCTGATAAAAGTCAATATGTGTGAAATATCAGCGATGTTATAACGCGTTTGTCCTGTGTGCTGACCAAACTGTACGAGTCCACTCACAAAATCTCTACCAATGCGACCATGTACCCCGTTCTACAGACCTCACATTGCCCTTCAACCCTGCCCCGCCCTAAACGGGCGGCAGTCCAGAGAGAACTACTGGAAAAGAATTACCACTTCTGATAAGCGTGAGCGTACACAGTACGCCTACACGTCGACCATGGTAAACGATATGACAATGAAGAGTGCGATGAAAATGACAGTGAAACTTTATTGAGACTGGTAACAAGCAGAATGATGTGAAATAAATCGGCCGTTGGGATCTCTTTGTTTTTACCTAACGACCAGAGAGCGAGAACATTATCTTAAATTTTTATGTGGCTCATTTGTACATTAGGGGTTCGGTCACGCCCTTTTGCTTCAACTCCTTATAGAAGCATCGATCATTCATGAGGCACATTGATTTATCACACTCAATCAGTGAACAGTGTATGTAACAACATAGGGTTATTAAAATAAAAAAGATATTAAAGGAACGATCTCTCAAGATAATGACATAACCCAACCACAGAATTAGAGTTCACTCTTCGGATCAGTTACAAAGTTACATTGAATTGTGGCCTTGCATAGTCTGATATCTAAACACAGTCAAAGAATCAGAAATCCTGTGACCTAGCAGAGCAAGCAAGGTGCTTACAGACAGAAATGAATTTAAATCAAAGATAATGTGCAGGCACCAAATCATTCACCTGAATTAACTTTCTGAAGTCCAATAAGTTCGTTCAAGACTATGGAATAAAAAAGTTCACCTTGGCGCAAGGTCAGCCACTAATAACTGTACTAACACTCACTGTTCAAAATATTTCTAAGACCCTAAACGTTACACCTTGATACTCCTAGGTCGCGTATCGTTGCACATCGAAATAATACTATGTCCCAACCAACATTTAAACTCATGTGGCTCATCGGCCAGGCATGTCTCACGAAATAACCTAATCCATCAAGACACGATATTAAAAGATCACGAAAAATGCTCTGACCGCCTATTTAAAAACTTGGTCATGTGACCAAGTTTTTGAACCGCTTCATAAATGGTCGCACAAGTGTTACTCACGATGAAATAGTCGGACGACCGTTTACCGCCACAAATGAAGAAACCATTGAGCGTTCACGTGAAACAATCCTCTTAGACAGATGATTAACTATTGAAGAAGTGGCACATCGTCTGCATATTAGTCACGGTTCTGCCTACGAAATCATCCACAACAGACTTGGGTTTAATAAAGCTTGTGCACAATGAGTCCCAAAACAACTCACACAGCGGCATAAACAAACGCGCTTGGACATCTGCAAAAAACGTTTGGATCGCTATGGTAACGAAGGGGACAACTTCTTAGACGAGATCATTACAGGTGACGAAACATGGATCCACCATTACTAGCCGGAGAGTAAACGGCAGAGTATGGAATGGAAAAATCCAAATTCGCCGGGCAAGAAAAAGTTCAGGACGCAACCGTCCGCAGGAAAACTGATGCTTACATTTGTTTGGGACGCACAAGGTCCAGTACTGGAACATTATGGGGAAAGGGGCACAACAATAAACAGTGTACGTCAGAGTGAGATGCTTACTGCCAGGCTAAAGCCTGTAATTCGAAGCAAACGCCGAGGATTGCTCTCAAAAGCTGTTGTCTTGTTGCACGACAATGTCCGTCCGCATACTGCTGCCCATACAGCTGAAACTCTCCAGAATCTCAGATTTGAAGTACTGGATAATCCTCCATATAGTCCCGATCTTGCCCCTTCTGACTATCACTGGTTTGGTTCACTCAAACAGGCATTAAGGGGCCGTCGATTTGCCTCGGACGAAACAGTGAAAGAAGCGGTGCATTCCTGGCTCCCAGCTCAACCGAGAACCTTCTTTTATGAGGGCATCAGGAAGCCGCAATGATGTTCGTGTAAGTTTCCTATTTGATTACAATAAAATTTTATAACTACTTTGCCGATAGCTTACCCTCGTAAATGCCATAATAATTTTAGTAAGTTCGTCCCTTTATTGCGTCTTCAGCGCCGCCATTGGATTCCATGTAACATATCAGGAATTGGTTTTTGTGTTTTCAGTGAATATTTGAAACAGCCTGGACGTATTGCTTAGTTTCTGTAAGCGTGCGGCGGCACTGTTGACACAACCACCACAGGATTTTCAAGTAGTTCGCGCACAACAGCCCGACGGACACCAATCCCTCTTCTTTTCACGGTTCGTTAAAGTGACTCGGGACGCCGCTCAGCGCCCGCTTTTACCAACAAGGTGCAGCCACTTCACGGCAACTTACCACTCACATGACGCTCAATCAAAACCGCCCTTTTTGAATATGTTGTACAGCGAACGCACTGCTCGCAACGCGGAAAGTACAACAAAGACACTAACGTGTACTTACAGGAAATGTAGTGCTCTGAACTACTCTCCGTAGCTCGTGGTCCCTTTCTCCCTTCCCGAGCACGGGGTGCCGGGTTCGCTTCCCGTCGGGGTCTCGGGATGACTGAGTATTTGTGCTGTCCTTTAATCATCCCTCATGAGAGTGGCGAATCGTAAGTTGATTTTTGTTGCGTGCGTAGCGTATGTGATGTCTCCAGGGAATCCCGTGGCATCACGAAATAAAAAACTTTCCCGCAGACAAAAGGGGATGGGGCTATAAGAGCTGAGCCGAAGACACCCGAACGGGTGAATATCAGTCGCTGTTTGTTTATGTAGTTGATAGGATGTGTGTATGATAAGCGTTGTTATAATTAACAGCTACCAGAAAGGAACTAAACGACTAACAGGAATAATAGGTAAGAAAGCTTACATATTATCTTCTCGGTGTATCCAAGAAATTGAATCTTTTACAGATAATTTTTGGCAGATCGCTATTGTACTAAGGGCCAGCTGTACAGTTCCCGGTTGGCAGCCGCTTCGTTCTGTTCTCCGAACAGTGCGGAAAATGCCTTGTACGAACACGTAATAACGCCTAACCGGAGAATAAACGCGAACTGGCGTTTCTGGCGGGGTTGGTGAAATTAACTGGAGAATGAGTTTTGACAATGGCAGGATAGTTACACAATTAGTGACGACTGGATTGTTTGTTACACTGAGGAAGGAGAAGAAACGGAGACATCACACAAATTATATGGAAGAATATGATGAGTCCAAATTTATATAAAAATTTCGTACTATTACTACTTTTCGACCTCATGCTTGAGAAACTGGAGCACATGAATGAAATGTGAAACTGTTACCTAACATAAATTTTTTTTCTTGTAGTAGGCCAGTAGGCATTTGATACTAGTACTCCGTGAATTGTGTTCTGTCGTGTTATTTATGTGTAGATAAAAATGACCGTATGTGCCAAAACAGTCTCGCTTATTTGGCGTTTGTTACAATTTCGGCTCCGTTTTATGTAGCAGACAGTGACAAAACAGACGTAATCAAATCAGAAGCCACACCTGCTTTTTCATTATTAGAACGTTTGACGAACTTGATGAGGTAATAGAGTCTTTCGCAGAAAGGAAACGCACCGTGTAAAGCGGTAGCAAGACTAGAGAGACAAAAATGCTGAGACCTAAGGACTGGTTAAGTCGCATAGTGCTCAGAGCCATTTGAACCAACCTAAGGACTGAAGAAATTTGTACTGTCTTGTTTGTCACTTGTCTTACTTAATTTTGTGTCACACAAAAGAGAATGTTATTAGATAACAGGCAATACAGAGTGTAAATTTTCTGATGAATTCTTATTCTCCTGGTCACAAATAATCTCACTCAGTATTGATTGTGACTTTCTTTTTAAGGGGGTTAGGATGTGAAACTGGCTGACTGAGCAGGAGAGGTACCACAGAACATTTTAATTTCCAATGTCCTGAATATAGGTTTGATGGCTCCCATTACAAAGTATACACGTTTGAATTCCACAGAACGAAATACAATGACGTGCGATAGATGAATGCTGTGTGAAAAGGCGTGGCAGTGCACTTTGGCACACTTAAGATCAAATAACATGTCGTGCATTTCCTGGAAAATATATGTTTTATATATCAGCTTCTTCAGAAAGATGTGCGCTACCAAATGGAAATATTTTTAAAAATCGATTTTTTAAAATTTTTATGTCCTATTCAGACGTTCGATTGGGAGTCGGGAGAGGGGCATTATTAAGTTTTTGCCCCGGTTTCGGAAATATCGTAGATCCGGGGCTGGCGCCATTCTGCCACGTCTGTCTAGTGTACGTACATCGGGGTGCGTGCAGAACATTCATCATTGTGAAACATCCCCTTAGAAAAATTATACATGACTGTGTTTAAACTGACACACAATATTTTTAGCGCAACGGAATCTGACTTTCAATAATCCCTACAAAAGAATTGCCCTGACTAAATTAACCTATACGTTTCACAAATCACTTACCTCACAAAAATCTTCGTTACTCGAACTACTGCAATACAGCGAGCGCCACTACTAAAAGATTCAAACTACTGAAGGCACTAACTACTGATAGGCATAGTTAGCAAATGAAAGATTTTGATAGAGAACAAACAATGTATTTACCTTAATAGTGTTCAAAAGTCATAGTATATATAGCAGTTCATGACATCCAGTCTTACAAATGTACTGTCTCTGATGAACACACGTCCAGATCATCCGCTCTCAAAACTCCGCCATTTCTCTCCCCACATCCACCACTGCTGGCGGCTCACCTCCAACTGCTCAACGCTACGCGCTGTTAACAGCCAACTGCCCAACACTACAATAGCCAACAACAATGCAAACTAGCCACAGACTGCACACAGCACAGCCAGTGATTTTCATACAGAGCGCTACGTGGCGTTACCAATATAAAAACCTCAACAGCCTATTTACATACCCCCATGCTCCCCAGAAAAAATTTTACAAATTGTTTTGGGCAGTGGCCAATACAGATTTGAAAATTTTTTTCATAATCATAATTGCAATAACAAAGAAATCAAATGCACACAGTTATTGATGCAATGTTGGTCAAAAGCTAAAATTTTCTCACAGTCCATAAAGACAGTCTTAATCATTCATCATAGTAAAATTGCAGTGTTTTTTTTCTCAAAGTCTGAGCAGTAAAAGAAAATGCATACGGAAGTAATGGATTTCCATGCAGTCTTGAAGAAGTAGTGTTGTCCTCCCAACAGAAAGATAATGCTGACTCTTGACATGCAGACAGGTAATCGTCCACAACAGAGCAACTCACAGCAGAGTCAGTCGAAGTTTTGAAGAATATTGGTAGGTAGGTCATCACAGAGCAGACTACTGTAGTCCTGGTAGAGAGTATGGTATTGGTGGGCCACCAGAGGTGCAGACCCACTGTAGTCCTTGTAGAAATAATGGTATTTGTGGGCCACCAAAGGTGTAGACCCACTGTAGTCCTTGTAGAGACGGCTATCAGCCATCCATTGCGACTGTGCAGGTGCACAATCACCATAGAAGAGTCTTGTGGACAATATAACAAGTCCATGAACCACCACTTGTGCACTCACAAAAATTTTTTTTGAAATGTCCTTAGAACCAGCAATGCTGTTATCCAGTCCCTTGCTGAATTATTAACACACGTGCAAACACTATCAGTCCCTACTTCTCACATATTGTCCATATACTATGACCAACAGAAACATGGGCAGTGAAATGTAACTTACAAGTTACTTAATTTGATGAACTGGTGTCAATTACAACTTTATAACATAAGAATACAATAACAAAGGTATAAAATACATCATTAAAGAACATAACAATACAGATAACATTTGTAGTAATAGGGGCTTTACAAAAGAATAGAAATAAACATATACATCAGTGTTACAGGAATTATGACATAAGTAAATACATAAAAGATCAGAATAACTTTTGAAACATCAACTTCACACATGAGCATTAAAACAAAACAGAATAAATAATGTCTAAACATCTTTACAAAGTAAATAACATATCATCAGAAAAATTCTACAACGTAACTCTCATCAGATAAACACATAAAGACAGGAAGAACACAAATACACAAGGGTACACAAACACATAGCAGAATAACACAGGAGGAAAGGACAGGGTTTGTTTTCAGTGTAACATTTGGTACTGCAGTCCAACCCAAAACTTCATTCCATAGATCTTTCATCTTATTTCAACATTTGTTTCCACCAAAAAAATCCTATCCAAGCATGTTTTCTGTATTTATATGTTCACATATTTCTTACCTCATTATTTATTTTCCATTATCTTACCTGATCATTTATTTCCAAGAAAATCCTACATAAACCTGTTGTCCCTAAACCCTACTTTTTTGTTCATATCCTCTTTCAAAATACTTTTTTGGCCAAACCATTTTCTTATAGCTTCTCAATGCATTTCTTCCAATTCATCACAACTCGTTCTCTTATATAGCCTACCCCATCTTAAGCTAACTTAAATCTACTGAGCTCAGATATATATACTAAGGGACGAGGCAATGCAGCAACACACAACAAATTAACACAAACAGCAATGACTAAAATGCAAATTGGCAAAGCAAGCAGAAGTATATATAAATTAGCAAGGCAATTGCAATATTAGAACTAATGTGAAGCAATGAGCAGCAACAAGAAAAATAAATCAGTAGTAAAACTGGCTTAACAGAGTAATACAAAGTCAAATTCAGTAACACTATGCCTAGCAAACAGCAGCAGCAAATGCTATAACTTATACATAAACATGACATAGCTCAAGCAGAAAAAATAGTACTTTAAAGACAACAATGCAGATAAGGGAAATGTCTATTCACATCTTAATATCTATGTCATTAAAGTGGTGCACCACAAGAAGTTATACTACCAAAAAAATTACCAAGTAGTTGAAAAGAAAATTATTTACGCAGTAACTGTTATTAATCCCTTCTTATTGTTCTTTCCTTTCCAAGTGCTCCTTTTTCGAAGAATGTGGATCATAAAATTATTATTTAATAGATCTGTTGACAGAAAGTGTTCACACTAGCAAATGCATTTAATTTTATTTTATAAAACCAATGATGCAACACAGCTGGAAACCAGATATCAAATGAAATAAGCAACTATGAAAATCAAAGTATAAAAATATCGTTCAAAAGTCATGTGGCATTTCATAAGTTAGTAGAAATTCTCTCAATTCTCGTAGAAAGACACTTGTCATAATCAGGTGTGCAGATGTAAGTATCTTTCCAAGTAATGAGCGTGTCGTATTTGTGATGCTTTCTAGAATGTCAATAGCGAGGTTAATGGCCTCTCCTTTTTTTCCCACCTGTGCCTCTGTAATGCACGGCTTTTTTTTTTTTTATAGCTTTGCACCCACGGCACATTACGTCAAGGTCACTTGGCTTTCTTACCGAAATATTTATGACAGCAGTTTGCACTACAGTGACAGTCTCACAGGTCGAGAATTTGCGTTACAAATGTGTAGAAACAAAAACCTGTAAATATAACAGTGTCCAAAAAATTTTCGCCGGCATTGTGATACATTCACGCATTTACACACATTTCATAACTCTTAAAGTACGATTCTTGGTTTCCAACATCCTTTTTCACAAACCAGAGTCCCTAACTTCTATTCAATTACACATACACATATTCGTCGACACTTCTTCAATACTTCATCAAACAGATACGTAGCGTAATCAAATTCCACATATAGCATCATCTTATTGATCATAAACATGCCTCAACAGCATAATACACATCGTCATCATAATAATAACATCATAACAGATCAGTCACATCTCAAAATCGTCACAGCTTCTTTCAATAATTTCAAGACCTTCAATAAAGTCATCTACCCCAAACATACTTTAAAAATCATGATCCCATACCAAATACATCATTAAAAGTTCTCATAGTATCACAATGGTTCCAAAAAATATATGAACAGTTCACAAAGTACAGACAAAATACAATTTCATAAGTGTGAAGTTATCCAACTATGTAATTAGATAAACATCTGTCACTGACGTAGTAAAAAAAATGTTTCTTTCTCTGTTAAATAATCAGATAGCTGTGTAATTCTGTGTTAGAGGAATATGGTACCGATGTGTAAAGTTGTATAAGCAAATACCATATTAGCTAGGGCTCCTTGTGCTTGCCAAACACATTGTACACAAAGTAAGCGTGTACCCCCTGAGGATTAATGTAATTATACCCTCAAGTGTTACAGATTACAGCAATAGAATGAAATGTATCAGGGAAAACCTTTGTATCATTGTAATTAAAAAATCTTTAACAATAAATGTTTTAGGTACAAAATTAATCACTCAAATATGTGTCCTTTAGCGCTAAATGTGCGTCTTGCTATAAGATAATTCTGTGGAAGTGTCGTAGTTATCATGCTCCGAAAACTAAGCTCTGCAGAAGTCAATGTACTTACCTCATGATAAACAAAAGTGAAATTCTATGCGTATAGATATCGTAGTTATTACGTACATTACCGTGATCAAGAAAGTACTGTACTGTAATGTATTGTTGTGCTACGAAAAACGCTGTCATGTTGTAGCTATACCACAAAAGTTACTACTAAAACATGTTTTACTTTCCAGAAGAATTCAGAAAAACATACACTGCAAAAGCAACAATGTAAATTGTGTCACACATTAGTAGTGTCGTGATATAATCGTGTAGCTGTCAAAGAAACCAAATGCTAAGTCATCTTTAATCCCACAGAAAGTACTTCAAATAAAGAATGTATTTTCAAGTAAACCAAAATGTTGCATTAAAATCTCATTAGCAGTACCTCTGTATGTTCTAAGTATGTAAGCCTTATAGTCGTTACGTAATCGTGCAACTAACAAGCAGGAATGTACACACACAATAACACTGTGTCGTCTGTTCACTATAACAATGCATTCGTAATTACTGTCTAAATATGTTCCCTAGGTTCTAGACTGGATAGTTTATTTTAAAACATAGTTGCATGTTAACAGTTTCTAACTGCGACAAAGAGTACTAGAAACGTGAAGTGACAAAGTTAAAAAGCAGATTATCTGTCAATAAACGGTTTCACATGTGAAATGTGGTGTGAACCTTTACTCTTCCTAGTACGCAGAGTTTCAACTTCAACACAATTATCATGTGGTGTACGTAGAATTCTGTAAGGTCCATTGTAAATCAGAAAGAATTTGTGACTCAAGTGTTTCCTCTTATGTGACAATGAATGAGCTTTAATGAGAACTTTCTGACCAATATATAATTTCTTTGCATTTGCTTTACCGTGTAGTTTTCTACTTTTGTCTGCTGCCGAATTTATATTTTTAATAGCCAAATAAATTATGTCTTTGTGTCGAAGTTTACGTGTATTTGGAAAAGGTACAAGCTCTCTAATTCTGTTCGGTGGTTCTTCATTCTTCAGTACAAGAATAGGTGGTAAAGCAGTGGAGTCATGAGGCATTTCATTCAGCACGTTTTGAAATAAGTGTAAATATCCGTCCCAATGCTGATGCTTTCAGTGACAATAAAGTCTGCAAAGCTTATTGATTTCTTTCATAATCCGTTCAGACGGATTACAATCTACATCTACATCTACATTTATACTCCGCAAGCCACCCAACGGTGTGTGGCGGAGGGCACTTTACGTGCCACTGTCATTACCTCCCTTTCCTGTTCCAGTCGCGTATGGTTCGCGGGAAGAACGACTGTCTGAAAGCCTCCGTGCGCGCTCTGATCTCTCTAATTTTACATTCGTGATCTCCTCGGGAGGTATAAGTAGGGGGAAGCCATATATTCGATACCTCATCCAGAAACGCACCCTCTCGAAACCTGGCGAGCAAGCTACACCGCGATGCAGAGCGCCTCTCTTGCAGAGTCTGCCACTTGAGTTTGTTAAACATCTCCGTAACGCTATCACGGTTACCAAATAACCCTGTGACGAAACGCGCCGCTCTTCTTTGGATCTTCTCTATCTCCTCCGTCAACCCGATCTGGTACAGATCCCACACTGATGAGCAATACTCAAGTATAGGTCGAACGAATGTTTTGTAAGCCACCTCATTTGTTGATGGACTACATTTTCTAAGGACTCTCCCAATGAATCTCAACCTGGTACCCGCCTTCCCAACAATTAATTTTATATGATCATTCCACTTCAAATCGTTCCGCACGCATACTCCCAGATATTTTACAGAAGTAACTGCTACCAGTGTTTGTTCCGCTATTATATAATCATACAATAAAGGATACTTCTTTCTATGTATTCGCAATACATTACATTTGTCTATTTTAAGGGTCAGTTGCCACTCCCTGCACCAAGTGCCTATCCACTGCAGATCTTCCTGCATTTCGCTACTATTTTCGAATGCTACAACACAATGTGGCGAGTACAATGAAATAAAAACAGGTTTGATTTTACGACTCTGAAGCATGCGTGACCAAACACCAGATCTGAATTGCGTTCCATTATCTGAAATGACTTTACTAACGTGTCCAACTTCACGTAAGAAATTTTTAGCAAAGGTGTTAGATACAGCCCGTCCATTGCCTTTACGTTACGGAGTGAAAGAAACAAATTTTGAAGTAAGTTCAACAGCGACTAGAACGTACGAAAATCCATTTGATGTTCTGACAAGGGGTCCCAAGAGATCAACAGCAGCAAATTCTTTTAATTTAGAAGGAATGATAGGAAACAACGGAGCACGATGTGAGATAGTAGATGGTTTCGCCTTTTGACAAAGTTTACAAATAGACAAGACTCTTCGAATACTCTTTTCCATATTGTTAAAATAACAAATCGTTCGAAGAATATGATAAGATTTTCGTGGACCAAAATGTGCGTAGCTGAAATGAATGTACCAAATGAGCTTATTAACAAAATCGTCAGGAATGCAAAGTACCCATAGCTTGTCATCAACAGTGCAGCGTTTGAACAGTATGTTGTTTCTAACCAGATAATAATGCCGAATCCGAGTGTGCGGCTTTTCATGCCGTTTACTTTTGATGTCTTTCCAAATCGGATCTTTATCTTGTTCATGAGCAATGACCTTTAATGATGTGGTGATGAAGTTTTCAAAGGCGACTTTTTGAATGTAAAAAATACTGAAATTTTTCTCGAGGTTGCCGTCTGTGTTACTTTTCTCAAGCCCAGCCGGTGCGCGTGACAGTGCGTCCGCAACAATGTTCTCCTTGCCGGGAATGTAGACTATTGTGAAGTGGAATTCTTGCAGAAACAATGCCCAACGTTTTAACCTGTCATGATTTAATTTTGAAGACATAAGAAATTGTAATGCACGATGATCACTGTGTACTTTTATGTGCTTACCAGAAAGAAAGAAACGGAATTTGTTAAATGCCCAAACGATAGCTAAAGCTTCTAATTCAGTAACGGAATAATTTTTTTCAGATTTTGTTAGCACTCGGCTACCAAAAGCAATGGTTTTCTGAACAGTAGTGTCATTTTCTATGGCTTCTTGAAATAAATGGGCACCAAGACCGACTTTAGAAGAATCCGTGCTAAGGCAAAAATCTTGTGAGAGATCTGGATGAGCTAGTATTGGCGTGTTAAGTGGCGATTCTTTCAAAGAATTGAATTCCAACTGTGCTTGTTCGTCCCAGTTGCAGATAGTATTTTTCCCAGTGAAGAACAAAGTTTTGGTGTAACTAGAATTTGCACATTCAGAAAACGACGATAAAAATTTACGAGACCCAGAAAACTGCGGACTTGTCTTTTTGTGGATGGAACTGGAATGGCTCTGATTGCTTCTAACTTTTCAGGATCCGGCTGAATGCCTTCAGAAGAAATAATATGTCCCAAAAACCTCACCTTTGACTTACCGAATTCAGACTTTTCCAAGTTAACTGTAATTCCAGATTCTGCAAAAATACGTAACAAACTGTTGAGGATGCGATTATGTTGTTCCCATGAGGCTTCTGCTATTAGAATATCATCCAAATATAAGGTGATGTGACGTTTTAATAAATTAGGTAATATGGAATTTAGCCCGCGAATGAACGCTGCCGAAGGAATGTTCAAACCAAAAGGAAGTTTCCGAAATTGATAACAAACGCCGAAACAAAGAATAGCTGTCTATTTTCTACATTCTGGATAAAGTTCGATCTGATAAAATCCGGATCTGAGATCAATAGAAGACAACAGTTTTACACCATTAAAGTTTTGAAGAAGTTCTTCCATCGTTTGCGGCCTGTCTGTTTCAGGAATGATGATAGTATTGATTTGTCTCGAATCTAAGACAAGCCTGATCTATCCATTTTTCTTCTCAACAACATGTAATGGACTGTTGTATGAGCTTACTGGAGGCTCAATAATGCCCTCGTCAAGCATAGATTGTATTTCTGTTCTAACACGGTCCCTATAATGTGCTGGAATCACGTATGGTCTAACACAAAATTT
Source organism: Schistocerca cancellata (assembly GCF_023864275.1). NCBI lineage: Eukaryota > Metazoa > Arthropoda > Insecta > Orthoptera > Acrididae > Schistocerca > Schistocerca cancellata. The sequence continues at coordinate 423,013,460 of NC_064633.1, forward strand.
AGTATGCTCACGAACACGAAATTGGTATTGAAATCCCTTGATTGTTCCTGTTTTGTGAGTAAAAACTGTGGAATGTGCTTGTAAAATCTCAAAAAGGTCCTGCCTATCAGTGTCATTACAATTCTCAATTGTTTGAATTTTATTCTGAATTAACTCATTAGTATCAAATACGCCGTCGATATCATCCCTGTCAGTACTTGCAGAGTGATTGTTAGTGTCTAGTTCCATAGAAAATTCCGAACTGTTGTCTAACAGAAGGTAAAGCCGATTAATTTCCTCGTCATGATTTGAGAGCCAATCTTCAAATTTCAAAGCTATTGACTTACCTTCTTTCTCTAAACTTATTTCAGCATCGAGAAAGTTTAAGATTGCTTTGTAATCATTAAAAAAGTATACTCACAATATAATTTCCGTCAACAATAATGGAACAATAAGAAAGTTCATAGAGAAGCTGTGGCTTTGCCAAAAGAATTCTAAGTTGGCTTGTTCGCGTACTTCTACAATTTTTCCAAAAATTGCACCTTGTAATTTAATCTTACGTAAAGGAGGTGTGGGGCAATCGTTCGATTTGTTGCATTTGCTAAAAGCTGTTTCATTAATGACTGAAATGGGACTGCCAGAGTCAAGTACTGCCATAAATTTTACGTCATTTACTGTAATGTGAATCACAGGATATGCAATGTTGTTATACTTTACGTCGTGTTCCTGGAGTAAGATGTCGCTAATGTCTTCCATTTTTACGTAATTACTAGCTATGGCAGCTGCGTCATCAGTTTCATAAGTACGTTTTGTGGCTGCCAGCGGTATGAGTCATTGCCTATTGTCTCTTTGTTGGCGTGCGTCGTTATTGGGATTTGGAGACCTAACTTCTACAAATTCACCTCATCGAGAGGGCCCTGCCCTGTTTGAATCCCGCCAGTTCTGATGCAATTCAGGTCTGTCGTTACGATCATATCGTCTGTCGTCATGTCGGTAGATTTTATAGTTTCTTTCTGGTCGGTCACGTGGTGGAGAATTTGTCCCTGAATCGTAACTGCACGCTGGACCGTTGCGTCTGACGTTATTCTGTCTCCCTTGATAATAATTATTTTGGTTCCCATATTGTCTGTTTCTCTGATTGTCTCTGTGATAATCATTACGGCGGAGAGGTGATCTTTCCCTGTAATTATTACTACTCTGCCAATGGTTGTCATACGAGTGGTGTCTGTTTTGGTCACGATTTACGTTGTAAGAATAGCCTTGTCGTGTCCATTTATTATCCTGTCATCGCGGAATTGTGACGGATGTGACCTGTAATTGTTGTGCTCCTGTTTTCGCGTTCCGCGATTGTCAGTGTCCAACTCTTGTAACAGTCCCTGAAAAGCTTCAATGTCGTCTTTGCAACGTCCTGCCAAAATAGTATGTCGTAAATGTTCAGGCAATTTGATTAAGAAAATGCGGATGAGTTCTGAGGGGTTGTAAGGGTTTGACAGGTACTGATTCTTGTGCAACATATCTTCAAAATATTTCACAAGACTGGGAAATTCAGATTGTTCCAAATGTTTCATCATTATGATGATATGTTTTACACGGTCTTGTGTGGCTTGAGACCAATATGTTGAGAGGAAGGCATGATAAAATTCTCCTTCACTGTGGCAATCGTGAATGACTGATCGCATTCTCACAGCTGGTTCATTCTCTAAGTAGCCACACATAAATTCTAATCTATGCTCTAATGGCTAGTTGGGAGAAAAACAATGAGAGAACTGATGAAGCCACGCTTGTGGATGAATGTCGTTGCCAGAATTCTGAAATGTTTTGAATTTACGTATAGTAATGAACAGCTTATAGTCAAAATCAACGTGTTGGCGAGTCGCATATCGCTCATTGTTACGTCGTGTCGGCGGTTCCATCTCAAAATTCGGTGCACCTTGCCAATTTCTTTCATAATTTCCGAAATGCCCTGTGTTATTATTTTGTGGCTTTTCCGTATTTCTAAGTCCCTCTTCCCGTGTTAGAGGGCGAGTGTCCTCTGAAATATGTAATTCTGGTATTACTTGTGCCAACTGATCTTGTACTTTCCAGATTTCTCTTTGGTGTTGCGTATTAATCTGATTCTGATTTTGTTTGAATTTCCTAATTTGTTCGTACTCTTCTGTGTCATTAAAGACTACCGGTCTTGTGTCATTCACATTATTATCTACCTTCGTAGATAAATTATTTAGCTGATCCGAAAGTTCGACTACTTTCTCTGATAATGAACTAATTTCCTCCATGTGTCTTTCTGAACCAATTTTCAGAGTTTCTATTGTGTCCTTTAAGTTTTCCTGAGTTTTTTGCAAGTAGCGTAACCGAATCGGTAGATGCAACTGAGTCAATTTTAGCCCACAAGGTCTCATGATTTTCATGAACAATGGTTTGCAGTTCTTTTATGGCTGCTTCGTGATTCTGTAATGCATTTTCATGCCGCAAAAAAATAGGTTGAGAATACTCACTAATTTGTGTTTTTACGTCATTACAGACTTTTTACATTTCGATTCAATGTTATGTAACTCAGTAGTGAAATCTTCACGTGTTTGTTCAAGTGTTGTGTCTAACTTTTGAAGATTTTGTTCCATTATGTCTAACTTCCGAAGATTTTGTTCCATTGTGTCTAACTTTTGAAGCTTTTGCTGTGTTCGTCTCTGATTTTGTTCCATTGTGTCTAACTGTTGCTGTGTTTGTCGCTGATTTTGTTTCATTTGTTGCATTAATTGCAATAATAATGTGTTAGTGTCTGGAATCTGTTCCTCTATGCTTTTCGGCAGTGCATTTGCACCGGCAACATTCACATTTTGACAAGTAGAAAATGTGTCTTGACTTATTTCAGAAAACGGTGAAGACGCAAAACCTGAATCTAACAGTGTTTGCAAGATTGTGTCCTGTCATTTCGGATTCTTGAGGCGAGCTGTTGCCGACCGATCGATCGACAATGCTTCCCTGTTCACTAATTGTTTCGCTGCCTACACCATTATTTGCAGCCCGCTCCATTTCCCTATGCACAATTACCAAGTTACTACTTTGAACATTAGTTAATTCATTACTCGGCGGCGCTAACACACTGCTTTCGTCTTCACTGTCATTTCTCAGTTTACTTTGGAGCCTAGTATTACGTTTTTCACACGCCATTATTGTCACAATATTTCACACGACAACACAGAAAAGCACAATTTGAAGAGCAAAATAAGAAAACACATGAACTTATCATTGAAAATAATATCTCGTTAATTGCAAGCGCAGCTGCGAAATACTTGGTGCAAATCTACATGCATGCCACAACTGTTTTACTGTACAAGAATGAAAAACTACGACTACAAAGGAAATTCTCTCTACAATTACGTGCTAGCCTTAAACAAAGGCTGCCCTAACTACACAAACTACAAGAAAAAAATCAGAAGATTCCAGTGAGGTATCCTCGGCTAAGGGTCGACATATGAAACGTCCCCTTAGAAAAATTATACATGACTGTGTTTAAACTGACTCACAATATTTTTAGCGCAACGGAATCTGACTTTCAATAATCCCTACAAAAGAATTGCCCTGACTAAATTAACCTATACGTTTCACAAATCACTTACCTCACAAAAATCTTCGTTACTCGAACTACTGCAATACAGCGAGCGCCACTACTAAAAGATTCAAACTACTGAAGGCACTAACTACTGATAGGCATAGTTAGCAAATGAAAGATTTTGATAGAGAACAAATAATGTATTTACCTTAATAGTGTTCAAAAGTCATAGTATATATAGCAGTTCATGACATCCAGTCTTACAAATGTACTGTCTCTGATGAACACACGTCCAGATCATCCGCTCTCAAAACTCCGCCATTTCTCTCTCCACATCCACCACTGCTGGCGGCTCACCTCCAACTGCGCAACGCTACGCGCTGTTAACAGCCAACTGCCCAACACTACAATAGCCAACAACAATGCAAACCAGCCACAGACTGCACACAGCACAGCCAGTGATTTTCATATAGAGCGCTACGTGGCGTTACCAATATAAAAACCTAAACAGCCTACTTACAATTGATTTTCATGTTAACCACTGTAGTGTTCATTATCGGTGTGACATAAAACAAACACGGCAACTACTGCGTTAAGAAGCGACAGCGACAGTTTTCCGAGCAGATAAATTCTGCTAGGCAGAGTCAGAAGCAGAAAGAGTGATCCGGTGTAGCGACCAGCCCTGCGTTGCATGTTACTAGGGTGTGCACATTCCGCTTGTAATCTGCTCTTGCTTGCCTGTTAGCCAGGCACGCAAGTCGCCGTAAGTCACCAGCGGAACGGGCAGGCTGCTTTACTTCCATCCAAGCGAAGCTTTGCCCAACCCAGGCAGGTTAAAGGAATCTTGCTTGCCTACACGTCTTCCCCCTGTGCAGCGCTACCTGATAGTTTATTCTGCATGCTTTCATTGTAGTGTTATGTGCAGGGTTCAGAAGTTGATGAAACGTCTTTTTTTAACCGAAAATCACGGGACGAAGCTCAATGAAGTGTATGTTCATTTCGGGTCATTGTGGGTCACAAAATGGCGGATTTTATTTGTTCTTTTTTCCTTTGCGTTTATCCGGCTTATTTATTTTTTCGATATGAACGCTTTTCTCTGCAAATTCATAGTAATTCGACTAGTACTGCCTAATGACAATTCAAGCCACCATCAGGTCACCTCTAATAACATGTTTTCTGTAGTAATCAGAACCATCTCTGAAAGTCGAGATCCTATGCACCTAAGAACCTGGAGATGCCTATTATACTTCAACGCCAACTAAAGTAAGGTTTGGAAGTCTAGTTTCTGCAACCTTAGTGTACTCCAGCCAAATATGACCCGAGTTATACCAATTTTAAGTACCTTTTCCAGGATGTGTGTTGCAGGTGCGCTGAATTAACTGAAGTGGCCAACAAAATAGTTCAGTATAATTTTACTAAATGCATTTTAGCAAACACAAAGTTCATTTCTCACTCTAAGTTAGTCTAAAAAGTGCACATCTGAAAGAAGGAGCTTTCCTTTCATATCAACTTTTTTTCGCACTACGTTGCATATCTCTAAATTGTGGCCGTTAATCGCCACTAAATCATATCATCAACTTAGAAAGAATATCTACTGCTAAGTGGCCTCAAGTCCTTGGCCCATACTTCTCAGCCTTTCGTAACATACTCGATGCTTTTCTTTTTCCTTTATTGATTTTCAATTCCCACCCACCTGCTCTACAGCTGAGAGAAAAGTTAAACAAACAATGGTGAGAGAACAACTAATACAAAAAAGGTGATAAAAGGGTGACTTTTTGAATAACAGTAAAATGGCAGAAAGTTGCGGAACTTAAAATACAAATACATGGCGTTGATGATGCAGATGAAGCCATACAAGAAGAAGATAGGCACAATTAAAAAACACAGCGATAGTCTGGTTTCTGTTCGCACTAGATAAAAAACACAACTAGCAACAGTATGGTGGCTGTTCGCAACAATGACAGGGGATGCACAACACTGAAAACTCACTTAAAACAGCACTGTAGAGGCGGCAGACGGTGGAGGGAGGACCCGGACTGATGAGGGGGAAAAAGGGGGGGAGGAGAGGAAAGGTAAAAAAAGGGGAGCAGATGGAGGGAGAGGACAGAGAAAAGAAAGGGGGGGCTGGGCGGAAGCGAGAAGGAGTGGGAAGGCAGCGGATGGGAGAGCAAAAAGGACTCGGGAGAGAGAAGGGAGGCAGAGAGAGGGTAGGTGGACAGGATGGAAGGGGGGAGGGAGCCCGGGAAAAGGACAGAGGAAGGGAGGGGCAGATGAGGATCAGAGTTGATAGGAGGGATAAATGAAGGGAGAGAGGGCATCGTCCGGGAGGGGGAGTTGACGGAAGCCACCTTGGGAAAGGAGATGAAGGATGTAGAGGTGGAGGCCAGGGGGGACACAACAGTGAAGGCGCGGCAGAGGGCGGGGGTTGGAGAGGAGAGGAGCAACAAGGGGATGAGGGGAATCAAGGGGGCGGGAGGTGTAGAGGACATGGATATGTTCGAGGAATAGGAGCTGATGGGGGAAACGAATCAGGTCGTAGACGATCTGCGTGGAGGACGGGAGGCGTATATGGAAGGCAAGAAGAAGTGCAGTTCGAGGATCTGGAGGGACTTACAGAATTTGGGGGGGGGGCGGATATCCAGGTGGGACTGGCATAACAGAGGATGGGACGGAATAAGGATTTGTAGGTGTGGAGGATGGTAGAGGGGTTGAACCCCCATATCCGGCCAGAGAGGAGTTTGAGGAGTCGGAGGTGGTTATGGGCTTTGGATTGGATAGAGCGAAGATGTGGGATCCAGGTGAGGTGACAGTCAATGGTGAGGCCAAGGTAGGTGAGGGTGGGGCAAAGGTGGACTGGACGGGCACAGATGGTAAGGGAGAAATCAAGGGGCCGGAAGGAGCGAGTGGTACGACCTACGATGATTGCCTGGGTCTTGGAAATACTCGATATTCCCGAATTATATCTTTTTACACAATTTGCATTGCGAGACACCTACCGATTTATTTGAAGCGCCTCATAAACACACAGCAACTTTTCCTCTACATCTACATCTACATCTACGTCCATACTCCGCAAGCCACCTGACGGTGTGTGGCGGAGGGTACCTTCAGTACCTCTATCGGTTCTCCCTTCTATTCCAGTCTCGTATTGTTCGTGGAAAGAAGGATTGTCGGTATGCCTCTGTGTGGGCTCTAATCTCTCTGATTTTATCCTCATGGTCTCTTCGCGAGATATACGTAGGAGGGAGCAATATACTGCTTGACTCTTCGGTGAAGGTATGTTCTCGAAACTTCAATAAAAGCCCGTACCGAGCTACTGAGCGTCTCTCCTGCAGAGTCTTCCACTGGAGTTTATCTATCATCTCCGTAACGCTTTCGCGATTACTAAATGATCCTGTAACGAAGCGCGCTGCTCTCCGTTGGATCTTCTCTATCTCTTCTATCAACCCTATCTGGTACGGATCCCACACTGCTGAGCAGTATTCAAGCAGTGGGCGAACAAGCGTACTGTAACCTACTTCCTTTGTTTTCGGATTGCATTTACTTAGGATTCTTCCAATGAATCTCAGTCTGGCATCTGCTTTACCGACGATCAACATTATATGATCATTCCATTTTAAATCACTCCTAATGCGTACTCCCAGATAATTTATGGTATTAACTGCTTCCAGTTGCTGACCTGCTATTTTGTAGCTAAATGATAAAGGATCTATCTTTCTGTATATTCGCAGCACATTACACTTGTCTACATTGAGATTCAGTTGCCATTCCCTGCACCATGCGTCAATTCGCTGCAGATCCTCCTGCATTTCAATACAATTTTCCATTGTTACAACCTCTCGGTACACCACAGCATCATCTGCAAAAAGCCTCAGTGAACTTCCGATGTCATCCACCAGGTCATTTATGTATATTGTGAATAGCAACGGTCCTATGACACTCCCCTGCGGCACACCTGAAATCACTCTTACTTCGGAAGACTTCTCTCCATTGAGAATAACATGCTGCGTCCTGTTATCTAGGAACTCCTCAATCCAATCACACAATTGGTCTGATAGTCCATATGCTCTTACTTTGTTCATTAAACGACTGTGGGGAACTGTATCGAACGCCTTGCGGAAGTCAAGAAACACGGCATCTACCTGTGAACCCGTGTCTATGGCCCTCTGAGTCTCGTGGACGAATAGCGCGAGCTGGGTTTCACATGACCGTCTTTTTCGAAACCCATGCTGATTCCTACAGAGTAGATTTCTAGTCTCCAGAAAAGTCATTATACTCGAACACAATACGTGTTCCAAAATTCTGCAACTGATCGACGTTAGAGATATAGGTCTATAGTTCTGCACATCTGTTCGACGTCCCTTCTTGAAAACGGGGATGACCTGTGCCCTTTTCCAGTCCTTTGGAACGCTACGCTCTTCTAGAGATCTACGGTACACCGCTGCAAGAAGGGGGGCAAGTTCCTTCGCGTACTCTGTGTAAAATTGAACTGGTATCCCATCAGGTCCAGAGGCCTTTCCTCTTTTGAGCGATTTTAATTGTTTCTCTATCCCTCTGTCGTCTATTTCGATATCTACCATTTTGTCATCTGTGCGACAATCTAGAGAAGGAACTACAGTGCAATCTTCCTCTGTGAAACAACTTTGGAAAAAGACATTTAGTATTTCGGCCTTTAGTCTGTCATCCTCTGTTTCAGTACCATTTTGGTCACAGAGTGTCTGGACATTTTGTTTTGATCCACCTACCGCTTTGACATAAGACCAAAATTTCTTAGGATTTTCTGCCAAGTCAGTACATAGAACTTTACTTTCGAATTCATTGAACGCCTCTCGCATAGCCCTCCTCACACTACATTTCGCTTCGCGTAATTTTTGTTTGTCTGCAAGGCTTTGGCTATGTTTATGTTTGCTGTGAAGTTCCCTTTGCTTCCGCAGCAGTTTTCTAACTCGGTTGTTGTACCACGGTGGCTCTTTTCCATCTCTTACGATCTTGCTTGGCACATACTCATCTAACGCATAATGTACGACGGTTTTGAACTTTGTCCACTGATCCTCAACACTATCTGTACTTGAGACAAAACTTTTGTGTTGAGCCAACAGGTACTCTGAAATCTGCTTTTTGTCACTTTTTCTAAACAGAAAAATCTTCCTACCCTTTTTAATATTCCTATTTACGGCTGAAATCATCGATGCCGTAACCGCTTTATGATCGCTGATTCCCTGTTCTGCGTTAACTTTTTCAAATAGTTCGGGTCTGTTTGTCACCAGAAGGTCTAATATGTTATCCCCACGAGTCGGTTCTCTGTTTAACTGCTCAAGGTAGTTTTCAGATAAAGCACTTAAAAAAATTTCACAGGATTCTTTGTCCCTGCCACCCGTTATGAACGTTTGAGTCTCCCAGTCTATATCCGGCAAATTAAAATCTCCACCCAGAACTATAACATGGTGGGGAAATCTACTAGAAATATTTTCCAAATTATCCTTCAGGTACTCAGCCACAACAGCTGTTGAGCCAGGGGGCCTATAGAGACATCCAATTACCATGTCTGAGCCTGCTTTAACCGTGACCTTCACCCAAATCATTTCACATTTCGGATCTCCGTCAATTTCCTTCGATACTATTGCACTTCTTATCGCTATAAACACGCCTCCCCCTTCACTGTTCAGCCTGTCTCTACGGTATACATTCCAATCTGAGTTTAGGATTTCATTACTGTTTACGTCTGGTTTCAGCCAACTTTCTGTCCCTAGTACTATATGGGCATTGTGACCGTTTATTAATGAGAGCAGTTCTGGGACCTTTCTATAGACGCTCCTGCAGTTTACTATTAGCACATTAATATTGTTATTACCTGTTGCATTTTGCCTACTCCTACCTTGCCGCGTCTCAGGAGGCATCTTGTCGGGCCTAGGGAGGGGATTCTCTAACCTAAAAAACCCCCATGTGCACTCCACACGTACTCCGCTACCCTTGTAGCCGCTTCCGGCGTGTAGTGCACGCCTGACCTATTCAGGGGGACCCTACATTTCTCCACCCGATAGCGGAGGTCGAGAAATTTGCACCCCAGATCTCCGCAGAATCGTCTGAGTCTCTGGTTTAAGCCTTCCACTCTGCTCCAAACCAGAGGACCGCGATCGGTTCTGGGAACGATACTACAAATTGTTAGCTCTGATTCCACCCCGCGAGCGAGGCTTTCCGCCTTCACCAATTCCGCCAACCGCCTGTACGAACTGAGGATGACCTCTGAACCCAGACGGCAGGAGTCATTGGTGCCGACATGAGCAACAATTTGCAGTCGGGTGCACCCAGTGCTCTCTATCGCCGCCGGTAGGGCCTCCTCCACATCTCGGATGAGGCCCCCCGGCAAGCAGACAGAGTGAACACTGGCCTTCTTCCCCGACCTTCCCGCTATTTCCCTAAGGGGCTCCATCACCCGCCTAACGTTGGAGCTCCCAATAACTAATAAACCCCTCCCCCCGTGTGCCTGCTCGGACCTTGCTGAAGGAGCAGCCACATGTCCACTCACAGGCAGAGTGGGCGATGCCACACGGCCAGCCTCCACATTGACCCTCCGCCTCGTGCGCCGCGAACGCCGCTGAACCCGCCACTCCCCTTGAGGAGAGGGTGGCCCAACCGCGCCCGGTACCGGCGAAGATGTCTCGACAGCAGGGACAGTGTGTGAAGCATGTGTAACACCTGGGGTGTACCCTGCGACGCACCAGACTCCCCACTGCCGCTACACTCCGAGGCAGCAGCCTGAAGACGGCTGACCGCGGCCATCAACACGCTCAGCTGTTCGCGAACAGTGGCCAGCTCCTCCTGCGTCCATACACAGCAGTCACACATCCTATCCATCCTAAGGAATCAATTTACTGAAGAGAGTTTTTCAACCTTTAACTAGACTGCTAATTCACTAAAGGCGGCTGTTTATTCACTAAACTGGGGTTGCTAGCCACTTCTTGTAGAAAACAATGAAAATTGCACTACCTGTCTCTGGACTGTATTGAAAACAAACACTAGCACTACTGGCACTATGGTTGACTAAAGGGACTCTCTCTGACTATATTCAAAACAAACACGAAATCTATTGAACACTATTAATAGCACCCGACAATTAAAGCTTCCTAAAAGCAAGTACACACGGAAGAAGAAGTGACAAGTAAGAAAAATACAGTTAATACTTAAATTAAGGTAGCTCGCTGCACAGCAGACGTGAAGCAGACGGCAGTTACGACGACACTGACTCTACTGGCACTATGGCTGTTAGGCTTGGACTCTGTTTCGTGACTGATCTATCCCAGTTCATAAATTCTCCTCAATCTCCTTTCATTTTGGTTTGCTCATTTTGCTGCTCCCACCATTATAATAAATGAACTGCAGTGAAAATTCCTACGCAAACGTATACTTGGCTATTCACATTGATTTGACGGCACAACCTGTTGTCATGTGCAGCATGCTGAATGCGTCTCGTGAACCTTGCCAGGCTAGTGGAAACCCAAGTTGACCTGCTGTAACCACTGTGCTTTAGTAGAGAAACCATGGAAAATCTAAATCAGAATGGTCGAAAGAATATTGGAGCTTCCACCTCCCAGAATATAAGGCCAATCTGCTTAAAACAGTCCTACCCCTTAGTGTACAGTATTGTAGTGCAACGAATTTATTTAATAATAATTTAAAAGGCTGTTACTACACTGTTCATTCATTTCTGACACTCGGTCACTGTACACACATTATTTCATAGTTTAACACAATACGTGCTATCAGCTGACACCAGGACCATAGCGCCAATGTTTTGTGGGCCGCAGCTTCCCATTCAATTGCCTGAAAAATGGAGTCAGTAAATCTCTGTAATTAATGGAATGTTGAACTAGGAAAGAGGGTAAGGTGTTAGTATTGAACATTGATTAGTTTTGGAAGTAAGGTTAGTCAAAGATATTTTATTAATATTATCGCTATTATTATTTACTTGCATTTTCTATCAAACCCCTACTTTGTGTTACTGTATGGAATGCACTACTTAAAATGTACTTTTTTGCCTTTTTAAATATGTTCGATTTAGTAGGTTCTTTAATGTCTTTGGAAAATTTATTGCACTGGTTTATACCTTGGTAGAAAATGATGTTTTCAGTTTTCTGTTTAGTCTTTCTTGGTAAATGTAAGTCCAATATAGATCTTGTTCCATGGTCACGGACAGAGCTGCTGTGCAGTAATCATGAGTCATTTTCGATGTGTGCAACTGATAGGAACATATTTACATGGCGTGGTGAAAATTCCCAGTGTTTGCGGGACATCTTTGCAGTGAACTCGACTACTGTTTTTGGCTATTATTCTCAAAGCCCTTTTGTATATTTCTAAATCTGTATTCATATCTAGTGCATTTGTTCCCTAGAAAATAATTCTACTGCTAAGAATTGATTGTACATGTGAGTACTACGTAACTCAAGGACATTTGATGTTACATAATGATGACAGGACTCTAATGCCATAATATGCTGATGACAGTCTGTTTGTAAGTATCTTTGTGTGTACACAACGCTTCAACTGAGACTCAATATTCATTCCTAGAAAGTTTGCGTTTTTTAAGTAGTCTAATAAAGTGATATCTACAGTTAATTTCACAATATGATTTTTCCTCTTCAAACTGAAATTCATGGCAGTTGTTTTCTTTATACAAAATTGTTAAGGCTTTCGTGGCCACTTGTTGACAAACTGCCTATTGGCTTCTGTCTCGGGTTCTTCGGCCGACGTTCATCTAATGATTTTTCTGACGTTTCGCCAGCACGAGTGGCTGGCATTGTCAAAGCTTCACCCTCCACCGGCAATGGAGGGTGAAGCTTTGACAATGCCAGCCACTCGTGCTGGCGAAACGTCAGAAAAATCATGTTTTCTTTATGTTCAATTTCACTATACTGCATACTGACCAGTTGTGAATTTTCTTTACTTTCTCTGCTAGAAGCTTTCTCGTTTTATCAATGACTATAATATTGTTGTCCTTGTTTTATTAGTGACTATAATATTGTTATCATTAGCCAAAAGTTTTGCTCCTTGACTAACACCACCGGGAATGTCAGTGATCTATATAAAAAGTAGTAGTCATTCCAGTAATCTACTGTGATGAGTCCCTACACTAACGTGTTTCTATTCTGGTAAGTGTTTTACTATAAGTGTAGCTTTATGCGAGGTTTGTATTTCTCTACTCTTTGTGCCCTATTTGTTACATATCACTGGAATCAGTCATTAACTGCAATTCTTATTCTTAATGATTGTAGCTCATTTAGTAGAATTTTATGGCCAACAGTATCCTTAGAAAAATCTAGCAATATGCCTGGGACCCACTCATTCTAGTCGTGAGTTCTCTACTATGGCTGATACTGTACTTCTACCACTTTCGAACCCTAATTTTCATTCACTTAAAAGTTCATAATTATTAAAATAATTCATTAATCTGCCTTCCATAAATGATTCCATTATTTTTTAGGATGATGAAGACAGGAAAATGACCTAGTGGTTGTATATGTCTTCTGTGTTGCCTTCCCTTAGCAGAGGCACAATTTTTATCTGTTTTAAATACTCTTGAAATTTTTATGATGCAATTGGCTCATTTATGATGTTTGTTAAAGGAGCTTGTGTACACTGTCTGCATTGTTTAACGCACATGTTGGTGGCCCATCTAAGCCTATGGCTTTTTATCTTTCAGGTTTTATGGATTTTTACAAACGTCATTATCTGTGGTTGGTAGTAACATCATTGTACTTAGTGCATAATTATTTACAGATGTTATATTTGTTTTTAAGAATTTTTGTTGTAATTTCTCTGTAGTACTTGAAAATGCTCATTCATATAGTTTGCAAGGTGATGTGGATCATTTATTACTTTATTACCCGCCATTATCACTACACGTTTGTCTCTCCTTGTTTCCTGTTTAATGCCACCCTAAATATTTTGGTTTTATTCTCGGTGTTGTAGATCGTTTTGTCATGGAATGGCTTTTTTAGCAACGCTTATGATTCTTTTTCATGAAAGTGACGTACTTCAGGGTTTGGGAAGATTAGCTAATATCTGCTGTTACCTATTTGTTTTTGTGAAATATTTCTAATGTTGTGCAAGCTTTTGGAAACGCATTTTCGAAGTTAAATTTAAGTAATGGTGAGAACTTGAGGATTTTGCATTTACACTAATTCCTCTACACACTACAACTCAACTTTGGTTTGCTAGTTCTCTTGAAAAATATTTTATTTTGACTTCTAGTAAATGTCTTTTCTAGACATGTAGGACCTGTAGTTTAGGGTTATGTTAGATTCCTGCATTTATTGTTATTATTTGGTGGAAATGGAATGTGAGATCAAGATATTTTACAGCTACAGCATACTTTTCCCTACCCTATTTGTGGCCACGTGATCGATTACCAATACAGTCACTGTAGTTATCTTGTTGCACTATTGGCCAACAGGGATATGCCAGAAGTCTGAAGGTGGTACGAGTAATTTGTTATAATTGTTTTTACGTCTTCATACAAAATTATGTTGACTTTTGTAGTTGAGGCTTTATGCAGAACTTCTGTTGATTTCTTGAAAAAAAATGTTCTCAGTATCACTGGGTGATCGATACGCACACAAAATAATTAATTTCTTGGTGATACTAAGCCTTGTTAACTCAGTATTTGATATTTCAAAGTGTTTGTCTTCACTTACTGTGCTAAGATCAGGTCTTGCTTTAAAATGTTTTCCTTTTCTGCTATAAATACACGACCCTCAACGCTTTGAAGCAGTCCTACAATAAGAGTCTATCCTTTTGTACAATGATAATACTAGTGATGGATTTCTGTGTCTTTACGTCAGTAGTCAGTGACACAATCTAATATACAGTTCAAAGTTTGTAATTAAACTTCGAATTAGTGTATTATGTTTTTTATTAATTTCATGTTTTGATGAAAGACTTTTATGTCTGTGAATTGTCCCATGTCACGTTTTTCAATGGCTTCTTTTTGTTTGTGACATGTAGTAACGTTTCGTTGATCAGTCTATTCTAATCGCTATGATTCTAATATTACTTACTTTGCTTACAGTTTTGGCCTCTTTATCAAAGATGAAGTTTATACTGATGCCAACCGGTGGAGTTTTGCGTCCCCTTTCGAAACGAATCTGTGGTTGGCAGTAATAGGAACAGTCTTGTTGTATATGATCTGCGTGACAGTCATGTATTATGCGTCTAATGACAATAATCCCCATTGTTCTACGAAAGAAATTCGCATGGGAATATATGCAGCGTTTTGTCTGAGAGGTAAGTGTTACGGACACTTGAGTGAACATTTATACCGCAAGGGGCGTTCAATAAGCAAACACATTTTTTCTGAATTAAGGATGGTTTTGTTCAGTATTCTAGTACACCATATTATTCCCTACTCTTTTGTCTTAAAAGCCCTATTTTTCAATATAATCTCCGTTCAGTGCTGTGGTTTCACCTCACCTTACAAGGAGGACCTGTATGCTCGCTTGGTACCACTCCACTGGTCGACGACGGAGCCAACGTTTGGGTGCATCAATAGCTTCCCGACCATCCACGTCTGCTGCCTGCGAAGTGCGTCCTTT
The DNA here is from genome assembly GCF_023864275.1 of Schistocerca cancellata. Lineage (NCBI taxonomy): Eukaryota > Metazoa > Arthropoda > Insecta > Orthoptera > Acrididae > Schistocerca > Schistocerca cancellata. Next base: position 423,028,577 of record NC_064633.1, read on the forward strand.
ATCAGGCCGAACAGATTGAAGTCGGAAGGTGCGAGATCCGGGCTGTAGGGTGGATGAGGAAGTACAGTCCAGTGAAGATCTGTGAGACTCTGTGCACGCGCAGACTAGTGTGAGGCCTTGCGTTGTCATTCGTTTGCTTTTTTGTGGCGACAAACACGTAGAAATCATTTCTTGAGTTTCCTGAGGGTAGCACAGTACACCTCGGAGTTCATCGTTGTTTCCTGAGGGAGAGCATCAAACAGAACAGCCCCCTGAAAGTATCAGAAGACCTTCGCCACGTAGGTACGGATTTGAACTTTTTCTTCGCAGGGACGATGACCTTAGAAGTTTGGTCCCATAAGAACTTACCACTATTTTCCAAAAAAAAATTTTCTTCGCAAGAGAGGTGGTGTGGCACCCTTCCATGAATTGCCATTCTGTTTCCAGTTCGGAGTTATGAACCCACGTTTCAACGTCTTTGACGATACTCTACAGAAATTATTACGATCAGCCTCGTACCGCGTCAGAAATTCCTCACAGATGGTTCTTCATTGCCCTTTATGGTCTTCTGATAGGCGGCGAGGAACCAATCAGCCATACGCCTTTGAGTACTTCAGGTGGTGGATGAGTGTGTCTGTCCTGCCAACAAAGACTTCCAGGTGTGCAGCGAGGTGTTTGGTTGTGATCCGTCGGTCAACTCGAAAGAGAGTGTCCGCACGTTCCAGTACTGCAGGAGTCCCAGTTATGTGTAGCTGGCTGGCTTGCTGAAGACTGCACAAGTTTGCGCGACCTTGTTGTGATGATGACAGTAGCCACGCTCAACGACTCACTGTGCTTTTGTGCACTGCCAGGTCCCCGTAGACAAACTGTAGACGCCTATGAATATCTGAGATGGTCTGGTTTTCCGCGAAAAATGAAATGATAGTATGGCACTGTTGGTCGAGATGCCCCATTCGGGGGAATTCAGCCGCCGTAGTGCAAATCCTTGACTTGCGAGTCAATGATGATGAAAATGAAGATGAAGGACACACAACATCCAGTCCCCTACCGAGAAGCGCACCCGGGATCCCTGCGTGGTAGGTGGTAATGCTATCGCTACGCTACGGAGGCGGACTTTTCGCGAAAAGAAACTGAGTGACAGCTCTCATCTTGGACGCACCTTCATTGGTGACACCATTTTGAAGACTATGTGTAAAGTATGTATGTAGAACTGTAGACGGATCCTATCCAAGGCTCGACATACGTTATGTACCAAGAATAATGGGAATGTCACCCTTGAGCGCAATTTCTGATTAAGCCACTTCACAAGGACAACCATAAATTTAAAAATTACAGGGTCATCACCAGCCCAAGCCCTTCTCAACAATGAAGAAAAGTCCGAACTGGAAATTATCAGTTTAATTAAATTTAGAATTTAATTGTCGTATATAAAAAAAATCAGGGAATAGAAAATTAATTTGAAAACTGGCATCAATGAGAAAGATAAAGGACGCAGATTTTATTTTTTACGTAGCACATTTATTTCATTACTGAGTTTGATGCACATCCTATGAATACACATGACTGGTGCCTGAATAAAAAAGTTCAACTAAATAATTCGTAAAAAATTGTAGAATCGCGCAATTAAAAACGAAAAACACACAAAAGGGAAGTGGAACACAATAATTCAATCATTCCATCTACATACCCACGACTGTCCGAAAGGAACAAAGCAACTTCCACACTTTTAATTTCGACCACAATCATCGCCGGTTTTTTAGCAAAATAATTATGCCACATTCCGAAAATACATAATTACATACGCTTCAGGTAAGCTGAAGTTCTTATATACGCCATGAATTTGACACAGGGAAGTTCTAATTCGACCTACTTCCTATCAGCAGAAACCTTCTCTAGGAGCAACGAGCTGTACTCACCAACCGCTAGCTGCAGAGTGTCCTTTCTCCACCGAGCTTCGCCTAACTATCGGTGCAACGGAGGCTACCAGAGGGGTAGGCTTCCGCCACCAACCTGACAGACAAACCAACTTCAGACTAAAAGGGGTAACTTCTCTGTCCAGGTACTGGGATCCTAAGTTGGTCATCCTGTGCTACCCTCCAAACGAGAAGCAAACATCACCTGCTCCTAGCAGACGACAACCAACTCAGCGTCCCCCACAAAAGAAGCCCGAAACCACTAGTAAAAACACCCATTGAGTCACATTCACCCACACATAGGGTAGGGTGAAGGGAAAAACGTAATAAATACAGGTCATGATTTCCTATGGAACACAAAAAAATTAAACATAATATGATTTAATAAGGCTTAGTTAGTTTGCTCAGTCTTTCTAGGAGAGTTAATAAATTAAACTGCAATCAGGCGGTAGACAGAGTAGGATGCACAGAATCCAGTGATACAAGCGTCTTATGAAACGACTCCACAGAGACGTTTTATCAGAACTTCATGAAACTACAGGGGCTGAAGCGAGAATATTCCACGATGTCCCGCAAAATATTCTGCATTAAAAACCGACATTGGTAGAGGAAAAAATGTGTTTCATTACTTATTGAACGCTTCTCGTACATTCGTTAGCTTAGTTGTTCAGTCACTTACAATATCCCAATCCACACTGGGCGCAATCATGTAGCTGAGACAACTTGTACAACCGCATTTATGTGACATCTGAAGAAGACGAGGACACACTACCCCCCTTCCCCCCGCCTGCCAACATGCTACTTAGGACCCAGGATCGGCTTCCGACGTGGTGCTTCTCTCACCACCGCAACAGGTCGGCACCCAGAGGCGTCAGGTTGGTGGCTTCGGAAGGGGGAGGAGTGGGTGGGGAGAATATAAAGGCGGTACCTAGCAAATACCAGTTAGTCGTCAGGAAAGCCTGAAGGTGGCAAGAACTAATATCGCGCCTTTAGCACGAGCCAAGAAATATTCACCAATTTCCTACGCTGGGAAAACCTAAAATCACAAAACAGCCTAGTATTTGTGACAAGTCAGAATACAGATGTCATCGCTGCTCGTTTCATTCGCAGGAATTTAAGCTGTGCTCTTAGGTTCCTCGGAAAAACGAGACAAATGTTTGTGTCAACCAAGGTTATATGTGAAGGCATAGCCTTACCTTTTACTACACCGTATATACACTACTGGCCACTAAAATTGCTACACCAAGAATAAATGCAGATGATAAACTGGTATTCATTGGACAAATATATTATACTAGAACTGACATATGATTACAGTTTCACGCAATTTGGGTGAATAGATCCTGAGAAATCAGTACCCAGAGCAACCACCTCTGGCCGTAATAACGGCCTTGATACGCCTGAGCATTGAGTCAGACAGAGCTTGGATGGCGTGTACAGGTACAGCTGCCCATGCAGCTTCAACACGATACCACAGGTCATCAAGAGAGTGACTGGCGTATTGTGACGAGCCAGTTTCTCGGCCACCATTGACCAGACGATTTCAATTGGTGGAGAGATCTGGAGAATGTGCTGGCCAGGGCAGCAATTGAACATTTTCTGTATCCAGAAAGGCCCATACAGGACCTGCAACATGCGGTCGTGCATTATCCTGCTGAAATGTAAGGTTTCGCATGGATCGAATGAAGGGTAGAGCCACAGGTCGTAACACATCTGAAATGTAATGTCCACTGATCAAAGTGCCGTCAATGCGAACAAGAGGTGACCGAGACGTGTAACCAATGGCACCCCATACCATCACGCCGGGTGATACGCCAGTATGGCGATGAAAATTCACGCTTCCAATGTGCGTTCATCGCGATGTCGCCAAACGCGGTTGCGACCGTCATGATGCTGTAAACAGAACGTGGATTCATCCGAAAAAATGACTTCCGCCATTCGTGCGCCCAGGTTCGTCGTTGAGTACACCATCGCAGGCGCCCCTGTCTGTGATGCAGCGTCAAGGGTAACCGCAGCCATGGTCTCCGAAGTGATAGTCTGTGCTGCTGCAAACCTCGTCGAACTGTTCGTGCAGATGGTTGTTGTCTTGCAAACGTCCCCATCTGTTGACTCAGGGATCGAGACGTGGCTGCACGATCCGTTACATCCATGCGGATAAGATGCCTTTCATCTTGACTGCTAGTGATACGAGGTCGTTGTGATCCAGCACGGTGTTCCGTATTACCCTCCTGAACCCACCGATTCCATATTCTGCCAACAGTCATTGGATCTCGACAAACGCGAGCAGCAATGTCGCGATACGATAAACCGCAATCGCGATAGACTACAATCTGACCTCTATCAAAGTCGGAAACGTGATGGTACGCATTTCTCCTCCTTACACGAGGCATCACAACAACGTTTCTCCAGGCAACGCCGGTCAACTGCTGTTTGTATATCAGAAATAGGTTGGAAACTTTCCTCATGTCAGCACGTTTTAGGTGTCGCCACCGGCGCCAACCTTGTGTGAATGCTCTGAAAAGTTAATCATTTGCATATCACAGCATCTTCTTCCTTTAGGTTAAATTTCGCGTCTGTAGCACGTCATCTTCGTGGTGTAGCAGTTTTAATGGCCAGTAGTGTATATTAATTTAATACATTAATCATACCTTGTTCTACGTTCGTGATGTTGTGGCTGGCTGAATATGTCTCATATCCTGTGCTCTTACTGTGTGTGTCGTGATTGCATGACGAGATCACATGTCCTCTGCTCTGATTGGCTGACAAAGCAAATAGCGCAACGCAAACTCGATTTCAGTGCTTGCGAAGCTAACATGCCACATTTGGTGGATTTCGTATTAATGCTTGCGTATTACGAAAATAAGCAGTTTAAATGGAACACCACATGAAGGATTTCTCCAAAACGGACCATTTTGGTGCGGTATGTTGTAGCAAAGTGGAAGGAAGTGCGATATCGATACATAAAAAACCTTTAAATTCTATTCTGTCATATGACGGTGCCATTACCGATTATTTTGTCTTAGGGAGTGACATGCGCTTTACTGTATACCTTTTTCGGTTGACAACATGTCACAGGGTGAGGTATTACGCGTCTCCCATGGACAGAGTTCTCTCCAGACTTGGATACTATTGAATTAGGTTTTCTAGAACGTTATTCTGTGGCTACGCAGGTAGATTACTGCAAAAACCAGTCAGTGGCCCGGTTGGAAGAATATGTTGGCGACAGGGAAATTTATTTAACGACCGTGGACTAAATCACTTATCTGAAGCGTCAGCGCGAGGTGCTCGCTCCTCTGTGGCATTTTCTTTCGTGGAAAAGCCGAAATGTTTCAACATAGAACAAAAGTTCGAAACAGAGCGAATGGGTACTACTGTACCAATTAAAATAACACAGTTTTTGTAATATCAACTCTGATCTGCAAATTGTTCTTTCAAGCGCCTGCACTGTTCACACACTATTCTTGTACATAACTTTGCATCACTTTCACAGACGAACCACACGAGCTATCGATCGCTTTCTTACGAGTCTTATCATGCTTTCCTATTGCGGTACTCGTATGTTTCCGAATATCGCAATGATTCGTTCATGGTCGTCGAATAATACACAGTATGGTATTTTCACTGTTAATGCTTATGATACAGTTCACTGTTTAAACACAAGGCTCAATGAGTGCAGCACCGCAGACTTATATAATTATAAGTTAGCCGACCGCGGTGGTCTAGCGGATCTAGGCGCTCAGTCGGGAACCGCGCGACTGCTACGGTCGCAGGTTCGAATCCTGCCTCGGGCATGGATGTGTGTGATGTCCTTAGGTTAGTTAGGTTTAAGTAGTTCTAAGTTCTAGGGGACTGATGACCACAGATGTTAAGTCCCATAGTGCTCAGAGCCATTTGAACCATTTGAAATATACGTTATAAAAATTTGCGAAGCGTGTTAAATTATGCACTAAAATTTGTCTACTGCACTATTACGCAGGACATTGTACGTGCACTACCAAACAGTTGCCTTTTCCCACTTACAGGCATTTTAACATTATGCACTGTGCTTCAACGAGCGAGCCAAGCTCCTCCATCTCTCAGTATCGGAGGATCCACCCTCTGGATCAGCTTGGCTGTCGCCACTGATCCATCGCCACCTAGAAATGCACTGAGGTGACAAAAGCCATGGGACACCACCTAATACCGTGCCGGACCTGCTTTTGCCCACCATACTGCAGCAACTCGACGTAGCATGGACTCAACAATTCTTTGGAAGACTCCCACAGCAATAGCGAGTCATGCTTCCTCTATGCCCATGCAAAACTGCAAAAGTGTTACCGGTGCAGGATTCTGTGCACGGACTGATCTCTCGATTACGTCCCATAAATGCTACAGTCGAACCCTACTATGAGCTCATGTTACCATCCCACTACTTTCCAGTCGTGTAGGGTCCAACAGGTGTCGTCACGGGGAGAGGAGAGGCGCATCAAGAGATGTTGTGGTGTTAGCAAGTGAACCTACTGGCACCAATCGTGCACCACCTGTAGCGTTCCTGAGCGACCAGTGTGCTCTCATAAAGGGGCAACAATATTTTTGTTTCATAATGCAACAGACGATTTGTTGCTACAGGCTTTGATGAAATAAAGTTCCAGTTCCATACACTACACACCGACGTTGGATGTTCGCACGAACATATCCAGATGAAAGGCTTCTCTACAGTTCTGAACAAAGTAATTCTACCAAATGACCTATGTAATCAGACTGGCAGATATCTCGCACCATGGGCAGCTTCTCATCTCTGTAAGAGCAAAGTGTCCTGGCACCTATAGTGAACACCCTTCCCCTTTATGTCGGCTTGGACATTGCTGAAAGCACTTTCAATGAGGAGTCTGGATGTCTGTGATCTTCTTCATGATCCGAAATCAGAGAATGCAGTCATTCTGGACGCTGGGACCTGGAGCGAAGTCGACGTTCTAACTCTGCCCAAAGGTGTTCCATTGGGTTCCTGCCGGGACTCTGGGCAGGCCAGTCCATTTCAAGAACGTTATTGTCCACAAACTGTTGCCTCACGCATGCTGCTTTATGACAGGATGCATTGTCATGCTATTACGATCATCGTCTCCGAACTGATCCTCTACTGTGCACAACACCCAATACTGTAAAAGGTGTTAACATCGTCCGCATTTAGCCTTTTCTTAAGGGCAATAAGGGGACCGCATCCTAACCCTGAAAAACACCACCATACCGTACTTCATCTTGTCTGTATCTCACTGTTGCTACTATATGTGATGGCACGTAACGTTCTCCAGGCTTTCGCCAAACCCAGACCCTTCCATCGGATTGCGACAGGGATCCAGTCATCCACTATCCAACGGGGTCGCTCTTTTGGAACTCACGAGCGATTCCTTTCCCTGATTTCATGCGATTTTTTAAAACGACCCGCCACAGTGCTGTCCCACATGAGGTTTGCCTGATTTTGGTTTCAAATGGTTCAAATGGCTCTAATCACTATGGGACTTAACATCTGAGGTCATCACCCCCCTAGACTTAGAACTACTTAAACCTAACTACTGGTCGGTGTGGCCGAGCGGTTCTAGGCGCTACAGTCTGGAACCGCGCGACCGCTACGGTCACAGGTTCGAATCCTGCCTCGGGCATGGATGTGTGTGATGTCCTTAGGTTAGTTAGGTTTAAGTAGTTCTAGGTTCTAGGGGACTGATGACCTCAGATGTTAAGTCCCATAGTGCTCAGAACCAAATGAAACCTAACTAACCTAACGACATCACACACATCCATGCCCGACGCAGGATTCGAACCTGCCACCGTAGCAGCAGCGCGGTTCCGGACTGAAGTGCCTAGAACCACTCGGCCACAGCGGCCGGCGGTTTAGGTTTAGCTGTAGTTGTTTCTTCGCGTTTCCACTTCACAGTCATGTCACGGGAATCGACTTGCAGAACTGTAGGTAGGCTGAAATGTACTTGATATATTCATTACTCAGGCGAAACCCCATGATTTAGTCCACATTCGAACATTCGAAGTCGCTAAGCTCTCCTGGGTCGTTCTGCTGTTACTGCTGCACTACTCGCACACTCGCCGCCTCCTTTTGTACTTGCGGGACCGCTTCTCGCCACATTTGGTGACCAATCCCGCATCACCTAGAGGTGTTCGGATACTTTTGATTAGGTAGCGCAGATAATGTATTCCTTGAGTATTCGATAAAGGTGCAGCTCCAGTTGCTTCTTTCTTGTCATAATGCGAGGGGCGTTTGAAAAGTCTGTGCGAAGTGCGAGAGATGGCGCCACCGGCGCGTATCGAGGTCATGTTTAGTTAGTAGCATCTTTGGTAAGAACGCACACCAAGTTTCAACCATATTGGTCTATTTCTTTGTGTTTGGCATTCATGTGAATCAAGGAAGTCGAGTCATTGTCAAAAAATGGACGAAGAAGAATTTCGTGTGGTGATTAAACATTACTTTATGAAAGGCAAAACGCATCAGGAGACTAAAGAGAAGCTTGATAAACATTAAGGTGGCTCTGTACCTCCGATTAGAACAATTTATAAGTGGTTTCAAAGTTTTCGGAGTTGCCATATGGGCACAAGTGATGCTGAAGCTTCTCAACACCCTGTGGAGGTTACCACTCCAGAAATTAAAAAAAAAAAAAAGTTCAAATGTGTGTGAAATCTTATGAGACTTAACTGCTAAGGTCATCAGTCCCTAAGCTTACACACTTCTTAACCGAAATTATCCTAAGGACAAACACACACACCCATGCCCGGGGGAGGACTCGAACCTCCGCCGGGACCAGCCGCACAGGCCATGACTGCAGCGCCCAAGACCGCTCGTCTAATCCCGCGCGGCCCCCAGAAATCATTGATAAAATCCATGATATGGTGATGGATGACGAGTTGTGGTGCGTGTGATTGCTAGTGCTGTGGGCATCTCGAATGAATGGGTGCATAATATTTTAGATAAACATTTGGACATGAGAAAGCTATCTGCAAGATGGGTTCCGCGATTGCTCACTCTTGACCAAATACGGAATCGTGCGAAGTATTGCAAGGATGGTTTGCAGCTGTTCAGGAAGAATCTGCAACACTTTAAGCGTCGTTTCGTCACTGTGGATGAAACATGGATACATTACTATACTTCTGAGACCAAACAACAAGGGAGAATCTGCACCAAAAAAAGCGAAGACCAGTCCTTCGGCCGGATAGTGTTATGGCGACTTTCTTTTGGGATTCACAAGGGATAATCCTCATCGACTATCTGGAAAAGGGTAAAACTATTACAGGTGCATATTATTTATCGTTATTGGACCGTTTGAAAACCGAGCTGCAAGAAAAACGCCGGCGATTGGACCACAAAAAAGTCCTTTTCCATCACGACAATGCACCAGCACACACCTCAGCAGTTGTGGTCGCAGAATTAATGGAAATAGGATTCCAACTCGTTTCACATCCCCCCTGTTCTCCAGACTTGGCTCCCATTCACTACTATTTGTTCCCCAGTTTGAAGAAATGGCTGTCGGGACAAAGATTTTATTCAAACGAGGAGGTGATTGCAGCAACTAATAGCTATTTTTCAGACTTGGACAATTCCTATTATTCGGAAGGGATCAACAAATTAGAACAGCCGTTGGACGAAGTGTATAAGTCTAAAAGGAGACTATGCCGAAAAATAAAAAAGGTTTACCCCAAACACGTAAGTAGTTTTTATTTCTGCACCGATTTTTCAAACGCCCCTCGCACAATGTTGCACTACAAACCGCGACGTCCGACTTCCTGAGGCGAATACAGTTACCACTTGCCTGCCGCAGGTTACAACGTGCACCTGGAACGGTGGTCTCTTCGCCTCGTCTACATGTCGGCTTTCGTCACAGCAGTAATCCTCAACGCCGCTTACTGCGCCAGGGTTGTCTCTCACCTGGCCAATTCGAACAGATCTCTGCCTTTCACAAATCTGGAGGAGGCGTACGCTTCTGGCTACGAGATACAAGTCGTGCCCGGGACATCTGCTGCTGAGACTTTTCAGGTATTCCTCACGGATGTATTTGAAAAATAATCCTGAGCTAAATCATTTTTGCAATGATTTGATTAGATTTAAGTGAAATATAATACAGAACAAAGAGAATTCGAATAATCTGATATGTGTGTTTCTGCTCAGTCAAGTTGTGTAAGATATTTTTCATAACTCTGTCAAATGAAAAATACGTGCTGCATCAAGACTCGTATTCGTACACAAGGTTTTGCACATAACCTCCGAACACACAACCAAATTAGGGACACATTAGATAAAAGACGTGGCGACGAAACAAAGTTTGTCCTTTCGGCTCAACATTCAAGGGACGTCTGGCGCAGATGTATACGAACAATACGTTGAACACTCTCTTCTCCATTGAAATACGTAGGCCACGTTCAGAGGGTGCCACAGTAAGATGATTTCTACATCTACATCTACATCCATACTCCGCAAGCCACCTGACGGTGTGTGGCGGAGGGTACCTTGAGTACCTCCATCGGTTCTCCCTTCTATTCCAGTCTCGTATTGTTCGTGGAAAGAAGGATTGTTGGTATGCCTCTGTGTGGGCTCTAATCTCTCTGATTATCACCTATATTTTAAGGACTCGTCGGTTTATTGAGAATAGAAGGACTGTGGTACAGATTGATGGCATTAACTCCTTTCGGCACAGAATTTCGTATTCGTGGGTCACTAAAGAACTGTTTAAGAGCAAAACAACTTATCTACGAATATTTGTACTGGGTACACTACAGAGCGAGAACAGAAAATTAAAAACCGAGAATGTGTCAGGCCAAGGCAATAATCGCCGAAAGAGCTCCGATAGCAGCCTCGGTATACGTGACGCTGGTCCACAGCGCTAGTTGCAACGCGTACATATCTACATTCACGACACAATCAGTTACTTCCTGTATTGTTGACACATATAAATATACTCTCCTGCGCTATGTTACGATTATGGAGATGACAATAAATGTCATACACCGTACAACAAAGTGAGAAACGCTAAATTAATACGACTCAGAAGTTTTTCCCTCCACATCTGAGGTCCTCTTTCTCATTTTGAAGCTTAAAAAAGCTTTCGACCACTAAGTTATCGAAGGAAGACGAAAGCAATATCGCTACATCGACGGATGAAAAACGTTACCAAGTGATAGAACCTTGTTGAGCTTGAAATTATATTTTGTAATGTTGTGAAGCATGTGACAAAGAACGTGTGAACTGTCACTGCCCTAAGAAGAGATAAGAATTGAAAAAGTACCAGATGACAATCTTAGAATGTCTGGGTCCCCTTGCGTTTAAAATCAGCCCTCTTTGAATTAACAGATAGTGTCTTACGTATTACTTACCATACATTGGACTGGAACAGATATGCACAGAGTTCAGTTTCAAGAAGGATGCTGAAACTTAATGTCTAGGACTGTGCTACAGAAATCAGGCACGAAATTTTTTAGCGAACTGTGCTATTACCCCACAGTGGCAGCAAGTAAATGGATTTAAATCAGTTTATTACATCATATAAACAATGAGTCACATGTTCCCCTATTCCACTGGCAGAACGATCTACATCACGTTTATTGATACAGTGGTCAGACACTGGACACGTATATGGGACGATGACAATTGAAATCCTTAACCGGCCACCCAGATTTAGCTGCCCTGTGGATTCCTCAAATATCTTAAGGAAAATGTTCATTAGGCTGTCTTCTCACAGGACGCAGGGCCCACGAGAAATAGGGGCCCCGCACCGAGCTTCTAATGTCACACTAGTCGCCTTGCCTTCCGTACTTCTTGAACACTCGGCTCTGTGCAGGGCACACAGGAATTCAATATGTCAATGAAAGAAATGTCTTAAGTTTGTCGTATATTACCGAGAACATGGACTTAAGAATTATTAAACTCATCTGAAATAGTAACTCGCTCCCACCAGGAGACGGCCACTGGCACTCATAAGACCTGTAGTGTCACGTGCTGCGACGCACGCCATGGGGCGCATATACCTCATTGGCCATGACAAGGAGCTGGTGACGTCACAGTGTGCAACTAATTATTCCACTACATTATGAGGCGTCAAAGGAAGAATCTGCCATGCCAGCTTTTTGCCTCATGGAGAGAACTGTGGCTAGTGAGATACAACATTGGTTTTAGGCCACAAGCAGAACTTAGGAGACGCCATATTGTATGAAGTTATAATATGGAGTTGTACTCCATATTTGTTGGTTTTTATACTGTAGCAGACACAGAATCAATATAAGCTGTTTCAAAGCACAAGCACATTGAGGATCTCAAGAAAATTAATGGTTTATAGTACTATTTGTTACATTAAACTGACAGAAAACTACACATTGGTAGTTAAAGGCTTTTCATATTGTAACTTGTGTGCTAAGAGAGTATTTCATTTCATTGCTACGCACAATGAGAATTTATCAAAAGTGTGTCACTTCTGGTACAATTTGTCATAGTTAAATATCAAATAAAAACACTCAACATTTGTGGTTACAGCCTTTAGCCATTTGTAAAAATTACTTCGACACTGAATTTAGGTTCAAACTGTAGTATGAGTGATAGTGTCATAAACTGCGAGCAGTAGGGCAAGGCCATTTTCAGCACACATTGCGGGTTGCCTATATCAGGGACAAAACTATTGTTCTCATTTGATTGATAGGCCCTTAACCTATTGTTCTGCTAAGAGGATTAAGACATCCTGGAGATAATCCATCCTTTTGATGGATGGGTTATGACACCCTGGAGATAATCCTTCCTTTTGATTGACAGGTCCTTAACTGCTCCCCCACCACTCTCCATCCTCCTCCTCACCCTCCACCTACTCCTTCCCATCCATCTGGGAACACCCATCGCTGATACAAGCACACTTTTGATACCAATTTGATTGACTAATTAATTAAATCGATCAATTAATTAAATCTACCCTCTGCGAAAACCACCAGCTCTCCCCTTCCCCCTCCCTGAAATTGGCGGAAAAAGACTCATCTGATCGGCCATTTGGAGGGAAATCGATTGCAGTGTACGGAATATTGTTTAAACAATTTAGTCAATGTGTTGAATATTGTTTATTTAAACAATTTTTGAGACACAAGGTGGTGTTTGTAATATAGTTTATTGATTTAGTTAAAGTATTTGTCGGGAAATTGATAGCAATGTATGATTCCATACATTATTTAAACAGTTTGTGGTTGACAAGGCAATGAGGAATATTCAAACAATTGTGGCGCTTTTTTTTATTCTGATTGCGCATGGAAACGCTCAGTGGGCTTAGTTTGTATATACTGCTGGAGTCAGGGATGTTAAGGCTCTTATTTTTCATTTTTGTCACTTTTCGAAGCACACTGGTGTCTAAACAAAGACGGGAAAATCAGAACAATTACATATGTGAAAGTTCATGACATATGCGGTGCGACATTTAAGTAATGAGACTGATTTTCTTTGCGACATGTGTCAACCCTGCAGGCTTGCATAGGCACAATATCTTTGACCTTGGTCTATAAGCTGCTGCCAGTCCAAGCGGCATATCGATGCAACTGCTCAGTCGTGAGTTGTGCTGTAATAAGTTAACACGTGTTTGTATCTCACGGAAAAATGTGGCAGCCGATCTGTTAGAGCAAACGGAAATCAATCCAGAATAGTTGAGCCGTGTTATCACTGGTGACGAAAGTTGGTTTTTTTGGTACGATCCAAAGATAGAACGGCAAAGTTCGCAATGGTGCTCAAAGGGATCACTCAGACCAAAAAAAGCTCTCATGTCAAAGTCAAAAGTGAAATACATGGTTGTGTGCTTCTTTGGTTCCAAGGGAACTGTTCATAAAGATTGGTTGCCTCATGGACAAACAGTTAACCAGTATTACTACAAAGAAATTTTAGAAAGACTTCGTAAAAGAGTTCTTCGTGTCTGTGCCAACATGGCTGATAATTGGATTCTGCATCACGATAATGCGCCATCCCATACTGCTCTGTCAGTACAGCAATTTTTAACCTCCAAACAAATTTCAGTACTACCACAGCCTCATTATTCACCAGATACCGCTCCGTGCGACATTTTTTCTATTTCCAAGAGTCAAAACGGCGGTCAAGGGACACCATTTTCAAACAACACAATATGTCCAAAAGGCTGTGACGAAGGTCTTGGAGGATATTACAGAAGATGAGTTCCAGAAATGTTACAAACAATGGCAGAAGCGCTGGAAAAAGTGTGTGCAATCAGAAGGGAACTACGTTGAAGGAGACAACACTAAACTTGACTAAAATGGTAAGCAACATTTTTGTTCACATCAGTCTCATTACTTTATTGTCGCACCTCGTATTTCGAAACTCATCGCCGCTTTCTGCAGAGCGGCAAATTACGAGACTTTCATCGGCAAACTATTTTGTACAGATCGAGAAACATACATACTTGTTGCACTAACAGTTAAACTCTGCAAATGGGGTCTGTATATCATGAATGGAACGAAGTGTTGTATAATAGCCACCGTTTGAGATCTCCCTATCGTCAGGGCGCCGCCACGAAGGTCAAAACAGCCCAATGTTCTAATTACAGATCACGTTACTAAATAACGCCGACCACGGACCGGATATCGACCTTCTCCGATCTTGCATCCCCTAATCAAAGCATCAAGCGGCGGCATTTTGTTGATCGGCAAATTCCAGACTCACTTCACGTCTCTATATCTCTCAAGAGGTCACTTCCTGCTTGTCTGTGTGAACCAACGTCTCCAAACACGAAGATGGAAGTTTCCATCTCTCCTCAGAATACTGCATTCCCGTTGCCTAATGCTGGAGACAAAGGGTACGCTGACGCCGTTTTGATATCAATAGAATGAAATAATCCATTTGCACTACCCTGTCAAATTAATTGTTTAGCAATTTGCAGGAGTTAAATAGATTGCTTAAAACACTCACTTCCACTTCACGATGATCCTTCTTCATAATAGAACATATTTTCAACGTTTGAGTATCACACGCGAATATTATGCAAATCAAGTAATGAAATTTCCGTCGCAAATAGATCGTAACGCTGAATACGAGGGTTGGAAGTTAAATAGTGGCAACTATTTATTCACAACCGTTACAAAGGAGTTACATGTTTGCACCTGTTACTGTCTTTCAAAGTAGTCACCAGCGTTGCGTAGATCCCGTTGCCAGCGATGTGGAAGGTGTAGTATACCATTAGCAGAGCATGTTCTGTTGATGGTGCTAATGGAGCGGTCTAAACTTATGGTGATTCTCGTGTACGACTGTGATGGTGTTATCCTAACGCATTGCGTTCCTCCAAGGCAGACCGTCAATGCACAGTTTTACTGGTCGTTTTTGGATATCGCCTGCGACCAACATTGTGAAAGAAGCGGCAACACTTTCTGCGCAACCCACCAATCATTTTGCACGACAATGCGCGGGCGCGTATAGCGTTAGCTGTGGCTTCTCTGTTAGGTCGATGGAACTGGGAAGTATTGTACCATCCACCATACTCCCCGGACTTAAGTCCTTGTGACTTTGATTTGATTTCATTCCGAAGATGAAGGAATCATTTCGTGGCGTTCGATTCAGAACTGTTCCAGAGATTCGACAGGCAGTAGACCGCTTCATTCGCACCATCAACAGAAGAGGCTCTTGTAACCTCCCAACAGATAAATTCCGTAACCTCGCAATAAAAATGTGACTAACCTCTCACTAAAAATGTGACTCATATATAACCTTTTAATAATCAACTGACTGTGAATCTAAACTGGTAAATCTGGACGTCAGCAGTGCTGCGTCATGGCCCTGAAAAGTCATTCTGAATAAACTGAAAATTCTTACCTCAGTGATGTCGTCGGATAACGCGTATATATCTGCTCCTATAAGAAATTTTTCTGGCCCAGCCGAGTGCAATGCTGGCCACTAGATTTTGATATGTATGAAAAATCAATTGATTTTATTTACGATAATGGGCATGACTATGGATAGGAGAAATTAGTAAAAAATTTAAATTCAGATGAAT
The DNA here is from genome assembly GCF_023864275.1 of Schistocerca cancellata. Taxonomy (NCBI): domain Eukaryota; kingdom Metazoa; phylum Arthropoda; class Insecta; order Orthoptera; family Acrididae; genus Schistocerca; species Schistocerca cancellata. The sequence continues at coordinate 423,044,457 of NC_064633.1, forward strand.
GACTGTCAAAAGTTATCTTTATAAGAAAGATTATTATTCAAAGATTTTTTTAAAAACTTTTACTTAGGTCTTTGATGTAACAATAGTTCGAAAATAAGTTGTAGCAAATAACATATGCGCACGGCAATAAATAATAAAATATTTTGCTTTTACCTTATACTACATCGCTCAGGCACCGCCATCGTTCTCCACGACCGGCCTTGGTAATTCCATATAGGTCACAAGTGCTCTCTGTGGACTATACAACTCGACAACTGCTCTCTAAGAGCGACCTGACCCAACCGCCCGACTACGAGCTACTACTCCTGCTGATGCCGACACTGCTCTCTGGTCCGCGATTCTATTGTAACTTCCATATCGCAGGCAGCGTGTGAGGAATCCATCGAAGTTACGTCTGCTCGAGTGCACTAGCAATAAATTCCTTAGTCATGGACCTCTTACACACTGCTAACGGTATACTACGCCTTCCACATCGCTGGCAACGGGTTCTACACAACGCTGGTGACTACTTTGAAGGACAGTAACAGATGCAAACATGTAACACTTTTGTATCGGTTGTGAATAAATAGTTGCCACTATTTAAGTTCCAACCCTCTTATATACGGGGTCCTGTATGCGCCCACCTCCACCACAACACTTCCACTAAACATATCTGGTGGAAAAAAAAATCCTGACGATTACGCAAACTCGCGATCACAAAGCACGCACGCCGACTGCAGTGTAGCTCCGTTCCTGCCGGCTGGGGGAGAGAGACCCACACCCGAACGCTTGTGTGAACGCAATAAAACTATTGGAGACAATACATTGATCAGTCGGTAATTTCACGTCGCGATTGGGTTTTTAAAAGTGCTATAGCCTTTCGAAATTGATTCTCTCCACCACATTCGGAAGGAGGGAGGAAGGTCCTACTGCGTGACAGAATAGAAACAGCAAATACTACTGCAAGACAGAGTCCACTGCGATGTACTGAGAAGCGCTAAACACGACGCAGTTACATCACGATCCAGTCTGTAGCAATAAGCTGTCATGGCTAGATGTCGGGGACGGCTGAAACACTCGCACATCCCGCGCACACCTGTGCCGAGGTCCACACACAGCGCGCCAAAGCCCTCGAATGCCGCCGTCACCAATGTTCAGGAGAGGGAGAATCTACACCCGCGGCCGCAGTCGCAGTCGTGGACGCGTGTGAATGGCAGAGTTCCCCAACGCTGGCCATGGAGGGCATCCGGTCCTCGCTGTCGTGGGCGTGATCACACAGGTAGGGCCGTTCGTTGCAAACATCAAAGGCTGAACTAATCCGCTACTTCCGGTTGCTGACTCCTCATGACCGCCCATTCAGGCAGCCGCGGTGCCTGCGAAACGAGCAGCAGCAGCTTGGACGCATACATTAGTTATAAACAATTCCACCCCAAAAATAGACCACCCAGTTTAAAAAAAAATTTTACCCAATCCGAGGCAACGATGTTGTTGACCATACAACTCGAATTTCTCACGCGAAATGTGAATTCCTCCCGTTTATCTGAGTAATTTTCGTAGGTAGAAGAAATCGGACAAAACACACTTGACATCGCTAAAGCGGCCGCCGTCGGTAGCTGAGTGGCCTAGCCGGCGCGATAGCTCAGCGTGTTCGACCAGAGGGCTGCTCGCCCTCTGTAATAAAAAAAAATGAGTAAAGGATTCAACTTGAATGGATGTCTTGTGAAGTCCGCCCAGATCAAACGCAACGAAAAAATAAAAAAAAAAATAAAAAGTGGTCAGCGTGACAGAACGTCAGTCCTAAGGGCCCGGGTTCGATTCCCGGCTGGGTCGGAGATTTTTCTCCGCTCAGGGACTGGGTATTGAGTTGTCCTAATCATCATCATTTCATCCCCATCGACGCGCAAGTCACCAAAGTGGCGTCAAATCGAAAGACTTGCACCCGGCGAACGGTCTACCCGACGAGAGGCGCAATCACATGACATTTTTATTTATCGCTATTTTGTAAGTATCGTTACTTGTTGTGAAAATCCTGTACAGGACTAGGGCATAGGCTGTATTCCCTCTAAGTATTCTTTCATCAGACAGAAAAATGTCTTTTCTTATTTGTCACATTCTGCATCACAGGACTAGAATATTAAACTCATTTTTGATTCATGATGGAGCGCTAAGATCTACCACTGTCACAGGACGCCTCCTCACTTTCTGGCTCCCTCTTAAGGTAACCAAATGTCTCGCCACATACGAAATCTCTTAAGGTAACAGCACAGACAAGTTGTAAACATAAGTTTTATACTACGTATCACTTTCTAAATTCGGTAACGCATTTTATTACGATGGTTGTCTCTCCGTGTATTGTATTGTATTGTATGTTAACCGGGGACCTAGAAACGACGGAGAGGCTCCGTCCCCGCCGCAGTGGTCCACAACCCCACAACGACTACCGCAGTCCACTTCACCCCTCCGCGGCCCCACACCGAACCCAGGGTTATTGTGCGGTTTGGCCCCCGGTGGACCCCCCAGGGAACGTCTCACACCAGGCGAGTGTAACCCTTATGTTTACGTGGTAGAGTAATGGTGGTGTACGCGTACGTGGTGAACGTGTTTGCGCAGCAATCGCCGACATAGTGTAACTGAGGCGGAATAAGGGGAACCAGCCCTCATTCGCCGAGGCAGATGGAAAACCGCCTAAAAACCATCCACTGACTGGCCGGTTCACCGGATCTCGACACAAATCCACCGGGCGCATTCGTGCTGGGGACCAGGCGCTCCTTCCCGCCTGGAAAGCTCTCCGTGTATAGGTGGACGATTGAAATATCGTTAAAAGATATCGCCACAACGAAGAAAAAAAAAAACACCAAGTGAAGATTCATATCCGTGATGCCCTAGCCATCGCCTACACCCACCAGGCGGCATGTCACCGATATCAAATTGATAGGCTAATTAATTAAATTTATCACGAGAGTCACTTTGCATGACGAGTAATTTTTCTTTTTCAGTAGTCGGATTACACTCACCTGGTAGTTCAAATGGGAATCCCTGGAGGGAAGACGACGTTCTTTTCGAGGAACACTTTTTGAGAACCGACATTTGAAGCTGACCACAGAAGGATTCTACCACCGGCAGGATACATTACACGTAAGGGCTGCACTTTGAAAACACGGTCACGACTATGTCACAGTCACCCTGCATAAAAAGCGTCTTGGTACTATAGGCACACACAAGAGTTGCTGATAAGGTGCAAAGCTTTCTGGTAGAAATGGTGTCGGCGATTTGGTATCAAGTCTCTCCATTCAGCCACGTACTTGCGTTGGATCCAATCGAGATGTCTTTTAGTGATTACAGCCATTGGAAAAATAATATTCGTGACACTCTCATATCTCGAAAAGAGTTACTTATTTCGAACCTATCTGATACAGCAAACTCCGACCTATTTTAGACAATTCCTAGGTGTCTTGTAACTATTCCTCTCTCTCTGTCTCTGTTTTCCCTAATTAGTTAATGTTCACTAAATGAATAAATGTCTTGTACTAAACACTTTCTAAGCTAGCGTACGTTCGTCCTCAGATTTCATGCTATCTCCATGCCACATTTCATTGAGATCGGTTCAGCGGTTTAGTCGTGAAAACGTAACAGACGAAGTTACTTTCACATTTATAATATTAGCCTGGATAATGTACGAGGATTTGCTGCAATTCTTGTTGCTTATGTTAACAACTGAAATGTTTCTCAAATGACCAGAAATCTTAACGTAACTACTAGTCTATACCAGGAGATACACAGGTTACACAGTGGAAGTTTCTGTTATAAAACTCTGCGTGAAAGATATATACATATGTGTTGGTTTTTATAACGGCGAAACATACAGAACCGCGAATGATCGTAAATCTCCCTGCTTAGTGCTGTGAAAGTTGTAGCCATATGACTGCTGAAACGACACTTGCGCCCCTAGCGGCGAGAAAACAAATTGTTAAACTGTTTGCTTTTAATTATTTTTCTACTTAATTAACGAAATATTTAGTATATTTTCGCGTTCCAAGTATTAGTAATTGACCAAGACACTTGAATATCGTGAAATAAATGTAAAACCAGCCAAAGTCACTTAATCACTGACTTGCTACGCCTTACTCATGAAGAAATTCTTCTTTCGAATATGCGTGTAATATAGCTTACTCCACTGAAAAAGCAAGCGAATATTAGCGCATATTTCATGCATGAGAAGACATAGGTCAGAAACACACTAAATTATGACAACATATAAGTATCCTTACATAAAATTCGTAGATAAATGTGATATAGTTTTACAATATACACAATGTTGTACTGAATACAATACAATAATATTTACAAATTCTTTGTCACTGCTGTGGTGACTACAGGGCTTTCATTGGAATTGTCTATAGGGCTTTCATTTGAATTATCTCCTCACGTGGCTAATGTTTTGTTTTCCTAACCTTGACTCATCAGTAGTGTACCCTCGCACTACCTCTTAATATTTTGCTGTTACATATCAGGCATGACTCATCCCAGTCAGCCCTCACTTCCACTCAAGTTTATACCGGCATTCAATGTCTAATTTCATTCGATAACTTAATTAGGCATTCAAACAATATTTCACATGTATATTAAGAGAACTGAAGATATCCTAGATCGTGATAACAGAGAAAAATAGCGAAAAAAAATCCTGTTGCTTTAATTCACTCGTAGCTTATTATGGACTTCGTGTTGAAACATGTAAACACTGTGAGTATAGCAAACACTTCTCATGTGCTTTATGTACTCGTACCTCAGTACTTATTATTGTCTGTGTCCTATGTGAGATTCATGTCTTGTATTCTTTATCTGTGTGGGCAACAGTTTATAATAATGCTTCAGCGAAAATACGTCATCTACTGATCACTCAATGTGTGACTGATTCTCATGTCGCCTATCACATTCGTATTCCCTATCATTATAAATGAGTGATCAACTTTTGTGGTCGATCCAAACTCTTTCATCATCATTTTAACTGTGGCTGGACTCATCGTAGCCTAAATGTATATGTATTGCAGCGGAAACCTCATAACTGCTCGTAATCACTCGCAGACCACCTACCAATTGTTGCTAATAAAGTTTAATCTAATCGTATCAGTACCATTGCCTATTATTTGTTCTAATTGTGTCCACTTACTTGGTTTTGCATCGTCCTCTTTCTCTGCGTCAGCTGCAAGCTAGCTAAATAAAGAAATATATAAGATTCTTTTCTCTGTATATATGCATATGTAATTTCTTTGTGTTTCATAACGTACATAAAAAGTTTCTGTACATAGTTTATGGGGTGTTCTCCTGCCTGTATGGATGATGATTTAGGTCTTATAGCCTAGTTTCTGACTTGTTTTGCAAACTTTATGCTGCATGTTATCTTTTGTTATACGTAAGTATAATCTTAACTATTCAGTTATTAGGTATTTTGTTTCAATTGATCCCTTTTTTGTCTCTTTTTTATGTTTTTAACTTTTTATCTTGAATAGAGAAGAAAGATACAAGACTGATTTTAGTTCACAATGATGAAGAGGGAAGAACTAACAGCATGAAAAGAAAGAACGTAAATTGTTAGTTAACTCGGGTAGTTGGTAGGTGTCAGGTACCTAGCAATGCAAAGAGTGCTATTGCCCCCTGAGGTTCCTGATTTCAAATATTTCTGTTCTTATACTGTTTTGTGTACTCGTGGATCAGTGTTGGTTTAAGAAAGCTCTAACAAATTCTTGGTATGTTTTACATATGTTACTGGTTCCTGTTCCCCATGATTTGCGTCCCCTTCAAAGCGACTACCTACAAATTTGATTTTCTGCTGTTCTGTCATGTTGTCAGGTATGATGCCCTCAAACTGACGAATCAAAGCAAGAGGATGTATACTACCTTTGCTAGAAAAGTTACGAAATTTGTAAACATTAGCTTTATTGACTACTTCATTAATATGAACTACACCCCTATGTTTTTTCTGTTCAACCCACGTTTCGAGTTTCTGTTTTAGTGCAACTTCCGTATTATCTATATTTTTACTCACCTCACTTAATTCAGCTTTGTTTTCTACCTTCTGTTCTGTTTCTCTCAAACGACCCTGAATCGTATTTGTATTGCCATTACAAACAGCTTCTATTCGTGATACTTTACAGCTAAGGACTGCATTTTCGTCCTTTAAGTCTACGACAGTTTATTTTGCCTTTCGTGTGTGCCTTTGCAAGTTCGGTTTATTTTACTCTGATCATTACTTAATTTAATTACTTCATCCCTAACTGATAATACAAAAGTATCTTGAGCTTACGTGAGATCATTTATTTTCACTACTTCATCATCAATCTTATGATTAACCTCTTGCTTACATTTATGTAGTTTTTGACCCCATTCTTTACTCTCATGCTCAATTCTTTTCTCACAAGCCCCTATTTTAGTTTCATGATAATCAGGCCTGGTCTCTGAATGTTTAAACTTACGATTAATTTTTGCTATCTCCTCGTTTGTTGCTTCTATTTTATCAGCAAGTAATTTTTACCCTTTCTTTAATTCCTTTGAATCATTTTTTAATTCTCCCCCCCCCCCCCGGTTCTATCTTCTCTCCTAGCATTTTTTAAATTCTTTTTGCCCCCGTTGTATCTTTTCTTATAGCCCTAGTTTTTTGAGTAAACTGAAGATACCATAGATCGTGATAACAGAGAAGAAATTGTATTATTATTTTCCGTGTAATCCCTTCAAGGTGTGAGTTCGATTGAGTGAAGAATGATAAATTGAGCCCACACTTTGGAGTAGTCAAATTTGGATCTCGGTACGCTGTTCCTTCAAACCTTTTCTGGCGAATATTGGAATTGTTCCTTAAACAATAACACGGATTTGTCAGCTACATTTGTCAGAAACTGCGTCGGCGCTATGTCAGTAGCTCTCATGATCCAAGAGTGGACTGGCGTTTCAATCCAAAAAGTAAAATGGCTATATCTGCTAGGAGCTCATATTACGAGCGGACTTCAAAAAGTAAGTTACATTATTGTAGCAAGCCAAGTAACTTTTATCGAATTCTGGACTGCACTTCTAACAAGGTAAACTCCCCATCGCACTCCCCTCAGATTTAGTGATAAGATGGGTTCAGTGGATAGCGGGTCGAAAACTGGACACAGGTCCACCATGATAACAGGAAGAAGGTGTACTGAACTATGAAAAGAAAAGCAAAACAGAAACAGTGAACGGTCTAAGCGCAGGAAGGGTAACCTAGAGCAATTTGGAATAGACAAGGTGTCGTGGTGTTGGACTCCCAAGTTGGCGAACCGTGTTCAAAGCTCTCTCATGCCGTTTTTTTCGCTGTTCGCTGTATTCAAATTTGCGTCTGTGTCGTGTTGTAAAGTCCGTTTGCAACAGCGAGGTGTAAGGAAGGGACCTATAATGAAAGTTGATTCTTCACAACTACTCTATCAGCAGCCTAAAGGATGTGGCTGTCGAATGGGAACCGCAATCATTTGATGACAAGGTGGAAAGTCAACCAACTTCTCCACCGGGAAACACGTATGGCGTGTCATACACGACATTTGTGACTGTCATGTGATAGAAATCTCTTACAGACGCACCTAATTTGTAAGCGTGGTGAGCGAGTGAGATATGCCTCTTTGCCCGATTTAGGAGTTGGTATGAATGTGAACGTGATCACTCCCAATGAAATGATGAAAACGTAGTAGTTTGTCACATAAGCTGCAACAAATGAACGCAACTGTTTCACAATCACACAGTTTCTCTGTGCTCCGTCAAAACACATGTTTATAACGTTTTTAAAGTTGCATTGCGTTTTAGAAGTTTTGACTCTTGAATTCCTTTGTCGTAACATAGTTCACACTCGTTTATTTGGCGCTGCAATTTCTATCAGGCGTCTATGTGGTATCTCACCTGCTCTCACTATTCATCACATTTACTTGCGACCGTACTGCACTGTTACCACACGACTCATATTCTGTAACCAATGTATAGTACGACAACTGCCAAGATTTCAGAAAGAGAACAAACATATCAATAACCTGACGGACAGTTCATAATGTTGTGAAAAAAGTTGAAATATGTGACGCAAGGTTTTGTACACGGCTCGTTCGATTTGTAGTCCAATACCACGGGCGCTTTCACTTCACTCGATGTTGTTAAGGTTTGACCTTTCGCTGTTCCTATTTTGCTTTTTTTTCTTGGTTCAATACACCTTCCTGTTTTCTTGCTTGATCTGTGTTCAGTTTTTGACTGGACCAGGTTACCAATAAAGCTTGGGGGGGGGGGGGGTTGCGTTGAGAAGTTTCTCTTGTAAGTGACATAAATACATGACACTACTTTTGCAACGCACTCACAGAGTCTCTGTAAACGACAGCCGGAATGTTCTACCAAACGTGCAGTTCCTCGACGATAGATATCTGCTCCTTGCCGACGGAAACATTCGAGAAACGCTCTGTGAATATTCTCATCGTTGGTAAATCTGCGACTGCTGCGGAGCAGTTCCTCGATTGCGTTGTCAGTGTAGTCTGTGGTCGATCTCGATGGCCTTCCAACCCGATCAGTATCATCCATGTTTGAGCGGCCATGCTGAAATTGTTTGAAACATTTGACTACAGGTGGAAGAGATATTGCATTTGGTCCACATAGCTCTAGAATTTCATAGTGAATCTGTGCCCAATTTGTTTTTTTCCGTACGAGAATCGTACTGTCCCACGTACTTCAGCCCTGGAGTGCGTTTCCAGTTGTCACGCCACTTCACTCCCACGCTGCCATGCACCTGTTGTTCGTACCACGGCAGAACAGAACTGTGCCTGCGACCAACTAGGAAAAGGAAAAACCGACCACTTACGACCGATACCGGTACTTTAGTTCTGAATAGGCGGTATTTGTTTGGTCTCGGTTATAACAGGTGGTTTTTTTCCTAATAAGCGGGTAAGAATTCCGAAATATCAGTTAGCCATAGCAGCGCTGCTACATCTTTTGGTTTTTAAATAAACTCTTCTTTAAAATGAGTAACTTTTATTCATAAAATTTCCATTGCTTTGAAATGTTGCGTCATTATAGAAAATGGGAAAAGCGATAAGTGCTGTTTTAATAACAACGGCAACAGAAACAAGCAACAAACACATGGCGTAATAACTGGAACAACATTGCTGAACAATAGGGTACCTGTTATCACCTAGCGTTGCCTATCAGATGGTACACTTGTGTAAGCAGCGTGCAAGATTTGCCCCATCTGGCCAATGTTTTAATTTATACCGACTGTCGTCGGACTTCTCTGGTCTGGAGTATTTTGCGAAGTTCTGTGTCAGTGAAGAACAGTGTCCCAGCCGGCCGCCGTTGCCGAGCGGTTCTAGGCGCTTCAGTCCGGAACCGCGCTGCTGCTACGGTCGCAGGTTCGAATCCTACTTCGGGCATGGATGTGTGTGATGTCCTTAGGTTAGTTAGGTTTAAGTAGTTCTAAGTCTACCCCTAGACTACTTAAAGCTAACTAACCTGATGACCTCATATGTTAAGTCCCATACTGCTCAGAGCCATTTTTGAACAGTGTCCCATTCGCCCCAAAATACTGAGAACGCTATGAGCCACAACAAACTTGGGACATGACATATGGAGAAAACTTAGAAAGTTAACAATTCATTCATAGTTTTTAATAAAAATAGAATTTAGTGGATCTGTTGCTTGCGTCTAGCTACATAATATGCCTGTATCTGCTTGTATCTTTCTAAAACAGACAGCTTAACATGAAAATATTAGTTCTTCAACCTCAGTTTTCATCCGTTAGCACTGACTACTCGTAATGCCCAAATGGTGCTATTATGATTACATCATGATTTGTGAGCAGAGTTTCAAAAAATTAGAATCACTAGGAGGATACCAGTGATTTTTTTGTGTTATACAGCCACTTACCACTTTTCGAGAAAAGCAGCGAACGGTGGACAGACTAAATTATCTTTCATTTGCCAATTTAATTTAATATTTTGATTCTACGTATCTTGAAACTGAGGGAGTCAAAAGTTTTCAATCTTTGTTCGATTTCTACGTTTACTATGGGAAATGATAGGAATGAAAAGCCGAAAATCAGTTATTTCAGACACTGGTTATTTTGTGCGGTGTTAACACTCAGGTTAAACTGGCATCGAACAAAACCGACATAACTTTAAACCAATTTAGAATTATATATTAATACCTTCAGCTGCTAACGGGCCTTGATATATATCAACGTGTGCCCCGATCAGGACTCGAACCCAGGCTCTCCTGCTTATATGGCAGACGCTCTATCCATCTGAGCCACCAAGGGCACAGAGGATAGTGCGAATGCAGGACTATCTGGCGTACGCCTCCCGCGAGACCCACATTCCCACCTTACATGTCCACATATTGCATTCGTAGTGTCCCTACCCAACACACTCATTACTCGTGGAAGACATTCTTACCAAGTACCGTAAGAGTTCGGGTAATATGTGTGCATCCGCACAGAAGGAGGTCATGGCCGGTATTGCCAGAACTATATACTTATATGGATATGGTATCTGTTCTTTCGGACATGTCCGAAAGAACAGACACCATATCCACATAAGTATAACTTAAAAACGGTTGAATCAGCGGTGGCCTCTATACCTACAGGCAACCCAAAACATGTACTCTCTTCTAAAATACGAAATCTATTAGCACCTTTGAGAAGAGAGGGGCTGCATTCACATTCACGATGATCATGGAAGACAATTTAATAATTTATTTCAGCGGTAGAATGTAACAGTTATTCCTCAGGACTTATTCTACAGTATAATGACTGGGTTACTTTCTTCTTCCCAACTGTTTTTTATGTTTTAACAACAAAGAATTTTGGGGAAAAATGTAGCGATGGGAACGAAGAATTTGTTGAGTTCTTCATAATTCACTTTAAACTGTCATAAAAGCTGAAATATATTTCATTTCAGGTATAATTTAGGCTAGAAATTCTCACGAACAATTAGTTCGCCTTTGCAAATAAAGTATAAAAACTTTCATTTCACAGTTTGTTTTCTTTTTCAGTATGCATCAGAGGGAATCCTACAAACCATTAACAACGAGATGATTCAGCCAAAGTATTTTTATCTTCCCGTCACCATTAACGAAGGGTTGTTGCACATGTGCAACTGGAAGAAGACATGTTTTGTGTCAGAGAGGAATTCCGTGCGGTGCTCGCAGCAACACCCTTGTGACGCCATTGAAATTTCAGTCTCGATGTCATCCGTCTATTTGGGCTTTGCACTCAGAAAACAGAGCCCTTTCACACGTATCATCAGTTACCAGTAAATCACAACATATTCAAGTTTTTTCTATGGAAAGTAGGTCATAAGGCAATTAAATACTTAACGACAAACTGTGTTGTTTCAGAATGGAGAAACTGCGAACGAGCGGTATTCTGAAGAGACTTAAATCGACGTCTTGTAATCCAGCGCAGCCAGATCAGGGCAGTAATTTCAAACGAGTGCAGTTCAAAAACGCAGCACCTTTGTTAGCAATAATGTTCTTTGCTATTGTTGTTTCATTTGTACTGGTGCTATGGGAAAGAGTATTATTCCGGTACACTCACAAAACATATCATACCTCCGACCGTAAGTTCAAAAAATGCAGGAAGAGGGTCACACAGATGCCTAAGTATTTACCGTAGTCAAGGAAACTTTGTTCATAGACAGTGTAGTTCATACCATGAGGGTAAACATGGTTCTTTTCTTTTTGCTTGCTATCAACTACTTTTTAAGATCTCCCTTGTTCCCACTTCTTTCTCACTATAATCTCTTTCTCCGGGACGATGTATATATATATCATTCCTGAGCCCACGAACCACATTCTTCACCGTCTAACTCCTCTCCTTTGCCTTACAGCAACGACTGTCAATTTTTCTAATCCATACAGTCAAAATCAAGTTTATATAAATTAATTTAAATTGTTATGCATGATTTGGAGTAATTCAAATAACATTCTTTCACATTAATGCTATTGTTTTTAAGAAACATTTATTTTCAAAGTGTTCATTTAATTAACTACTGTTTCCAAATGTTGAGTAGCAATTTATAGATATGTGTAAATGTTGGCTAGTTTTACACATTTTTGAGCTTAATAAAGCACTCTTAATTTTCAATTCCTGCAGTAATCTTTATATATAATTCAAATTTATGGTCTTATTTTGGATCTCACGCTTCTTACTAGTGTAACAATGAGTTATGCGCTTGCTAAGGCTTTTGAACTGTATTAGTGTCCAGTTTTTAGATACTGAAGTTTTACTCCAATATTTATTACATTTAAACAATACTGTTTCTTTGTACTGAATAATATTTACTCATCTTGGATAATAACATTTAGAGAGTATTCGTATATAATTTCAGCATCATGTTCAACATTTGCTTGTACATACACTACTATCTTATAAAATAGATGCTATGAAGTTACGTAAATTTCTGGATTCAGTTGTTTTTAATCAAATTATTTGTTTTATTAGTATAATAATAATAAATGCATGTGGCTCAGTTGCAAGTCTTTGAGTTAGACGCCTCTTCAGTGACTTCATTGTTCCAAGTCCACCCCAGTTATCCAACCATGGAGAGCAGACGTACAGTTTAGCATGGAATCCAAACCATGAGTTGTTTTTGGTGGATCTTCACATATCTGAGAGGTGAGTGATAGATTAAAGACAGACTGAAGAAATCCGTGGTCTGACTGGGATTCAACCTCATGACCTTTTGGTTTCCAGGAATGTGCTGTACCGCTAAATCACCACACCTGTCTTATTAGCTGTCTCATATACGTTAATAACTACTGTTTAAACGTGGCCTACATCTTACAACAGGATTTCTCCAACTTTTTCATTGGGAACATCTTTCGTCTAGATGCATTTCATCATCATTGACACACAGTTTTAAATATAGTTAGTACTATCAGTGCACACAAACAACCAACACTCAAGTTTCTACATGTTCTTTTCAGTATGAACAACAGCCAAACAAATCTCTTAATGAAACCTTGATCGAGTAAATTCTTACACGTCAAAAATATTTGAGAAGAGATATTTCAAACATACACTGAAGCGCCAAAACAACTGGTATAGGCATGCATATTCAAATCCAGAGATATGTAAACAGGCAGGATGCGGTCGGCAACACCTGTCTAAGACAATAAGTGTCTGGTACAGTTGTTAAATCGTTCACTGCTGCTCAATGGCAGGTTATCAAGATTTATGTGAGTTCGAACGTGGTGTTATAGTCGGCGCACGAGCGATGGGACACAACATCTCCGAGGTAGCGATGAAGTTGGGATTTTCCCGTACGACCATTCACGAGTGTATATCAGGAATCCGGTGAAACATCAGATCTCTGACATCGCTACAGCTGGAAAAGATCCTGCAAGAATGGGACCAACGACGAGAGAAGAGAATCGTTCAACGTGACACAAGTGCAACCCTTCCGCAAATTGCTGCAGATTTCATTGCTGGGCCATCAAAAAATGTCAGCGAGGGAACCATTCAAAGAAACATTATCGATATGGGTTTTCGGAGCCGAAGGCCTACTCGTGTACCCGTGATGACTGCACGACACAAAGCTTTACGCCTCGCCTGGGCCCGTCAATAACGATATTGGACTGTTCATGATTGGAAGCATGTTGCCTGGTCAGACGAGTCCCGTTTCACATTTTATCGAGCGGATGGACGTGAACGGGTATGGAGACAACCTCATGAATCCATGGACCCTGCATGTCAATAGGGGACTGTTCAAGCTGGTGGAGGCTCTGTAATGGTGTGATGCATGCGCAGTTGGAGTGATATGGGACCCCTGATACGTCTAGATATGAATATGACAGGTGACACGTACGTAAGCATCCTGTGTGATCACCTGCATCCATTCATGTCCATCGTGCCTCGAGGCACCCACATGCCTTGCTCATACTGTGGCATCACGCAGTCAGGCCTGCAAGATGAGTGGTCTGCCAAGCGAGTGGATTCATTTTTATTTATCGAGTAACATGAGCTCTAGTACTCACAATTAAGATACAAATTATTCTCCTGTATGAATATTACGCAACGGAAACGGATAACGCACATCTGACTACTAGTATGTTACAAAACTCTGACTGTTCACTACGCACTGGCAATACCACATTTTCTTTCTTACCCAACGGCTTTGATCAACACGTGGCCATCGCACTGAATACGAATGGCGCACACATTATAAATTCTGGATATCATGACAACATACAATTCGAAGGAAAAGGCCACCAATCTTTTTCTTTTCACTATCTTTTTTATTCCGATAAATTCTATAACCTAAACACACCATTACATTTTCTACAACAATTGCACATGAGAAACTCCGCCCAGTGGGCATGGCTTTACATTGGTGATTCTCTATCTTATGATCTCGTAATTATCTAATACTACAGTGCACTTTCTGGATAGGATGGTGGATCTTTTGCTATATCTCACACTTCGACTCTCACACCCATCATCAGGAAAATTTCGTCCAGACCGAGTGGTACAAAAGGAACATGCATAACCCACTACCTCTGAACCTATCTTGCTATTCTCCCATGCAGACCACACATACTTAAATTACATGAAATACACCACACTGGCAACATACAATACAACACCAAGAATAGTCACAATGTTATAATCACATCACTTTCAGCTTTCCCACTTCAATTAATACTCATCCCAGTTTCACACGACACTGCCCCACTTCGTAACTTTTCTTCCCTACTACGAACTCTGGAGGATATATGCACGTCTTCCTGTGCAACGCCAGCCAAGTGGCGTTGCTGGATAGACGGCAGACTCACCTTGCTTCACTCTCAGAGTATTATAGTTTGAATCAAGCGTCACACGGAAACATAACACGCAAAGTAATATTAAGAACATATTCGTCACACACGCGAGTCCTCAACTGATACCATGGACGAGTACTTCTCTTTATCCTTTGTCTCATACACAGATTGAGACTCACACAGTACTCACCACGTGGAAGTACTCATCTCCAATTTCAAGTCCTGCACAAGCCATTTCTTAAATATTTCCAACTTATAGTACACACGCCAATAATTCAGCTTAACTTTAGCACAAGGAAGTATTTCAACTTATTGCTACACGTGGTTTCATTGTGACCGTTGGTCACTTCCGAAGATTACTACGATCCCCTTAATATTACCTGGCTGACATTTAATTCTCCCCACAAAAGTTCCTGACATAGAGAAATTATTATTCCAAACTACTCTTAAGTATTCCACATGCATACCATTCTACCCACTCTTTTGTCTTTACGGAGCACACCTAAGACAGGTCTTACCAACACAAGATCCAGCGGCAGAGTGCCGAAAACATGGCCGTTCTTCAGGTCAGCCCTCACCTCCGTCGAGGTGGGGGCGCACCATGTTACCGTATTGGTCACCCACATTTCAGGCGCTCAAAGCTCAGGTAAATTTCATCTCTTTGATTCCACCAAAGGTGACCATAGGACCGTCTCAAAGATGATCATATATTGCACATTCACTATCTGTGGTTAGCAGACGACCATACATTCATTCATTTCGCAGATCTCACCAAATTGGATGTAGGGATTTATTTTGTGGGAGTGCACATGGAATCAATTAAATAAATAAATTGTCATTATTTCCTACACTGGTATCCAGCTTCGGTGTATTAAGTGAAACTGAGTTATTATTACAAAAAATATGTTGTTCTGACAAGAATAACGAAGAATGTTGTATCTATTTTCAATGTCGGGCAGTACTGTACCCTTTCACCACCGGCTACCCATGCAGAAAAAAATGGCACGGTAATATCCTTGCAATGCGAGGGTAGTTCCGAACATTTTTTTTAAGGAAGCTGTATTAGAACAAACGTAGCAAGTCATCATAATAACCAGGAGGAGACTTTAGCCCCTGGTGACCTCAAATAGACGACCAAATGCTGTTACTTTACCAAACTATTGACACAGTTGTATTATTGCATTCTCCACAATCAGGAGTAATGTACACATACAAATTCACAACAATCCAAATGACAAATAAAACATTACATCATACAAATAAAAAATAATGGTGAGATAAAAATTTGCTTAGTTACCAGGATCTCTGTTATTTTTAGGAGTAATCCAAACTTCACCAATTCTATAACAAAATAAAAAAAATACTAATTGCACTCATAAAATTTTAAATAGCTCACCGTCCAAACACAGAGCAAGTAATCTGACATTCATAAATTGCGTTGTAATAATCTTTACATGGCAATGTCTAAATACAAAACAAAATCAACAAAAGAAAAAAATTGTGTACACTAGTTACATGTAGAATGTCAGGCTCCATATCATTACTCTAAAATGTACGTCAAACCTACCGAGAAATTAAACTGAGAAAAAATACAATGAAATATACCACTAGTTAATACTGGTTACGTAATATAGTCTGTCTAAGACATCATGTCATACCTCATTAACTATCATCACTTAAGCAATTACCACCACTACTCGAATGTGAGTTTAACCTTATCCTTGTCCACCAGTACAAATACCTGCTGCTGAGCTAGTCAGTCCATCAACTTTGATCAATACACGCAGTAAATAGTTAGCAATAAGTGCTTGAATCCACCAGTAGCTCTCGTATTTTACTCTACTGCTCATTTCTCTATTGTTACATATTTAGACGACAAGAACTTGCATTTCGACTAGCCTCCGTTACACTTCAATGTGAAATATCACCACTGTGATAATGAAAATAAGTGGCTTCAGTCAACACACCAACAAGATTATTACTGTCCACGACATCAAAATGCATCAGTTAATTCCGTTATTCGTTGTGCAATGCAAACTCTTGTCCCCTGTGATAACCTTACTGACCCATGCAATAAGAGCCACTACATTAGTATTACGCCACTGGCTAATAATTAAAGCATCCTTGTACCAAATATTCTAATAAACATGCTACGTGAACTTGATAACCCAGAACAAACAAAAAAAACCACACTAACTATTCTAAACACATACATTAATGAAATACGAGTAAAATTATACTTGCTGTCCCTTCAGGAATCAAACATTAAAAAAATGTACACAGTTACAAATACATTATTCCCTGTCTTGCGAGTCACACGGAATCATTTCATTCTGTGATTTTCTTGGGGTCAAAAAGTTGCTGATATTTTTCCTAGAAACACTGTCTCGGTGTCAATGTTGTATCTATTTTCAATGTCACGGACGAAAGTCTTTAGGTCACTCAAATTGGCATTTTGAACACGCTCTGAACAGTAAACTGTATCTCACATTAAACACAAATGTCATAGCCACTCTCAGATTACCGTCCACACGAATCTGGTCGTCCAGAAATGGCCCTATAACTACTATTACCCACGGTCCTGTCCTTTCAGTTCATGGTGTAATTAAAAGTCTGAAGTTCCAACAAACAGCACTTATTCCCGCACCAATTAAAGAAATGTCTCCTACTACAAATGCAAATGTCAATGTCCCTCTTTAGTATCTTGCGTTCATACAATAATTTGTCACCAAACGACAACTGTCCTCATTTACAAAGCACACTTAACAAGTCACTGCCAAAAGTTTATGGATCCCACCGATCAGTGGTCAAGACAAAACAAAACATTTGTCCTGTCTGCTAAAGACAAAATCTTTTCCACGACTCACAACGTGGAAACACCAGTCCTTCCCTTTCCACCTTACTGAGACATACGAGCAGTCATCTTGTTTCACTGCTCCACAGTCCAGTACTAGTTAATAGCTACTGTTAAAAAAATCCCCACCGGAATCTGCCACGCGTCGTTCATTCTGCCGTCGCGCCGCCGCCGCGCGAGCCGTTGAGCAGAAAAAACCACCCGCTGTTGCCTCCGCGGGATACTGTCTCCAGTCGTAAGGGTGGCGCAACTTACGAATGGAGAGTGGTAGGTGCGTGTCGCCCCAGGCCGTTGACCTGCTGTAGCAGGCGCATGGAGTGTACCTCGACCGGCAGTGAGGTGGGGAGCACAGCGGCTCTGTCGCCTCTCCCATGGCGACGTCAACTTGGCCTTCCGCTTTGTTATGCGGTAGGGGCGCGTTCTGCGTAGCACCTCAGCACTATGACACCCAATCAGTCAGACCCTTTCGTGCATCTCGCAACACTACAGACAAAAGGATATTCTTACAGTATTTAAATACTCATTGATTACATGTATGATCTATTAGATACATTGGCAATAAAAGAATCTTTGTTCTAAAAAACATAAAATCATACACCCTAGTTTTCTACACATACAACATCAACAATTATCCCTTTTCTATATACAGCCCACACTTGTGCTATTGATTGTACCTGTTGTCCCTCCTACAAAACATGAAAGTGTTCAAAAAAGAAAAAAAGGAATAAGAAACAATCTATAGAGCTCATAATTACAATATCAAATAGTAGACTACTTTAACATCCTATCACAGTGAACATATTAGAAACTGTTGATTCTAAAACTACAATATACAACGCACCTTTGTGCTTGTGACAGACTGAAATAAATAACCCTTGAAAGTGTTCTAACAAAAAAAAAAAAAAAAAAAAAAAAAAAAAAAAAAAAAAAAAAAAAAAAGAGAAAGAAAGAATCTACACAGCTCACAATTACAATATCAAATAGTAGACTACTTTAACATCCTAACACAATAAACATTTTAGAAACTGGTGACTCTAAATGTACAGCATACAGTGCACCTTTGTGCTTGTGACAGACAGAAATTAGTATCTCTTTACGTATTTTACCTTTTATTATATATAACAACATTTTTAGGACATGTATGGTCCATCCACATGACGTCATATCCTGACCTGCCATCGAGGTTCATCCAAATCAAACAACAAAGTACAATAATGTTTTAGTTATGGATCGGTAGAATCCCCTTTACAGGAGTGTGCGCGTTGATCACACTACTCTACGACTCTCACTCAACAGACACCACATTTTCCTTTTCATGCAATCCATTAATACACCAACAGAATAGGTTTAGAAGTCAGGTAACCTTAACACCACCACACTCACGTCAACATACCATACCTTTGCTCCATAACACATGGAGTTGTTTCGGAGACAGCATTCCAGTCTCCGATATCGTCCTTTCACTCGTGCACCTCTCTCCGTCGGCTTACATCTGCATTCACTTTACCGATTATTCATCCTGCTAAATATCAACTTAGAATTGCAACATTTCATCTAAGAACAAAGAATACACAAATTATTCATCCTGCAAAATAACTGTAAACATTCTTGGTACCGTTTTGATTAGTTATACTGGTACTAGGCTTCAACAACAACAAAAAATATTATTTTTGCCATATTGCAAATGTTATGGTAGGAATTAAATTTACACTTATATTACATCTTACGTCAGTATTCCACAACGCTCACCATCTGGTTCTCATACTCCCTTTATGTCCTTTCACGTTGTGCAGTTGTCCTCATCTCGTCATTCGTATTTCGGCTCTCCGTCTGTCCGTTACTCCATTATTTCCTGGTCTTCCTTCGCCATTCGCATCAATCTCGATTGCAGCATACACAGGCCTCTCTGTGACATACATCTAAGACATCTCCACATTATTCAATTCTAGTCACCTTTATTTACCACTGTTTCATCACGTCGAATCTCTCTTTATTAATCACACTGCTTCACGTCGCTTCTCTCCTTAAATATCACCTTTATCAACTACTATTTATCACGTCACTTCTCTCACTATCTACCATCTTTATCCACTCATTAATCATCGCGTCGTGGGGTCCAGCTGCGTGGCTGGGAATTTCTTGTTGATGCTGTGTCGATGAAAGAGACTCGTATGCTGGGAGTGCCAAAGATGGCGGACTTTGTGAAACCTTAATGGCAGACATTTTACAGTTCATATAGAAATTAATAATAGCCAGAGGAATCATGATACCTTAAAAAGAAACATGTACATTATCATTGTTTGCACGACGATTCTGATGGTATAATCAGATTTTCAATATCTTTATTAGTTTAAAGTTTAGTATCTGACTGTAAGTTATACAAGTAACATCCAGCAACGAATTTCCAAAATCTAAACGGCTCATCCGATTTTGTCGATCGACGTGTCTTTAGAAAGCTATTAGTGTAAACCTAAATTGGTATATATTACAGGCATGTAACTTGAATTGTACATGAGTTCTTGGAGGTCAAAGTAGCCGATTAATATTGATTGCGTCAGACTATAAGTTCTCCACAGTTACACGAAAAAACGGTAGCAGCATGCTTATAACTGTATTTATTCTTCTATGTTTTTGTTTGTTTTGTTTATATCCAATATATACGTACTATTCATGAAGAAATTGGTTAAATATTTACTGTGTTTTAGAAAGCATAGAGACATTAGGCTAGTGGCCTATCTTTTGTTTCTATTCCTTTGATATATGTTTATTCAGTTTGCTTATGCATTTAATAATGTGTATTAGGGCGTGTTTATGGTCCAGCTGTAGGAATATTTATTTAATTTCAAGTTATTTAAATGTAAATCAAGTATTTCGAAAGGGTTTAATTATGTTTGTGAATGTGTATTGGCTTGAAGATATGGCAGGAGCACTCTAGCAAATCACAGCACTCGTGAATGGGGAAACTGGGTGGAAGTAGGAGAGGAGCATCGTTTCGAGAGAGGACACGAGAGGGCAGTACGGGAGAGGACACGGGGGAGTGCTGGAAGTGAAGGTGCGACGTACAGGCGTGGGAAAGACTTGGAGAGTGGAGCAGTTTGCGCATTGTCGCGAGAGATAGAAATACTTCGGATTGCCGACTTGTGCACTTGTGAGATTTCCGTGGCATCTACAGTGAAGACGTAGTGTGCGTTTAGAAGTGAATATCTCGAGAGCTATCTTGTTCATAACTAATTACGTGCAGTAGGAATCTATTGTTTCCCGGTTTTTCAACTTATATTTTATTTAATTGCTGGACCATCGACAACAATAAGTGTTTTGCAGAAATATACCACATTCTCAAAAATACTTCTACTACTGTACTCATCATTTAAAGTCGTTAAGATAGTACCTGCAGATTTTATTTAATTTCAAAATCTATACATTGCATTCGCAATTGCCGAGTGATAGGAACCTTCAAGCATTTGATTCATCTGTATATTCATATTGTATACTATAGACTCAGCAGTATTTGGCTCATAATGCGGCCACAACGTATCCCAGTCCCTAGAAAACGAAACCAGCCAAAACTTTTACTATTTCAACACTGAGGTGGAGGGTACGTAATTGAGGGCCACCACATCATTTCATTTCATAATATTTGAAAGCCCACAAGCTTCTAACATAAGCAATGCTCTTGAAGAGATCTCTCTCGTCAACGAAAGCAGAAATAAGTCTGTTATTGTGTTGGGCGATCCTTCGCAGGGAAACTAACAGAGTGGACCAATTCCCATGGAATTTGGTCCACGAGAAACAAAATAAGGGAATGCAGTTCAGAATTAAAGACCCACTTAGGTGCCACGTTCGATGAGCAATTAAATAATTCTCTATTTGATTTAGTTCGTAATAATTTCATAATGCATCTTAACATAGGCGGTCTGTCAGTAGGAATGATGAAGAAATTGTATGAACTAGAAATTTTTCTTGAGAACGCAAGTTCTGTAAAAGTTATATGCTTAAACGAGCACTGGCTTAAAAGTGAAAATATCAATTGATAAACCCACTTTTAGGTTACAATTTAGCAGCGAGTTTTTGGAAAAAAAAGTGGTTTTGGAGGATCGTGCATTCTAGTAGAAGAATCACTAAGCTTTGAAGTTAGGCAGACCTTTCATTGCTTGAACAAGGAACTGTTATTTGAAAGCTGCTGCATTGAACTTTTGGAATATGGCATATTAATTATTAGTATATATCATATCCCTGGCTATTCAGCTACTTGTGCATGTTTAGACAAATTTGAAACCTTTCTGTGTAGGTTGCAGGTAGAAAAGTTATTTAAAAAGGCCATAATTTGTGCTGACTTCAACATAAATGTAAGAGCTGATGACAGGTTTGCGTTATCTACAAATGGCTTAACATTAAACTTTTGTGAGTACTCTAGAATAACAGCATCTTCTGCAACATATGTAGATAATATAGTGAGCAGCATTAGATATGGTGCTACAGAAAAGTTCATCTTAGAATTAGGTGTATCTGACCATTCAGCCCTTTTTTTATCTCACTGCCAAATTTAGATAAAACTGTAACAGTAGAACAAGTCAGGAACTTTAGACAACACAATGTGAATACATTTGTCTCAAGACTAAATGAAACGTCCTCCCCATTCAGCAAGTGGTACTCAATAAACACAACCTGCAATGCTTTCATATCAGAATTCATGAGTGTTGTCAATGAATGCTTCTCCTTCATAACAGCACATGACAAAAACTGTAAAAAGAACTCATGGATAACTGAAGGTTTCAGGATCTCTAGTATTAGAAAGAGGAAACTGCACATGGAAGCAAAGAACAACCATGATGCAGAGTTTGTCAGCTATGTATACAAATACAAAAGAATATTTGGTAGAGTAGTTAAACTGGCAAAACAAAGGGCAAACAGTAAATACATATCAGATGGCACAAATAAATCAAAAGCTGTATGGCAGATTGTCAGGACTGAAATAGGGGCTCAAAAAACAAAAAGTTTTAATCATACATTAGATATAGATGGCGAAATGATTACAAGCTCCAGACATATCTGTGAAGAATTCAACAGGTATTTCATAAACTCTAACAAAATTGACGATTTTCCTCCTCCACACATAAGTCCCAATACAATGTGGCAGAGATCAGTAGAATTCAAATTCTCTCATGTATCCTGCTATGCAGTGGCTAACATTATAAAATCCTTAAAAAATATCAAATCTGTGGCCTGGTATGAAGTTCCAACAAAAATAATAAAGGCAGAATGTGATAATATTGCACCCCAACTCTGTCACATAATAAATAAATCGTTTGATGAGAGCTGCTTTCCAGACAGACTGAAGTATATGGAAGTTCGACCTATCCACAAAAAGGGCAGAGATGAGTAGATAAGGAAAATGTCACCCAGTATCAATATTAACAATTATTTCTAAAACAATTGAGCGAGTAGTGTGTAACCTACTAGAAAAAAATATATAACAAAAACATAACATTATTCTTAATAATCAGTTTGGATTTAGGAAGGGCCAAAGCACTGTGCATGGTATTAATAAACTAATCACTAAAATAAGCAATCACATTTAGAGCATATCTGGTATCTTCTGTGACCTCAGTAAGGCATCTCATATGGTAAACCATAAGCAGCTGCTCCTCAAGTTAGCTTCCTATGGCTTCCATGAAAAATCTTTAGGTTGGTTCACATTGTATCTCAAAAATAGGAAACAGAGGGTGGTTATATAACATAAGGGCGAGAAAGCTTGCTCTAGTTGGGAGGAAATACAAGCAGTTGTGCTACAGTGGTCCATACTAGGCCCATTACTATTTCTATATTATATAAATAACATGCCAGGTAAGGTAACTGTCTGGTGTAAAAACATTGAAGAATTGGCACAAAAAACTAAACAGTATCTTCAAGAACTAGAAAATTGGGTAAATAATAATGCTATGAAACTAAACATAACAAAAACACCAATTGTGCACTTCAGGACCAAACAAACTGCTGAATATATAACACAGTTAAGTTATGAAGGTAGAGAACTGATAACTGCAGAATCTGTTAAATTTCTGGGAGTGACCATAAACAGAAACTTATCATGGACTGATCATGTGGATTGCTTACTGATGCAGCTCAATAGTTTTGTTTACGCAATGAGGGCTCTAAATAAATTAACTGACTTAGCTGTTAGAAAATTTGTGTATCATGCATATTTTATATCAGTTGCAATATATGGCATAATATTTTGGAGAGTTCCAAAAGGAAGCCCCCTCAGACTGTTCAAGCTACAGAAAAAATAATCAGAGCTATAACTGGAACAGACAAGAGACAATCATGTAAACCTTTATTTGCAAGCCTTGACTTACTGACAATTCCTTCCATGTTTATGTATGAAACACTTCTCTTTGAATTAAAAAAACCACATCTTTTTGAGAGAAATTCATTTACATATGCTTATGAAACAAGACACAAACAAGATTACATGCTACCTTGCCACAGACTAACATTATTTGAAAATACTCCATATTACATGGCTTTGAAGCTTAGCAACAAACTACATTCAAAGTTGAAGGACTGCAAGTTAGAACCCAAAGGCATAAACACTGAAATATATTTAAAAAGCAAATGCTACTACAGTGTGGATGATTTTATAAACAAGAAAGACAAGTAGGAGATATTACATTTGTTTTGTTTTCCTGTTTTTTTCTCCATTATGTTCTATGTGTATGTTTATGTTCCCTTTCAATGGGGATATATGTTCTTTTATGTTTGAACATACTTATAAACTGTGTGTCATGTGAACTATGTATCTAAATATCTAGATACTACTTTTATGAAAGTGTGTGTTCTGTAAAGGATGTCCATATTTATAAACTAGAGAAACAAACATTTAAAGTACTTAAAAAGAATCATTTTAAACCACTGTGGAAATTTTAAGAAACAGGAAGAATCTAACACTTAATTATGTTTTTATGTTGTAATGTGGTTCTGGGAGCATCCATATGTTTTATTTTAATATATCTTATTTTAAGGTATACTTAGTTTGGCATAGAACTATTCACTGACGAGTCACCAATGTTTCAGTCAAATGATTGTATCTAACATGTCTTGTGACAATAAAGATTCTATTCTATTCTACTTAATGTTATTATATGTACTTGTTTAGATCTTCGTGAGGGTGTAAGTCTTTAATTTTGTTTGAGTCACATAAAGCTAACAAGTAGCTCCCCTCATGTGGTATTCTAACTATTGTAAATCGTCCTAAACATGTCAGGTGGCATTTGCAATTTTCTTCTTTAAAGGGGATGGCTTTGGATGGATTCTTAAGAGTATCGTATCGCCCCCCCCCCCACCCCCTAAATGGAAATCTTGAGTATGTTTTAACTGCTGGCCGTTGTGACCCAGCGGTTCTAGGCGCTTCAGTCCAGAACAGCGCTGCTGCTATGGTCGCAGGTTCGAATCCTGCCTCGGGTATGGATGTGTGTGATGTCGTTAGGCTAGTTAGGTTTAAATAGTTCGAAGTCTAGGGGACTGATGACCTCAGATGTTAAGTCCCATAGTGCTCAGGGCCATTTGAGCCATTTTTTTACTTCTTATCATAGCATATTTTCCTTAGGTGAGTGGTTTCGGTCTACATGCTAAGTGTTTATCTTATTTTCTCTTCCCTGGAGTTTTCCTTCCTTGGAATTTGAGGAAGTGGGACTATCCACTCGTTTCTTTCTGACTGTCTAAGCATTAATTCAGCTGGAGTGTACTGTGTAGAGGTATGTGACAAATTATTGATTAGTTTCAAAGGAACAAGGTATTTAATCCAGCATGTTAGCTGATTAGCAGTTTTGGTGCTAATCAAATCCACTGCAGATCCAGTCACTAGTTTTGCCACAGATGAAATTAAAATTTACTTGATTTGTTGTTCTCGTAGAAATGCTTTCAAAATTTCACTTGTAATGTTAGAACCCTGTCTGCCAGTAACGTGCCAGGCTTACCAATCTTTGTATATAATAATTTGTAATTCTTTTAGTGATAGGGAATGATGTGGTATTTTTTGATTTGTACAACCTGAAATATTTAGAGACGATATCATAAAGGACAACCAAATATTTTACTCCACCTTGGGCTTGAGGTAGAGGGCCAGAGATGTCAATCAACACATTTTGAAGTGGTTTACATGGCAATACTGAATGTAGTTCCATTTGACAGCATTTCTTCGATGATTTAGTCTCCAGGCAGATCACACAAGTTCTAAAAATTGTTGCACTGTTCTAAATATATCTGGAAAGTAGCGAAAAATATTGCAGTACCATTCTGCCCCATGTATAATTAATATTAAACTAGGCTGACAGGCTATGAGAATACACACACACCAAGAATCAGATTGTGGATTTTTCTGTAGAATAATATATTGTTATGGATTCCGTAGTGATGTGATAGTTTGCCAACACGATTCTGTAGTAGTAACTGTTTAACTCTTTGCCACCACTAGTCAGTATCCTGGAGAATATCCACACTCCTACACATGCCTATGTAATATTGCCTATGTAATATTGCCTGTAGTTGATACCTTTGATGAGCAACATTCGGTAAACTGATGCTTGGTCAATTAACTCGGAAAATTCTGGAGGACCTTGGTTAAGGTGGGATAAGGCATCTTCCACCACAATACTTACTCCACTAAAACGGCTTATTTGAAAGTTACACTCTTGTAAAAATAAAGACCAGCATGCAAAGTAGGCAAGTAATTGTTTGCAGCTTAGAACAAAACTCAGAGCCTGATGATCGCAGAAGGCAGTGACATGATTACCCTAAAACTAGTAATGGAACTTTTTAAAAGTGTAGACAATAGGTAATGTTTCTAATTCAGTGGCTGAATATTCTCTTTCACACAATGAGAGAGTATGGCTAGCAAATCCTATGAAACAAACTGTTACAACTCTCAGAACTCAAGAGTTGCAATATGTCAGAATGACTGAGAGGTATGAGAGAGGGGTGACTCAGACTAAAGCATGCAGAGAACACCGGCAAGTGTGTCACTGACTTTATTGCATCGAAGGTACACAGCTGGTCTTTTAACTGATCCTGGTTCTGGCGCTGCACAGCGTGCATGCATGGGTGAGCACCAATGCCAATGCAAAAATCTGTTGCATCGACGTCTGCCTGTCCAGCACTGCAGACGAACTGCTCCTACTCATACCAAGACTAAGTGACTGCGGCATTTGTTGGCTGCACCGGTAGCCCAGGACATGGCTGACTGCTCCCTCAAGCGTAACTCGTGGACCCCAGGTAGAGCACTGACGTGAAACACCCGTTTGCCGACGTCGTAGTGAGCTTTAGCAGCTCCGGGAGTCCGCTCAGGGCAGCTCGGTCAGTGACCACAAACAACCCTGCACCCAGGAGTAGAGCCATGCCCCGTGCCACATTTACCCATCCGAGCCCAGCTGCCGTCGACCACTTCGTTATGCTGCCCGCACAATCTGCGCAACCCACGATGCGACCGCTACGGTCGCAGGTTCGAATCCTGCCTCGGGCGTGGATGTGTGTGATGTCCTTAGGTTAGCAAGGTTTAAGTAGTTCTAAGTTATAGGGGAATGATGACCTCAGAAGTTAAGTTCCATAGTGCTCAGAGCCATTTGAACCATGATGCGCCGTCGAGGCCTTCGATTCGCTCGGGTACCCAGGTGAGACTGGGTGTCAACAGGGCTAGTGCAGCAGGGAAACAGTCAATGCTGGGAAGGCGGGAATCACTGGCCACACAGACGTTTATAGCGCTGATACAGTAGACGATAAATATAATGCTTTTCTCAAGACTTTTCTCGTGCGCTTTGAAAGTTGCCTTCCGTTAGAACGTTCAAAACAGGGTACTAGCACAAACAGGCAGCCTGGGTGGCTGGCTAGAGGGATAAGAATATCTTGTACAACAAAGTGGCAATTATATCAAAACGTTAGAAACAGTCAAAATTTAAATGCAGCAGCCCATTACAAACAGTATTGTAAGGTGCTTAAAATGTTATTAGGAAGGCAAAAAGTATGTGGTTTGCAGATAGAATAGCTAAGTCTCTGGATAAAATTAAAACCGTATGGTCAGTCGTAAAGGAAGTGGCTGGTCTGGCGAGACAAGTCGAGGATATAGAATCAGCGCGTAGTGGGAATGTCCGTGTTACTGATAAGTCGCATATATGTACAGTATTTAATAATCACTTTCTGAAAATAGCAGGTGAACTAAATAGAAACCTAGTCCCAACAGGGAATCATATAGCGCTCTTAGAAAAAAGTGTTCCGAGACTGTTACCTGAAATGCTCCTCCATGATACTGACAAGAAGGAGATTGAGTTAATAATTAAATCACTAAAGACCAAGAACTCTCCTGGATATGACGGGGTATCTAGCAGAATACTGAAGTATTGTTCTATGTATGTTAGCCCAGTACTTAGCCATATATGTAACTTTTCCTTTAGGAGTGGTCGGTTTCCTGACCGTTTAAAGTACTCGGTAGTGAAGCCACTTTATAAAAAGGGAGACAGGGATAATGTTGACAATTATTGACCTATTTCTATGCCATCGGTGTTTGCTAAAGTTATCGAGAAGGTTGTATATGCATGGTTACTGGAGCATTTAAATTCACATAATTTGCTGTCAAATGTTCAGTTTGGTTTTAGAAATGGTTTAACAACTGAAAATGCTATATTCTCTTTTCTCTGTGAGGTTTTGGACGGATTAAATAAAAGGTTGCAAACGCTAGGTGTTTTCTTTGATTTAACGAAGGCTTTTGACTGTTGTTGTTGTTGTGGTCTTCAGTCCTGAGACTGGTTTGATGCAGCTCTCCATGCTACTCTATTCTCTGCAAGCTTCTTCATCTCCCAGTATCTACTGCAACCTACATCCTTCTGAATCTGCTTAGTGTATTCATCTCTTGGTCTTCCTCTACGATTTTTACCCTCCACACTGCCCTCCAGTACTAAATTGGTGATCCCTTGATGCCTCAGAACATGTCCTACCAACTGATCCCTTCTTCTAGTCAAGTTGTGCCACAAACTCCTCTTCTCCAATTTTATTCAATACCTCCTCATTAGTTACGTGATCTACCCACCTTATCTTCAGCATTCTTCTGTAGGACCACATTTCGAAAGCTTCTATTCTCTTCTTGTCCAAACTAGTTATCGTCCATGTTTCACTTCCATATATGACTACACTCCATACAAATACTTTCAGAAACGACTTCCTGACACTTAAATCTATACTCGATGTTAACAAATTCCTCTTCTTGAAAAACGCTTTCCTTGCCATTGCCAGTCTACATTTTATATCCTCTCTACTTCGACCATCATCGGTTATTTTACTCCCTAAATAGCAAAACTCCTTTACTAATTTAAGTGTCTCATTTCCTAGTCTAATTCCCTCAGCATCACCCGTATTAATTTGACTACATTCCATTATCCTCGTTTTGCTTTTGTTGATGTTCATCTTATATCCTCCTTTCAAGACACTGTCCATTCCGTTCAACTGTTCTTCCAAGTCCTTTGCTGTCTCTGACAGAATTACAATGTCATCGGCGAACCTCAAAGTTTTTACTTCTTCTCCATGAATTTTAATACCTACTCCGAATTTTTCTTTTGTTTCCTTTACTGCTTGCTCAATATACAGATTGAATAACATCGGGGAGAGGCTACAACCCTGTCTTACTCCTTTCCCAACCACTGCTTCCCTTTCATGCCCCTCGACTCTTATAACTGCCATCTGGTTTCTGTACAAACTGTAAATAGCCTTTCGCTCCCTGTATTTTACCCCTGCCACCTTCAGAATTTGAAAGAGCGTATTCCAGTCAACATTGCCAAAAGCTTTCTCAAAGTCTACAAATGCTAGAGACGTAGGTTTGCCTTTTCTTAATCTTTCTTCTAAGATGAGTCGTAAGGTCAGTATTGCCTCACGTGTTCCAACATTTCTACGGAATCCAAACTGATCTTCCCCGAGGTCGGCTTCTACCAGTTATTCCATTCGTCTGTAAAGAATTCGCGTTAGTATTTTGCAGCTGTGACTTATTAAACTGATAGTTCGGTAATTTTCGCATCTGTCAACACCTGCTTTCTTTGGGATTGGAATTATTATATTATTCTTGAAGTCTGAGGGTATTTCGCCTGTCTCATACATCGTGCTCACCAGATGGTAGAGTTTTGTCATGACTGGCTCTCCCGAGGCCATCAGTAGTTCAAATGGGATGTTGTCTACTCCCGGGGCCTTGTTTCGACTCAGGTCTTTCAGTGCTCTGTCAAACTATTCACGCAGTATCTTATCTCCCATTTCGTCTTCATCTACATCCTCTTCCATTTCCATAATATTGTCCTCAAGTACATCGCCCTTGTATAAACCCTCTATATACTCCTTCCACCTTTCTGCCTTCCCTTCTTTGCTTAGAACTGGGTTGCCATCTGAGCTCTTGATATTCATACAAGTGGTTCTCTTTTCTCCAAAGGTCTCTTTAATTTTCCTGTAGGCAGTATCTATCTTACCCCTGGTGAGACAAGCCTCTACATCCTTACATTTGTCCTCTAGCCATCCCTGCTTAGCCATTTTGCACTTCCTGTCGATATCATTTTTGAGACGTTTGTATTCCTTTTTGCCTGCTTCATTTACTGCATTTTTATATTTTCTCCTTTCATCAATTAAATTCAATATTTCTTCTGTTACCCAAGGATTTCTATTAGCCCTCGTCTTTTTACCTACTTGATCCTCTGCTGCCTTCACTACTTCATCCCTCAGAGCTACCCATTCTTCTTCTACTGTATTTCTTTCCCCCATTCCTGTCAATTGTTCCCTTATGCTCTCCCTGAAACTCTCTACAACCTCTGGTTCTTTCAGTTTATCCAGGTCCCATCTCCTTAAATTCCCACCTTTTTGCAGTTTCTTCAGTTTCAATCTGCAGTTCATAACCAATAGATTGTGGTCAGAATCCACATCTGCCCCAGGAGATGTCTTACAATTTAAAACCTGGTTCCTAAATCTCTGACTTACCATTATATAATCTATCTGATACCTTTTAGTATCTCCAGGATTCTTCCAGGTATACAACCTTCTTTTATGATTCTTGAACCAAGTGTTGGCTATGATTAAGTTATGCTCTGTGCAAAATTCTACAAGGCGGCTTCCTCTTTCATTCCTTCCCCCAATCCATATTCACCTACTATGTTTCCTTCTCTCCCTTTTCCTACTGGCGAATTCCAGTCACCCATGACTATTAAATTTTCGTCTCCCTTCACTACCTGAATAATTTCTTTTATCTCGTCATACATTTCATCTATTTCTTCATCATCTGCAGAGGTAGTTGGCATATAAACTTGTACTACTGTAGTAGGCGTGGGCTTTGTGTCTATCTTGGCCACAATAATGCGTTCACTATGCTGTTTGTAGTAGCTAACCCGCACTCCTATTTTTTATTCATTATTAAACCTACTCCTGCATTACCCCTATTTGATTTTGTATTTATAACCCTGTAATCACCTGACCAAAAGTCTTGTTCCTCCTGCCACCGAACTTCACTAATTCCCACTATATCTAACTTTAACCTATCCATTTCCCTTTTTAAATTTTCTAACCTACCTGCCCGATTAAGGGATCTGACATTCCACGCTCCGATCCGTAGAACGCCAGTTTTCTTTCTCCTGATAATGACGTCCTCCTGAGTAGTCCCCGCCCGGAGATCCGAATGGGGGACTATTTTACCTCCGGAATATTTTACCCAAGAGGACGCCATCATCATTTAATCATACAGTAGAGCTGCATGTCCTCGGGAAAAATTACGGCTATAGTTTCCCCTTGCTTTCAGCCGTTCGCAGTACCAGCACAGCAAGGCCGTTTTGGTTAATGTTACAAGGCCAGATCAGTCAATCATCCAGACTGTTGCCCCTGCAACTACTGAAAAGGCTGCTGCCCCTCTTCAGGAACCACATGTTTGTCTGGCCTCTCAACAGATACCCCTCCGTTGTGGTTGCACCTACGGTACGGCCATCTGTATCGCTGAGGCACGCAAGCCTCCCCACCAACGGCAAGGTCCATGGTTCATGGGGGGGCTTTTGACTGTGTTGACTGTGTTGACCACAAAATGTTACTGCAGAAGTTGGACCATTATGGAGTAAGGGGAGTAGCTTACAATTGGTTCGCTTCTTACCTTAAGAACAGAAAGCAGAAGGTAATTCTCCGCAATATTGAGAGTGGTAGTGATGTGCAGTCCCAATGGGGCACTGTTAAGTGGGGCGTCCCCCAAGGGTCGGTGCTGGGGCCACTGCTGTTTCTCATTTATATAAATGATATGCCTTCTAGTATTACAGGTGATTCAAAAATATTTCTGTTTGCTGATGACACCAGCTTGATAGTGAAGGATCTTGTGTGTAATATTGAAACAATATCAAATAACGTAGTTCATGAAATAAGTTCGTGGCTTGTGGAAAATAATTTGATGCTAAATCACAGTAAGACTCAGTTTTTACAGTTTCTAACACACAATTCAACAAGAACAGATATTTTGATCAGACAGAATGGGCATATTATAAGCGAGACGGAACAGTTCAAGTTCCTAGGAGTTCGGATATATAGTAAGCTGTTGTGGAAAGCCCATGTTCAGGATCTTGTTCAAAAACTAAATGCTGCTTTATTTACCATTAGAACAGTATCTGAAACAAGTGACACTTCAACACGAAAAGTAGTCTACTTTGCATATTTCCATACGCTTATGTCGTATGGTATTATTTTTTGGGGTAATTCTTCTGATTCGAAAAGGGTATTTTTGGCTCAAAAACGGGCTGTTCGAGCTATATGTGGTGTAGTTCGAGAACCTCTTGTCGACCCCTATTCAATAGTCTGGGAATTCTGACATTGCCCTCACAGTATATATTTTCTTTAATGTCGTTTGTTGTTAGCAATATTAGCCTATTCCCAAGAGTTAGCAGCTTTCACTCAGTTAATACTAGGCAGAAATCCAATCTGCATGTGGAATCCACTTCCTTGACTCTTGTGCAGAAAGGAGTGAAGTATTCCTTGCATCCATTTTCAATAAGCTACCACAAGAACTCAAAGATCTTAGCAGTACCCCAAACACTTTTAAGTCTAAACTGAATAGTTTCCTCATGGCTCACTCCTTCTATTCTGTCGAGGAGCTCATGGAAGAGCTAAAAAATTAAGCAAATTCCAGTGTTACATTGTTGATTTTCTTTATTTAAATTTATGACTTGTCACCTGAATATGTTTTTTTATATTTCATTTTATCTGTTTCTAATATCGTGTTATAATTTCATGTATTGACTCGTTACATGACCATGGAGACTTCTCCTTAATTTGGTCCCACGGAACAATAAATAAATAAATAAAAATAAATAAACAGTGCGAACTTGCTTTCTGAATGATCTTCACTCCTTTGAGAATGGCGAAGGTCCCATATGCGAGGAACTGGGCGTTCTTGACACTTCACAAAGAAAAATATCGCGTAATGTAAAACTATGGATGTAACACAAAAAAGTACGTAATGTAACAAGGAGGTAATTGAATTCAGAGCAAAATGTTTCAATGGGCCTAATTCTTATGTAATCCTAATACTTTTATAAAGCTTTACATTTCACCTGTACCACAACAAAAGCGCTAAAGAAGCTTTCGCACAATGGGTAGGCCTAGTATACAATATTAAAGAATTTTGATCTTTTCTATTAATCTAAAAGTTTCCATTATGGAATTGATTGCCTGCCTCGACCTTTCCATCGGACTTTTTTGAGGATGATGCACCTGCTTTACATATGACATAACTTTGAAATTGGAGCCAGAGAAGATAAAGACAGTTTCGAATTACTTTCGCTATGAAGTTTGTTTCTGAATCTATTTTTTATAGACATGTAAGAAGGAAAAAGCCTTTCCACACAGATATGTGGACGAGACAGGTAATAAACTTGTTACTGCTTTATTTGATAGCACTAGAGACTCCGTCTTTAAGCTTAACCAGAAACTTAGCAAAGTGGCAAAGATTTATTTCTTGTAACTTAGTCAGTGGAAGTTTCGAGTAGCTGCTCGTTTCAATTTATACTTCATGTGGATTCCAAAGTCATTGTCTTTTCCAAACGCTTGCGAATCCGGTTGTTATTACTAGATACAGCAGGGAAACAGTGTCTGAAATTTTTCCAAATCCCTTCAAATGTTCCTTCATTTTATTCTTGACCTTTTCGTAGCAAGATGAATTTCTACTAGGCAATCGTGAAGGGTATCGAAGCACTCAATTTGATTGGAGTTCAGTCAGAGTCCAAAGTGCAAGGCTTTTAATTAACGATTCATACAGTATTGCACATTATGCAGGTTTGCGTTTGGTCCGTGCAGTAATAAATTTAAGCTGTTTACTTTTTAACAATTTTCTGTCAATTGAGCTACAGTCGGAAACCAGTCTTTGCCTAGCAAAAAGTGTAGCTGGTGAGGAAAAGCTAAACATCATACAATATGGGAACAATTCTATCCGTGTTAGTCATTAAAAAACTTTTGAATACTTAGGGTTGTATTACAAAAATTTGCTAATTACTAGGATGACCATTAATAAAATTAACTATTTTCACTCCATCAAAAGATACAGAGGTTTTCATGACCACCTAACATTAAGTTGGTTTAAAAATTACAAGCAACATCGGAGATTTAAGTAACCATCTTGTAGCTGATGTTACAGCCATCAGTTTTTCAATATAAGACCATAGGTGAAGAATTGTGTCGCTAAATACTGTGCGAAGTAGAAAACTGCTTACAAACGGGTCACAGAGATCTCGTTCCACACCCACAACAGTGTGATGCCTAGCAGGCGCGCGACTCGACGAGCAGCAGAGCCGCACGGGCGTCCGTCCGGTTCTGGCGGTACGTGGTACAGCACAACCGGCTGGCCGGGCAGCGTGAGTCGAGGCTCGCCTGGCAGTTATGGTTACGGTCCTGATTGGGCCGCGCAGATTCGGCACACGTCTCTACTCAGGAGACCGCGATTTCGCACTCGACCCTACTCCTGCGGACGGCAACTTGCAGTCCGCCGAACGATGTTACCCAGAGAGCGGAGACCTGCAGCCGGTGAAGCTCGAAGGTGCGTCCCGTCCCGCCACAGTTATGGCGTGTCTGTGCAGAGGAGACTGGTGGTAGTTCCAGCGGGCTGGCTGGCCGCCAATATCCATGTCGTCGTGGTTGGCCTGCAACTTAAACAGTCGTCCTTCTCACGGGTCTAGACGCAGACAGAATGGCGATACGACTGCCTGATTTCAGTCTTCAGGCTCTTATTTTCTTTCCCCTAAATCTCTAACGTAGTTCCTATGGAGGGGACAAGTGGAGTGTTCTTTAATAATCACAACCTCAGCTTTCCTCAGCCCGCTTTGGCCCCTACATACGGGTCAGTAGGTGCTGCTGTTCTTCACAGCATGTCAGTGCCCTGTGTTGCCCTGATTACTTCACATTTGTATACAGTGGTCGCCGGGCTGCGACTACTCGCTTGCGACGGCGTTGTAAGCCTGCCTTGCAACGTCGCTTGGTAAATACCAACACTGCACCTGCCTGCCACCCAATGTGACAATCGGTCCGTTACTACCTTCTAGCCATAGCTGCGCGAAATTTACAAGAATTCCCCAACTCCATGCCTGTACGTATTCGTTGTGCAGCATACTCCCTCCCTTCCGAGAAGATTCATGCCGAAACTTAAACATCATGCTCCCACTCAACTACCTTAACTCTAATAATTTACATATTGAGGACAGTCTCCTGAATTCACCATATAGGACTTACACTCACACTTTACTACTACCATGTATCCCTCATCATACCCTTACACTCTAATTAAGAAAACCTAATTGCTTCCCCGACTAATGCCGGTCAGTCATTCTGCTGCTAACTGGTGTGTTGGCATATCCATAGCCTAAGCCCTCTTGCGTCTTAGCCAGAAACACGGTATGCAAATGCCTGCGAGAAACACGCCACAACCGGCGGCCGATACGCTCACCACTAATACTTTGTTCTCCTGTTCTTCCCGGAAATGGTGTAGATGCTGCCGCATTTGTTCCATCGATATTCCCCTTGCTGGGACTCTATTAATCTGTCCAAGGACTGCAAAAGCTCTGGATTGAGTGTGTCATTTAAATACCTTAAATTTTGGAAGTGTAATATTCTCAGAGATCCTTCTGCCCAATACAAAGTATTCCACGACAGTGTCATAACAATTGAATCTGTAAGCGTAGCTGGAAGATGAAAATCCGTCCCGACTACCTCACAAGTCGTGCCATTAATGATGATTCCGCTTTCAAGCAGTTCTAGTTTTTTCAACCCTACCAGTCTGCCTGCTTCATAGCAATTCCACAATAAAGTGTCTGTCGTGAATGTGGAGTATAACCAATGTGTACCCATCCTCTGGAATTACGTTCAGGCTGGGAGAAGCTGCTTCCCACAACTTGTCCCCAGAAACAAATTCACTTCACATGTCCGCATATCAGTCCATACCTGGACATCTGGGCAAATAACAACCTTCACTTGTAGGCACCTTCCCAAATATGCACTTGACATTACCACGTGAGCCTGCCTAGGAATACTCCCTGTGTTCTCGCCTGCAGCCACTTCCCGACTACCCGTCATTTCACTGGTACAAGTGAATGCTGTAACAGTGAAAGTCCAAGTTTCTCCCCTCAGCAGATACATGGATCGTTACATGCATCCTGGCTCCATCGGTTTCCACCTGGAAGAACTGTGCCAGAATCTCCTGCGATACTTTGGCTATATCTACATCTACATCTACATCTATACTCCGCGAGCCACCTTACGGTGTGTGGCGGAGGGTACTTATTGTACCACTATCTGATCCCCCCTTCCCTGTTCCATTCACGAATTGTGCGTGGGAAGAACGACTGCTTGTAAGTCTCCGTATTTGCTCTAATTTCTCGGATCTTTTCGTTGTGATCATTACGCGAGATATATGTGGGCGGTAGTAATATGTTGCCCATCTCTTCCCGGAATGTGCTCTCTCGTAATTTCGATAATAAACCTCTCCGTATTGCGTAACGCCTTTCTTGAAGTGTCCGCCACTGGAGCTTGTTCAGCATCTCCGTAACGCTCTCGCGCTGACTAAATGTCCCCATGACGAATCGCGCTGCTTTTCGCTGGATCATGTCTATCTCTTCTATTAATCCAACCTGGTAAGGGTCCCATACTGATGAGCAATACTCAAGAATCGGACGAACAAGCGTTTTGTAAGCTACTTCTTTCGTCGATGAGTCACATTTTCTTAGAATTCTTCCTATGAATCTCAACCTGGCGCCTGCTTTTCCCACTATTTGTTTTATGTGATCATTCCACTTCAGATCGCTCCGGATAGTAACTCCTAAGTATTTTACGGTCGTTACCGCTTCCAATGATTTACCACCTATGGCATAATCGTACTGGAATGGATTTCTGCCCCTATGTATGCGCATTATATTACATTTATCTACGTTTAGGGAAAGCTGCCAGCTGTCGCACCATGCATTAATCCTCTGCAGGTCTTCCTGGAGTACGTACGAGTCTTCTGATGTTGCTACTTTCTTGTAGACAACCGTGTCATCTGCAAATAGCCTCACGGAGCTACCGATGTTGTCAACTAAGTCATTTATGTATATTGTAAACAATAAAGGTCCTATCACGCTATATGCTGTAACTCTGCGGGAAACTGCCTTCCTGCCCGCCTCAATCCCATCATGAAATCTCTTGGTGTAACCAATACGGGACTAAGTTGCCTGTTCACTGTATGAAACATCGCCTTCTGTAATATCACCATATCACTCCTAGCATCCACAAGTTGGTCCGCTAGCCTGTGCAGCAACATCGACAAATACAATTTTTGTCCAACGCACTCAATTGCTTCTGCATTTTCTCCAAAACGCTATTCAGCACCTCTGTCGTTTTGCTAGCACACCTGGTTAGCTCTGCTGTTAATTCCCGTACTTGTCTCAGGTCGTTCAACATGCCTTGTTCTATGTTAGATAACGGCGCTGTGTACCACTCCACGGCATCCTTCATACAACTTGCCGTCTGCTGAACCTGAACAACTGTGCTATTTAACAACTGCACTTTCTCTTCATCTGCTGTTCCGAATGTTGTCTTTAACAATTTTCTTCCAGCATTTATCCCGACCCTCTTCCGCCACCTCCTAGCTTGAGGAAAAGTGAACTGCAACTCCTCATACTCTCCCTTTATCTCCCTAAATAAATTATTCCCCTGTGCGTCCTTGTATAATTCCGGAAAGGCGTTCTCCAACCTAAGCACTTCATTCCTAATCTCCCAAGTTTCCGCTCTTAGTTTTAACGTCCGATAGTTTCAAGAATACCACACCCTATTCTAGAGGCTGAGCAACCGCTACCTGCCTCCCTCGCCCTTGCAGACAAGCAGCAACAGCAGGACCATCCTCGTTCCCCAGGACATCCTTACAGACTCGCTAGAACAAAATTACTCTATCACCCATCCCTCCTTCCAAGAACACACAATCAACAAAAAAATCTCTAATAACGACATGAAAAACTAACAACTCTGCAAAAAGCAAAGTATCCCTATGGCAATAAAAATACATACTCCCTGATATACTAAACCAAAGAAAAAAACCACAAATTGCAATTATACAACTAATTCAAGTGACCTTAACATTCATGGCACCTTACGTTGCTCACCAATTCCAAATTCCTTCTTTTTGCACTTTGTAACTGGTTGGTTGCCGACAACTGTGGTATCCCCTCTACTATTCTTTTAAACGGTTTTGTTTGACTGACATGTATATCAGGAGTTTTTGTGTGGAACTGTAACTTCACGTTCTCTGATGAGGTCATTTCCACAACCTGGTACAGTCCCTCATTTTTGTTAAAAATTTCTTCATTTTCCCCTTTGACATATAGGGTTTAGTGAGCATTACCCATTGTCATACAGCATTGCAGCAATTTGACCATGCATTCGTTCAGTTGTTCCTGGCGTTCTAGCGCTTTTGTGTCTGCCTTTTGCACATTCCTCCAAACTTCCCTAATTGTTCTGGCAAACTTCCTCACCGACTCACCGTCTGGTCCTAATTTAGGAACCAAAACGCATTTTTCTGCTGTACCCCACCTCAAACGACGACAGGCCGATTGCAGTATGAACCTTCGAATTAGAGGCACACTCCACATATGATAAATAGGCGTCCCAAATGTCATGCCTGGAAGCTACGTAGTAAATAAACATCTCTGCAGTTGTCTTGTGCACGTGTTCTGCTCTCCCATTGGTCTTCAGATCAAACAGACTTGTCTGTAACTTCCATATATGCATCGTGCAATATAGTTGTTTCATTAAATCTGACAAAAAGACCATAATTATGGTCTTAGACACCCCAAACTTTAAGTTTACTAATTCCTGGGCTACAGTACTAGCTCATTGGCCCAGCATTGGCAGCATTGGCAAAAATCGAGAAAAATGATGGATGATCATACCTATTTCCTGCAGGTGTTTTATTAAATGGGCCCAGGACATCCAAACCTAACATATAAAATGGACTCAACGCCTCTGGTAACCTTTGCAACAGCACCTCTTGGTGCAGAATGTCGTCCCTCTGTGTGCATGGGACACAGTCATTAACATACTGCTCCACGTCATACTTTCTGTTGCTCCAACAAAACTGCTCTGCTACACGTCTGTCCATCACCATGACCTGACAACATATGGTCATGAGACTCCTGCAAAACTTCCTTCCAGAAACCCTCTGGAACCGCCAAATGTCGCCCACACCCCATCGTTATGCGCAACAAACCCTCATGCATAACAAAACTTGGCTGTAACTTAAATGCCTTGTCTGTGCTTGCTACCATCCTTCAATCCTATTCCCTAGCGTACTTAACATTACTACCCTGTGGCTTAACGAATCTGCATTTGCATGTGATCTCCCTGGCTTATGGATTACCTCATACTCGAATTCACAAGCTCAAGTGCCCACTGAGTTAATCTACTAGATGGAACTTTCAAACCAAGCAACCATTTCAATGAGGCATGGTCTGTCACGACCTTAAACTTCCTACCATACAAATAACACCGAAAATACATAATACCATTTATGACTGCCAACATCTCTTTCTCTGTTGTTGAGTAGTGATGCTCAGCTGCCTCATTTGAAGCATCACCTGAAAGGATAATCTCTCTCTCGAAATCTTGAAAAGTCAATACTGGATCTGAAAGTAATATTTCTCTCAATTTTTCAAATGGCTTCTGATAGTCCTGCAACCAATGGAATTTCGTCCTTTCTTCAGTAGCTTGTTCAAGGGTCTGACTACTTTTTCAGAGTTCTTCACAAAACTGTCTATAATAACTACAAAGACCAGTGAGTGATCGTACCTGTTCAGTTGTTTGTGGTGTTGGATAATTTTGAACTGCATCTGTAAAATGAGGGTCAGTCTGTACGCCACGCTCACTAATCACCTGCCCGAGATGGTTTACCTGAGTCTGCGCAAAATGGCACTTGTCCACACTTAACGTCAAACGTGCCGATCATAGCCTACTAAAGACATCCTCTCAATATCTCACATGCTCTGGTAAATCCTTTGAATAGATAGTTATGTCACTGAGGAAGAACAAACACATTGTTTGTTTTAATTCTCTCACTATCTTATCTAACAACTGCTGAAAAGCTGTTGGTATGTCCTTTATTACAAATGGCTTGCATTTGCAATGAAAATGTCCTGCTTTAACGGTAAACGCTGTTTTCGGCCTATCTTCAGGCGTCACCTCCAATTGATGGTATCTGCTCCTGAGGTCCTTAGTTGTAAAGAACTGACACTGACCAAGATTATCGAAAGTTTCCATGATGTTTGGAATTGAATAAGCATCTGGAATGGTTTGTACGTCTAGATATCTGTAGTCACAGCAAAATCTGTATCTGCATGCCTCATCCACCGATTTCTTTGGCACGACGACAATACTTGTGCTCCAGGGCTTATCACACAGTTCTATGATCCCATCCTGTAGTTGGTGTTCAATAAATTCTTTTACCAATGGTTGCAGTTGCTTTGCTATAAGATTACCTCCTCTCTGCCAAAGTTATCCACATTAACAGGAATCATCTGTTTCCCATTAATGTCACTCACAGGCGCTAAACTCCTGCAGAGAAAACAATACGAAATATCCAACTCTTCACTGCTTAAGAGCAGTTCAGATACATATAATGTTTCCCTCAGTAAATCGCTATCCTCTGAAACCCATACTATCTTTTCCATATCTGCTGGTATTTTATCCTGCCGATCGAACTTTACTGAAATTGTATGCAGATTATATGGTCACCTATGATAGGTGAGCCTTACCCCATTGTCTCAGTTGCAACTGTTTCCCCCAGTTGAAACAAAGTCCCCCTGAGCTCCACAGCTGCAAAAAAAGTCTGGCGTGATGTTTGTCTGGAGAGTCTAGCCCGAGAATTAATGAATAAGCATCGTCCGCGCATGGCAGCACCTCCATGCATTCACTGAACTTAGTTTTCTTGACTTAAAACTCCAGTACTGGTGTACCTATTGATCCCACGCTATTATCGCCAACCCCACATACCATGGTGGCCACAGACTCCTCTTCCCTACGAGGTCCAGACTGATACGGACACATTCGCACCTGTGTCCATCAAAAATCTGTTTCCTGCCACCCTCTAAGCCCACTAAGCTGCATTCCGTCTGTGCAATAATTTGTGCCATGTTACAGTCTTTCGGGACTGCTTTCCAATGCTTGAAGTAATCCCGTTTGCATTTACTGGTAGCTTCCCTTGGCAGTGCTTTCAACCCCTTCTGCATCTATGCTGAAGTGCCCGGTGGTCCAATATGCCACACGCATAGCACTCTGGTTGCTTACACTGCTTCGATATATGACCCTCCCGACCACATCTATAACAATTGACTTCAGAAGCGAACATGCGGTGGTCCACTCTGCTTTGCGGCCATATCCACCTCCTCTATAAGTATTGCAAACCTAAGGGCTGACTCTAAGTCCTCTGGGACATTTCAGCGGATATACCACACAAAAAAAATCCACCGCTCTATTTTCTGCCTCTTGTAACACTAACCTATTAGCTTCTGCATTATGGGTCTGTACATATATCTTATCTTTTAGCTTACGGATTCTGTCCAAGAACACTTCCACAGTCTCATTGAGCTGCATCGACAACGTACTTAATTTCTCCCGCAAAAATCACGCATTATTCTGGTTTTGGTACCGCTTGCACAATCGAGCGGCCCACTCCTGGAACGTATGTGATTTACTCACTAACTCGTGGTAGACAACATATGCTTTGGCACCTCCCGCC
Source organism: Schistocerca cancellata (assembly GCF_023864275.1). Lineage (NCBI taxonomy): Eukaryota > Metazoa > Arthropoda > Insecta > Orthoptera > Acrididae > Schistocerca > Schistocerca cancellata. The sequence continues at coordinate 423,086,366 of NC_064633.1, forward strand.
AAATGCAAATTAGCAAGGTAAGGGGTTACTTCATCTGAGCACCATGTGCTTCTGCAGCGACCCTAACATCCTTAACGAAAATGGTCACGTCCTCTGTTGCCTTGCCCGAGAAGGGATCAATCAGTGTGACCTCTGCCAGGTCATACGGGACAAAAGGTACTCCCAATCCAGACTAACTCTCCCATGACTCTGATTGCGACTGATCGTGACTCTCTTTAAGAGCCTCTAACTCACGATTAAGTTCGAAATGTCACTCGCTGAGTTAAAGTGGCAGCTGCACCTGAGGTAGCAGCACATGTTTCCACCATTGTGCGTACTTTGCTTCCACCTCAATTCAATTTTATTTCAAAAGAAAAAACACAAACTCCCCCTTAACCCGTCAAAAAAATTTAATCACTAATTAATTCCTCTGCCGAATCATCGCCCATCTGCACTCAGTACAGCTACTAGACAGATGGCCAGTACGCCTACATACAGAACAAACATCTGCTACAGCTCTGCTATAACGTGACTCGTGCCCAGACAAACAGCAAAATGAACACCTCACTGGCACTAAATTATCATGTCTACCATTGCCTCTAAACACAGATAAGTCCACAGGTTCCTGTGCCTTCATAAAAGTAACTCTAAACGTCTTGCACCCTAGCTCACACAATTAACTCTGACAACTAGAGCATACATCAAAAATCCAAAAATAAAACTCAGACTCATCGCACCACATTGTGTTGAGCTGCTATCACCCAACCTAAATCAAGTGCTGCTGACTCACTCACCACTCACCATAATCAACTCTCTCACTAAAATGTAGTATTGGATGTGGAATGAACACTTTCCAACACAAAGTATTATATTCGAAAGCAAAACGATCGCTTCCTGACACCATACTGTTACAACCCCATGAGCTCATGGGTTATAGTATGTCAGAACGACCGAGAGGTATGGTTTGGGAAAGAGGGGTGACTCACGCCAAAGCACGCAGAGAAACATCGGCAAGTGTGTCACTGACTATTGCATCGAAGGTGCTCAGCCAGCCTTTCACTGATCCCGGTGACGGCGACGAGCAGTGTGGATGTGGGTGTCAGAACCAATACCAATGCCGAAATCTGCCGCATCGGTGTCTGGCCGTCCAGCATTCAGATGGAGCACTCCCACTCTCGCCAGGGCTAAGTGGCCACTGTGTGTGTTGGCTGCTCCAAAAATCCGGGGCATAGCTGACTGCTCACTCAAGCACAGTTCGTGGAACCCAAGCAGATCTCCGAAGGCAAATAGCCGTCGTTGCAGTGAGCCTTAGCAGCTCTGGCAGCTTGACCAGCGACTGTAGATAGCTCTATACCCGGGAAACTATGATATCGCGCCCTGGGCCCGCTTGTGCGGACGGCAGCTTGCAGTCTGCTGGACTAGGTCACCCAGAGATCGGAGGCCAGTAGCCTTCTCGCTCCTTGCACCAGTGCAGCTCCAAGGTGCGGCCCGTCCTGCCACAGCTATGACGCATCCGTTCAGCAGAGGTTGGTGGCAGTTTGATTGGGTCGGCTGGCTGCGGATATCCATCACCAGAGGTCATCGTGGTTGGTGTGCAACTTAAGCAATCATTCTCTCTGGCTCTAGATGCAGACAGATTGGTGTCACAACTGCCTGATTTGCCTCTGGGTTTGCTTATTTATACCTTTTTTCCCCTACGCCTCTGACGTCGTTCCTCTCAAGTGGAGAAGTGAAGTGCTCTTTAACAATTACATTGTCATCTTTCTTCAGCCTGCTTCGTCCCCGAAACAAAGGTCAATAGGCGCTGTTGTAACTGCAACATATGGGTTCTTCACAGCATGTCAGTGCCCTGTGCTGCCCTGTTTACTTCACACTTGTATACAGTGCCGGCCGGACTGTGCCTTCTCGCGTGAGAGCGGCGTTGTAGACCTGCCTTTCAGCATCGGCTCCATAGATCCTGCATATCAGCAGGGGATTGTTCAAGCAGGTGGAGGCTCTGTAAGGGTGTGTGGCGTGTGCAGTTGGAGTGATACGGGACCCTCGATACGTCTCGATACGACTCTGACAGGTGACATGTACGTAAGCATCTTGTATGATCACCTGCATCCATTCATGTCCATTGTGCATTCCAATCGACTTGGGAAATTCCAGCAGGACAATGCGACACCCCAAACGTCCAGAATTGCTACAGAATGGCTCCAGGAACACTCTTCTGAGTTTAAACACAGACATGAACATTATTGAGCATATCTGGGATGTCTTGCAACGTGCTGTTCAGAAGAGATCTCCACCCACTCTTACGGATTTATGGACAGCCCTGCAAGATTCATGGTGTCAATTCCCTCCAGCACTACTTTAGACATTAGTCGAGTCTATGCCACGTCATGTTGCGGCACTTTTGCGTGCTCGCGGAGGCCCTACACAATGTTAGGCAGGTGTACCAGTTTCTTTAGCTCTTCAGTGTACCTCCACGCAGATAACGATCGAATGTACATATCGTGGTGTCACCGCCAGACACCACACTTGCTAGGTGGTAGCCTTTAAATCGGCCGCGGTCCGTTAGTATACGTCGGACCCGCGTGTCGCCACTATCAGTGATTGCAGACCGAGCGCCGCCACACGGCAGGTCTAGAGAGACTCCCTAGCACTCGCCCCAGTTGTACAGCCGACTTTGCTAGCGATGTTTCACTGTCTACATACGCTCTCATTTGCCGAGACGACAGTTTAGCATAGCCTTCAGCTACGTCATTTGCTACGACCTAGCAAGGCACCATATTCAGTTACTATTCTGAACAGATAATATTGTGAATCATGTACCGTCAAGAGCGACGTTCATCATTAATGGATTAAAGTTAAGTATCAAACTAATTACGTCCGCTTTCTGAATTCTAGCTTTGCTAGCGCCACTCGCAACAATTTAAGCTGTACTCTGATTCCTGCCTAACCACACCCTCTGAAATCGCGACATATTCGGAAATAAACAAACATTCGTGACAAGCACGAATATAAATTTCGTTACTGCTTGCTTCTCTTGCTGCAATTTAATCTTACGTTTTTTAATTAGACTGGAGTCACAAAGTCGAGCAAACTCATTCCAGAGAGAGACTGCTTACTCCTAAACAACATCGAACAATACAAAATATAATTCTATTACTATAATAAGGGCGTCCCAGAATCGGTTACAAACGCGAAAATGGAAAAAAAAGAATATAGTGGTATGCGAACCTACTTCCTACGGCTCCGTTATTTGACGTCCTTAACCAGTTATTTTTTTCAAAATTTGATTTAACCCAGTAAAGTGTCACAGTTGCTTCATATTCAGGCTGTCCCAAAAGTTGGTATGTGCTACAGCATCCAAACTTTTAAGATATTCGCAGTATACTTGACGTATGTGACACACTACCTCAAAAAGTTTTGATGCCTGTCAGTCAGTTACAACTTGTGGGTTTTGGTGACAGTTTGTATTCAAGCTCTATCCACGCTCTGCGCAACATATCTGGAACAACTGTGGCAATGGCAGCAACGATTCGGTTCTTTAAATCACTGATGTGGTTGGCAGGCGTTTGGTAGAGTTTGTCCTTGACATATGCCCATAGAAAGAAGTCTAGAAAGAAGCCCACCGCTGTATTGTCAGGCGACCTAGGAGGCCAATGGACTGGACCACCCTAACCAATCCTGCGATGTGGAAACACCTGGTCTAGAACATCTCGTACAGTCTGAGCCCAGTGTGACGGTTCACCATCTTGTTGGAAAACGACTGTGTGTTGGCGGTCAGTCAGTTGTGGTAATGCAAACAGCTCCAGTATACCAAGGCAATTGCTAGAACTTTTTTTTTTCCTGAGAAGAAATGATGGCACAATGCAGTTAACCATCAAACAACACCTCACATTCACTTTCACGCTATTAAGTAGGTCTTCCGTCACAGAATACAGAATGCGTACTGGTTGTTTCCTTATCCGAATAATGCGTTTGTCTCCCTTACCATGCACATGGAATATTGTTTCATCAGAAAATGCTAGGGTCTTTAGAAAATTTCCATCCTTCTCTAAACGTTAAAGACCCACAGTGAATTACACTTTTAGTGACTTGTCGTTTAGTTTCAGTCCATGCAACAGTTGCAATCGGTATGGATTCATCTGTCAGTGTTTCCAAAGGACCTGGTGCGCGGCCTCCCTAGAGATTTGCAACTCATTCGATGCCGTCAAAAAACACTTCTGCGGTGAATACTGAAAAGCCAACCGTAGCCATTCTGCGTCGGCTTCAATTGCTCCAAGTCGTCCAGTACGACGCTTCATATCAACGTTTCCTGTCTGCATAAAATTCCAGTGCCACTGGCGTATCTATGTCCATGATGGTCAGTGTTCCCTATACCATGTTTGGATGTTAATTTGAACATATGTGTCCGATTTGGTCTGAATATACCACTCCACACATTGAGCCTTTCCTTGAACTGCTGTCATTATGCTTCATGCACGACAACCTACATAACACACAAAGCTTTGTGTTTTTGTCTGTCACATAATCCAAATATGGTGTGAATATTTTAATTAGTTTGGATGCTACACCACATTGAATACCTTTTGAGACACACTATGTATGAGAACTGGATATACCCCCTCGTCTGAGGTATCCCTGGAGTTGTGTCATGAGGCAAATTTCGGCTCCTTGTTGCAACTTCCCTCACTTTGAAGTTATGAAACTTGAAATTACAATAAATAATGTGAATGAAGAATGAAAGAGACTCTTTTGTTCTTTTGGTTTCGTTTTTTATTGTTTATAACGATTTTAAAAAATTGTACAAAGTACAGTTACATAAAACTTGCTGCAAATGGGTAGGATTATAAAGTTTCAGATCACTCAGATTATGTAGCAGTATTCTAATCATTAGTTGATAAGGCATAAATACAGCTTTTCTGTTAAAACCATCTGCAAGGAAGAAACAAAACAGCATGTAGTTGCGTATACAATTTATATTTAAAATTATATATAAGCGGAAAGAATGTATATGGGAGAAACAATTCATCGAGTACTTTAAATGCCCGGCTGTCAAAGATAAAACTGACTGCAAGAAAGAGAATGAAACTGCACATTTTTACAGCACCGCACTTTTCTTTTCAGTCTGTTTTAACAGAAAACCTGTACATTGTTGTTTAAAAAAATATGGCGTATGTTTGTCTGAATGTTTATTAGAGTATAGTGTAAAAAACTGAAGATAGTTAAGATATATATGTATATGTACGAGCAACATTCAATAATTAAAGAGACAAATTGGTCTTCGGAGAAAACTGATAGTAGGGCAAGTTTCAAATGGCTCTGAGCACTATGGGACTTAAAATCTGAGGTCATGAGTCCCCTAGAACGTAGAACTACTTAAACCTAACTAACCTAAGGACATCACACACATCCATGCCCGAGGCAGGATTCGAACCTGCGACCGTAGTGGTCACGCGGTTCCAGACTATAGCGCCTAGAACCGCACGGCCACATCGGCCGGCAGGGCAAGTTTGGTACTTTTATGGCTTTAAGTTGGCATCACTGGGATGTATCAACATTGTTTTGTTTATAACCTCAAAGATAAATTTCAAAATGGTGAGTCAGCTTGAAACGTCCACATTAGTTAAACAATGTTCTGTTATCCGTTTTTTAATTGCTGAAGGCGAGAAACCAGTGAATATATACTGTAGAATGTCTAAAGTTTATGGTGAACGTTGTATGAATCGTGCAACTTTTTACTATCTACGCCGAATCGCCGTTGGGGAGTGGGGCAATCTGGACCAACAGTGCCTTGATGAACTTATGGATAGTGTGCCACGACGAATACAGGCATGCATCAATGCAAGAGGACGAGCTACTGGGTGGTACAGGTACCGGTGTGTGCAGCAATCTGGACCACCACCTCTGAAGGTCTCGCTGTATGGTGGTACAACATGCAATGTGTGGTGTTCATGAGCAATATAAAGGGCGGAAATTATGTTTATGTCGATCTCTGTTCCAATTCTCGAGCCTCCTTGTAGACACAAATAGGGAAGATTCAAATGCTGTTCCATTCCTGTATACCATCTAATCAGACGTAGGATGAAAGTATACAGACACTAAAACAAACTACAGCAGGACAGGATTATGTCTTCATTTATGATTGTCTCCTGTTGGAAACGACGACGTCCTCGGAACGAGGATGGAAAACTTTAGACTCAAACTACAAAGTTTCAGGTGAGAGTAGACAGCATGCAAGTTCTGTGTCTTCCAAGATTTTTAGAGCTCTGTTCGGTATAGGAACAACTCGACTTGATAGGATTGCTTCCTCGATAGTTGCTGGTAACGTCACTTGTGGAAAAAGTGGAAGAGATTGCAGAAGAAAACAAAACTTTGCAAAGAAAATAATGTGCTACAATTCATCGAAAATTTTAAGTCTATAGAAACTCACTATAGCGGTAAAAAAGTAAAATGCTATATCTATCTTCAGACTTAAATATCACCAAACTTTTTAAAGTGTCCCTGATTCATTAAAAGTAAAAAAGTGCTTCTTCAGCAACATAGTCTCAAAAAAAGTTATTTAGGGCTTGGCGATCCTGCAGTAGACGTTGGTAGTTACTGCTGTAGAATGAAACATGAAATAAAACTGACTGAAGAGTTTGGCCAAAGACAAATGGCGCGAGCAGAGCTTGCTGCTCATAAAATGAGGGCATAGAAGTTTTAAAAAATTATGAAAGAGAATGTGCCCAATAGCTTGTCTTTATGGGCTGATCTGCAGCAAGTTCAACCTCTGCCAAAACTCGCTGCTGGTGAGGCTTATTATGCACGGCAACTGTCATATTATGCTTTCTGTGTTACGGATACTGACAATAAGTCTCCAAACTTTTACTGATGGATTGAAGATCAGGCCGGTAGAGGTTCAAATTAAGTAGCTTCAGCCTCCATAGTCGTTCTGAGTAAGCATACGTATGTTATACACATTTTAAAAAATATAGCCATGTCTGTTTAATGGAGTTTTAGGAAAAAATTTGAAGTAAATTGGTCAAGATTGTTTCGATATTTTTGCTAACAATGCTTCTCCTTTATATAGAGTATGTATATATATGACAATAGAAATTATGTAGCCTATGTCTGTCCAAACATTTATTAGAGTTTTGTCCAAAAATTTGAAGCAAATCGGTCAAGAACGTTTTTCGAAAGTTTTCCTAATAACATTTCTTCTTTATACCGTGTTACAAATATATTCATATTTATACCATGTATGTTTAAAACTATTTAGTTTATGTCTCTAAACGTTTTACACACACACACACACACACACACACACACACACATATATATATAATGTAGCCTATATCCACCTGACTTATCACTAGAGTAACATGTAAAAATGTTAAGTAAAAATTGCCCAAGAACTGCATTTTATGATTTTTGGTAACAAATTTAAACAACTTGTCTTTATACAGTAGTATAGACAGAGGTTTTTAGTTTTTTGAATACTGTGTGGTAAGTGTATCAACTCTGATCGTAAATTAGTTCCAACGTATTTGAATGCCTGACCTTACAGGGAAACGACTCATACCAGAGTAACAATTTGTCCAATGCCCTGCTATTATAATTAAAATCGACTGTGAGAAAAAGAAAACGAAACCAGAATTTGTAAATAATCATGTACTCAACAAGACTGTCGCATTTCAATCTTTAATACGGGAATCTGTAAGAAATTGTCCACTGGGTAATTTATTGCGCGATAGACTTGTACAATTCAAATGAAATGTTTTGAGAATGAATGCTTATTTCCCATAATAATTGTTAATTTGTTGTAGTTTGTGGTGCTGTGCAGTCTTCTTCGTTCCTGTCCCTTTTTGAGAATTACTGTATGTCACTTTAACAGGCTGATGGAAGTTTTTTTCATGATATCATGGCTCATTTCATTTTTCAAGCTTCAGCGGTCGATATGGTATCCTTATAGACACATAGTGTTGTGTCTTTGCCCATGGTCGATGAATATGGTCCAGTTATGAAGTTCATTACAGATCTGACTTTCATTTACGAGTATAGTGCATGCGCATCATTCGTAATCACAGTGTATAAGTGTCAGAGGTTTTAAATTTGCTACTGATTCCTGTCGTTTGTTTTGGAATGAGAACTATTGTTCCTTCCCGCAAGTTATAAGGGATTTCGTTATGAGAGCTCATCAGTTCGTTACACACGCACATTAGCTTTTCTGTCATTTGTTTTCCAAATGTTTAGTGCAGCAGTGAATGGGATGCTGTCAGGTCCTGGCGACTTGTTTTGCTGGTTTCATTTTATAGCATCCTCTTCTCTTCTTCCGGCATCTCCATTAAGAGGCTGTTGAGTTCTTCCAGGTCGAGTCCTCCTGTCAGTTCTGTTAATAGGTCATTCAGAGCCGTTATGTTAGTTACTGTATTAGAAAATAACTATTTAAGGTGGGTGCGTATTTCTTGCTTCATCTCATGCTGCTTCGTCGGGAGATCTTCACTGGTTTATTATTTTTTCCTGCCTCGCACTTGCTTTCACGTATCGCATAGTATAGTGATGGTTGTTCTCCTGGTACTGCACTTTGATGTCGGGTTCTAATTTTGCAGCCTTCAAGCTGTTTCCGTTTTAACGATGAGATTTTTTGTTGACACGTAGTTGTTAATTACTGATGCTTCAAGTTCCTATAGGTCTCTTAAGCATTGAAAGTAAAATTCAGTTCTTAGTTTGTGCCAATTGTTTCTCTCCCGGGAATAATTTATCATCTGTTTTCTTATGGTGGGTTTGGGCATTTCGTCCACCATGTGATTGCCGAGTCGTATGAAGGTAATTTTTTCTCTCACTTTTTCCACGTATTGTTGGAAGCTCCATGGTATCAGGATCCGACCTCTGCAGTTCTCTTCCTCTCTTCTTTCTTAAGTTCGTGTTGCATGTGTAAGCTTTGCTGTCTGAAAATACGGTGGGCCATATTTCAGTTTGCAGGATGTGTTTTTTTCAGCTTGGCTGTTATGTAAACCCTATCATACAACTCGCTGAATGAGTCATTCACTACACCACGGTGAACGCACTCAATTTTCAACAACAGTATCGGTCGTCTTAGGTTCCCCTGAAGACTTTTTTAGCCAATGCGTCATTAGCTGACGTTTCATTACAAGAAATCGTACCAAGAATGACGTCTTTGTGATAAACCTTCAATGTGCCATTGCCTTCAAACGGCATATTGTCATACTTGTACCAACAAAACAAGCAAATGCGAAGAAATTTAATATGGCATCAATTCACAGAAAGCCGAGCACGACACTTTGTCGATTGCTACCGAGTTTCGTGATCACGTCGAGTGACATCATTTTGATGTCACTTCCACTCAAGCACCAGGTTGTCCCGTAGAGGAAGAGAGTAAGTGTCCATTTTTTGAGGAAGGGTTTGATTCTGCCATTAGTAAGAAGCACAAGCAAATGATCTATAGTTGCTATAGTATCAGTATGAAGAATTAATCGGACCTAACTGATATTAATTAAGACTGATTAAATCGATGAATACTGAAACACTTTTCTGCGAATATTGGAAAAGGAATAAACGAGAAGGTATATAAAATGGTTTATTATTGTTTTCTGAACAATATTAATCAAATTTAACGTTCTGTTTCCCGATTCTGCCTCAACTCTGCAGTCTAAATTATTATTACTTTTAAATAAGGTCTGCTCCATCTTTAATTGCCTTTCCTGGCGTGGGGCTTATAGTTCCGATTTGCTAATAAAAACCTGATAGTAAATGATTGGGTCACGAAATAAGCAGACGTTATTACAGCTGTAATGAAAATGAAAATGTTTGTTACACTTGCACAAATCATGGCTATTATTCATAAAAGATTCCACAAATTCTTTCATAACTGTTACTTAAAATACCTCAAACGTAACTCACTTTCTCCCAAGCTTGCCACCAAATGCAAGAGAGAAGAAAGACTGCATAAAAATGCAAAGAACTCAATCATTTACATCTCTGGTAAAGATCTTATTTAAATCAACAAATTTATTTTAACGACATTCAGTGAAAATAAATTTAAGTTTTTCGTGTTAAAGTATCGGAATTATCCTAATCACATAAACAGTCATGTTTGAAATAATAAATTTTAGTACTCATACTTTTACATGACCGTTTTCACTTACAAATGAAAATATCGGTACCCGTTGCTAATTAAGAGTTCATAACGTATATTACGCTTGACTGCATCACATCCTGCATGCTATTATGATATCATTTTCCATCTTTCGCTAGGTCGTCGTCTTGGTCTTGTAAGCTACCTATCTTCTGTTTAAATTCTGATTACATGCAAATATATATCTTGAAAAATGTCTTGAATGAATGTCCCCGTCTTAGTAGAGTTTTATACCCATGAAATTATTTTATAGCGCTATCTGAATGCAAATTAAAAGGAATCGAACATGTTGAAAGGTAAGTACTGTGCGTAACGAAATAGTAGGGGGCATGAATGAACATTTGAATGAATTCTGTGGTCATACTACCTTGTAGTAACTCCATAAGGTGATCCCAACAACGTGCTTGTAACCTACACTGTGAGAAAGTAACATGCTATGAGTATGCGTGGACCAATCTGTTAATCTAACTCTCCCTATTTAGAGCCCTGAAATCTAAAGACGTGCAGAGATCACATCTTACATATGGCGATGTGCCGCCAACAGTCTCTGCATCTCCAGATGATTATTTACCTTCTTATCTGAAAAGCATGCAAAGAAACAACTGAATCGTACTGCCGATTGAAGTTTTTAGAAACATACATATTTAGTGTAACAGTTGTTCACCAAGACTGGCCTCCCGGCCGTAGGCAAAGAGTCTGAAAAATTCCGTGTCGTCATTTGACGTATGTTGCAAAGTGCACACACTACTGTCCAAATAGTAGAACCTCTAAACAGCAGCATGTGGTTACTAATAAAACTCATAAATTTTGATTGAATTAATTATTATTCCATCTAAAGCATCGATATTGCTATGGTAAAGAAAGCGCCCTTGAATGAAACACGTGGTGTAATAGATCATTACAAAAAAAAAAAAAAAAAAAAAAAAAAAAAAAAAAAAAACCTGAACAAATGAGTTCCATATTGAGTAGAAACTAGTGAAAAACCTTTTACTAGACGAGGTTGTGATGTATTCAACGGCCCTAGTATTTAGATAGAATAATATAAACCTGATTCTGTACCATACCTCGAAAACTGACCGCCTCACTAGACAATGAACGTTAAGTTTGAACATCGATGAATACCCATTAAAGATCTGGAAATGCTGTAAATAATAACACGTGAAGCTGTCCGACGCGAGCCAGAATCTCACGAAACATTGATAACACGTAATCTGAGAATGATCGATATAAAGCGACCTCAATGCAACTTAGTACATTACTGGCAGCGGCACTGCAGTAGGAAAGCGCCGACAGGAAAGGCGAGAAAAGGAAACACTAGATTCCGCTCGCACTGTGCCCTCAAACGGACACTTCCCAGTGAAACGCACGGTCGGGCTCGCTACCCAGTGGTTAGCTCAACAGCTCGACAAAGTATTCCACTTGAGATATTATAACGCATATCTTATGAAAAGTAAGAAAGCAGGCTCTTGGCCCTGATTAAAGTGTTTGTGAACTTCAGCCGGAATAAATGGACGGTGAAGATCAATACTTGTAAAAAAGTAAAAGTATTTTTTAAACCAATCTTTATAACTCGTTGACGTTGTTTTGATCTTTGTTTTATGAAAGCACAATTATCTTATATGTGCAAAAAAGGTTCTGTTTTTGCCTCCCTGTTACTCTCTTGGCAGAGGCACGAAACAGTTAAATCGTCAATGTGAAGGTGCGAGGATTACAGTAAACTGGCAGTGGTGCACCGGAAAAGAGCTACAAGACTCCCAGGGGGAGTTCCATACGTTGACTGTAGGCGCGTTACTCGCTCAGGGCGAAGTCGGCATTTCTTTAGTATTATTATTTAGTATTTAGTAATGAATAGTGACACAATTTCTCTGTTAAATCGTCAATGTGAGGGTGCGAGGGATACAGTAAACTGGCAGTGGTGCACCAAAATAAAGCTACAAGACTTGCAGTATTTTTACCAATAATAATTGGACAATTTATTTAAAAACTTGTTTTAATTTGTAAAATGATCTACCTTTCAATTCTCCTGTTTTATCTGTATTAATTAAGTAATTTTTTGCTATTTAATTAAGTAAAGTTTTGTTATTCAACTTCAGTTACGTGTGACTTGCTTGGTGACGCAACGTCTGAGCGTCATGAGTCCTCTGTCGTTAATTCTTTACCATATGAAAGTCGAGCCTGCATCTTTTCGCGAAGTCTCATTAACTTTATGGTTGTTCGTCACAAGCGGGTCGTTAACCAAGAATCACCATTTTGGTCTGGATTTAAATTCTATGTCTTGCGGTAAAAACCATTAAGTCTGACTTTGTTAGACGAAAAGAACTCAGCATTATTATAAAGTCAACAGGAAATGAAAATGATTATGCTCTCTCTTTTTAACCGGCCCTGAAGAGGATTCTCTTTCTTTAAAGCCTTACGATACATTCCAACAGAAAATCTCATCTACTGGCGTACGTCTAAATAAGTTCAAAATCCCTTTAAGTTCGTAAAACACTGTGTTATAGCTCTCGCAGGATACGGTGCTCGATGCACAGTGACCAGTTTTCGTTCAAAGTGCTGGGCGAGTTCATTCGTTTGTTCAGAAGGGAAGCAGATAGGTGTTTTCTGTCTTTCGGCCGGTCAACGAGGACAGAATCGAGGCGCACAATCTTTCTCAAACGATTTTACAGAAACTATTCGGTAAAAAAAATTCATTTTTGCTTTACTTATAGCTGTATATATCAGGTCCATGATGATGCGCCCATCATTTTGTTAACGGTTATAGTTATTGTGATATTTACGTGAAAGTAAGACACTGCACGATAATCGGAAAAGTGTGCAATGAAAAATAGGGGTCGCTATGATTTTGCGTTTGGTGCATATTACATAATATGTTGCTGCGTATGAAATTTAGGTAACATATTGAATTTTTCTTTACACTGGGCACAAAGCTTGGGAGAAAACTGATCTGATTTAGTGCACTCATTTGCGACCGCGCAGCGCCGCGCCGACGACATGCCAGAGTCAATTATCCACTATATTCCTCATATTTCATAAATGGTTTCAGATATCGAAATGAGATTTTTGGCAAATGATAGCACGCAAAAGGGAGAGTATTTTCTGTATCGTTATCACGTAAAACTTCCTTATCTACCTTGTTATTCCAGTAACTACAGACTTTTTCAGTGAAAGAATATAATTTTTTAGGGCCATCAATGGCTGGTGAAACGAGGGATGCTACAAGTTTTGGAACAACATAGATGAAGACATTACATGTTTTCCTTTTTTTTTTTTTTTGCACCAACGATGTCCTTTTTCATAAGGTACTGACTTTACTTTTCCTGAGTTCCTCACTTAATAAACTTAATAAACCACTGTTTCCCAATTTTCTCGCAACTGTCCCTGCACAACGTTTGAAAACCCCGCTGTGTTTTGGCAAAAGAAACAAATTCTGACATGGCAAAAAGAGAAATGCGTAGGTTTTACTCCAGATTCCCCACTCGTGACGCTTCTCTAAAAGCTACAAATGGTGAACAAGCCAGGTGAAAATAAATCGTGCATTTTCGGCGGAATTCATCTTAGATTCTAACGAAAGCAGATGTGACAGATCTGTCTGAATGGTCACCATGCAAGTGTAGGCGTGGAGGGGCCTCACTTATTATTTACAAAAAATTTGAGCATAGCCTTCAGTTTAGAACGATAGCGCTGTGAGCGATTCAATTCTGAATCAATTAATGTCAACACTGCCACCGCAGTTCAATCAGGAGTCACAGGGCCTTATTACTTTCTTTGCGTTATCCGATATTGCGGCAGTTTTGCACTCTCTGTTGATCTGTTAGTCAATTAGCAGGGGTGAACACACGCCAAAACCAGATAAGTGACGGGTGAGGTGTTACACATGTTTGGAATTTTAGAATTCGCGGAACAAGTATCAGTTCTAAAAGCTGTTGTTGTGATAAGCGGTTTTCAGTGTTGGCTTTTCTCTTGGAATCCATCAAAAACGTTTTCGGATTTGCGGCGGATCTGCAGTCTATTTCATGCAATGATCAAACGAATTTGGTTCGCGTTTTAAAGTTTTGTTAATTGTCCCACGTTTTTAACAAGATTTTGGGTAGATGTTTTTAATGTGTCAACAGGATGGCTGGCTCACCCAAGTTTTTTGTAAGTGGTCAGCCAGTCACATTTCCCTGTGCTGTTCTTTTAGCTCTTCTGTGTTTTGTTTTCCCTCTGTTTTAATTTCTTGATTAGCTATCTTGCCTCCTCATTGGTTTTAATGCATGTGGGAGTGCCTGTGCCATAGAGTAATTGTGTGGTCATTTCGTGTGCATGCGTGTACGACAGTTTTCGTTCTTATCCACATTTGTTTATTTTAATCATTGTTAGGGCGCTGATAACCTCGCCGTTGGGCGCCCATTAGATCCCCAAACCACACACACACACACACTCTTCCATCAGTTCATCTAGTTAAATTTTTTGGCGACCTCAGTTTTATCTCGATTAGTCATAATTGCGTCTACCAACCCAGTGTGTTCTCTGATGCTTTCGTTTCTTTCCCTGCCCCTCCAAGTAATTCCCAACACACGTCTCTCCATTCCTCGCAGCTTGCAGCTTTTGAGTGGTTTACACACTTAATTCCACGTCTCACCATTACAAAACAAGATTGGCTAATGTAGCATTAATTTTATTAAGAAATAACGTAAACCTCTATATTATCTCTAAGTAGGCGTATATATCTATATATATAGCTTCGTATCGTTTGAGTTCTATTGAATTTGTATAAAGTGACACTCGTAACGATGTAAACTTATGAAGTGGCAGACTTCAGTCAACAGTCGCAAGGCAAGTATGATATTTATTGAACAAAACTTCTCAAGGCCTTACGGTGCACTTCATCGACAGCAAACGTGTCTCCTTTTATGCCAACTTGTTAATAGTAAACCATCTACATGATTTTCAGCTTCAGCTCTCAATTTGTCATTACCATAGGAGGTACCAGGAGGCTGAACTGGAAGAAGTTCAGCTCAGGTTAGGCAAGCGTTAAAAACGACTCGCTATCGAAACTATTCTCCAAGATATAACGATCCTTCGATGGATAGATTTTGGTCCTATATTTTCTCCTATGAAACAAACTCATTGAAACCACATCATTAAGATGATGGAAATTACAGTAAATGAGATAAAGGGGAAGAAGAATTAATTCTGGTAAGTTGACAAGATAGTTTCATGGCGAAGGATTCGGAAAGTGTAGACCATAAGAAAAACATAAATAAATGAACACGGTGTTAAATCTGTGTGTTGCACAGATTTTTTACGTGACTGTGTAGAGTCTAAGAGTGTGCCATGCAGTAGGTGTGTGAAAACAGAAATTTCTGTCTATAATTTCATTGGTACTTCTCTATGATTAACTACACGGTTCATTTTATTATCCTTGTCTTTAAATTACAGCGTCGGTTTCAGATGGTAGGTAATCCAAAATCCGCTCACAGACCTGATTAAATCACTTGTGACACTTTGGCAGCGAAGTGAAAATATATCGCTATTACATCCGATTATCCAATAATGGAACGCCGGAGTGCCTTTCATGTCAGTGCGAACTAAGCTGTCACTTTTTATCATTTGATTGTCCGAAACAGTCTTTGATGAATGTGCCTTAATAATTCATCCGATTTCGATTAACCAGAAAGTCTGATTCTGTCCTAAATGTGCCTGTTTTCAGATGCGCCTAAGGATAACAAAGAACGATAAGGAATGCTCTGTGATCGTAAATACCTTACGATCGGAGTTATCGATTCAATGATGAAAAGGAGAGAAAACTAAGAAATATTACAGTTAATGCAGCGCCGACAGAAAGACAGGCACACGAATATCAAAGCGCAAGTGTTATGGTTGTTAAGGGAGAGGTATCTTGTGTACAACAATTCATTTCTATGCACAGGTGCTCAATGACGTAATTCTACGTCATTTTCGAACCTTTTGGTCACTGAACAGCGAATAATGAATGGAGGACAATAATCTGGTAAAAGAAAGTATTAATAATTTTTAGTCCATCTTGGGCTTGAATTAATCTGAAAACAACGGGAAGTCATACAAGAAGGGTTATCATTTAACTAAAATTTCTAACTAATGAGACATGCCGAGAGAGGCTAAAAAAGACCTTCTTTGACTGCAAACTTTATTTACCGTATGCATTTAACTTGCCACAGGGATGAAGCTGATGCCATACTACTGCACAGCTACTTACATTCAATGTAAGATAGGACAACACAGCAGTGTCTCCACATGTGTTATCTTGTTAGCAGTAAACCATCTACATCAAATTCGGCTTCAATTCTCAATTTGTCAATAGCATAGGAGGTACCAGTGCAATGATATCTTTATTACAGAGATGTAGATTCTAATATGGAAGTGGGGTGATGCAGACATTATCATTGGCATAGCTCCAAAGAAAACAAATGGGATTTTATCAAGAGTCAGTGCAGACTAAGACATTGACAAAGTAAGATAAAGGTGTCAAGACAGACATGAGACTCCACTTCAAAGAAGCAGTTCATTATTCTTTCTTTTAGTAATCGGTCTCTAACTGGTTTGATATATCACAACGCGAATAGCTCTCCAGTCCCAACAACCTTTTCATCTCAGAGTAGCACTTGCAACCTACGCCCTCAATTATTTGCTGGATGTATTCCAGCCTCTGTCTTCCTCTACAATTTTTACCCTCTACAGTTTCCTCAAGGGCTATGGAGGTTAATCTCTGGTGCCTTAACAAAAGTCCTATCATCAACTACTTTAAAAAAAGCATATGGAAGACATCCAGAGAAGGTCAGCATACAATGAAGATGTGACAAGGACACCATTAGTGAAATAAAATGGTCCAATAATCTTGTCTTTTCAGCGTATTCACCAGATTTCTCCTCTGGGCAGTCTCTCTATAAGCTAAGAAACCTTTAATACTTTATTTGATGGTCGCTCAGATCGTTAATTCACGTGAACGGTGCCTATACCGCGTTTCGTTCACAGATCTGTATACCGTTCCGCTGGAAAGTTCCTCAACAACATCAGTAGTGAGAAGTGTATCGTAGTTTTGCAGATGAACAAAATGTTGATAACAGATGACATACTGTCATGAGAAATGAGGCAACTGTGTATTTAAAAATATGTTTATTTAACAGTCTCTGTTCCAAATTGTCACATATGATTAATAGTTTCGATCGATTATTTTTAGATCTTTAAATTAATTAGTAATGAATTACTAATGAAATCGACCCGGACCCGGAGGTGGCGGGCCATTGTGTG
This sequence comes from Schistocerca cancellata, assembly GCF_023864275.1. Classification (NCBI taxonomy): domain Eukaryota; kingdom Metazoa; phylum Arthropoda; class Insecta; order Orthoptera; family Acrididae; genus Schistocerca; species Schistocerca cancellata. Next base: position 423,103,743 of record NC_064633.1, read on the forward strand.
CGGAGGGTCGTGGTGAGGATGCAGGCTGGCTGCAGCTCTTTAAAACGATACTAGCAAGTCCATCACTTTTTATTGAGACCCAAGCAGCTACACTCAGATGCTGTAGTGTAGTGGTCATGCCCCTTAGGATACATGGTGAAATAGGCGCACATGGTGTGGAGTCAGTTGGTGAATAGCTGCCAGTAGGCAAGTCCTGATGTGCAGTATGTGCCCCGGAATGCTGACGCCTGCAGCCTGATCGTGACACACATCCGAATCAGGCATCAGTGGCATCAGAGGCGAGAAAGACGACCGGAACCCTTGCAGAGGATGTCAGCCTACTGGCTGGAGTCTTGCATCTGCGGTTGGTGGCTCGAAGCACCAAGATGCCTGACCGCACCAGCGTACAAAGGAGAGTAGCTTTACCGCCCTGGTCACGACCCACTGCACCTGGAGAGGAGTCCAGTTGCTTCTGGGGCAAGTATGGGCTGGCCCACGAATGTGGCGGTGGATGGCGCCATGGTAGCAGCCAGCCGGGCCCGTGGTGTGCCGGTGCCTGCCATAGTCTCCTCCTCATAGGCAGTCTTCCGGACTGTGAACATCTCTGCTAAAAAGTCGCAGCCACTTATACGAGAAAGGGTCGTAATCAGTCCTCCTACAGAACTAGTGCTACGGAAAACTTCTGCGCTTCTGAATTTCTCCTCCTTACCACAAGAGATCATTAAGAGGTTAAGACCACATGGTTGTGTGCCAACAAGACTTATGGTCCTCCAAAGATTCTTAAGGGTAGTGTTCCATTACGTCCAATAGTGAGCGACGTCGGAACTCCTAAATATGATTTAGCCAAGCATCTCGCTTTTTGCTGAGACTGTTGGTGATCAAATGCTCACATCGCATCCTTAACTCAGCTCACTTTATTAGTAGACTGGGAGCTCTCCATCTAAGCTGTTATGACCGTCTGGTTAGTTTTGATGTGGTGTCACTTTTTACAAAGATTCCTCTCGCAGATTCTTTGCTACTAATTGACAAAAAGTTTCAGGTGGACATCACTGCTTTGTTTCGACATGCTCTATACTCAGTCTATTTTATGTTCAGCCAAGAATATTTTGAACACACTGATGACATCGCCTTGGGCAGCCCCTTGTCTCCCCTTGGTAGCCAACCTTTTTGTGGATGGTTTCGAGAAGAGCACTTGAATCATCTACCCTTAACCTATTGTATTTTGAAGATATGTGGACGAGTTTTTCATAGTTTGGCCTCAAGGAGAATTTAAATTGATAGAGTTTTTTCATCACCTCAGCTCCTTCATGTAAACATTCTGTTCGCTGAGGAAATAAAGAAAAATGATGCTTCGCCTTTCTAGGATGTCTTGGCTACGCGAAATAATGATGGCTCTCTAGGCTATTCAGTTTATCGTAAGCCCACTAATACTGATTTGTATTTGCAAGTGTCAAGTTGTCATCAAGCGTCGCAAGCCATGAGCGTGCTTAAAACACTCACACTGCTTCAGGTCAAGATAGCTCTTTAGGCATAAAGAGCTCGCCCACCTAAAAAAAATGGGTATTCCACCCAGCAGATTAACAGGACACTGTCATTTAAAACGAAGACTCTGGAAGAGAATACAGAGGAGAACATGGTGGGAAAATCTGTAATTTTTCTTCTTCTTGTGGGCAACATTTCGTTTAAAATAGCAAAAATTCCTCTGTAAATTTTAGGTGAAAGTGATTTTGCGCCCACCAGCTAACATTGCAGTCCTTTTGGGATCAGTGAAAGGGGCTTGCTACTGCGGAAGGCCAGAAGTTACAAAACACCTTATCAATGTGGTAGGGCTTACATAGGAAAGACCATACGCGCTCTCAAAGAACGTGTAAGTATGCTGTTTAGGTTTACTTATTGGTACCGCCACGTAGCGCTCTGTATGAAAATCACTGGCTGCGTTGTGTGCAATTTGTGGCTAGTTTGCATTGTTGTCTGCCATTGTAGTGTTGGGCCGCTGCATGTTAACAGCGCGTAGCGTTGCGCAGTTGGAGGCGAGCCGCCAGCAGTGGTGGATGTGGGGAAGTGAGATGGCGGATTTTTGAGAATGGATAATCTGGAGGTGTGTCCATCAGAAACAGTACATTTGTAAGAATGGATGTCATGAACTGCTATATATATTATGACTATTAAGGTAAATACATTGTTTGTTCTCTATCAAAATCTTTCTTTTGCTAACTGTGCCTATCATTAGTTAGTGCCTTCAGTAGTTTGAATCTTTTATTTAGCTGGCAATAGTGGCGCTCGCTGTATTGCAGTAGTTCGAGTAACGAAGATTTTTGTGAGGTAAGTGATTTGTGTAACGTATAGGTTAATTTAGTCAGGGCCATTCTCTTGTAGGGATTATTTAAAGTCAGATTGCGTTGCGCTAAAAAAAATATTGTGTGTCAGTTTAACCACAGTCATGTATAATTTTTCTAAGGGGACGTTTCATATGTCGACCCTTAGCCGAGGATACCTCACTGGAATCTTCTGATTTTTTCTTGTAGTTTGTGCAATTAGTGCAGCCTTTGTTTATTGCTAGCGTGTAATTTAGAGAGAATTTCCTTTGTAGTTGTAGTTTTTCATTCTTGTACATAAACCAGTTGTGGCATTCATGTAAATTTGCACCAAGTATTTCGCAGCTGCGCTTGCAATTAACGAAATATTATTTTCAATGCTATGTTAATGTGTTTTCTTACTTTGCTCTTCAAATTGTGGTTTTCTGTGTTGTTGTGTGAAATATTGTGACAATAATGGCGTGTGAAAAACGTAATACTAGGCTCCAAAGTAAACTCAGAAATGACAGTGAAGACGAAAGCAGTGTGTTAGCGCCGCCGAGTAATGAATTAACTAATGTTCAAAGTAGTAATTTGGTAATTGTGCATAGGGAAATGGAGCGGTCTGCAAATAATGGTGTAAGCAGTGAGACAATTAGTGAACAGGGAAGCATTATCGATCGATCGGTCGGCAACAGCTCGCCTCAGGAATCCAAAATGGCAGGACACAATCTTGCAAATACTGTAGATTCAGGTTTTGCGTCCTCACCGTTTTCTCAGATAAGTCAAGACACATTTTCCGCTTGTCAAAATGTGAATGTTGCCGGTGCAAAAGCACTGCCGAAAAGCATAGAGGAACAGATTCCAGACACTAATACATTATTATTGCAATTAATGCAACAAATGAAACAAAATCAGAGACAAACACAGCAACAGTTAGACACAACAAAAGCTTCAAAAGTTAGACACAATGGAACAAAAGCTTCAAAAGTTAGACTCGGTTGAAAATACGTTTCAACAAACACGTGAAGACTTAACTACTGAGTTACATAAAATCGAATCGAAATGTCAAAAAGTCTGTGATGACGTAAAAACACAAATTTGTGAGCATTTCCAACCTATTTTTTCGCGGCATGAAAATACATTACAGAATCACGAATTAGCCATAAAAGAACTGCAAACTATTGTTCATGAAAGTCATGAGACCTTGCAAGCTAAAATTGACTCAGTTGCATCTACCGATTCGGTTACGCAACTTGCAAAAACTCAGGAAAACTTGAAGGACACAGTAGATACGATTTCAACACAAATGGACACTCTGAAATTTGGTTAAGAAAAACACTGAGGAAATAAGTACACTATCGGAGAAAGTAGCCGAACTTTCGGATCATTTCACTAACTTATCTGCAATGGTAGATGATGATCTGAATGACACAAGACCTGTAGCCATCACTGACACAGAAGAGTATGAACAAATTAAGAAATTGAAACAAAATCAGAATCAAATTAATACGTAACACAAAAGAGAAATCCGGGAAGTACAAGAGCAGTTGGCACAAGTAATACAAAAATTACATATTTCAGAGGACACTCGTGCACCAACACGGGAAGAGGGACTTAGAAATACGGAAAAACCACAAAATAATAACACAGGGTATTTCGGAAATTATGAAAGAAATTGGCAAGATGCACCGAATTTTGAGATGGAACCGCCGACACGACGTAACAATGACCGATATGCTACTCGCTGACACGATGATTTTGACTATAAGCTGTTCATTACTACACGTAAATTCAAAACATTTAAGAATTCTGGCAACGACATTCATCCACAAGCGTGGCTTCATCAGTTCTCTCATTGTTTTCCTCCCAACTGGTCATCAGAGCACAGATTAGAATTTATGTGTGGCTACTTATAGAATGAACCAGCTGAAAGAATGCGATCGGTCATTCACGATTGTCACAGTGAAGGAGAATTTTATAATGCCTTCCTCTCAACATATTGGTCTCAAGCCACACAAGACCGAGTAAAACATATCATCATAATGATGAAACATTTCAAACAATCTGAATTTTCCAGTCTTGTGAAATATTTTGAAGACATGTTGCACAAGAATCAGTACCTGTCAAACCCATACAGCCCCTCACAACTCATCCGCATTTGCTTAATCAAACTACCTGAACATTTATGACATATTATTTTGGCAGGACGTTGCAAAGACGACATTGAAGCTTTTCAGGGACTCTTACAAGAATTGGAAATTTACACTGACAATCGCGGGACGCGAAAACAGGAATACAACAATTACAGGTCATATCCATCACAATTCCGCGATGACAGAAATAATAACTGGACACGACAAGGCTATTCTCACAACACAAATCGTGAACAAAACAGACACCACCCATATGACAACCACTGGCAGAGTAATAGTTACAGAGAAAGATCGCATTTCCGTAGTCATGATTGCAACAAAGACAATCGTAGAAACAGACAATATGGCAACCAGAACTATTATTAGCACGGGAGACAGAATAACTTCAGTCGCAACGGTCCACTGTGCAGTGATAATTCAGGGAGAAATTCTCCACCACTTAACTGACAAGAAAGAAACTACAGGAACTACCGACATGACGACAGACGGTATAATCGGAATGACAGACTTCAATTGCATCAGAACTGGCGAGATTCAAACAGATTAGGGCACTCTCGACAAGGTGAATTTGTAGAAGTTAGGTCTCCTAATCCTAATAACAACGCGCGCCAACAAAGAAACAGACAATGACCCGCACCGCAGGCAGCCACGTGCGCCGGCTGGCTCAGAGAAAAATAACAGACGCTAACCTTGAGAAAAATTTTAGCATTCCTTACCAACGTATACAACATGATAATTACTTTGAAGTTGAAAATATGCGTACTAGGAAGAGTAAAGGTTTACACCACACTTCACATGTAAAACCGTTTATTGAAAGATAATCTGTTTTTTACTTAGTCTTTGCCATAAAACTTTTCACTTCATGCTACTAGTACAATTTGTCACACTGAGAAACTGTGAACATGCAACAATGTTTTGAAGTTAACTATCCAGCCTAGAACCTAGGGAACATTTTTAAACAGAAATTACGAATGCATTGTTATAGTGAACAGATGACACAGTGTTGTTATTTGTACATTCTTTCTTGTTAGTTGCATGATTACGGAACGACTATCAGGCTTACATACTTAGAACATATACTGCTAATGAGATTTTAATGCAACATTTTGGTTTACTTGAAAAGACATTCCTTATTTGAAGCAGCTTCTGTGAGATTAAAGATGACTTAGTATTTGATTTCTTTGACAGCTACGATTATATCACAACGCTACTAATGTGTGACACAATTTACATTGTTGCTTTTGCGGTGTATCTGTTTTATATCTGCACAGTTTTTATGAATTACTCTGGAAAGTAAAACATGTTTTAGTAGTAACTTTTGTGGTATAGCTACAATGAGACAGCCTTTTTCGTAGCACAACAATACGTTATATTATAGTACTTTCTTGATCACGGTAAGGTACGTAATAACTACGATATATATACGCAAAGCATTTCACTTTCGTTTATGATGAGGTAAATACATTGATTTCAGCAGAACTTTGCTTACAGAGGACGATAACTACGACACTTCCACAGAGATTATCTTACAACAAGACGCACAGTTTAGCGCTACAGTACACGTATTTGAGTGATTAATTTTGTACTAAAAACATTGATTTTTTCAAGATTTTTGAATTACAAAGATACAAAGGTTTTCCGTGATACATTTAATTCCATTGCTGTAATCTGTAACACCTGAGGGTATAATTACATTAATCCTCAGGGGGGTACACACGTACTTTGTGTACCATGTGTATGGCAAGCACAAGGAGCCCTAGCTAATATGGTATTTACTTATACAACTTTACACATCAGTACTATATTTCTGTAACACAAAATTACACAGCTATCTGATTATTTAACTGAGAGAGACAAACACATTTTTTTTACTACGTCAGTGACAGATGTTTACACAATTACACAGTTGGATAACTTCACACTTATGAAATTGTATTTCGTCTGTACTTTGTGAACTGTTCATATTTTTTTTTGGAACCATTGTGATACTATGAGACCTCTGAATGATGTATTTGGTATGGGATCATGATTTTAAAGTACGTTTGAGGTAGATGACACTTTTGAAATGAGCAGAGAATTTTTTTTAGGTTTTAAAATATTCAGAAAGCTTCGACGATTCTGAGATGTGATTGATCTGTTATGATGTTATTATTATGACGATGATTTGTGTTATGCTGTTGAGGTATGTTTATGATCAATGAGATGATGCTATATGAGGAATCTGATGATGCTATATACACTCCTGGAAATGGAAAAAAGAACACATTGACACTGGTGTGTCAGACCCACCATACTTGCTCCGGACACTGCGAGAGGGCTGTACAAGCAATGATCACACGCACGGCACAGCGGACACACCAGGAACCGCGGTGTTGGCCGTCGAATGTCGCTAGCTGCGCAGCATTTGTGCACCACCGCCGTCAGTGTCAGCCAGTTTGCCGTGGCATACGGAGCTCCATCGCAGTCTTTAACACTGGTAGCATGTCGCGACAGCATGGACGTGAACCGTATGTGCAGTTGACGGACTTTGAGCGAGGGCGTATAGTGGGCATGCTGGAGGCCGGGTGGACGTACCGCCGAATTGCTCAACACGTGGGGCGTGAGGTCTCCACAGTACATCGATGTTGTCGCCAGTGGTCGGCGGAAGGTGCACGTGCCCGTCGACCTGGGACCGGACCGCAGCGACGCACGGATGCACGCCAAGACCGTAGGATCCTACGCAGTGCCGTAGGGGAGCGCACCGCCACTTCCCAGCAAATTAGGGACACTGTTGCTCCTGGGGTATCGGCGAGGACCATTCGCAACCGTCTCCATGAAGCTGGGCTACGGTCCCGCTCACCGTTAGGCCGTCTTCCGCTCACGCCCCAACATCGTGCAGCCCAACTCCAGTGGTGTCGCGGAGGCGTGAATGGAGGGACGAATGGAGACGTGTCGTCTTCAGCGATGAGAGTCGCTTCTGCCTTGGTGCCAATGATGGTCGTATGCATGTTTGGCGCCGTGCAGGTGAGCGCCACAATCAGGACTGCATACGACCGAGGCACACAGGGCCAACACCCGGCATCATGGTGTGGGGAGCGATCTCCTACACTGGCCGTACACCACTGGTGCTCGTCGAGGGGACACTGAATAGTGCACGGTACATCCAAACCGTCATCGAACCCATCGTTCTACCATTCCTAGACCGGCAAGGGAACTTGCTGTTCCAACAGGACAATGCACGTCCGCATGTATCCCGTGCCACCCAACGTGCTCTAGAAGGTGTAAGTCAACTACCCTGGCCAGCAAGATCTCCGGATCTGTCCCCCATTGAGCATGTTTGGGACTGGATGAAGCGTCGTCTCACGCGGTCTGCACGTCCAGCATGAACGCTGGTCCAACTGAGGCGCCAGGTGGAAATGGCATGGCAAGCCGTTCCACAGGACTACATCCAGCATCTCTACGATCGTCTCCATGGGAGAATAGCAGCCTGCATTGCTGCGAAAGGTTGTGCATGCTCTGTTGCCTGTGTCTATGTGCCTGTGGTTCTGTCAGTGTGATCATGTGATGTATCTGACCCCAGGAATGTGTTAATAAAGTTTCCCCTTCCTGGGACAATGAATTCACGGTGTTCTTATTTCAATTTCCAGGAGTGTATTTATTATGATGAAATATTGAAGACGTGTTGATGAATATGTATATGTGTAATAAGGCAAGGAATAAGGAGTAGTGGTTAGGGACTCTGATTTGTGGAAAAGGATGTTGGAAACCAAGAATCGTACTTTAGAATTATGAAATGTGTGTACATGTGTGAATGTATCACAATGGCACTGAAAATTTTTTGGACACTGTTGTATTTATACGATTTTGTTGCTACACATTTGTAACGCAAATTCTCGACCTGTGAAATTTTTATATGAGACTGTCAATGTAGTGGAAACTGGTGTTTTCGGCAAGAAGGTTAAGTGACCACGTTTACGTAATGCATAGTGGGCACCCAGCTGCGCGACAGTCACCTGGAAAAAAAGCCATTAGTGTGTGCCTTTCATAGGCACAGGTGGAGAGAAAAGGAGGCCATTATCCTCGCTATTGACATTTCTTTGTAGAAAGCATCACAAATACGACACGCTAAAACTTGAAAACACGTGATTACACTGTAGAGTTCTTAATTTATGATATTTACTGAAATGAAATGATGAGAAACATTTCACATCTATTGTCTTGCTAGTTGAAAGATTGTTTACTGCATTATGAAATGCCATGTGGCTAGTGAATGACGTTTCACGCCCTGCTTTGCCTATTTTGTTTAATATCTAGTTTCTAGCTGCACTGCAGCATTGGTTAAAATAAAATTTTATAGATGTACTAATATAAATATTTTCTGTCTACAGATCCAGTAAATAATAATTTTGTGATATACTTCCAAAAAAATGAGGGAGCACAAAAAGACATTTCCCTTCACAGGAACTGTATACATAATTTTCTTTTCAAGTACTTGGTAATTTATTTCATAGAATAAGTTTTTGTGGTGCACCACTTTAATTACATAGACATTAAGATGTGAATATACATTTCCCTTATCAGCGTTGTTGTCTTTAGTGTACTATTTTTTTCTGCTTGTGGGTTTGTCATGTTTAGATATAAGTTATTACATTTACTGCTGCTAGCTTTGCCAATTTTTATTTTTTTCCTTGCTGTTTGTATTAATTGTTTTGTGCTGCTGCATTGCCTCATCCCTTAGTTTAGCATCTGAGCTCGGTAGATTAAGTTAGCTTAAGACGGGGTAGGCTTTATGAGAGAACGAGTTGTGATGAATTGGAAGAAATGCATTGAGAAGCTATAAGAAAATGGTTTGGCCAAAATGTATTTTGAAAGAGAATATGAACAAAAAAGTAGGGTTTAGGGACAACAGGTTTAGGTACGATTTTCTTGGAAATAAATGATGAAGTAAGATAATGGAAAATAAATAATGAGGTAAGAAAAATGTGAACATATAAACACAGAAAGCATGCTTGGATGGGATTTTTTTTGGTGGAAACAGATGTTGAAATAAGAGGCAAGATCTACAGAATGAAGTTTTGTGTTGGACTGCAGTACCAAATGCCACACTGAAAACAAACACTGTCCTGTACTTTTGTGTTATTACGCTGTGTGAATTTGTGTTTTTCCTGTCTTTATGTGTTTAGCTAATAAGATTTATGTTGTAGAATTTTTCAAATACCATGTTATTTTCTTTGTAAAGATGTTTAGACATTATTTATTCTGTTCTGTTTTAATGCTCATGTGTGAAACTAATGTTTCGAAAACTATTCTCATTATTTTATATATTCACTTATGTCATAATTCCTGTAACACTGATGTATCTGTTTATTTCTATTCTTTTGTAAAGCCTGTCCTACTACTAATTTATCTGTATTGTTATGTTCTTTAATAATGTATTTTGTACCTTTGTTATTGTATTCTCATGTTATAAAATTGTAATTGACACCAGTTCATCAAATTTCTGATGGTCATAGTATATGCAAAATATGTGAGAAGTTGGGGCTGTTAGTGTTTGGACGTGTGTTAATAATTCAGCAAGGGACTGATTAACAGCATTGCTGGTTCTAAGGACAATTCCAAAAACTTTGTGAGGGCACAAGTGGTGGTTTATGGACTTGCTATATTGTCTGCAAGACTTCTAAGGACAATTCCAGAAACTTTGTGAGTGCACAAGTGGTGGTTCATGGACTTGCTATATTGTCCGCAAGACTCTTCGATGGTGATTGTGCACCTGCACAGTCGCAGCAGATGGCTGCTGGCCATTTATACAAGGACTACAGTGGGTCTACACCTTTGATGACTCACCAATACCATTATTTCTACAAGGACTGCAGTGGGTCTGCACCTCTGGTGGTCCACCAATACCGTATTCTCTAACAAGACTGCAGTGGTCTGTTCTGTGATGACCTACCTACCAATATTCTTCAAAACTTCGACTGACTCTGCTGTGGGTTTCCTCTGTTGTGGCCCATTACCTGTGTCCATGTCGAGAGTCAGCACTGTCTTTCCGCTGGAAGGACAACACCACTTCTTCAAGACTGCATGGAAATCCACAACTTCCATGTGCATTTTCTTTTACTGCTCAGACTTTGAGAAAAACACTGCAATTTTACTGTGATGAACGATCAGGACTGTCTTTATGGACTGTGAGAAAATTTTAGCTTTTGACCAACATTGTATCAATAAGTGTGTGCATATGATTTCTTTGTTATTGTAATTGTGAAAATTTTTTAACAAATATGTATTGGCCAGTGCCCAAAACAATTTGTAAAATTTTTTGTGGGAAGCATGTAAGTAGGCTGTTTAGGTTTTCTTATTGGTAACGCCACGTAGTGCTCTGTATGAAAATCACTGACTGTGCTGTGTGCAGTCTGTGGCTAGTTTGCATTGTTGTCTGCCATTGTAGTGCTGGGCAGCTGCATGTTAACAGCGCGTAGCGTTGCGCAGTTGGAGGCGAGCCGCCAACAGTGGTGGATGTGGGGAAGTGAGATGGAGGATTTTTGAGAATGGATAATCTGGAGGTGTGTCCATCAGAAACAGTACATTTGTAAGAATGGATGTCATGAACTACTATATATATTATGACTATTAAGGTAAATACATTGTTTGTTCTCTATCAAAATCTTTCTTTTGCTAACTGTGCCTATCAGTAGTTAGTGCCTTCAGTAGTTTGAATCTTTTATTTAGCTGGCAGTAGTGGCGCTCGCTGTATTGCAGTAGTTCGAGTAACGAAAATTTTTGTGAGATAAGTGATTTATGAAACGTATAGGTTAATTTAGTCAGGGCCATTCTCTTGTAGGGATTATTTAAAGTCAGATTGCGTTGCGCTAAAAAAATATTGTGTGTCAGTTTAACCACAGTCATGTATAATTTTTCTAAGGGGACGTTTCAAACGCTGCACTGAACATCAGCATTGTTCTCGCCTTTTCCAACCAAGCAAATCCGCTGTTGCTTAACGCTTAATGTCCACAGCACATTCAATGGAGTATAACAGAATGATGTTTCTCACCACAGCAACATCTTTTTAGGACTCCATTATTAAAGAATCCGTGGAAATACGCCTGGCGGAAAGCAGTTGAACTGTGATAGTGTCTTCAGCTGGACAGAGCATGGAACCCTGTGATCTCCACTGTTTGCTCTAATTGAAGATAACAGAGTGCGCCAACAACTTTGGTGAGTGATAAAGAGAGGACATCTGAGTTCTGCGGTTCCATCAGCAAGGGTGCTGCCACTGGGAAGTGTGGTCCGTTTGTCAACCTGAGTTTGACGAAATGCACAGAACATTCGCAGTATGCTATATAAGGCGGAACAGAGCACGTCTTTCTCACGCCTACAAATCCTTGATCCGCCCCATCCTTTGTTATGCCAGTGTCACTTGGATTTCCACTCCTCCCAGGTTCTATAACGCCCTCCAAATCCTAGAACGCTATGCACTCTGCCTCGCCTTCCATATCCACCTTCCATCCCCCATGAACATCCTCTACGACCTCATCCCCTTCCCCCACCTTCTCCTTTTCCTTGAACACATTCACACCCTGTATATTGTCCGCCGACTTGATCCCCCCTCCCACCCCCTGGTGTCCCCCTTCCTCTCCACCCTCAGACCATTGCCGCACCTTTACCTATGTGTCCCGCCCTCTCTTCATCTCCACACCCTCCACCTCCTTTTCCAATGCAACATCCAGCACCTACCCCTCCCAGATGGTGAACTTCACCCTGACACCTACCCCTCCTACCAACTCTAACCCCACCTTCCTCCTGCCTACTCCTAAGGCCTCCCTCTCCTCCCCCTCCCTTCTCCTCAGTGGCTTTCCCCCTCCTACACCCTCTCCCTCTCATGCTCCCCTTCAGTGCCTCTGCACTCCCTCCTCCCTTTTCATCCCCTTTCATCTCCCACTCTGTCCATCTCCTGCCTCTTGGTGCACCTCCTGCCCCCTTTTTTTCCTTTCCTCCCACCCCCCCACAGCCACCCCACCACACCTTCCTCTCCTATTTTTCCCGCCTCTCCAGCCTCCAGTCCCGAAGCAGGTACCTACCAGCGGTTTTTTTTATTCTTCATGAGTGCTCTGTCGTTTCCAGTGGTTTTTTTAAAGTGTCTCGCTCTGTGTGATTTTTATCCTGTGGCCGACTTTTAACTTGTGTTTGCCTCCAGTGCTTTTTAAGTGCACTTTGATTTGCCAGCTGTGTTCTTTTAACATTATGTCGACTTTTTAACTGTCCCCTAGTGCATGTGCCCATCTTAGTGTATATTTTAACTCCCATCACTCCATTTACTGTGTTTTTTATGTCTCCCTTTTTATGCCACCATTTTATGTAATCACTCCTCTGTATTTTTGTAAAGCCAATCGGCTGTAGAGTGGTGGACTGTGCCATTGCCAGCCCTTCCCTTCCCATATGGGGTAGGGGAATGAAATTACAATAAAGAGAAAAAAACGCGTCTTTATCAGCCTTCAGTGGCTCGCCTGGAGACTGCTGCCAGCAGCCTAATCGAAATATCACGGTTTGAATTAAACGACATGCCGCAGGCCCTAAATTTGTTTGAACATTCACTTCGCCACGAAAATTTTAAAATTCATGTCTTATAACCTCTTAAACACTAGGAAATACATTCCTTACTACTACGCTTGTTACAATTTCACGCATGGAAAAGCTATCTCTTACTCCTCACCTTCCACTTACAATACGAATGATACTGAAAAACTCTTTCTCCCTTATACATTATACTTAACAAATGTTCTTTAACTGAATATTGACTGACTCCACTACACTCGACATCTGCTTCGTCTATACAGAGTTTTTTAACCCTTTGTTTTGTAACGTCATTTGGAGATTTGTTCCTGTGACAAAAGTTCTCCTTATGCTTTCCTAGAAAACATATTCCTCAACCTGTCCTCAAACACGAATCGCGCATGGTTCTACCACTCACCCATCGACAAGCAGTCCCACTTATCTTCCTCAGCGTATTCTTAATCACAGACTGAATTCTTCCTGAAATGTTGGGCTTTCTGATACCTCCGCTCACTCAAAGCAACTTCCTAGTGCCTTTTGCCACAATACCATACGAATTAAGGATTAGCGGTTTTGTCTACAGTTTAATTAATTTGTCCCTTAAGGTGGATGAACCTTGTGACAGCGGTCTACTGGAGACAGTTTCCCCTAGCTGGAATGGTGTCCCACTAGTTTCCACCACACTCGTCGAAGGTCTATTTTGGCATTATGCTCGTGCAGAAAGTTTCTTCTCGGGTTTCTCTCGTATGCTTCACCTACACTACTAGCCAGTCACCATATTAATGCACTTGGTCAAAGTGGCCTTTATCCGAAACACGCGGTGATGTTACGATAAACAAGTACAGTGGTGACCCAGAAAATGCATTGCATGTTCAATGCTTTCCAATCAGTTGTGCCTTTATTGCCAAGTGGTTTAGCATGTCCTCAAGAAATATCGTCAGTACTGCAGTGTGGTGTTATCCATAGTTATGAAGAAAAAGGGGACGATGTCGCGAAAGTGGACACATTCAAGTGGAAAACAGCTCAATACTCTAAATTGTGGATTTCTGCCAGGAAGAAAAAAAAAACACACTCAGGTAATGATACATTCGTACCTTTACAGAAAGCAATCGTGTGGGTGGCAACAATGGCAGGGAAGTTAGAAAAAAATATATTGAAAGACATTAAGTAAGCGGAGGAAACTGGGGAGAAGTTAAAACTCCTAGGAAACAAATCTATTCCAGAAAGGAAGTTTCTCTATTTTTTTCCTTTATTGAGTTTCGATTCCCTCCAGAGGGGGGTTGGCTGGCAGCAACTTATTACGTCTCTCATCAGCCTACAGAATAGGTAAAAACATAATAAGAAGATAATAAACAATAAAAACAGGCGAAAAAAACGGTGACTTTTTAATACTGTAAAATGGCGGAATGTTGTGGAAGTTAAAATATAAAAAACAAAGGGTTGGTGATGCTAATTAGGACACACAGTAAGTAGACAGGTACAGTAGTAGATAGACAATTAAAAAACACGGCGAAAGTTAGGTTTCCGCTCACAAGAGAAAAAAAATCACACCTAGCGGCAGTATGCTTTCTGTTCACAGCATGTAAAAAAGGGGACACACAACACTGAACACTCACCTAAACAATGCACTATAGAGTAGACATGGAGATGACATACCACAGCCTAAGGTAGATTGTGGGGGGGGGGGGGGGAGGGAGGCCCCGGACAGATGAGGGGAAGAAAAGGGGGGAGGAGAGGTAAAAGTAAACAGGGGAGGAGTCGATGGAGGGAGAGGACACATTAAAGGGGGGGAGGCGAACGCGAGAAGGAGTGGGGAAGCCAAGGGAGGGGAAGGCAAAAGGACTCAGGAGAGAGAACGGAGTCAAAGAGCGGGTAGGTTGGGAGAAACAGGATGGAAGGGGGGGGGGTAGTTTCTCTAGATTACTTAGTTAAAGCACTTTTTCGAAGAAAATTTTTGGAGTCTTATGAGCCGGAGAAGGAAATCTCAATGCTGAAAAAGCTGCTTATATTTTTAGGGGAAAGGGAAACATTTCGGAAAATATGGAACAAGATCTGATCTCATTTCAAAAAGTGTAAAAATAAGAGAATCGTCCTAACCTTGAGGGCAATTGGAAATAATGGAAAGGGGCCAAATGAACCAGTAGTATTCTAGCATTCATGGATGGAACACTGATGCACACGCGTTATAGAATGAAACAGAGCTGGCAGTATGAAGAAGTTCTGGGTAAAGCAGTGCAGGCCAAAGAGCTATTGTTGTCCATGGTGGAAGAGCAACGGGTTTCATAGAGGGAGCACAGTTAATTTGTGATTCGAAATCTAAATCCCAAGATAATCACGATGACATAAATGGAGGCTAATTATCACAATCTGTTAGAGGATAAACTGATTCCTAACGTCCCACCTGGCAATATTTTTGTTTTTGATAACACTCTGTATCATACTGTTAAGACAAATGTGGCAGTACTTCTGCAACTCTCAAAAAGGACATAACTGAATGGCTCATTCAGAAATTCAGACTAAAATCAGTTTGCCGGCCGCGGTGGTCTAGCGGTTCTAGGCGCGCAGTCCAGAACCGCGCGACTGCTACGGTCGCAGGTTCGAATCCTGCCTCGGGCATGGATGTGTGTGATGTCCTTAGGTTAGTTAGGTTTAAGTAGTTCTAAGTTCTAGGGGACTGATGACCTCAGATGTTAAGTCCCATAGTGCTCAGAGCCATTTGAACTAAAATCAGTTTTAACTGAGCTTAACAAGAAATAAGCTTTGTGCATTATAGTAAGCCGATGCCTATTTTTAAAACAGATGCAGTTTTAATACTTAAGAGATATACTGTTCTGAGGCTCCCACCAAAAGCCCTGTGATTTCAGCCCTACAGAGCTGATCTGGAACACAATGAAACAAAAAACTGCAAAGTAAAACCATTAATTTGACTACCCTAAAATAATTAGCGAAAGAGTCTTTACCTAAGATTGCCCAATATGATTGATTAAAACTATGCGAACCTGTAAAAGAATTGAAATCGAATATTGGCTCGGATATGAGTTGGCGGGACAAGCAATAGGGAATGTAATAATGAATAATGGTCCGGCGAGTGAAGATGAAAATGCAGCACATGACAACGACAATGCTGTGGAAACTGATACGGCGAATGAAATTGGAACGGATTCCAGTGAAACACGTAACTTGGCTTCTATCATTTGTGTGAGGGACCATCCACTTCACAACGCAAATGACCAAGGTGAACTAGTAATGGCAACCGCCATTACGCGCTGACGCACGATAAGCCAATTGGAACGCCCTCACTACAAGGTGCAATAATGTTGTGGTCGACTAATATGCTCGTTGCACGTATCAGACTGCTGCTGCATTGTAAACAAATCACAGTCCACGTCAGCAGCTAGCTCTGCAAGGTTGTTTCTTCCACAACATCTGCAATATACACTCCTGGAAATTGAAATAAGGACACCGTGAATTCTTTGTCCCAGGAAGGGGAAACTTTATTGACACATTCCTGGGGTCAGATACATCACATGATCACACTGACAGAACCACAGGCACATAGACACAGGCAACAGAGCATGCACAATGTCGGCACTAGTACAGTGTATATCCACCTTTCGCAGCAATGCAGGCTGCTATTCGCCCATGGAGACGATCGTAGAGATACTGGATGTAGTCCTGTGGAACGGCTTGCCATGCCATTTCCACCTGGCGCCTCAGTTGGACCAGCGTTCGTGCTGGACGTGCAGACCGCGTGAGACGACGCTTCATCCAGTCCCAAACATGCTCAATGGGGGACAGATCCGGAGATCTTGCTGGCCAGGGTAGTTGACTTACACCTTCTAGAGCACGTTGGGTGGCACGGGATACATGCGGACGTGCATTGTCCTGTTGGAACAGCAAGTTCCCTTGCCGGTCTAGGAATGGTAGAACGATGGGTTCGATGACGGTTTGGATGTACCGTGCACTATTCACTGTCCCCTCGACGATCACCAGTGGTGTACGGCCAGTGTAGGAGATCGCTCCCCACACCATGATGCCGGGTGTTGGCCCTGTGTGCCTCGGTCGTATGCAGTCCTGATTGTGGCGCTCACCTGCACGGCGCCAAACACGCATACGACCATCATTGGCACCAAGGCAGAAGCGACTCTCATCGCTGAAGACGACACGTCTCCATTCGTCCCTCCATTCACGCCTGTCGCGACACCACTGGAGGCGGGCTGCACGATGTTGGGGCGTGAGCGGAAGACGGCCTAACGGTGTGTGGGACCGTAGCCCAGCTTCATGGAGACGGTTGCGAATGGTCCTCGCCGATACCCCAGGAGCAACAGTGTCCCTAATTTGCTGGGAAGTGGCGGTGCGGTCCCCTACGGCACTGCGTAGGATCCTACGGTCTTGGCGTGCATCCGTGTGTCGCTGTGGTCCGGTCCCAGGTCGACGGGCACGTGCACCTTCCGCCGACCACTGGCGACAACATCGATGTACTGTGGAGACCTCACGCCCCACGTGTTGAGCAATTCGGCGGTACGTCCACCCGGCCTCCCGCATGCCCACTATACGCCCTCGCTCAAAGTCCGTCAACTGCACATACGGTTCACGTCCACGCTGTCGCGGCATGCTACCAGTGTTAAAGACTGCGATGGAGCTCCGTATGCCACGGCAAACTGGCTGACACTGACGGCGGCGGTGCACAAATGCTGCGCATCTAGCGCCATTCGACGGCCAACACCGCGGTTCCTGGTGTGTCCGCTGTGCCGTGCGTGTGATCATTGCTTGTACAGCCCTCTCGCAGTGTCCATTTCCAGGAGTGTATATGTGTATAACAACTTCCTGTACATTTCCCTTAGTATCCACCATACCATCACTGTCTACAGTTCCACTGTGCATGATACTATGTTCATCCCCCTTCTGAGGAAATATCTGGGTCTGTACCGTTTCTCCCACAACGTGTACAACATATCACTGCAACAACTTCCTGCACATTTCTCTTAGTATCTACTGTACCCTCACTGTCTACAGTACCACACTGCATGATGCCACGTTCACCCGCACCTCTCCCCCTTCTGAGGAAGTTTCTGGATCTGTACCGTTTCTTCCACAACGTCTGCAACATATCACTATAGCAACTTCCTGTACATTTATTTCCCTTAGTATCTACCATACCATCACTGTCTACAGTTCCACTCTGCATGACACTAAGTTCACGCCTCCCTCTTCTTAGGAAATACGTGGGTCTGTACCGCTTCTTTCACAACATCTGCAATATGCCAGTATAACAACTTCCTGTACATTTCCCTTATACCGAGCGAGGTAGCGCAGTGGCTAGCACACTGGACTCGCATTCGGGAGGACGACGGTTCAATTCCGCGTCCGGCCATCCTGATTTAGGTTTTCCATGATTTCCCTAAATCGCTCTAGGCAAATGCCGGGATGGTTCCTTTGAAAGGGCACGGCCGACTTCCTTCCCCGTCCTTCCCTAATCCGAAGAGACCGATGACCTCGCTGTCTGGTCTTCTCCCCGAAACAACCCAACCCAAAAAAATACATTTCCCTTAGTATTTAGCATACCATCGCTGTCTGCGTTCCAGTCTGCATGGCACTACATTCATCCCACTTCTGAGGAAATATATATCTGGGTCTTTCACAACACCTGCAGCACACTGTATCAGTATAACAACATCATGTACATTCCCCTTAGTATCTACCGTACCATCACTGTCTGCAGTTCCACTCTGCGGGATACTAAAATCGGTGGCACATGTACTTCTCTGTACATCTGGCCCAAGCACCCATTATCACTCAGTGGGATAGAAACTACTGCAATTAAATCACACATGTTGATATCCTCATACTTATTCAATTTAGTGCAGCTCACGCTCCATCTGGCACTACACCTGCCTCAGATGTGCGACGTTATTGCCCCTCATTTTATGTGACAGAGGGACAAACATGCGGCTCTGAATAAAGTTTGGCTCGTAAGTGTCCTATGGACGAGCTGTACACTGTCTGCGTTACGCCCTGTTGCTGTATTGGCAAAATATTTTATTAAAAGGTGATCCTGTGATAGAATAATTACCGGCAGGCAAGTTATGCACTTCAAAAATAATGAAATAAACAAACAGGGTTCAAAAATGGTTCAAATGACTCTGAGCACTATGGGACTTAACATCTATGGTCATCAGTCCCCTAGAACTTAGAACTACTTAAACCTAACTAACCTACGGACATCACACAACACCCAGTCATCACGAGGCAGAGAAAATCCCTGACCCCGCCGGGAATCGAACCCGGGAACCCGGGCGTGGGAAACAAACAGGGAAACATTTGTAATAAACATAGGCAACACTACAGATTTAACTTTTAAAATCAGACCGTTTATTCAGTAAGGTCTAAGCTCCCAGTGAACGGATATCCTATAAGCAGTTTTACATGTAACTAAAGTTAATTATTGAAATGTATCACAGCCCTTCAGTTGTATAGTGTGACACGAAAGGTGACAGACTCCCCACTCAAATCAACCTGCTATACATATACACTATGTGATCAAAAGTATCTGGACACCCCCAAAACATACGTTTTTCATATTATGTGTATTGTGCTGCCGCCTACTGCCAGGTATTCCATATCAGCGACCGCAGTAGACATTAGATATCGTGAGAGACCAGAATGGGACGCTCCGCGGAACTCACGGACTTCATAGTCAGGTGACTGGATGCCACTTGTGTCATGTGTCTGTACACGACATTTCCACACTCCTAAAAATCCCTAGGTTCACTGTTTACGATGTGATAGTGAAGTGGAAACGTGAATGGACAAGTATAACACAAAATCGTACAGGCTGACCTCGTGTGTTTACTGAGAGAGACGGCCGACAGTTGGAGAGGGTCGTAATCTGTAATAGGCAGACATCTATCCGGACCATCACACAGTAATACCAAACTGTATCAGGCTCTACGGCAAGTACTATGATAGTTATGCGGGAGGTGATTAAACTTAGTTTTCATGGTCGAGCGGCTGCTCATAAGCCACACATCATGCCAGTAAATGCCAAACGACGCTTGGTGTAAGGAACGTAAACATTGGACGATTGAACAGTGGAAAAACATTGTGTGGAGTGACGAATCACGGTACACAATGTGGCGATCCGATGGCAGGGTGTAGGCATGGCGAATACCTGGTGGAGGTCATCTGCCAGCGTGTGTAGTGCCAACAGTAAAATTCGGAGGTGTTATGGTGTGGTCGTGTTTCTCATGGAGGGGGCTTGCACCCCATGTCGTTTTGCGTGGCCATATCACAGTACAGGCCTACACTGATGTTTAAGCACCTTCTTGCTTCCCACTGTTGAAGAGAAATTCGGGGATGGCGATTGCATCTTTCAACACGATCGAGCACCTGCTGGTTATGCACGGCCTGCGGCGGAGTGATTACACGACAGTAACATCCCTGTAATGGACTAGCCTGCACAGAGTCCTGACCTGAACCCTATAGAACACCTTTGGGATGTTTTGGAACGCCGACTTCATGCCAGGCCTCACCGACCGACATCGATACCTCTCCTCAGTGCAGCACTCCGTGAAAAATGGGCTGCCATTCCCCAAGAAAACTTCCAACACCTGATTGAACGTGTGCCTGAGACAGTGAAAGCTGTCATCAAGGCTAAGGGTGAGCCAACACCATATTGAATTCCAGCATTACCAATGGAGGGCGCCACGAACGTGTAAGTCATTTTCAGCCAGGTGTCCGGAAACTTTTGATCACATAGTGTACAATACATGTTGCTTCACCGGCATTCTTAGATGCTCGTAAGCGATGCAAAGTGTCTCTAGGTAAATTCAATCAGCCCACTCTGTCGTACTCTCGTATGGCAGAAAACTAAAGTCTCTCCTTCTCGATCGATGTCCCGAACTGATCTCCCTGCTTTTCGTTCCTTCTCTTCCCAAGAGCACCTCATCAACCACCAGCATCCCCCATCGTCATTACGCTTCAGCCAATGAGAGCTCGGGCAGCTCCCCACCAAATTACAAACTTCGTACAGCGCTCGACTGGTATAGGAGTGGACCACCATTCCTACACTAATGATTCTAATTGACAGATTATGTCATGACATGTCTGCCGACACCAATTCTTATCATTTTAATTATATATCTTATTAACATCGATCAATTTGTGATTTTAGTGCACCCTCACTCACATTGTCACCAGCATTGACCATAGATTAATAAACCGATTTATTAATAATTCCATATGGCTTCATTTCATCAACATACTTGTGGAGAACGATCTGGTTCGGCACCAATGGACATAAAACGTAATATTATAGTATGTTTAACACTGTAATATCTGCGGTTGTCTCGCTGATGGCTTCTGTGCAATGCCATTAACGGCCTTATGGTTTATTGTGTATCATAAAATTATTTATCGGTCAGTAACAATAAACTTTTGTGGTATAATGAATTGTAAACATGTTTATGATTGAAGTTGGCAATTTTTTATCCGATGTAATGGACTCAGTTGATTGATGTGGCTCTTGTATTTACTGTACTATTCTTCCTAGAATCATTTCACGCTATTGAAGTTAATGCTACGTCTGCCGTTAGCCAGCCGTTTACTTGAGGATGCATCTACTTGCGGTCCATCGCTACTGTGGCCGCCTGTAGTAGCCCTGCCGGTAAAACCCTGTCGCTTGCTCGCGCTAGTCTCGTCATTGCCCGTAGGCCGTCTGCATACCTGCTTAGAGATAACTATTTCCAAGCCTCTAGCTTTCTGTTCACATTTACTCAGAATAAAATCCCACTTACCCGCAACTCTCCGTTATGTTTCACTGTAGTGTCGGGGTTCTCCAGAGACTCGTTAAGCTACAGTCATCTATTGTAAAGGCGTCCTCGACCGCTCAAAAAACATTAACTACTTGTTGTGTTCAGTTCCACCAAGCGTTTCTCCCAAAACTCGTTAAGTTACAGACTCTACATTCCACGTAATAACGGAGTTGTTACTTCTACTTTACTCCTTTTAACTCCCACAACAGTAACACTCCGCTCTAGGAGCTAACTCTGCACAACAGCATCACACTATTCGCAAATCACTTAACTTTCCCATTCACGAGAGCGTCCCACCAGGCGTAAGACTCTAGCCTAATACAGAGTTGACAGGCTTAAGTATTTCAGTAGTAGTCGTATGTTTTACGGGTACATGTAAACTAAACAAGCTTATTCCTCTTCCTTTCCACTTTCTACTCCCTTTCCCTTCTCTCCGCTTCCTTTCTGTCTCTCATGAACCTATTCCTTGTTTCCTTATATCTCCTCAGCAGATCTTTCATATACTCCGGAGATGTGTGATTAGCTTTTTCCTTCTTCCTAGCCCGAAGTGTTTCCGGGCTCTTGTTTATCATTTATTTTTTATTTTGTTGCCTTCATTGGACCACTCTAGTCAAAAATACAAAGTTGTAAACAAGTTGTTACATAGGGATACACTTCGGCTCAACAATAACTTAATATAATATTTAGGTAATATAATTATTAGAGTCTATTCTTATATGGAAGGTGTTTTGCTCTTCTGTCTGCCCAATATTTCTTAATTCTTTCAGATATTTTCTTTCTTTCTTCATCTGAGACCACTCTTCCTGTACTCCTTCTATTGATTTTCATTTGTAGTCTGGTTTGCGGGTCTTGCAGTATTCTGGTTTTCTCTGTCTTGTTTTTCAGGTCGTCTACTGTAATTTGGAGTTCTTTTATATCTTCCTTAATTTCTGTGATCCATTTAATGTCGCTCTTGCTATTCCACAATTTTTGTATTATTTTTTTACTAATTCTGTTTTCTGGAGTTCTCATCAGATGTCCAAAGAATGAGATGCGTTTCTTCCTGATGGTGCTCATGACTGGTTCTATTTTCTTATATACTGTTTCATTCTCCAATGTCCATTTATTTTATACTGTTTATTTATACATGTCCTAATTATTCTTCTTTCTATTTTTAGTATTCTGTCAATTTCTACTGTATTAGTTGTTTTGAAGATAGTTTCAGCTGCATACGTTATTTCTGGTTGTGTAACTGTTTTATAGTGTTTTAATTTTGCCTCTATAGATAGGCTTTTTTGTTGTATGTAGTTCTGGTAATATAATTTGCGTAGTTCAGTTTCCGGGCTCTTGAACAGCTTTTAATTGCTTCTAACTTATCTCCTTCGGCTGCTACCATTTTTAACACCTCCTGCATAATAGTCCCTTGTGTTACAGAAAACCCCACTCCTAGTGGTACTGACCACAATATGATTACTCTTTCTCAGTCACACACACACACACACACACACACACACACACACACACACACACACGAATGATAAAGAAATTTAAGCAATCCAATATTTAAGGAAACCACTATACCAACACTTCTTACTATTTTACATGCTTACGCGCCGAACTATATTCCATGCTCAAAACCACTCCCCGTTCCAAACGGTGGAAGTCAACACACATTTCTTAGAACTCCATCAGAACTCTATTCAAAGAATGTAACAACGTGGCAAACAATATCAAATTATGAGAAGGATACGTCACAGCAACATTACCATAATACTTCCAACTGTTACTTAACTTCATAGGAGCCTCGTTATCCGGACTGGATGGGACAGGATGTAATCCGGATTACCGAAAATCCAGATAATTCAGAAATATCTGATTTGTAGACCACTGGCAAACAGGGCTGATTAAAATGTTTCAATGGCCGTCGATGGTTAGATTTTCCTGTAAACGGGACAGGGCATTTATGTCTTCTGGGTGCTTTACTGCACTTGCACAATTGTAACTCGATTCTTACACCTGTTATAACCCCTTGCCGGGTCATCTAATTTGGAAGCCAGTGCCTTACCGGGTAGCATCCGATAAAAATATTCAGATTCATCTGCATTACAAATCTGATGTGGATTTAAGGTTTTGCAGGAAATAACTTCTTCAAATTCTTTCTTGAAATTTTCTGCAGCCACTGCATCTCCTGCAAAACTTTCACCTGTTACTGAAAGTTGGCGTATGCTATGACTAGCTTTACGTCTATCCAATAATCTTGGCTGGCTGTGAAGCGAGGGCTTCCGTCTGAGAGCTTGCTGTTTAAATATAGCGCCTTTTCCTGCAGGACTGGAACACATATCGGAACACTATGCTCTCTTTTCTCACTGAACCAAAAAACTTCCACTTAACCCACTGTTCATTCCTTGCTTTCTTTATAGTTCAGCAGTTCTGCAAAACGTCTTTAGTGATCATTTTGCAGCAGAAATATTCAGTTTCTTTTTTGTTCTTCTTCCAGTCTGACATAGTCGATTTCCCAACACCGTATTCTGCCACTATATTTCTGAGATGCGGTCGCAGGTTAGAATCCTGCCTCGGGCATGGATGTGTGTGGTGTCCTTAAGTTAGTTAGGTTTAATTAGTTCTAAGTTCTAGGCGACTGAAGTTCTAGGCGACTGATGACCTCAGAAGTTAAGTCGCATAGCGCTCAGAGCCATTTGAACCATTTTTTTTTCTGAGATGTTTTCTCTGTCTCTTTTGTTTAATGTTCCTTTTTGCTGTCGAAACAGCCACTTTTGTTTGCTTCGGTACAGCTTCTTAATCCTGAAAGGAACCGAGCGGTGCTCACCTTGGTAACGGTAGCTAGAAGTGATCTGAACGCTGGCTGCAGTGCTAACATAAATGTACATATACCTTACTATATCAGCTTTACACGGTATATTTTTGCGTTAAAGAAAAGAAGAAGGAAACAAACAATTTATTCGGATTAACCGGAAATCCAGGTAATGAGGGCCGGATAAACGAGGTTCTTGTATATTCTGCCTCTGTAGCTGTTCGTATATTTACTTTATACACTGAGAACAACGAGTGCTTCTTTACAACACTCAGCTTCCCCTCCTGAATCGCTACACATCATTAACACTTTATTCATTCACAGAAAATGATCTACGCTTTGTTCGTCTTTCACACATATCACAAAAGTAACATTCTTATCTACACACCTACAGAACACACTGTGCCACGAACTGAGCTTACCAATACAATTACATAATTGGCGAAAGACTTACTGATTACCCATGATACCCAAAATAAAAAAAGACTGCACTCAGCCCACCATACATTACCCTGCAGCAGTTGAGCCACCTTCTTCATCTCCTGATGGTGGTTGTAGGCATTGTAGATTCCTCTTTTGTCACCAACTGTAGTCGATTCGGGGGTGGTGGGCCACTTATGTGCAGTCGTGGAGGGTCGTAGCGAAGATGCAGGCCTGCATGAGCTCATTAAAACAATAACAAGTCAGTCACTTTATTAAAACCCATGCAGCCACACTAAGATGCTGCGGTGTGGAAGCCATGCCTCTCATAGCAAGTGGCAGGGTAGGCGTATGCACATGGTGTCAGCTGACGACCAGCCGACAGGTCCTGTCGTATGCACCCCTGAATGCTGACACCCACAGCTCTCTTGCGGCACGTGTCCCAGCTACATGAGACAACTGGAACACTTGCAGAGGATGACAGCCACCCGATGGTGACTCCCATCTTTGTGAGTGTCATCGTGAGACACCGCGGCGCCCGCAGGGGCGAGAGCAGCTGCATCGCCACCTGGTTATGACCCGCTGGCCCCTGGACAGGAGTCGAGCTGCTGCAGGCTGCAGGCCTGGATTGGCGCAGAGGCACCTGGTGTAGCGATATGTGGTCCAGTCCTAGAGGAAACGGGGCTATATTTAAACAGCAAGCTATCGGACATGTAGCCTAGCTTCACAGCCAGCCAAGATTATTGGAAAGACGGAAAGCTCGTCATAGCATACGCCAACTTTCAGTAACAAATGGCTCTGAGCACTATGGGACTTAACATCTGTGGTCAGCAGTCCCCTAGAACTACTTAAACCTAACTAACCTAAGGACATCACACACATCCATGCCCGAGACAGGATTCGAACCTGCAACCATAGCAGTCCCGCGATTCCGGACTGAGCGTCTAGAACCGCTAGGCCACCGCGGCCGGCTTTCAGTAACAGGTGCACCAAGTCCTGGAAGGAAGGCTTGCCGCTAGCGGATGGTGCCTTGGTAGGAGCTATATATACTGTTATGCAAAAGGTAACAGCGAGATAGACAAAGTAAAATAACACATTAATATCTTAGTATGAATGAATGAGAGTATGGCAGCTTGCTTCCAGACGTTCGCCAGTCTTGCACGGAAAGCTAGACGTCACAGGGCGTGAGGTCAGAGTGACTATAGCGCCGCTGGAGCTGGCCCTGCAACACGAGTCAGTTGAAGGAATGGGAAAAGACAGGGCGTGTCAATCAGCGAGCAATTATTGTGCACTGTGGAGGTGGCCTTCACAGCAATGTGGCAAAGAGACAACATTTGGATGAAAATAAAAATATGTCGTTTCAGTCTTTGATCGCTATTCTTTAGTTTCAATGACCGGCTTCGGGCTAGCTGTCCATCTTCAGATCATATATTGCAGTTACAGAGTAACTTGTCAGTACAGAACAATCGGTTCGCTGTCATGTTATGACAGCTGTCATGTTATGACAGCGAACCGATTGTTCTGTACTGACAAGTTACTCTGTAACTGCAATATATGATCTGAAGATGGGCAGCTAGCCCGAAACCGGTCATTGAAAATAAAGAATAGCGATCAAAGACTGAAACGCCATATTTTTATTTAATGAACGATCGCGGAATTCCCATTAAGACAATAATGTTTAGTTTTGATATACATTTGGATGACTTCACATGGGGAAGAATCGTCGGGAAACTGGAAGGAGGGCGAAGTCTGATGAAAGTAACCCAGGAGTTTCTTATTGCTCACAGCATTGTTTTCACGTGTCTGGGGCGTGTTCCAAACAACAGGCGCTGCTGTCTGAAGGAGAAGTGGTGGTCGAAGACATTCAATTACAGTAGCAAATGACCGCTACAGTGTGCAACAGTCAAGAAAGGCTCCACGTCAATCATCGGGTTCAACTGCAAACACGTTTTAGAGGACTACACTGTGGCACGGCGACTGCATGGGGGTGGTCTCCTTGCCTTAGGCAGTAGGCTGTGGTCCGTTGACACCAGCACATCAGCACTACCATTTGCAATTGTGCCGAGAGCACAGGTACTGTGCCGTTGAGAAGTGAGTTCGCCTTCTCTTTTCAGATGAGAGCAGATTCAAGATCATATGGCGAGAGGTGGAAACATTTAATTCATCCAGGAACTTTGGTGAACATGATCCAGGTGTTATGGTGTGGGGAGACGTGATGTTACATCGGTGCACTGACCTCCAAATCTTTGAACATAGTACACTCACCTTCCTTTTTAGCACAAAGAGACATAATAAATTCATACTTTTTAAGCAATGGCGTCTTATTACTTGTACCAAACAAATTCTTAAAAGAAGTGGTTGCATGCGAAGCAGCCTATTTCTTAAGTAACGGTATCGCTGTTCCTTGATTCCTAATGTTCCAAAAGCAATTATGATGGGGGTATCAAAAAGTTTCGAGACCAGTAGTTTCTACTATACTCTCCAAATCTACATTTACACACTATCACCATCAAAACAGTTATCTTACACAGAACCACAGCGCTCCTAACGTTTCTGCCACTGCTGAAATGTGTCCTGGAAGTGTACTTTTCGAAACGTGTCAAGTATGTTCTGCGAATCGAATTAGATTTTTGCATTGTGCCAAAACGACGAGCTTGAACATTTAGTCACCCGCAATGATCCTCCTCATCAGTTGTGGTCAACGTGGTCCCTACCGCCCAATAGTAACCATCCAAGCTCTCGAGGTCGGCGGTAGGCGATGGGGGTTATAAAAACATTTTCATGAGGTTTCATAAAATTGTGTCATATGAGGGTGAGTCAAATGAAAACCTTAACTATTTTTGTAAATATTATTTACTGTGGAGAAGTGGAACAAAGCTGTATCACTTTTCAACATAATCTCCCCCACGCTCAATGCAAGTCCTCCAGCGCTTACAAAGTGCATAAATTCCTTTAGAAAAAAATTAGTTTGGTAGTCCGCGCAACCACTCATGCACCGCGTGGCGTACCTCTTCATCAGTTCCTCCCATTGCTTCTTTGAGTGGTCCAAACATATGGAAATCACTTGGGGCAAGGTCTGGTGAGTATGGTGGATAAGGAAGACACTCAAAATGGAAATGAACCCAAGTTTCGTCCCCAGTAACGATTCTTGCAAGGAAGCCATCACCTTCTCGTTCAAAGCGCCAAAGAAGTTCTTCACAAGCATCAACGCGTCGTTCTCTCATTTCAGGAGTCAGCTGCCGTGGCACCCATCGTGCAGACACTTTGTGAAACTGGAGCACATCATGCACAAAGTGGTGTGCTGATCCATGACTAATATGTAAACGCGCTGCAATGTCATTCAGTGTCACTCGGCGGTTTTCCTTCACTGTGGCTTCAACTGCTGCAATGTTCTGTGGAGTCACAACTCGTTGTGCCTGACCTGGACGAGGAGCATCTTCCACAGAAGTCGCACCATTTGCGAACTTACTTCTCCATCCGTAGACTTGCTGCTGTCACAAACATGCATCACCGTACTGAGCCTTCATTCATCGATGAATTTCAATAGGTTTCACACCTTCACTACGCAAAAACTGAATAACAGAACGCTGTTCTTGCCTGGGGCAAGTCACAAGTGGGGCGGCCATCCTTATACTGATACTGCGATGGTATGCGTGCATCTGCACTATGCTGCCACCTACAGGCCATTCTGCACGCTGTTTGTAGCACGCTTACCAACTTACAGGATAACGGTGCGAAATTTCGATTTGTTATTACGAATTTAAGGTTTTCATTTGATTCACCCTCGTAAAATATTTGGTAAGTAATTATTGTTATACATTTTAATCTGCTTTATGAAGTTTATAAAGTAAATTTACTTTCCTGTTTCATAAATCACCATTTTGCTGGCGGTTAGAAAATTTTACTATTATCAGAAATACAAATGTACACGGTAGGTGAAAAAGGTCGACTACGCTGCCCTACATTAAGGATGGGTCATTTCCAGCACGCTGATGGAGATTCTGGTAGGCTTCGACGCAGTGTTCCTTCTGCTCCTGGGTCAACATCCTTGGGAACGAACTTGACAGCAAGACGCCGCATGAAGAAATCACGCGTGAGGATTGCCTGCACTATTCCACACAACACACTGACAATCGCACCAATGTTGTGGATTCTTGTCCGAGGATCTTCATGCACAAGTTAAATCTGTTGACGTGTTACAGAGCTAGACTCCAAACATTTTGATACCTCCTCGTACTTCCAAACAGGGTATCAATAAGCAGACTATCACTGACAAAAAAGGGCATTCCTGGCCAAGAAAAGTCTACTGTTACCAAACACAGGCCTTGATATGAGGAAGATATTTCTGAGAGTTTACATTTGGAGCACGACATTGCATCTTAGTGAAACATGGACTATGAGAATACCGGAACAGAAGAGAATCGAAGCATTCTCCTTGTGCCCGCTCACATCAAGCACAGTCTCTAGCCATACCATACAGTGTAAAAAAGTGATATAGAAAAATATAAACAAAACAGTCAAGATTAAGTTAAAGAGAGTGTTGAAAATTAGGTGGACTGATAAGTTAAGGAATGAGGAGGTTCTCTGCAGAACCAGCGAGGAAAGGAATATACGGAAAACACTTACAAGAAGATAGGGTATCTGTTAATACCTCACGGAATTACTTCCATGGTACTAGAGGGAGATGTAAAGATTGAAAACTGTAGAGGAAGACAGAGAATGGAATACATCCAGCAAATAATTGAGATCGTAGGTTTCAGATTCTACTCTGAGATGAAAAGGTTGCACAGGAGAAGAATTAGTGGCTGGCCGCGTCAAACCAGTCACAAGACTGATGACTCGCAAAAAAAGGGTCACCGTTCTTACAAGGGAAACTCCCCATTGCACCCCTCCCCCCCTCCCCACCCACTCAGATTTAGTGGTTAGACGACCCAGTGGATAGTCCGTCAAAAACTGGACATAGATCAAATATGAAATCAGGAAGAAGATGTACTAGACTGTGAAGAAAAAGCAAAATAGGATCAGTGAGCTGTCCAAGAACAGGAAGTGCAATATAGACCAGCCGGGACGAGAAATGGCGTCGTGGTTAAGCCGGCAGGATAGCCCAGTGTGTTCAGTCAGAGAGCTAGCTGGTGTCTGTAATAAAAACTGTGTGAAACGATCAATAATGAACAAAAAAAAAAGTTGTTACGGTGTTGGAATTCCATGCGGGAGAGCCGTGTTCAACCCTCCCTCGTGCCATTTTTTCCCCCGCTGTTCGCTTTATTCAGATTTGTGTTTGTTTGCTACAGCGAGGTGTAAGGTAGGGACCTATAATGACAGTTGATTCTGTACAACTACTCTATTAGCAGCTGAAAGAAAGTGGCTTCCGAATGGGAACCGCTGGACCAAGTATTATCAGTTCTAGATAGCTCTTTGTACCTGTTGCTAAGGCATAAGGAGCCATCCTTAAAGCCCATTCCGTCTTTCGCCTTCCGTCCAATGACACGCGAACCCACCACTGTCCGCCACTTATTCTCGAGTGAGGACAGACCGGTCAGATCAGGCAGATTCGGTTTAGCGTCCCGTCGACATCGACGTGATTAGAGGCAGAGCACAAGCTAGGAGTGTGTCAAGGATGGGGAAGGAAATCAGCAATGCCCTTTCAAAGGAACCATCTGGGCATTTGCCTTTAGCGATTTAGGGAAGTCACGGAAAATCTAAATTTGGACGTCCGGACGCGGATATGAATCGCCGCCCTCCCCAGTACGAGTCCAGTACGCTAACCGGCCGGTCAGATGTGTGTCAGAAGACGCAGCGACAACCAGGTGACCACGGGACTGCGACGTCGCCAGTTGGGTCGCACGTCTCGTCACTGGCGCCCCGATGTCGCCGCAGCTTTGAGCGTTAGCCAGAAGCCTCCCAACTGTAATCAATGCAGCTTAAAGGCGTTTACAGACAGCAGAAAATTCTCCTTGTGTCAGCTCACAACAAGCACAGTCTCTAACCATACCCTACTGTGTAAAAAACTGATATAAACTCTCGAAAAATACAAACAAAGCAGTCAAGATTAACTTAAAAAATACTAGCAGACACCCCGCCGCCTCCCCCACTCAAAAGGTGTAATTACCCGACTGCGGCGCTACTGAAGTTGGAATGTAAGCGAAATATAACGAGGAGCATAAACAAACACTAAAATCTACTCTATAGCATTCTCATTATAGCCCGAGGCCGCAAGATCCGCAAACTCTTAACACCAGATATAAATTTCGCTACTGGAAATGGATGTATCAAAAGTTACTTTTTATTAGAAACTCTGTTTCTTCGAAAGCTACTGCAGGAAATATACACTACTGGACATTAAAACTGCTACACCACGAAGATGACATGCTACAGACGCGAAATTTAACCGACAGGAAGAAGAGCATTCACACAAGGTTGGCGCCGGTGGCAACACCTAAAACGTGCTGACATGAGGAAAGTTTCCAACCGATTTCTCATACACAAACAGCAGTACACCGGCGTTGCCTGGTGAAACGTTGTTGTGATGCCTCGTGTAAGGAGGAGAAATGCGTACCATCACGTTTCCGACTTTGATAAAGGTCGGATTGTAGTCTATGGCGATTGCGGTTTATCGTATCCCGACATTGCCGCTCG
Source organism: Schistocerca cancellata (assembly GCF_023864275.1). NCBI lineage: Eukaryota > Metazoa > Arthropoda > Insecta > Orthoptera > Acrididae > Schistocerca > Schistocerca cancellata. Next base: position 423,135,358 of record NC_064633.1, read on the forward strand.
CGTTTGTCGAGATCCAATGACTGTTAGCAGAACATGGAATCGGTGGATTCAGGAGGGTAATACGGAACGCCGTGCTGAATCCCAACGGCCTCGTATCACTAGCAGTCGAGATGACAGCCATCTTATCCGCATGGCTGTAACGGATCGTGCAGCCACGTCTCGATCCCTGGGTCAACAGATGGGGACGTTTCCAAGACAACAACCATCTGCACGAACAGTCGACGACGTTTGCAGCAGCATGGACTATCAGCTCGGAGACCATGGCTGCGGTTACCCTTGACGCTGCATCACAGACAGGAGCGCCTGCGATGGTGTACTGAACGTCGAACCTGTGTGCACGGGAAGCATGTATTCGTCATCGCCATACTGGCGTATCACCCGGCGTGATGGAATGGGGTGCCATTGGTTACACGTCTCGGTCACTTCTTGTTCACATTGACGGCACTTTGAACAGTGGACGTTACATTTCTGATGTGTTACGATCCGTGGCTCTACCCTTCATTAGATCCCTGCGAAACCCTACATTTCAGCAGGATAATGCACGACCGCATGTTGCAGGTCCTGTACGGGCCTTTCTGCATACAGAAAATGTTCGACTGCTGCCCTGGCCAGCACATTCTCCAGATCTCTCACCAATTGAAAACGTCTGGTCAATGGTGGCCGAGCAACTGTCTCGTCACAATACGCCAGTCACTACTCTTGATGAACTGTGGTATCGTGTTGAAGCTGCATGGGCAGCCCTTCAAATGGTTGAAATGGCTCTGAGCACTATGGGACTCAGCATCTGAGGTCATCAGTCCCGTAGAACTTAGAACTACTAAAACCTAACTAACCTAAGGACATCACACACATCCATGCCCGAACCTGCGACCGTAGCGGTCGCGCGGGTCTAGACTGAAGCGCCTAGAGCCGCTCGGCCACACCGGCCGGCTTGGGCAGCTGTACCTGTACACTCCATCCAATCTCTGTTTGACTCAATGCCCAGGCGTATCAAGGCCGTTATTACGGCCAGAGGTGGTTGTTCTGGGTACTGATTTCTCAGGATCTGTGCATCCAAATTGCGTGAAAATATAATCACACGTCAGTTCTAGCATAATATATTTGTCCAATGAATACCTGTTTATCATCTGCAATTTTAATGACCAGTAGTGTATATACATTCCAATGCACTGATCGAAACTACATGCTGTGAACTAACTCGAGATTTAAACGGAGAGACGTAACATAGTTCTTCAAATGGCGGACAATTACACGTAGAAGCCGCCTCACACAAGGATGAGCAATGACATTACGCAAAAACAGAAACTTGGAATAATCTACTAAACACCAGTTGACACAGTAAAGTACGCAGGTGTAGTTCACTTCTTCGCAGAACTCCGTCCGAACATGCCTCGGAAGACCGAATGGTACCGACCGACCCCCGTGTCATACTCGGCCTATAGGCGTCACTGGATGCGGATAAGGAGGGCATGTGGTCAGCACACCGCTCTCCCGGCCGTTGTCAGTTTTCGTGACTGGTGCCGCTACGTCTCAATCAAGTAGGTCCTCAGTTGGCCTCACAAGGGCTGAGTGCACCCCGCTTGCCGGCAGCACTCGGCAGACAGCACTTAACTTTGGTGACCCAACGGCGACCGGTCTTACCACTGTGGCAAAGTCGTTGGCTTCTTCGCAGAAGAACTTGGAAAAAAAATGACTAAATTATTCTGTATGAGACAACTGCTGCTGCTGTTGTTACCTCTCCAGACGCGCTCACTTGCCTCTGCGTCTGCTTCTGGACATTCGTTAGTCCTCTACTTAGGCAAGCTACTGCTGGTCTTATCTGGCTCGAATAAATTGATTTTAATGCTTTTATAAGAAGATTATGTTCATTGACATTATAATTAACTGATTTACAGCCCTAATGAACGCTTAAATGCGTAAGCAGTACGAGTCCGTGAATGGAAACGCGGCTATAATTTTATTTAACTCTCTGTCGTGGTAATAAGACTGATCTGGACAGCTAATGAGACTTCGCCACATACTGTAAATATCTCCGAAAAGTCTCTAAGTTATATTATAAATGATAAGAACTATCTAACCAATACAGAATACGGACTGACAAGAGGTAACTCGTGAAATATACGGGAGGCATGAGGAGTAGCAGAAATGAGAGTAGTGAGAAACTTTACATCAAAATTAATGGCACGAAATAGACTAAATTAATGAATTCTGCTAACGTGGAACCCAAATAACATACGACACACGAACCAATCAGAGGATAAAAAGCAGACTAACACATGCATAGAGGGTATCCCTGGCCCAAAGAAGTCTGCTTGCATTAAAAATAAGGCTTTATTTGAAGAAGAAATTTACCTTTGTTTGCAACACAGCATGTACAGTAGTGAATCGTGCACTACAGAAAAACCGTAAAAGAAGGGTGCTGAAGCGTGTGAGATGTGATGATGGTGCAACAGAAGGATGATGAAAATTAGGTGGACTGATAAAATGATTATTGAGGGGGTTCTCCACAGAACGTAAGGAAAAAAAAATGAAAAGAAGAAGAGACAGGGTGATAGCAAGTGTGCTAAGACAGTGGTGAATGACCTCGATGTTACTAGAGGGAGTGGCAGGAGAGGAAAACGTATAAGAAGACAGAGATTATAATATAACCAATGAACAATTGAGGACATAGTGTGTCTGTACCACTATGGGATGAAAAGGATGGTGCAGTATTGAACTCGTGGCGGGGTGCATGAAACCAATAAGAAGACTGAAGACTAAAACAAAAAATGTGTGTACAATTTAGTTTCTGCGAATAACGTCCCATTATATATAAACAAATACAGCATTACTTCACGTTAAACAATTAACTATACAGTGTCAGAATTACCTTATTAGCTGCGAATACTGCGAGAAATGTTCTTTTACACATAATAAAGTAAACTGACAAATTCTCATAAATGTATCCACATACATCAATTATCTACCAGTTAGTAGTATAGTCTGTAATATTAGGTTTTGTGCCAGAAATAGTAATAGTATCGGTCATGTATGCGGTATGGTTTCAAATGGCTCTCCGCACTATGGGACTTAACTTCTGAGGTCATCAGTCCCCTAGAACTTAGAACTACTTAAACCTAACTAACCTAAGGACATCACACACATCTATGCCCAAGGCAGGATTTGAACCTGCGACCGTAGCGGCTCGCGGTTCCAGACTGTAGCGCCTAGAACCTCTCGGCCACATGGGCCGGCCATGTCTGCGGTATTCTCGAACATTTGTTTTCGTATCAGAGATTCCATTATCTGCATGATGAGTCGCTTACGTACAGTGCATGTGAAAAGTGACTTGGCCCCCAACGCTTTAAGTTCCAGGAAGAACTGTAAGGTTCTGTCACTGGTTGCCTGCAATCGTAAGCGGCAAAATTTTGTGCATAAGGAAGATATGTGATGAAACCTTAAATCCGTTCTGTAAATGCATATACCGATTGAGGGTAGTGTCCCGACCTGTAGAACAAAGTCTGTTTGTTCAGCCGTTAATACCCTAAAATATGTGCAGTGTTTGTAAAGCGATCAATTGTTCAGGGAAGCGCCAGAGTGATTTACCCACAAATAAAGTTAATGAAACGCACTTAATGAAATGAGATCTAGAACTTACCTCAGTAGTTATAAATACATTCCTCGATTGCAGTGACCTCTTAGTTCGCTACCGTAAAACTGTTAGTCTTGGCCATTAAACTGTTTATCCTGTGCAGTCTTCTTGCCGTTCCCGCCAGCTCGCTTCAATTCTGACAGCACAAAACAGAAGACAGAATCGCTGGTTAAGACCGTCCACTCAGAGGAGACAAAATGTATCACTCCCATTGTATTGATGGCGCGTTAACTGACTGTTCCGTTGGTTCTTGGTAGATTATTTTACATATTAACAATAAAGAAAACACCAAAATTTGTACAGTTATTATGTAAAAGATTTTTTACTTTGAGCCTTTCAACAAGACTGCAGATAAATAAATGAATTTTGTGAGAACAAAGATATAAAATAGGAGCATCCAAAGAATTTTTCATTTCGTAGGTAGAATATATGACACAATGAGTTAATGAAATACATGACAAATTATAATAATTGTTCAGAGAAAGAAAACAATTTGAGCAAAATGAAACTTTGTTGACATGTTTCAAGAGCAAGACTGAATAAGATAACATCGTCTTAAACAAATATAATGTTACTAGCAGGGCATACGATGAGACTAATGCGATAAGCGAATCAATTGTAACTGTAAAAAAATAAAATTAAGTGACATTTTTATTCCTCAAGTATTATAGAGGTTTAAATTATTTCGGTAACCGACAGGGGCTATTAGGAAAGCACTGTGAAAATCCGACGAAGCTTTGCAGTATGGGACAGTGTTTCTAGTATGCCCATAGATAATTTCACGTCGCTCTTCTCAATTCAGAGAGAACAGTGAGCGCGTAAAGATGCCTAGAAAATAGTGTGTCCTGCCATATAAAGGTGCCTGACGAGAGATTTCGCCTGATTTCATGCAACCCCACATAATGTAACTGTCATTCCGTTCTTTGTCAAATGGTTCAAACGGCTCTGAGCACTATGGGAGTTCACTTCTGAGGTCATCAGTCCCCTAGTACTTAGAACTACTTAAACCTAACTAACCTAAGGACATCACACCCATCCATGCCCGAGGCATGATTCGAACCTGCGACCGTAGCGGTCGCGCGGTGCCAGACTGTAGCTCCTAGAACTGCTCGGCCACTCTGCCGGTCGTTCCTTGTCCATGAAAGTTCTCGGCCGCGCACCGCAGGGGCAATGAGGACGTTCTTGCAGCTTTTTCGATGGGAAGTGTTTGATCATCCATCGTACAGCCCGAACTTGGCTCTCTCTGATCTTCGTCTCTGCTCAGATGAACCGCTCGCTATGAACACAACGTTTTGGCACAGACAATAGGCTGCTGGGGTCCAATGTAGAAAAATGCCGGAAAACACAGGAAGCTGCCTTCTATGGGGAGAGTATTGGCGAGTTGATACAACATTACGACAGGGAGAGGCGACTATGTAGAGATGTAGCTGGAAGCTGTAGCTAACTGTTGCAAATAAAAACGTTTTAATTTTCATTACGCTTTCTATTTCGCGACCGATCGTTCCACACTTTCCTAACAGCCCTCGTAAAAAAAGACACGCTCTGTTCTTACTGCGTTTCACTGAGTGGCTAAAATAAAATGAACATATATACGTTGCTCCCTGAATCCATCCACTTCATTCACTTTTTCATGCACAGTCCTGTGTAAACGTAAAATGCTGCGCAACTGAAACCTGCAGAGATATGTTAGGAAATGAGTAAACTCTAAGAAACCCCAAAATGAGCATATATCGTGTATCGGATTCAGAATTATATGAGACATAAACTGCCGGCCGTTGTGGCCGAGTGGTTCTAGGCGCTTCAGTCCGGAACCGCGCTGTTGCTACGGTCGCAGGTTCGAATCCTGCCTCAGGCATGGATGTATGTGATGTCCTTAGGTTAGTTAGGTTTAAGTAGTTCTAAACCTAGAGGACTGATGACCTCAGATCTTAAGTCCCATATTGCTGAGAACCATTTGGACCATTTTGAGACATAAACTGTTCCAAACACGAGAAAGTATTTAATTACATCACTGTAGAGAGATTATGTCTCAATTATTCACTCATCCGTAACAATCCTTCAGGCACTGTCAGTCGTGGACGATCTCATTTCGACGGCTCCCTAATACCCCATAGTCATTAACGCACGAGGACATTTGTCCCATCTTTTACCACTACCTTGCAGCGCTTTTACGACGTTGTACCGACAGAATTAATCATACCAACCAAGTCACATAAGATCTTAATAAGAACGTAACATCCTTTTCGTTCACTATTCTCAATAAACGTAGAAGAATGGCGCCATTCGTAATAAATCTTGTACATTTACGAAAATAATCTTCAGATTGGCTACTTTTGAAAAACTTCAAAATTCTGCGATCTTCTCAAACCTAACAATATTGCTATTCAGGCTTTCTCATACCTAACCGGGAAGCTTGTTTCAACGTTCAACAAAGTCTTCGAATCCATCTTCGTCCAGTTCTTCTGCAAACGCCACAACCTGTGCCTACCCCTCACTATCCACTAACGTGATACCCTCATCAATAGTCTGTCGACAACCAATTCTTGAATCCCGTTTCCACCAAACCAACCAACATAAATCTACAGTAGATATGCATCTCGACGAAATATTTTTTGATTACATGTATTGATAGTCTGTTTAAGAGCTGCAGCTTGCGCTATCAATTAAATATGGCTTCCACATTGTTTCTGTACTAAACCAACATCCTTCCCATATGACCATCAATAACACGGTCTCCCATATTCCCCGTCCAACCGCAGATCCACCTTCATACTGTGTCTACAAATCTTATTTTTTAAGCTGATGTGCCTGAAACACCAAAATCAAAGTGGTGAGATTTCATTGTCGTTATGAGACACTCGCTCCTAAGGATATTAGACAAGAAACGTTGTCAGTTCTACTGTAGAACAGAGAAATTTACAGTATATTCTGCAAAAGTGGAATATTTGTGTAGAATAAAGATAGTTTTATTATGAAACAATAAACAAGTAAAATATAGACGTTTCGACCGTCTTTACAGTACTCCTCTTCAGGACGATTAACTGCAGTTAGTCTGTCTGAAGAGATCTTCTGCAGAGACGCTCGAAACGTCGGTATTTTACCTGTTTTAGTGTTTCTCAATTACGAACGTGCGACGACACTCATCTATCAAAAGATAATGTGAAAAGAGCCAAAATGTGGGTAGTGTCCGTACGCAAATCGTACAAAGGAAATACCTGGTCATTAGGCAACTCTTCCATAGCTTTTTTTTTAGATCACTAGTGTCAGTATGTGTGTGTTATTTTGACGAGTTGCGCAATGGATTGATCTGACAAGTACCAATTGGGCTCCTGCAATAAGCAATTTCCACTCCACACTACAACAAAAGTCAGACAGACTCTCCTAACGTACCAAAAATGCCTGAAAAACAATTCAGCAATAAATATATTCTGGAGTCGTTCACTGTAATGAAAAGACACAACAATATTCTATTTTATTACGTAACTAGTGGGTATTTGGGGACTGGAGTATTGCTAGTTAGTGTGAGAAAACATTAAACGAACGAAAAATATTATTTATTGCAAAATCTGAGTAAATCAGGTGAAACTTTTATTTATAAACTGATACACAAACTTCCGGGTTCTTTCCGAAATAGAAGGTTACCTCTTATGGATAGGAATCCTGTTAATGAAATTCATATACAAAGTGTGGGAAAGCTCTTTTATCCCTTTTCTTTAGGAATGTTATTTACTCAACAGAATGGCTTAGAGACGGGGCCTACTTAACTTGAATAATTATCCGATAGAGTTTTTCTAAGTATGGTCGAGGCTGTCACATGAGAAATGTAATGGAGTGACGTGAATGAAGTATGTTATTTCTGAAGGAGGAAAGATGGGGGTCGCCTATGATGTAGCGCACAATACTGTGAGCTGTGACGACTGCTGCCTGAGTCGTTCACCGCTGAAAAATAAGAAAACTATCTCTTTCTATCTGGATTAACTTTCGCCAATCGAACTCTCACTACGCCTTGATGAAGTCGAAACGGGGGAGTGACTCTCCGTTTAAGCTGACGATCCGGAAATATATAGCATCTGGGTTAGGCGTTTACTGTCCACCTGTGAGAACTATGAAACTGTGCGCTAGGTCTGTCAAAAGATGCGTACGCTGGGGTTCTCCCAAACAAGACAGTGGGTTTTGCTTTTAAGATGAACACGCAGGCCGTTATCCCTTTTCTCTGGCATAAACTGTTTTGGTCCCTGGGTGGTCAGCCAGCCGGCACAGCTGCGTGCTAACTCACCCTCCTACAGATTTTCCAGTGGGGTGGTTGCCTCTGCCGAACAAAAACTCCTGTGGCCATCGTGTCTTGAATTTTTGTGTACGCCAGTCTCGACTTTTTAATCTTGGTGTGCACTTGCGATTTATTTATTAGAGTTGAATATCGATTAAATGGAAACATGTAAAATTGGCTCTACCCTATAGTGTTTGGGCTCGAATGAAATGTCTTGATATGCAGAATGAGATGGTGAGGTCAGAATATGTAAGAAATGAAGGTCAGGAGACCACGCCACCTTACATATCCACCTCCGCCCCCCCCTCCCCCACCTTGTAACAAAATTTTTTCTGGGGTTTGTCAATGCTGAGGAAAACATTGACAGTCACGCAAAAATTGTTCTTTCAGATTTTCTAATTAACTTTCTCAGCCATTCTTAACAATTTTTGTAATTATTTCTTTATAGCTATTGTTTCTAGTTTCTAATTATACCATTTGTGTTTTGTTGCTAGGCGGAAATGAACTTTACAAAAATTAGTTTTCTTTTCTGTTGATATTACGTGTCTCTGTTTTTGTTTTTCATTTTCAAAAGTTGTTTTACAATCCTTTTTTTATCTAAACTCGTTAGTGTACAGTGTATTATGTCTGTGTGTGGTTATCTCTTTCCTTTAGTTACGCTTTGCGTAAATGTTCGCAAAAGCTCTGTTGTGTTACTTTGTTTTATTTATTTGGGCATTATCTTTTCTTTTGTGTGTCATTGCTTTTTTTGTGTAAGAATGAAGAAGCGTTTCCTCTTAATCCTATCCTCAGTATTGATATTATTACTCCAAAAAGGTGTTTTTGAATGTTACTTAAAGAAGAAAAATCCTGCATATATCCTTTCCTAATTTTACATATAAAGGTAATAAATAGACTTTCCATGAGTTTGTGAGATTATATAACTGTACTTACTAAGTTTCTTTACAAAAGGTTTTAAGGAATCTATAAATTATGGACTTAACATATAAAATAAAAATAATTACTTTTACAAAGAAAGTGAAGAAAAATATGATATTACAAATGTATATAATTTTCATAAATCTACACTTGTTTTAGTATAGAGAGAATTTTTTTTTTTCGAAATAGTCTTTTCGTTTTGCGCTGCTCTGTACTTTTCTGTGCTTGACGATCCCCATTGAAGTACTGGAAAGCGTCGACTCATTTATATGGGTGTCACAAATCATGTGAGAAGCACTATAGCATGCGATGCCGAGTCTTATTTGTTGATATTGTCATCATGAAGTGGTACTTCTAACCAATGGTTATTGATGACTGTGGTTTACTGAATATACAGTGATGTCCTTGTACTCCTTTACTGTCACATCTGGTGCAGTATGGCAGTTCGATGATTGTAGCAAGTTGATGATTGCCTATGACTATCACACATTATATGTGCAGTGACGTCTTGGTACACAACACGTGGTTCGGTATGGCAGTTCGGTGATGTGGTAGGGAGAATGATGTTCATTTAGCTTAATCCATTTCTTGATAATGTTTGTTGTTTGACGTTCATTTGCATTCTTTTGACTATGCAAGATTTATATTTTGAGAGATGGCTGTAGTGGTTACCATGCCTCAAAGTTCATGGAAAGACGTTTGTAATAATTTTTAGGATAGGAAAGAAAGGTATCTTGCTCTCTTCTGCCCTTCTTTGTCTAGCATCTTCTGGTCTTCTTTCTTGCATTCTTCTGTTCTTGTTGGGCTAGGAATATGTGAATTTTAATGTAGGAGAGATATAGGATTTGTAGGATCTGACTGCCTTTCCCAAATATTATTTGATGAATTAGTAGATCTTAGTATTTCTTGTACCTTCATTGTAGTCTTGTCGTATCATGATTCTCCCCACACTCGTCCGTTGTGTAGCAGTGTCGTGACATATGAAATGTCCAGGCTGTGTGTTGTCCTCCTGAAGTCCAACCTGGTTGCTCTGCATTTCCAGCATCACGTTGGTCTTCACGTCTGTTATCATTGACCTAAGTGCATTATCAACATGTCTGTAACCTCTCCGTCCTTATCTTGAAGCATCTGGTGTTGAGTGAGCTGGCGATTGATGTTGGTGGCGATATCCCTCTGACGCATAGATTTTTTTTTACAGGCGTTTATTATTGATATTTGCAACAAATTGTGACTGTACATAATGCAAAAATTTTTTGACAGTTGCAAAAAGATATTCTAATTAAAGCATATATATATATTCTTTATAGCCTACCACTTCTTCATTCTTTTATTTGTTGTGTATCATTTATTGTTTGTGTACATGTAGTAGTGTACTCAATGATACAAGAAAATTGTTAGTCTGTTTTGTATCTCTCTTTCTTTCTTTTAATTAATGTGTTAATTTGTTGATTATTTAATTATCTTTTTTTAGTGATTAGTATGAGATATGAGATTTCTTTTGCCCCTTTGTATCTTTCCTTTTCTATTCTTTTACTGTTCTTTTCATTCGCATCTTTTTTAAATGACTCACGTGGTAGATGCCAATACACTTTCCTATTTTTGGGTTCGTTAGATCTATGTCATTTTCGTGAGCGATTCTGGAAATTATCATCGGCCCTTTATAGACTGCAAAAGATTTACGGCATTTATTTGGGCACTTGTGTGAAAGGTAATGAGTCTTTACGAGTACTTTGTGGCCCAAGTTGAAGCGTTTCTTTGTGGCAGACTTGTCTTGGGTGATCTTACGTCTCATTGCTGCTGAGCGAATGTTCCGTAAGGCAGAGGCGACGATATGTCTGTGTTGCTTTCGGGGAATCATTGGAAATTTAATGATTTCTTTTATTTTTCCTGGTGGATCTATATTTTTTTTACTGTAATTGGTGGATAAGTTGTGGTACTATGTGGTGCTGACTCTTTATCGGAAATTTTCGTTAAGCCCCTGTTTATCTGAATTGTAGTTACTGTCAGTTTTTTCTAATTTTGATTTATCTACTTCGAAGAAATGAATGTTCTGTTTTGGTTGTGTTAATGGGTGGATGTTGGTTTGCCTAACCTCTTCCGTATTTTCCCGTCAATCTTCACGTTTTTCAGGATTCGGTGGCCTAACTTCTACTTCTGGCTTCCCTTTGCTGTATTGTTCTTGTCTCTGTGGACCATGATTTCCTCTGTAATTATTCGCGCCCTGGTCTTGCCAGTTGCTGTTTCTGGCATCGTGACCTCTTTCAAAGTACCCTTGACCGTTGGTATTTTGATTCCTAAACCCATATCAAACACTGTATGAGTGTCCATTACCATTCCTATTTCGGTACCAATTAGTCTGGTTCCGGTTTCTACGCCAATTATCTCCATTATGCCACTGTCCTGAGCTGTTAAATTGCCTGAAATTATTATTATTAGGATTACGATTATTATTATTAAAATATTCGTTCCTAGTCCTCTCCTTTTGCTGTTCTCTTTCCTTTCTTTTTTCTTTCGCCTCGTTTTCTTATGAATTAGAGCTCCCTTAAGACCTCTTTGAATTCCTCGGTAGCTCCATTTCTTCCTACGGTCGCATATTGATGCTTTACCAGTAACTTCATTCTACATAGACGTATCAGCTCTCCGTTTCTGTATGGTTTATCTAAGCATTGTCCATTGCGTCAAAGAATTTTACAACGTTTTTATCCCCTGAGTTTTCATATGGTGTGATCTGAAGTAACTCGTATTTAATTTTGTTTTTCACCTCCTTAGACCAATATCTTTCGAGAAATGCTGTTCTGAACTGTAGGTAAGACGTACAGGTAGCAGCGATCTTTTGCGTCACTTCCGCTACTGTCCCTGACATGTGTCCACAAATAAAGTCAAGTTTGTGAGCCAAGCTCCAATGATTTGGCAAGCCTACATGGAACTGATCGATGAATGTGCGTGCATGCAAACTGCCGCCTTCTTCCTTGAAATGTTGGAATTTTCTGTCAAAAAAGTGATCTGTATCGTATTTACTCATAAATCCGGATTGTGGCTGATTCATAGACTCAAATAATCTGCCACTGCTTGTGTTGTCTTGCCTATTCTCTGGCAATCCATTGCCTGTCTGCATATTCTCAATTTCCTGACCCATATTCGCATCATATCGTAACATCGCTGAACAAAAGTGTTGTTCGTTTGTTTCTACTCTCGTCGTTCGCGGTACTGTACCTGTGCTACTGTTATATTGTGTCATCGGGTTTACTGGTTCAGTCGCCTGTCTTTCTATTGGTATCGGCTGACTGTATGTGTCCCATTTTTCTAGACATTGTGTCTGGTTGTGTGGCGTGCCATGTGTCACTTTAATCGGGACCTTCTGTTTCGATTTCTGCGAGAATGTTACTTCTGGTCTTTGTTCTACTTGAACTTCCTTAGACGGCGTGTGTTTGTGTACTGAATTAATGCCTGACGTATCAGTTGTTTCGCTACAGGTGTAATCGGTTTAGATCTTTTCTTCGACAGATTGTATCAACTCCGTTCGAAGCTTTTCAAACTGATCTTTGTTTTTGAGTTCTATTTTACTGATCCGCTGATCATATTTTTTCAGTGCAACTTTTGCGACCTTGTTTTGAATCGCTTGTTCTTCCGAAATTTGTATTGCTGTTCGATTAACTTTTTCGTAAAACGTTCCACTTTTTTGTCGACGTCAGTGCATAATTGCTGCTGACCTTGTGTTAGTTCCTGTTGAGGGCAAGTTGCGTTTGTCATTGAACCATTTCGTGGCGCAAACAACTCCGCAAACTGCCCACTCTGTTGTGTATGTCTTATGTTTGCAGGTACAGTTGCATCTGTTACGGTACCTTTTCACGGCGCTCGTAACTCCACAGACTCCACAGAATTCCGTACCTGTTGCAGCGGCGTATTTAGAATGTGTACAAGAGGTTCGACGTATTGTAAATTTTACTCCTCTTCCTCACTGTCTACTTCTCTTTGAACGTTAACTAACTGCCAGTTCATTGACTGTATTGACGCGTATTCTGTCTCTGAATATGCGGCAAACATACGAGTTTCCTGAGCTCGTTCCGCTGCTAATTTTTGCCATTTCCTGCCTGGGCTGTCTGTTTCTGGCTCAGAATGTGCCCTACACGGAATTTCGTATTCTGAAAATTCGGTGTTCTCGTTCCTTCAATTCCCATCTGTCTGATCTGTCTCACTTCCATCCAAATCTACCTGAGCCTGCTGATTCTGCAACTCACCGACTGTCCTATTCTCTGGTTCACCGTCTGTCCTATTCTCAACGAGCTCGTTTACTTGCTTTTTACCTGGTTGATTCTCCCCCATCTTGTCTACTTGCTGTCTATCAAGTAACCTTTTGGCTTGTGCTCCCGTTAACATGGAAGTTCTTTCAACACACCACAACTCTATCTACAAAACTATACGACCACTAACCAGTTGGTTGAGCCAACAACAACAACGTCGTGAATTCCCGACTACTGTTCTGTCTGCTCTGCTACAGTCTCCAATCTCCACCTGTCCTCTTGCAAAGAGAGTAAAAATGTTACTTCTTAATTCTAACTTATTTGATACTGCGTCACTCTGCGTCTCTGCGTCACTGTGCGTCTGTGCCTGTCACCTGAAAATCCTATGCCCTAACAGCTACCCAAAAATCGTAAAAGTACAAAATTTTTTTAACACAATAACACAAGACCTTTTCACTACAATTCTGCTTTCCTCGCTACTTGTATCTATTCTAATCCTAAATATTTGCAAATAACTCTTTAAGAGATGAAAGAAAATTTTTCAAAATGATAATGCACCCTAACATAAAATTTTATTTGTCAATTAACTAAATTTCTTTTTTCCAAAAAAATTACAATTGTTTACTTCTCGCTTAACCTAAAATTGCATAAATATCAACAAACTTTCTGTAATATTTTTTTTTTATTTACTAAGATTGTGACCTGCCGTACCTAACTACCATGTATCACCTATTCTGACACTTGGTAACGTACCTATCTTACCTTTCCTGGCAGGGTCGCCATTTTCTGTCAGTATGTGTGTGTCATTTTGACGAGTTGCATAACGGATTGATCTGACAAATACCCTTTGGCTCCTGCAAGAAGCAATTTCCGCCCCACACTACTACAGAAGTCTGACAGACGCTCCTAAGGTACCAATAATGCCTGAAAAACTTTCAGCAATAAATATCTTCTGGAGTCGTCTGCTGTAAGGAAAAGACACAACAATATTCTATTTTCTTACGTAATTAGTGGGATACTTGGGTACTGGAGTATTGCTAGTTAGTGTGAGAAAAAACATTAAATGAATGGAAATTATTATTTATTGCAAAATCTGAGAAAATCAAGTGCAACTTTTATTTATAAACTGATAGACAAATTTCTGGGTTATTTTCGGAATAGGAGGTTACCTCTTATGGATAGGAATCCTGTTAATGAAATTCATATACAAAGTGTGGGAAAGCTCTTTTATCCCTTTTCTTTAGGAATGTTATTTACTTGGCAGAATGGCTGAGAGCCGCACCTACTCAACTTGAATAATTATCTGATTGAATTTTTCCAAGTACTGTCGAGGCTGTCGCGTGAGAAATGTAATGGAGTGACATGAATGAAGTATGTTATTCCTAAAGGAGGAAAGATGGGGCTCACCTACGCTGTAGCTGTGACGACTGCTGTCTGAGTCGTCCGCCACGAAATAACAAAACTCTCTCTTTCTATCTGGATTAACCTTCGCCAATCGAACTCTCACTTGTCCTGGATGAAGTCAAGGACTCCTATTTGCCCCTAGTCTAACTAATGGCGTGGTGCACCTGTCAGATAACCAGCCCACTGCGATGCCACTCAATGTTCGCTCACAGGCGCTAACTAATACTATGTCTGTGTTCACACTGCACATTATGTGTCGCGACCAACACAGTGAACAAACGCTTAATCGCAAGCAACTCAATACAGAGTATCATTCCGATTCGCTTTCGACAGAGGTGCTCTCTCAATGCAGTACTGAGTAGAGACTTTGTTCCTCGCTCTCTGCGTACATGCACGAGCGCACTCGCTCCCGCTACGTGTTCCTGCTTCAAGAGTGTCACCAGAACCAACCACCCGTTGAAAGGTCTCTGTTGGATTCCTTTCATGTTAATTTCTTAAATATGTTGTCATTTACGGCATAAATTCCTCTTCTAATTTTACTGTGGTGTTTGACTATCTGGGAGGAGACTGAGCAGTGAAACGTGTTACTTTTACACATAAACAAGAACGATCTGTCACACTACTACACTTTAAAGCACAGTTTATATGTAATTCATATATGTAATTCATGTCACACAGTCTCATACGGAACCTACATCCGCTTTCTTATATATACTGTATATGATAAGATACTGTCATCCCCCTTCCCTTCTGTGTGAGAGGATGAATGAGCAAATGCATTTGTAGTTGCATGCTGGATGGTAGCAGACAAGCCTGTCTGCTAGAGAACAGTAGGACCAACGTCGGAACAGGTAGCTACGATTTCTTAAAGCAGAGAGGTTTCTATGCTTAGTATAATCCTGTCCGTCCCTTGTCATGTTGGTATAGGAAGCTGCCCCTCTGGCCACTTCCGTTTGTATTTGTGAGCCACCCTCAGGAAGGGACGAGGGCAGTCCGTCCGTGGCGAGCGTCTGAAGTGGTAAGATCTCCGGCTAAGCGCGTGTCTGCTAAGTCCGTAGGACAATGGATTTCTTAAGTTCAGCCTAACTGAAAATTTAATCACCTTTATTTCAGGTTTAGCTCTAAAAATATCTAATGTTATCTTAAATTGCAACGCAGTGTGATTCGAGGGTATAGTTCAGAATATCTTTCAGTAGTTGCTTTGTCACTACTTTGTGAGTAAAGTGGAACCACATGTTGATCAGTAACTCTAACTAAGATCATCAATCTTAAATGCGAATGTTCGTGAGATTATAACGTCTCGTCTTGACAATATTTTTCAATATAGCAACTTTTCTTTATGTTCAACCCATGTGGGGTGTACTTTGTGAGACCAGTACCACGTGCTTATACAATTGTTTGACCATCAGGTTAATAGTAAGACGATAGTAACCAGTTCGAGTTTTTTCTTTTGTAAATTGCTTTTCGATCTAATTTATTTTAATTATCAAAATTATTGTGGAGTTACACTCTTTGTGTAAACCAAGTTGACCACGTGAAGCATGTGGTGTAATCATCAAAGTAGCCCTCAGCTATTCTTTTCGGGAAGATTTCACAGAGAGGTAGTATGATTTTAGTATACCAGTGTGTGGTAATTACATGACGGACAGGATTGTGCTACGAAAGTAACTTCTTTGGGTGAAAATTGAATCGGTTGGTTGTGGTTAATTTCCTCTTGCATATGTTTCAACGTTCTTCGTGTGTTATTTTATGAATGCAGTGTTGTATGCAGTCTCCCAATCTTGGCTCCATATTTGATGTGTTCCGTAAGATTACAAACTCACATTTTCACAGTCCTAAATAAGGCACCAGCTTAGTTATGACTCACGTTTAATATGCTGAAATTTCAATGATCAATGTTAAAATAAATTTCCAAATGTAAACTGATTTCTTTCTTTTTATTTAAGTTCTCTTTATATATATATATATATATATATATATATATATATATATATATATATATATATAATCACCAGTTGTCTTATGACTATTAAAAGATTATAATTAATGTTAGTCTGGTTGGGAATTTGGTAAGCTAGACTGGATACGTGGTGAAACAGTTGCGCAGTAATGCAAGGTTAACTTCCCCAGACAGCTCACAGCTTTTAACCCGCTTTTATTGTCTAGCCGCACAGCTTTCATAGCAAATCAAAGCAACAACGTTACACCGTCTCCACGCAAAAAGCAAAAGGGTACATCATCCGCTGTCTTTCCCTCACTCCTCTGGCTCATTGCGTCAGAAGTAGTCCGCCAATCAGCGTTACTCTTACAAATGGGAGAATGGCGCTCCGTTTAAGCTGACCAATTACGGAACAAAACTGTTGTAAACAGACTTCTTGTCTTCATGGGACCAAAGGAAAATTTAAAGTAATTTATTTTAGTATTAAGAGAAGGCACAAAACTGTCTTGTTTGTGACTGTACATATGCTGATACTTCTACATTGTGTAAATTTAAGACTGAAAATGTGTAGTATGCACAGTTGGTAAGAGATTACTCATTTTTCTTTATTTTATAGATTAAATGTCATGGTACTATGTTTAGTATGGGCCGTGAATTATCTAGTGTACATATGTAACTATGTATGTTTAACTATAGTTACGTCACACGTTTCTTCTTACCCCCCTGAGTGCATATCTCTTCGCGTAAGCGATGATTTTTTTCTCATTTATGTTTCGTTTAGTTTAGGGACATGCTAGGGTTCATCGTTCATAGGTGAGACAATGATTTCCTGAGTATCAGTACGTATATTTGATAGATTAAAAAGAATACTTTTATCTGTTCTCAGGCCAATAGGTTAAGTACGAAGTCAGACACGGCCATGCAATTACAAATTACAAAAATACTTTGTGCATATATGAATACTGCAAACTTCACAGATGTTACTTAAACCATTTCTAAGCAAAACTTAACGCAGTGTTACGAAATTAATCCATGGACGGTCACTGCCTGGTGGAAATTCTGTGCGAATTGTGGAGCTAAGGCACTTCTGAAAATAACATGATAAAAATTCACCACAGAGACGCTTATTCAGTGCTTGCAGTGGACGTTTACGTAAATAGAATCATATCAGTAAACTGTATAGTAGTTTACAAACTGAAAGAGACAGCGAAACTTTTGGAAATCATGCAATAGGTTATGGCCAGTAGGCAGGCTTACCAACAAAAGTAAAAATAAGACAAAAGACCCCCATGCACAGGGTTCACATTCATGTTATGTACCATAAATAATTAATCATTCTGATGATTGTGTTAACAAGAACTTTATTTCGGGGCGGCCTAGAATAGTTTCGTTATGATTTAACATTCATACTGCTCCGTTGATGTTTCATTTTTACTCTTCATGAGTTGCCTAACAACTCCCTGAGAAGATCTGCAAATCCGATGTGATGTTCCCGACCATCGGCCACGACGTCCGTGTTCTTTTATTTAGCTGGCAATATTAACGGTAGCTCTTTTGCAGTAGTTCGCGTAATGAAAATTTTTGTTAGGTAAGTGCTTAATGAAACGTATAGGTTATTGCTAAGAATTCTTTTTAGTCAGGGCCATTCTTTTGAATTAATTATTTGAAGTCAGGTTATCCCTTTTGTTGAGCAGTCAGATTGCGTTGCGCTAGAATATTGTGGGTCAGAGTTGACATGATAAGAATAAGTAAAGAGAAAGTAGGTTCATTTGCATTCAATATCACTCAGCAGTTTAAGTAAAATATTTAATAAGGAATTTTCGTCTGTCGGTCCTTAGCCAAGGATACCTGACTGGAATCTTCTGATCTTTCTGATATTTTTAATAATTAGTGCATGATTAGAAATTAATTATTGTTATTGCTAGCTAGCGCGTAGAGAATTACCTTTGTAGTTGTAGTTTTTCATTGTTGTACAATATTGTAATGAGCAAAGCTGTTGTTGCATGCATGTGTAGTTGCACCAATTATTTCGCAGTCGCGTTTGCAATTAATTAGATATTATTTTTAAAGCTATTTTAATGTGTTTTCTTACTTTTTATCTTCAAATTGTGTTTTTATGTGTTATCGTGTGAAATTCTGTGACAACCATGGCGTGTGAAAAGCGCAACACTAGGCTACAAAGTAAATTGAAAAATGACAGTGTTAACACCACATAGTAATGAAGTGACAAATGTCCAAAATAACTTGGTAATTGTGCATATGGAAATGGACCAGGCAGTAAATAATGGTGTAGACAGTCAAACAATTAGTGAACAGGGGAGTATTGTCGATCGATCGGTCGGCAATAGTTCCTCTCAGGAATGCAAAATGACAGAACACAATCTTGCAAATACCGTAGATACAGGTTTTGCGTCCTTACCATTTTCTCAATTATGTCAAGACTAATTCTCTGCTTTTCAAAATGCGAATGTTGCCGGTGCAAATGCACTGCCGAAAAGCACAAAGGAAAATGTTCCAGACACTAATATATTGTTATTACAATTAATGCACCAAATGGGGCAACAGCTACAAAAGTTAGACACAATGGAACAAAATCTTCAAAAGTTAGACACAACGCTTGAACAAACACGTGAAGGTTTAACTGCTGAGTTACTTAAAATCGAATCTAAATGTTAAAACGTGTGTAAATACGTAAAAAGGCAAATTTGTGAGCATTTTCAGCCTATTTTTTCGCGACATGAAAACACATTACACAATCATGAAGCAGCCGTAAAAGAACTGCAGACTATTGTTCACGAAAATCACGACACCTTGCAGGCTAAAATTGATTCAGTAGCGTCTACCGATATGGTCACGTAACTTCTTCACAGTCAGGAAAACTTAAAGGACACAGAAGATATGCTTTCCACACAAATGGACACTTTAAAACATGGTTCAAAAAACCACACAGAGGAGATCAGTACATTATCGGAAAAAGTAGTCGAACTTTCGGACCAACTAACTAATTTATCTACGAAGGTAGATGATGATCTGAATGATACAAGACCGTAGCCTTTACTGACACAGAAGAGTACGAACAAATTAGGAAATTCAAACAAAATCAGAATCAAATCCATACACAGTACAAAAGAGAAATGCGGGAAGTGCAAGATTAGTTGGCGCAGGTAATACAAGAATTACATATTTCAGAGGACATTCGCACTCCGACACGGGAAGAGGGATTCAGAAATAAGGAAAAGTCACAAAGTAACAACACAGGGTATTTTGGAAATTTTGAGAGGAATTGGCAAGGTGCACCGAATCTTGAGACGAAACCACCGACACGACACAACAATGACCGATTTGCAATTCGCCGACACGACGATTTTGACTATAAGCTCTTCATCACAACGCGTAAATTTAAAAGATTCAAGAATTCCGGTAATGATATACATCCACAAGCTTGGCTTCATCAGTTTGCTCATTGTTTTTCTCCCAATTGGTCATTAGAGCACAGATTTGAATTCATGTGTGGCTATCTAGAAAATGAACCAGCAGTAAGAATGCGTTTGGCTATTCGTGACTGTCACAGTGAAGGAGATTTCTATCATGCCTTCCTTTCAGCATATTGGTCAGAGGCTACTCAGGATGATGAAACATTTCGAACAATCTGAATTTTCTAGCCCTCTAAAATATTTCGAAGATATGTTGCACAAAAATAAGTATTTGTCAAACCCACACAGCCCATCAGAACTCATTCATATTTGCTTAATTAAATTGCCTGAACATTTGAGACATGTTATTTTGGCGGGACGTTGCAAAGATGACATTGAGGATTTTCAGGGACTTTTACAAGAATTGGAATTCGACAAAGACTGTTGCGGGGTGTGAAAACAGGAAAACACCAATTACAGGTCACATCCGTCACAATTCCGTGACGACAGATGTAATAACCGGACACGACAAGACTACTTTTACAGCGCAAATCGTGATCAAAATAGACACCACCCGTATGACAACCGTTGGCAGAATAACAATAGTTACAGGGAAAGATCACCTCTCCGTGGTAATGATTATGACAGAGACAATTGTAGAAACAGACAATATGGGAACCAGAATAGTTATTATCATGGGAGACAGAATAACTTCAGACGCAACGGTCCACCTCGCAGTTATGATTCAGGGAGAAATCCTCCATCACTTAACCAACAAGAACGAAACTACATAAACTACCGAGATGACGACAGACGATATAATCGTGACGACAGACGATATAATCGTGACGACAGACCTGAATTTAATCAGACCTGGCGGGATTCAAACAGGGCAGGGCCCTCTCGACAAGTTGAAATTGTAGAAGTTAGATCTCCAAATCCCAGTAACGACGCGCGACAACAAAAAGATAATAGACAATGACTCACACCACTGGCAGCCACGAAACGTACCTATGAAGCTGACGACGTAGTTGCCGTGACTTTTAATTACGTAAAAATGGAAGCCATTAGGGACGTCTTACTCCAGGAACATGACGTAAAACAGAATAACATTGGATATCCTGTAATTGACATCACACTAAATGATATAAAATTTATGGCTGTACTTGAGTCTGACAGTCTTATTTCAGTAATTAGTGAAACAGCTTTTAGTAAATGCAACAAGTTGAACAATTGCTCTACACTTCCTTTACGTAATATTGAATTACAAAGTGCAGATTTTGGAAAAAGTGTAGATGTACACCAACAGACCAACTTAGAATTCTGTAGTCAAAGCCACAGATTTACTATGAATTTTCTTATTGTTCCATTACTGTCGATGGAAATTATATTGGGTGTAGACTTTTGAATGAATATAAAGCAGTTTTAAAATTTCACGACGCTGAAACAAGTTTAGAGAAAGAAGGCAAGTCAACAGCTTTGAAATTTGGAGATTGGCTTTCAAACCATGACGAGGAAATCAATCGGCTTTACCTCTTGTTAGACCACAGTTCGGAACTTTCGACGGAACTCGACGCTAATAGTCACTTTGCATGTATTGACAGGGATGATATTGATGACGTATTAGATACTAACGATTTAATTCAGAATTAAATTCAAACAATTGCAAACTGTAATGACACTGATAGACAGGACCTTTTTGACATTTTAGAAGCAGAGTCCACAGTTTTTACTCACAAAACTGGAACAATTAAAGGATTTCAATACGAATTTCGTTTTAGTGAGCATACTATATTTTGCGTCAGACCTTCCGTAATTCCGGCACATTATAGAGTCCGTGTTAGAACGGAAATACAATCTACACTTGACGAGGGCATTATTGAGCCTGTAGTAAGCTCATACAATAATCCATTACATGTTGTTGAGAAGAAAAACGGATCGATCAGGCTTGTATTAGATTCGAGACAAATAAATACCATCATCATTCCTGAAACAGACAGGCCGCAAACGTTGGAAGAACTACTACAAAATTTCAATGGTGTAAAAGTATTGTCTTCTATTTATCTTAGATCCAGCTTCTATCAGATTGAAATTCATCTAAAGTGTAGAAAATACACAGCTTTTCTTTGTTTCGGCGTTTGTTATCAATTTCGGAAACTTCCTTTTGGTTTGAACATTTCTACGGCAGCATTCATTCGTGGGCTAAATTCCATATTACCTGAGTTCTTAAAACGTCTCGTCACATTATACGTCGACGATATTTTAATAGCAGAAGCCTCTTGGGAACGACATAATCTTATCCTCAACAGTGTGCTATGTATTTTTGCAGACTCTGGAATCACAGTTAACTTGGAAAAGTCTGAATTCCGTAGGACAAAGGTGCATCTTTTGGGACACATTATTTCTTCTGAAGGCATTCAGCCGGATCCTGAAAAGTTAGAAGCAATCAGAGCCATTCCAGTTCCATCCACAAAAAAACAAGTCCGCAGTTTTCTAGGTCTCATGAATTTTTATCGTCGTTTTCTGAATATGAAAATTCTGGTAATACCAAAACTTTGTTCTCTCACTGGGAAAAATATTATTTGCAACTGGGGCGAAGAGACACAGTTGGAATTTGATTCTTTGAAAGAAGGGCTACTTAACGCGCTAATATTAGCACACCCAGATCTGTCACAAGATTTCTGCCTTAGCATGGATTCATCAGAAGTTGGTCTTGGTGCCCATTTATTTCAAGAAGTCATAGAAAATAACATTTCTGTTCAAAAAACCATCGTTTTTGGTAGCCGCGTGCTCGTAAAATCTGAAAAAATTATTACGTGACTGGACTAGAAGCTTTAGCTATCGTTTGGGCATTTCACAAATTTCATTTCTTATTTTTCCGACAAACACGTAAACGCTTATAGTGATCATCGTGCATTACAATTCCTTATTCATCAAAATTAAATCATGACAGGTTAACACGTTGGGCATTGTTTCTGCAAGAATTCCACTTCACAATAGTCTACATTCCCGGCAAGGAACACAATGTTGTGGACGCACTGTCACGTACACCGGATGGCCTTGAGAAAAGAAAGAGAGAAGCTAACATTGAGAAAAATTTCAGTATTCTTTACATTCAAAAAGTAGCCTTTGAAAACTTCATCAGTGCATCTTTAAAGGACATTGCTTATGAACAAGACAAAGATCCGATTTGGAAAGATATCAAAAGTAAATGGCATGAAAAGACACACACGCAGATTCGTCATTATTATCTGATTAGAAACAACATACTCTTCAAACGTTGCACTGTTGATGATAAGTTATGGGTACTTTGAATTCCTGACGATTTTGTTAATAAACTCATCAGGTACATTCATTTCAGCTACGCCCACTTTGGTCCACGAAAATGTTATCATATTCTTAGAATGACTTGTTATTTTAACAATATGGAAAAGAGAATTAGGAGAGTCTTGTCTATTTGTAAACTTTGTCAAAAAGCTAAACCATCTACCATCTCACATCGTGCTCCATTGTTTCCTATCATTCGTTCTAAATTAAAAGAATTTACTGCTGTTGATCTTCTGGGACCGCTTGTCAGAACATCTAATGGATTTTCGTACGTTCTAGTCGCTGTTGAACTTACTTCAAAATTTGTTCCTTTAACACCGTTACGCAAGCCACTGGACGGTCTGTATCCGACGCCTTTGTTAAAAATTTCTCACGTGAAGTTGGACACGTTGCGAAAGTTATTTCAGATAACGGGCCACAATTCAGATCTGCTGTTTGGTCACGCATGCTTCAGAATCGTAAAATCAAACCTGCTTTTATTTCATTGTACTCACCACATCGTAACCCTTCTGAACGGATTATGAAAGAAATCAATAAGCTTTGCAGACTTTATTGTCACAGGAAGCATCAGTATTGGGACAGATACTTACGTTTATGCAAAACGTGCTGATGAAATGCCTCATGACTCCACTGCTTTACCGCCTATTCTTGTACTGAAGAATGAGAACCACTGAACAGAATCAGAGAGCTTGTACCTTTTCTGAATGCACGTAAACTTCGACATAAAGACATAATTGATTTGGCTGTTAAACATATAAATTCTGCTGCAGACAAAAGGAGAAAATTACACAGTAAGACAAATGCAAAGGAACTACTTATTGGTCAGAGAGTACTCATTAAAGCGCATTCATTGTCACACAAGAATAAACATTTGAGTCACAAATTCTTTCTGATTTACAATGGACTTTATAAGATCCGACGTATACCGCATGATAATTGTATTGAAGGTGAAACTCTGCTTACTAAGAAAAGTGAAGGACTACACCACATTTCTTATGTAAAACCGTTTATTCAGAGATAATTTGTTTTCTTAGTCTTTGCTATAAAATTTTTACTTCACGTTATTATTACGCTTTTCACACTTAAAAACTCTTAACATGCAATAATGTTTTGAAGTCAACTATCCAGTCAAGAGCCTATGGAACTTAGTAAGACAGTAATTTTACGAGTGCATTTTATAGGGAACAGACGATACAGTCTCAGTGTGTGTATATTTTGCTTGTTAGTTGCACGATTACGTCACGAGTATAAAGTCCACATTCTTGGAACATATACTGATAATGAGGCTTTACTGCAGTGTATTGGTTTACTTGAAAAGACATATTTTATTTAAAGTACTTTCTGAGAGATTACGGATGACAGAGTATTCGGTTTGTTTGACGGCTACACGATTATACTACGACGCCCCTGATGAGTGATACAGTTTTCATTATTATTTTGCGCTGTATTTGTTTTATGTCTCCACAGTTTTTCTGCATTCTTCTGAAAAGTAAAGCATATTTTGATAATGACTTTTGTGACATAGCTACAATGAGATTGGTATTTTTTGTAACACAACAATACGTTACAGTGCAGTACTTTCTTTCACCGTAATGTACATAATAACTACTATATCTATACGCATAGCATTTCACTTTTTTTTATGACGAGGTAAGTACATTGAATTCTGCAGAACTTTGCTTACGGAGGACGACAACTACGACACTTGGCACATTTTTACTGTTAGCCAATGACAGAAATTCTCTTACAGCAAGACCCACAGTTTAGCGCTACATGACACGCATTTGAGTGATTATCTTTCGTGCTGGGAATATTTTTATAAATATTTTAGAACTACTACGATACAAAGAAAATTTTCGGTGATACATTTCATTCCGTTGTTGTTATCTGTAACTTCTGAGGGTATAATTAGATTAATCCTCAGGGGGGTACACATCTGCTTTGTGTAGCATGCGTATGGCAAGCGCAAGGAGCCCTAGCTAATATGGAATTTGCTTATACAACTTTAGACATCGGTACCATATTTCTCTAACATAGAGATACACAGCTATCTGGTCATTTAACTGGGAGAGGCAAACATTTTTTTACTACGTCAGTGACATATATTTACGTAATTACACAGTTAGATTACTTCACACTTATAAAATTGTACTATGTCAACATTTTGGGAACTTTTCACATTTACTTTAGGAACCACTGTGATACTACGAGAGATTTGAGTGATGTATTTTGTATGGGATCGTGATTTTTAAGTACGTTTGAGGTAGTTGACTCTATTGAAGTGAGCAGACAGAATTTTTTTAGAGGTTTTGAGATTACTGAAGGAAGCTACGTCGATTTCGAGATGTGACTGATCTGTTATGAGATGTTATTATATAATCATACTTGAAGAGTTATGAGATGTGTATATATATGTGAATGTGAGTATGACAATGCCGACAGAAACTTTTGGACACTGTTATTCATTTCGTTTCTATACACTTCTAATGTAAATTTTCAACCTGTGAAATTTTTTATTGGTCTCAAGCTGTCATTGTTGTGGAGACTGCTGTCGTAAATATTTCGGTAAAGTGTGTATGTGACCTTGACGTCACGCTGCACTGGGCTGCACACTACTTGCATTGAAATATACTTATTGTTGTGTGGACTTTTAACTTTCCTTGTGCTGCTTTAGCCTCTTTGAAGCTACCTGCACTTAGGCAAGCGCTCACATGGTTGTAGAAAAGAGAGAATGTTGACCTCATTGACATTTCTTTACAGAAAGCATCACAAACATGACACGTTATTACTTGGAAACATATGATTACACCGTGGAGCTCGTACTTTGTGCTATTTTCTGAAATGCTTATGAAGTGATGAGAAATATTTTTACGTCTACACACCTGATTATGACAAGTGTCTTTCTATGAGACCAGAGAGAACTTTTACTGACTTATGAAATGCTATATGGCTATTTTCATGCTTTGCCTTGCACATATTTGTTTATTTTATATGATATCTAGTTTCTAGTTGCACTGTAGCATTGGTTTCATAAAATAAAATTTAATACATATACTGATGTACACACTTTCTGTCTACAGATCTATTAAATAATAATTTTATGATCTACATTCTTAAAAAAAAGGAACACTGGGAAACGAAAGAAGCATAAGAAGGAGAAGTGATTGATAACAGAAACTGTATACATAATTCCCTTTTCAAGAACTAGGTAATTTTTTGGTAGAATAGGTTGTTGTGGTGCATCACTTTAGTGTTAAGATGTGACATAGCCATTAAGATGTAAACAGACATTCTCTTATCTGAATTGCTATCTTTACTGTAATATTTTTTCTGCTTGTGCATCGTCATGTTTAGGTATAAGTTATTGCATTTGCTGCTACTATTTGCCAGGTATTGTCCTACTGAATGTTACTTTGTACTACCCTGATAAGCCAGTTACCAGTTGCCTTATATTAGTTGTAATGTTGCATTTGCTTTGCTAATTTAGGTATACTGCTGCTTGCTTTGCCAATTTGCATTTTTTTGTCATTGCTTTTCGTGTTAATTGTTTTGTGCTGCTGCATTGTCTCGTTCTCTAGTTTATATATCTGAGCTCAGTATATTTAAGTTAGCTTAAGAGTGGGTAGGCGATATAAGAGAATGAGATGAATTGGGAAGAAATGTATTCCGGAGCTATAAAGAAAGGTTTGGCCAAAAGAGTATTGTATATTGAGGAATAATTAATTTTGAAAGAGGAGATGAACAGATGGAAGTAGGGTTTAGGGACAACAGGTTTGTTTCTTGAAAACAAATGATGAGGTAAGATAATGGAAAATAAATGTTGAGGTAAATTAATGGAAAATACAGAATGCATGCTTAAATAGGATTATTTTGTGGGAACAAATGTTGAAATAAGAGGGAAGATCTGTGGAATGAAGTTTTGGTTGGACTGCAGTACCAAATGTTACACAGAAAACAAACTCTGTCCTTTCCTTTTGTGTTGTTCTGCTATGTGGTTGTGTGTACCCTTGTGTATCTGTGTTCTCCCTGTCTCTGTGTATTTACCTGATAAGATTAATTGAATTTTCTCTATGATGAGGAATACTGTTAACCTCAAATGGCTCTGAGCACTATGGGACTCAACTGCTGAGGTCATTAGTCCCCTAGAACTTAGAACTAGTTAAACCTAAGGACATCACAAACATCCATGCCCGAGGCAGGATTCGAACCTGCGACCGTAGCGGTCTTGCGGTTCCAGACTGCAGCACCTTTAACCGCACGGCCACTTCGGCCGGCCTGTTAACCTCAAGTCTAATATATTCTTTACTTTGGAAAGATGTTTAGACATTATTTATTCTGTTCTGTTTTCTTTTAATGCCCATGAGTCAAGTTAATATTTCAATGAATATTCTCATGTTTCATTTATTTACTTATGTCAAAATTCCTGGAATACTCATGTATATGCTTATTTATATTCCTTTGTAAAGCCTGTATTACTATAAATGTTATCTGTATTATCATGTTCTTCAATGATGTTTTCTGTACCTTTGTAATTGTACTCTTATGCTGTAAAATTGAAAATTGTATAGACACCAGTTCTTCAAATTAAGTAAATAGTAGGGATTCATTTTACTGCACACATTTCTGTTGGTCGTACTGTATGTGTAAAATGTCAGAGGCTAAATGATTGTGTTAGTGTTTGGATGTGTGTCGATAATTGAGCAAGGGACTGGTTAACAGCATTGCTGGTTCTAAGGACATAGCAAAAAAATTAGTGAGTGCACAAGTGGTGGTCTATGGACTTGCTTTATTATCCGAAAAACTCTTCAATTGTGATTGTGCACCCGCACAGTCGCAATGTGTGGCTGCTGGCCATCTCTACAAGGACTACAGTGGGTCTGCACACTTGGTGGCCCACTACTACCATAGTCTCTACAAGAAATGCAGTGGGTCTGCTCTGTGGTGACCTACTAATTCTACCAATATTCATCAAGACTTTGATTGATTCTGCTGTGGGTTTGCTCTGTTGTGGCCCATTACCAATATTCATGTTAAGAGTCAGCACTGTATTTCCTTTGGGAGGACAACGTTCCTTCAAGACTGCATGGAGATCCACTTCTTGCGTGTGCATTTTCTTTTACTGCTCAGACTTTGTGCATAACACTGTCATAGACTACTACTCTGATATATGATTATCACTGTCTTTAAGGAATGTGAGGACAATATTTGCTTTTGACCATCAGTGCATTAATAATTGTGTGCATTTGATCTATTTGATATTGTTAATTAAAAAAAAATTAGGAAATTGATCCTGGCTACTGTCCAAAATAATTAGTAAATTTTTTTGTGGGGAGCAGGGGGGCTATGTAAATGGGCTGCTTCTGTGTTGGCGGCGCTGTGTAGCGCTTTGCATTGGATCTCTGACTGCGCTTTCTTTGTAAGAGACTCTGTGGCTGGTCGGACTCGTTGTTGGAAGTTAATCGCTAGTAGTGTTGGGCAGTTGGAACTTAGTCGCCAGCAGTGATGGAAGTAGTGTTGGGCAGTTACTCGTGAATGATCAGCAGTGATGGATGGTAGATGTGAGAAGTTAGCCATGATGGAGGGTAGAGGTCTGAAGTGTTAGCTTAGGCTAACGATCTGTGCATGTTCGACTTGGAGATTGAATATTATTCACGATTATATACCTTCGTACTGGATGTCAATAACGATTTATGTTTGTGTCTGAACTGGATGTCACATTATTAAGGCAAAAAATACATTATTTGCTTTGCAACAAAATCTTCCCTTTGCTAACCATATGCCTATTAGTAGTTAGTGATTTTAGTAGTTAGAATCTTTTATTTAGCTGGCAGTATTGACGCCCACTGTACTGCAGTAGTTCGCGTAATGAAGATTTTTGTGAGGTGAGTGCTTAATGAAATGTATAGGTTATTGTTAAGAATTTTTTTAGTCAGGGCCATTATTTTGAATTAATTATTTGAAGTCAGGTTATCCCTTCTTTTGAGCAGTTATATTGCGTTGCGCTAGAATATTGTGGGTCAGTGTTCGCATGATAAGAATAAGTAAAGAGAAAGTAGGTTCACTTGCATTCAATTTCACTCAGCAGTTTAAATAAAATATTTAATAAAGAAGTTTCAGCCTTTACGTATTATCCCAGATTAAAATATATAAAGCCTTTTTTAAATGTATTTTCTTTCTGTGCCATATCTGATAATTTTAGCGAACATCTTTTACAGTATGGAGAGGAGACTCATAGGTATATATTTTTATATTGTGCTTAGACAACACCAAGGTGACGATACGACAGCTGATTGTTCTCAACAAACGCTGTATTAATGCACAGATTTCATATGTTATGGGGTCATCAATAATTATTGTATCACTAATACTAAGAATCTACTACAGACATGGCAAACCACGTTTTCTGTGAACACAGCTTGATGCACGCTATGCGGAAACGAAGCTTTATTAGTGGATAAGCCCTTACTTGTTGATTAAAGGTAATGTGGTCGAAAAGCTACTTTGACATGAAAAAAATAGCGCTTCTCGCTATGGGAGGTGGTATGCACTCGTCTTTTCTACGGCCTTTGAAATGACTTATCCATCCAATTGTAGGGGGAAACGTAATAGCTTATTTTTCCTACGATTTCGAAGCTAATTTTGGTTGCATGAGTAATTGTTATGTCATTAGGTGGACCCATATATGTAATTTCGCTTTTTCAGCTCTGTAACGTAATTTTGAACAACTACATGTCGAAGTACTCTCTAATATTACGTCCCTCCATTAGGGGGTACATGTTTTGACGATTCATTTAGGGATTTCCATTTACCAACTGTTGAGTAACAAAAGAAATACCAAATATACTGTGATTTAAATACTTGAAATCTGTTTGTTATTCTATCCGCTTGGCTAACATAACGACATCTAATTACCTCGTAATTAATGTAATTTGTAGAACGAAACCAGATTAGCAATGTAAATAAAGTGTTTATTTGGGCTGCTGTATCATATACTGAAATTCTGTTCACACTGAAGGATAACGTGTTCATATTTGAAACAGGAAGCATGGTAGTTTCAACATAATTCACAAAAAAGTAATCAGCATTGTTTATTCGTGTCATTTCATTTATTTTTTCATAAAAATCAGTGATAAGTAATTGTCTTTATATCACATTCCAGACATTTTAATTGCAACAACCGGATGATAACACTTTTGTATTTATCAACAACTTCTCTAATCGTAATTAGTGAATTCGTTATACTCAACAATAAATCAATTGTTAGCGAGAGTATATAAGACCCGCGAGAAATGGTGAGGGAGGCCCAGTATTATGTAAGATCTTATGCAACACGGTGTAACGTAATAAACTGTACGGCTGGAACAATAACTGACTTTTAACGTCATTTGAGAACCGTGGTGTTCTCTGGCCCGTTTTGACGTAAAAAACTTAGCAGGAAACTTCAACTGTAGCGAAGGAACGACATGAAGATAATTCTCGTCAGTGTCATTATTTTGAACAAACTGAGCTACACCTACCATATTTCAAGAACATTTGTTTCAACTACCACTGACAAAATTAATATTTCGTAAAGACGTTTTCTTTATCCCCAGAAAGGCTGTTACACTGTAAGGGGGACTTACAGTGCCTTACGTGGACTCCAAATCGCTCTGCAACTTGAAATGCTTCACATATATAAATCACTGCCGGACTTGTAAGAAACGATAAGGGACAGAAAAAAGTCCTAGGATGGATCATGATGCAATCCAGGACACAAAGATTCGTAAACTGAAACATAGCTATCGAGCCATATAAGTATAGTTCGCAGTATGGTACATAGAGTCTAAAAAGACTTTTAGATCTGTGTGATATTAGTGGACATCAATTGATTCTGTAGCACGCACTTGGAATCTACATTTCTTTTCACTGCATGTCGCAATTTCCCCACGGGTAAACTTACGTAATTTTTAATCTTTGACATAAACACGGGACAAACCCTCGGAGGAATGCGTAGCAAAACGCTGTGTCCAACTCGGTCAGAAATTATCTGATGTATAACGCATTAAGGAAATGAGTTTCATTAAGCCCCCAATCAATAATCAAAGCCCTTACACCGACTACAGAGGTGAGAACAGAAGGTAAGTGCAAGAAGAATTGAAATTCAGTTGGACTGTGTGATAGGAAAGATAAGCCGATTGAGTGAGAAAATTTTCTGTGAATGTTGTCGCAATAACAGTAGCCTGTAAAAGGAATGGCCGTGACAATTTATCTGTGTTGTTCTCTGCTGACAGATTGTTTCAGCTCTATCTGCTGCATCTCATTAATCACAGCGAGCGAATATAGATACAGTATTCTGACGTAGGATGAACTTCAGCGTGCGCTGCGTCTACACGGGCTCTGACAGTGAGGACTATCTTACTGCTCAAATGTATAGACCTATGCGTTTCGTTTGTCTGGCATATTTATTACAAATCGTAGCACGAAGTCTTTGTTTGAGTGGATACTATCATGACGTGTATTCCAAAGCGGCAATTACAGCTGCTGTTCACCAGTATTACCTTTCTACGTGTGTTTTCATAGTAAATCAAGACTTGAATGCTGCAGCTCATGGTAAGAGTGATACTTTCTTGGTAACGATACGAGATTTTCAAATTAGAGGTAGGTCTGATAGTTGCAGACACGTAAGATTTTTTGAAAAAAAAAATCTGATGATTCCTTGGGAACATTTTTTCACACTGGAAAATTCTTCCTACCTAATAGAGATATAAAACTCAATGACCTAAAAATACAAGTTCATCGTTTTTTTACATTTTTCCACGCTTTGCAACTTGATCGTTTAAATTTTTGGAGGGAAGTATCGGATATGAAACTTTAACGTGTAAAAAAAAATTTTGTTACCATAAAGTTTTAATTGTACCATAAATGTCTGAAAACATTAAATTGTCGTAAGTGCAAACTATGTGTTTCAGTTCTAAGTTTCCACTTCGGGAGGAAGTTGACTCTAACAAGAGAAAATTCATAGTCGAGTTCTCATGTTAAAATTCTGAATAGAATAGATCAAAATCAAATTTAGTTTAACATTTTCACATTATAATATAGACTATTTAGCTCCTTATGGCTAGAACTGTCATGGGCCCGACCCCCTCAAGCGTATCATTGGTTCTGTTGATTGTGCAATGTTATTTCGTGTTCATCACTCATTGCTACCGGAAAAAAATTGTTCGCTCCTAACGCAGGTTTCATGGCCACCACCTTACTTTCCAGAAAAGGTTTCAAATCTGTCACCCATGTCGTGACTTCTTCTTATGTGCTTATTAAAAAACAAAACAAAAAACTGTGGCAGTTTAACATTCCCATTGTTATTACTTGGGCTAGACATTGTCACTGCCAACAATAAACAGTAATGTTGTAATAATACAATAAAATGTAATATTTCTTATTTACAAACAAAATACAATTATTTGAAGTTAGTTCGTGCACCGAAAAACTCGCTAGAAACAAATAACTTGTTGCCATTTTGTAAGACATAGTTCTTTTGATTCAAAATCCTTGAACACTGTTGCCACACAGTAGCGCATTGTACTTTTGATTCAAAATCCTTGAACAATGTTGTTCCTCCGTAGTTCAGAAAGCAAAGGCGCGACAGATGCTTTCCCTAGTGCTAGAGTTTAGAAACAATTCTTATCCCATACAGTACGCTGTCCGATACTAACCGACCTTCCCCGAGTACATTTTATATTTCTTCCGCTTTAAATGTCGTAACCATGTAATTCAATCATGCAGGTTCAATCGCAACGGCTCATTTTGTCGTCAGAATGCAGAAAATTCTGCACTCTGCTTTCGTTCCTGTAGCTGCTGTTGGTGCTGACACCAATATGAGATGTGGATACAGAAGAACCTTTGGTGCTATTGTTGCTACAGATCGAAGGACCAGAGAGAGCATCTTAAGGGTATGGTAAACCACACTATCATCTCAAAATTCTACTTTACTTGATTTTATGTGTGCTTTCACGTGATCGAATTTTTCTTGTGTTTCATAAACTTCTTCATAACTAAATACTTATTGTAATCATGTGTAATCTTAATTTCTACCTTTGACTTTCACAGTGGACCGTACATAGGTAAAGTGGTAAATTTTTTTAGCTTACTGATACTGCTTCATACAATTATTTGTTTTTAAAAACGTTACTTTAAAACTACGTTGCTTAAAATTATGTACACTACTAATTAAAAACACCACTTAGTAAATAATTTACAAATTTTCACACTTTCGTCTTCTCCGTACGGGTCTGCTTCAGCAAAAAAAGAGAATGAGTGAAGGAAGATTATAATTGGGTCATTGAAGAAATATTTGCCATTGTGATCACAGTTGTGGAGGCAATGGGAAAACGGAAGAGTCATTAGCCGCAAGAAGATACGCTCTCGAGACAGGAAGAAGAAATCATTACTCATCAACGTTGTCTATTATTAATTTCATTTTGAGGGGCCTTCAATACGTAATGCAACACTTTTTTCCTCCGCCAATTTCGGTTGAAAAAATGCATAATTCGTTGCGGGACATCGTGGAATATTCCCGCTTCAGTCTCTGCCGTTTCATCAAGTTCCGATATGTAGAGGCGCTATTGTAGCCTTCAAAATGGCGTTTGTAACGGAAGTGCAGTAAACAAAAGCACAGTGAGCCATTGGGAGAGGCGTCTGTCATCTTGCAACAAGATCGCGCAGACCTATCCGATCTCCCGCGTACTGGCCGGCCGGAACCAGCTGACTCGTGCAATGTTGGAGCGTGCGGACACTATCGTTCGAGATGATCGAAGAATCACAATCGAATACTTTGCTGCTCAACTAGACGTCCCGGTCGGCAGTGCTGATACACAAGTCTACCAGTTGGAGTACTCAAAAGTGTGTGCACTTGCTTGGGTTGCTCACCGCCTAACAGAAGACCGTGAAGAGCAACTTCCATCTGTTTGGCCCAGTGAAGGATAATCTCTGTGGGAAGCAGTACGAGGATGATGGAGAGATTATTGATGCAGGAAGACATCGGTTCCGACGTCGACCAGTAGAGGCCCTCCCAGTAAGGTGGCGTAAGGACATCGCATTGAACGGAGATTATATTGACAACTAGAGTTTTGTAGCCAAAAGAGTGAGAAATAGTATGGTGCAATGGAATACCGAATAAAACCAACCTGCTTAAAAAAATCCATTACTTTGTGAACGCCCCTCGTATATTGTAAGGCGTCCATCACTTAGCGCCTAATGAACTGTGCTAAGTAATCTGTTACTGAAAGCGTAGGTTTAGACATTTCGTCTTCTGTTCATTTACATATATTCCTACGAGCACACGAAATCTGGAAAGATTCGAAGATGCGCATGCGGTTCGCATATGGGTGCCCTCTTTCCCCAGTTCAGTGAAAGTGTATGCATTGAGGCGCGAAATATTGACGTTTTAAATGTTTTACTGCTGCAGCAAGGTATCAGAGATCGAGGCCTTGTGTTCCCTCTTTTTTTACCGTTCCCTGCCTGATAAAATATGCAAAATCGTAAAAGACTACAGACTGTGCCCTATGTGGCATGTAAACTACATCTT
This sequence comes from Schistocerca cancellata, assembly GCF_023864275.1. Classification (NCBI taxonomy): domain Eukaryota; kingdom Metazoa; phylum Arthropoda; class Insecta; order Orthoptera; family Acrididae; genus Schistocerca; species Schistocerca cancellata. The sequence continues at coordinate 423,170,061 of NC_064633.1, forward strand.
CAATAACAAGGTATCTCGTACTTTTTTATTGTGTGGATTTGATTTTTTCTTGTCTCATTCCTGTAAATTTACCACTTTTTGTTAGCTTTAGAATCAGTTCAAATTTTTTGTGCCAGTATTAATCTATTTGTCTTTTATCCTCTCTTCTTTGGTCAGGTATTTATGTAGTTTTGTTCATATGTGGCTATCACTTTTCTGCAGACGAGAGACCCCATTTACCCCCCCTATACTTGGCCTTTTTCTTTTGCTCTGTTTTCAGAATTGACTATAAATCATGAAAAGAACTTTTCACGTCGGAATGTAAGCATATTGTCGTTCCAGCGTGGCCTTGTCTTTGAAAATTTGAAGTTACGTACCCGCGCAGGTCAGTGCAGCCGGGGCATTGTCGACATATTTTTTAGCTGAAGTATGAATTGGTGTTTATATCGTGTGGATGGACAAGTGTACTATGCAAGCACCGTAGAGGTGCAGTTAAGTACGAAAGATAACTGTTGCCTTCTTTTTATATTACAGTAACTACTTAAGCTAAAAGATATGAATTACATGTAAATTATTACAGCGGTTTTTCCGACAAGCCCTAGTGTAGAGGCCTCTGACCATAATTTATGTGGCGACAACAATTAACCGTCCTTTGCAAATGCAACAGTAAACAAACTCTTGAGTCTCCTAAGGAAATGATTAGTTATGTTACAGGGGTAATAGGTGGAATTAAGGGGGTGCAAAGTTAATGAAATGCTTTGTGCGATGGAGATCGCCTTATAGCTGACCTTCCGTGCAATGCACATGTTAATGCAGTTTTTATAGTCTGAGAAAGCTCCCAACCCTACATGAGTGCAAAAACTTTGACCTATGAACACAAAAAGAACTTATCTCTGAGTTCGCTGTATGATTATTTACCCAAAACTGCTGAAGAATAACGTAATATCTAATATTACTCGTGGAGATGTGAAATGTACAGAAGGATTTTCAATGGAAACGCAGTTAAACAGGCGACGGAATCATCGTGTAGCCTGTTGTAGACTGTGCGATTACACAAGCAGATGGATGAGAAAAACACAAGAAAGATTTAGAAAACATGAACAGATCAACATCAGATCTGTTAATAACTTCCTCTATTCGGAAACCACGCCTACTATAGAATAAATAGACATACATTGACCTTCATTAATAACATCGACATTTAAACTGAGCACAAAAGAAATAAATCACTTTATGGGATACATAAAATAATAATATCAATCAAACGGACTTCTAACCGAATGTGAGGGGGTGTTAGGGTGTCTATCAAAATAATAGACAGCGATAGAATGTATGGATATTCCAGTGCACATTGATATGCAACTCATAATAACTGCCGGCCGGTGTGGCCGAGCGGTTCTAGGCGCTTCAGTCTGGAACCGCGCGACCGCTACGGTCGCAAGTTCGAATCCTGCCTCAGGCATGGATGTGTGTGATGTCCTTAGGTTAGTTAGGACTAATTAGTTCTAAGTTCTAGGGACTGATGACCTCAGATGTTAAGTCCCATAGTGCTCAGAGCCATTTGAACCATTTGAACCTCATAATAACTGGAAATAATGAAGGTCTAGCAAAGCGCTCATAATTATAAAATGCTGCTTGGTTATTCCACAACATATCCATCACGAACGCAGATATATTGTTAAGATTTTGTGTCTGAATTTCGTTGTGATCGTTTCAGTTGCATCAGAAAAAGAAGAAAAAACTGGCGTGACCTAAACCAGTGCTTCAACGAGTTTCGGAACTACGGCAACAACTGCATTAGCTTCAAGGAACGAGCACCATGGCACTCTTCTACATAAGGACTGTTCAGATTATTAGTAGTGGAGCAGAACTCATCTGAGCTCACTCTGTACTGTAGCTAATTTTCCTCCCCCTAGCACAATAAGCTTCTCACATCCTATCCCACGCCACCACTTATGTAGGTCAATTGTGTGACTCAAAATGGCGAGAAAATGGCTGCAGAAATGAGCCCAGCCTGCAAGGCTGACAAATTTACCGCTGTAACTTCCTGGCAGATTAAAAACTGTGTGCCGGACCGAGACTCGAACTCAGGACTTTTGCCTTTCACGGGCAAGTGCTGTACCAACTGAGCTACCCAAGCATGACTCACGCCCCGTCCTCACAGCTTTACATCTGCCAGTACCTCGCCTTCTATCTTCCAAACTTTACAGAAGCTCTCCTGCGAACCTTGCAGAACTAGCACTCCTGAAAGAAAGGATATTGCGGAGACATTGCTTAGACATGTCCTGAAAGGCAAAGGTCCCGAGTTCGAGTCTCGGTCTGGCACACAGTTTTAATCTGCCAGAAAGTTTCATATCAGCGCACACTCCACTGCACAGTGAAAAATCTGTGGTGTCACCGCCAGACACCACACTTGCTAGATGGTAGCCTTTAAATCGGCGGTCCGTTAGAATACGTCGGACCCGCGTGTCGCCACTATCAGTGATTGCAGACCGACCGCCGCCACACGGCAGGTCTAGTCTAGAGAGACTTCCTAGCACTCGCCCCAGTTGTACAGCCGACTTTGCTAGCGATGGTTCACTGCCTGCATACACTCTCATTTGCAGAGACGATATTTAGCATAGCCTTCAGCTACGTCATTTGCTATGACCTAGCAAGGCGCCATATACAGTAATTAGAATGAATTCTGAACATACAACATTGTGAATCATGTACCGTCAAGAGCGACGTTCATCATTAATTAATTAAAGTTAAGTATCAAACTAATTACGTCCGCTTTCTGAATTCTAATTCCTTGTCATGTTCCAGACCTCACGTCAGTAGAGTCCTTCCCTCCTCACGCCAGCCTGCGTGAGCTAAAACGTGTGCATTTCGGCCTCCATTAGTAACACGGTGTTGGCTCTTCTGCCAACACAACATTGGCGACGAGTGTAAAAATGGTGTTCTTATCTACACTGCCCTGATTTCATTGTGACATGGCTCTGCCACAATCTCCAGATGTACTGTCCGAATTTTATCGCTTACAGAATCAGCAGACACAGGCCTTACTTGATGCCCTTGGACAGCTCGTCCAGGGTCAACGTGCCATGCAAAACGATGCGGCAGCCACTGCTCCACCGCTAACGTTGCCACAACAAGCAGTTGCACCGACCTTCAGACTTTTTGATGCTGCACTGGATAACTGGACGGAGTGGTCACACCAATTTGGATTCCATCTCGCCGCCTACAGAATTCAGGGTAACGAGCAGCAGCCTTTTCTTTTGTCATCCGTCGGCGTGCACACGTACCGTGTGATAGTCAAATTATTTCCCCGACGCGACGTAGCAACTCTGTTCTACGAAGAAATTTTATATGCATTAGATGCATATTTCAAACAATCAGTCAATGTAGTTGCAAAACGGTATACCTTCTTTCGTACAAAAAGTACGGCAGATCAGACTAATCGGGAGTGGGTTGCAACCTTGCAAGGCCTTACTAGGGATTGTGCTTTTGAGTGTCAATGTGGACTCCCATATTCAGATACTATGGTTTGTGATGCAATTGCACAGAACGTTTCTGATGTTCGTATAAGGGAACGGATTTTAAAACTAGTCTATCCCTCCCTTCAACAAGTGATGGACATATTGGATCAGCAGGACACAATTGATTTTGCTCAGGAATCATTTGAAACTTCGCCAGCCATGTGTCAGGTTAACCGGCCCGCTGGGTGAGCTGCACGGAACAGTAAACAGTCCTCGCGCCCGGACGCGCCGCCAGGCTTTCAGCCACGTGTGCCACGCCGGCAAGCAAATGCAGTGCTCAAAATCTGCCCGCGGTGTGCTACTAAACATTCGCGTGAGAATTGCCCGTCGCACCAAGCTATTTGCTTTTACTGTAATAAAAAACGACATGTTCAGAGTGTTTGACAGAAAAAGCTCAGATTGGAAACTCAAAACCATTCCAGGCCCTTTGCTTCGCGCCAGAATCGAAATCGAACCAAGGTTACTCAGGCTCGTGAAACTTCGCCCATGGAAATTGATGTCGTTCATTCCACTCCGCCCAGTGCCATTATCTCTAACAGTGACTGTGTTCGTCCCACAAATAGTGCGTTGAAACGTCCCCTTAGAACAAATTATACATGACTGTGCTTAAACTGACACACAATATTTTTTAGCGCAACGCAATCTGACTATCAAAGATCCCTGCAAAAGAATGGCCCTGAGTAACATTAACCTATACCTTTCACAAATCACTTACCTCACCAAAAACCTTCCTTACTCGAACTACTGCAATACAGCGAGCGCCACTACTGCCAGCTAAATAAAAGATTCAAACTACAGAAGGCACTAACTACTGATAGGGATAGTTAGCAAATGAAAGATATTAATAGAGAACAAACAATGTATTTACCTTAATAGTCATAATATATATAGCAGTTCATGACAAATTACAAAACTCCGCCATCTCTCTCCCCACATCCACCACTGCTGGCGGCTCACCTCCAACTGCGCAACGCTACGCGCTGTTCACATCCAGCTGCCGCTGCCCAACACTACAATGGCAGACAACAATGCAAACTAGCCACAGGCTGCACATAGCACAGCCAGTGATTTTCATATAGAGCGCTACGTAACGTTGCCAATAAGAAAACATAAACAGCCTACTTACATAAAGAAAACATAAACAGCCTACTTACAGCGTGTCGACATCGACGGAACTCCTGTCAAGTCGCAACTGATTTTGTACCAGTGTCAGGTCACGTTGCACGAAACAGTCGCTCTTGTCGTCAGCAGGACAATAAACTTTTTGTAGACTTGGACATTAACGGCAAAGTGATACCATTCCAGCTCGATACCGGAGCTGCAGTTTCACTGATCAATCACGACACTTACAAACTGCTGGGCACACCTCCATTGTGTGCCACAAATGTTAACTAGCTATTCAGGTCAAGAGATCCCTGTGTTAGGACAGTGCAGCCTTCTTGCAACATACAAAGGACAAACAAAACTTGTGTAATTTTATGTCTTTCGTTCTTCTTCTGCAGTGAACTTGTTTGGTTTTGATTTATTTCAGTTGTTAACTTGTCTATAGTAAATCAGGTCCTATCAGTGAACCAGACTGTGCCTTCAGCCAGTGTTTCTCGTCTATGTGAAGAATTTGCAGACATTTTTGCACTGGGCCTCGGTTGCGCCAAGAACTAGAAAGCACAGTTGGAACTGAAAGTAAACGCGCAAGCGAAATTTTTCAGAGCACGCAATGTTCCCCACGCATTGCATGATGAGGTCGCAAAAACATTACACGATTTGGAATCACAAGGTGTAATTGAACGTGTGCAGGCTTCTCTCTGGGCATCACCCTTAGTTATTTTGCCAAAACTTTCGTGAAAATTGAGACTTTGTGTAGACTTCAAGGCAACAGTGAATCCACAACTAGTGATTGCAACGTTTCCTTTACCCCGCCCGGAAGAACTTTTTGACAAACTGTGCCCGGGCAAATATTTTTCGAAGTTGGACCTAGCAGATGCGTACTTGCAAATACCGTTGGACGAAGAATCCCAGCACGTTTTGGTGGTTAACACGCATCTGGGTTTGTATTAATTCAAACGACTGCCATTCGGGCGTGCATCCGCCCCTGCATTGTTTCAGCAATATCTACAAACTGTTGGTGCGTCGGTCCCTACTGCAGCAAACTATCTGGACGATATTGTGATCTCCGGAAAGACGGAAGAAGAACATTTAGCCAATCTCAGAACATTATTTCAGGTCTTGCGACAAAATGGTCTTCGCTTGCGGAAGGACAAATGTGTGTTTTTTGCTAGTGACTTGCCATACCTGCGCCATGTACTCAATGCCCAAGGCATACATCCCAGTCCCACGCACCTCCGTGCCATACAGGACTTGCCTTCGCCGCAGAATTTGAAGCAGCTACAGAGTGTGCTGGGAAAAATCAACTATTATCACAGATATGTGCCGCATGCCTCTTCCATTCCAGCTCCGCTTCGTCGCTTACGCCGTAAAGGTGTTCCGTTCGTCTGGACGACGGAATGCGAACGCCCCTTTTGCCGGTTGAAATCGGCGTTGCTTTCCAATACTTGCCTTACGCCATTCGATCCCCGGAAGCCCCTTTTGTTGATGGTGGATGCATCGGATTTCGGGATCGGTGCTGTGCTTGCGCACAAAGATGGATCGCACGATCGCCCTATTGCCTTTGCGTCCAAATTGCTCTCGTCTGCGCAAAGAAATTATTCACAGATCGAGAAAGAAGCATTGGCTCTCGTATTTGGTGTTACAAAGTTTCGTGACTTCTTGTATGGTCGTCGCTTTACCATAATCACAGACCACAAACCTTTGACATTGCTTTTTCATCCGAACAAGCCTGTACCTCCACGTACAGCGCAGAAATTTATTCGCTGGTCTATTTTCCTCTAGCAGTACCGCTACGAGATCATGTATCGGTCCACTGCTAAGCACGGAAACGTCGATGCGTTGTCCCGTTTCCCTGTTGCTGAGGATAGGGCATTCGATTCCTCCGAACTTGCTTGCATGTTAATTGAAACCGATGACGTGGTCGACTCGTTTCCGATTGATTTTCGTCGTGCAGCTACAGCCACAACTGCCGACCCTGTCGTTGCTACCGTTCTGCGTTTTGTTGTTACGCGATGGCCCTTGTCAAAGTCACGGATCGGGGACCCGTTGGTTCGCCGATTTTTTGCTCACAAGGAGAGACTTTTTGTTCGACGTGGTGTTTCGCTGTTGCGTTCTGATAATGATCAGTCCAGGGTCGTGGTAACACGTTCGTTACAGTCCTCTGTCTTAAAGCTTCTCCACCGAAGACATTGGGGTATAGTGAGAACGAAACAACTTGCTCGTCAGCACTGCACTTGGTTCGGAATCGATGCCGCGATTACGAATATGTGCTCTTCTTGCATGGTGTGTGCCGATCAACAATCAGCACCACCGCGGAAATTCGTTGCATGGCCAAAAGCCACTTTCCCTTGGCAACGCTTACACATCGATTTTGCTGATCCATTCTGGAATGCTCTATGGTTGGTTGTGATAGATTCATTCAGTGATTTTCCTTTTGTTGTCCAGATGTCTTCCACGACATCATCTGCCACGATCCAAGCGTTATCTGCTATCTTTTGCATTGAAGGTCTTCCACAGACAATTGTTTCCGACAATGGCCCACAATTCATGTCCGCAGAATTTCAGTCATTCTGCACGACCAATGGTATTCAACATCTGACGTCCGCGCCGTTTTCGCCACAGTCAAAGGGTGCCGCTGAACGATTGGTCAGGACTTTCAAGTGACAGAGGTTGAAGTTGAAAGAGTCGCATACTCTGGAGGACGCGCTATTGCTCTTTTTGTCCTCGTATCGCTCTCAGCCCCGAGGTGGTCGCTCGCTGGCTGAGTTGCTCCACGGTCGCCATCATCGAGCTTTGATGTCTTTGCTACATCCGACGCATCAGGTTCCTGTGCAGCGGTAGACACCTGCTTTTGCCCCAGGCGACGTTGTCTACTACCGCCACTATCGAGGTTCACGGCGTTGGCTCGCAGGGCGCATTCTTCGCTGCCTTGCACGCGCTATGTATCTGGTTTTGGGGGCCTCTGGTGAGGAGCGCCAGCATCTCAATCAGCTGCGCCTCTGACGTCGCAGGGGATCTGCCGCTCGCCGTCAGCTTTCAGCGACGGTGCCGTCCGGTCAGCGCCCCGGGGACCCATCTACTGGCTCGCCTCAGCCCCAGGTGTTACCGACGCAGCCTTCCATTTTGCCCCATGGCGACGCCCGCTGCTGCCTTTTCTCCCGCCAGCGACGCCCGCAGTGGACGCGTCGCTGCAGCCGCCGGACGCCCCCCTGGGTCACGCGCCGCCGATCGCTCCCCGGGATCAGTTATCCTCCGACATGGAACTCTTGCCCACTCCGGACCATCTGTCGTCTTCGCCCGTCGGGTGCTCCGGCCCGATGGAGGTCGACCCTTCGGCCCCTCCTGTCTCTCTACGGGGCATACACCGCATGTTAGCGTGTACCCTGGAGTAGGTTTTCAGGCGTTCCCTAACTCCCCGCGGTCCGAATGGCAGGGCACTGGTGGCAAAGCCTTGCCTGTTGTTAGGCTCCCCACCTCGTCGCATACGTCAACATGGGGTCCTCCCCACGGCGGGCGGAGGCTTTATACCACAACCGTCTGCCGATTTGCGGGGGAGGAATGTGGGGTCACCGCCAGACACCACACTTGCTAGGTGGTAGCCTTTAAATCGGCAGCGGTCCGTTAGTATACGTCGGACCCACGTGTCGCCACTATCAGTGATTGCAGACCGAGCGCCGCCACACGGCAGGTCTAGTCTAGAGAGACTTCCTAGCACTCGCCCCAGTTGTACAGCCGACTTTGCTAGCGATGGTTCACTGCCTACATACGCTCTCATTTGCAGAGACGATAGTTTACCACAGCCTTCAGCTACGTCATTTGCTACTACCTAGCAAGGCGCCATATTCAGTAATTAGAATGAATTCTGAACAGACAATATTGTGAAACATGTACCGTCAAGAGCGACGTTCATCATTAATGGATTAAAGTTAAGTATCAAAGTAATTACGTCCACTTCCTGAATTCTAATTCCTTGTCATGTTCCAGACCTCACGTCAGTAGAGTCCTTCCCTCCTCACGCCAGCCTGCGTGAGCTAAAACGTGTGCATTTCGGCCTCCATTAGTAACACGGTGTTGGCTCTTCTGCCAACACAACAAAATCATTGTGGCAACATCCCCTAGGCTGTGGCTAAGCCATGCCTCCGCAATATCCTTTCTTTCAGGAGTGCTAGTTTTGCAAGGTTCGCAGGAGAGTTTCTGTAAAGTTCTGAAGGTAGGAGACAAGGTACTGGCAGAAGCAAAGCTGTGAGGACGGACCGTGAGTCGTGCTTGGGTAGCTCAGTTGGTAGAGCACTTGCCCGCGAAAGGCAAAAGGTCCCGAGTTCGAGTCTCGGTCCGGCACACAATTTTAATCTGCCTGGAGGTTTCATATCAGCGCACACTCCGCTGCAGAGTGAAAAATCATTCTGGAAATTTACCCCTCTTCTCCAAGGCGATTGATGGGAAAGCTGTAGGTGACACTTTACTAGGCACACCGCTTGTGTCCTGTTCATAGTGGTGTAAAGATCATGAAGCAGAGATCTGCCGGAAATATACGAGAAAGGATTGTATTACACGAGATATTGCCCATTTATTCTGCTATAATTTATTACCCAATTACTGTCGGGTGGCATAAACTAATTACACTGATCCTATGTTTAAAAATGACCAGAGATATGGCAAAATTACAGTATGGAGGAGTATAAACAAAAATGACTGTTTCCAGTCAAAATAATTGGTGTGAGACTAGTCCAGTTGACCTACCAAGCTCAACAATTACACTGATTCTGGTTGGAAATCTTGGCCAATTGACCTACCTTCACTAGACATGTGACTCCACAAAACATGTCACTGAACAGTCACAATATGTAAATACCAGTGTCACGTTAAAAACTGCATATACACCTGTGTACACTGTAGTTCACTTGCAGCCATCTCCTCCTCCCCTCCACCTGTCTGGTCCACAGCCAGCATTCCCACGCACTGGCCCCTTCAGCAGGTGCAGGTTCGTCTGCCGCCCTTCATATAAGAAAATATGTCACATCAACAGACGAAGGTGCAGAACATTATCGGGCTACCACTTTACCTCCCAAGCGAACACACTAAGGATATACAGATGCGGTTTCAAACAAAGACTAATTTTTCTCTTTCTGACAGTTGTAGCAACTCCAAAAGATATAGCGCCTAACACACATGAGATGGGCCCACAGGTTCCTGTAAGCAGGCAATGGAGCATGCTTGCATTGACTCTCTACCAGGCTAAGTATTGTGGCTGACTGACCTCTGTCGCCGGCCGCGGTGGCCGAGCTGTTCTAGGCGCTACAGCCTGGATCGCTACAGTCACAGGTTCGCGTCCTGCCTCGGGCATGGATGTGTGTGATGTCCTTAGGTTAGTTAGGTTTAAGTAGTTCTAAGTTCTAGGGGATTGATGACCTCAAAAGTTAAGTCCCATAGTGCTCAGAGCCATTTGAACCATTTGATTTGACCTCTGCCTGCACCTGCCGATGGCGTAAATGCCTCATATTGTGCAGAATCCCTATAAGATAGGATGCTGTTCCACGAGTTGCATCATCTCGCTAATTGTTTCCAGTTTAATGGTTTTTCAAGGAGAAGAAGATAATTCACTGGCACCATACTTTATTACCAGCGCCCTAATTTTTCACTTTAGAGACATCCTGTTGGTCTAAAAAGTGTCAGGTCGCCAAAATCCATAGTCATCAAATACACTGAAGCGCCAAAGAAACTGGTATAGGAAAACCTATTCAAATACACACATATGTAAACAGGCAGAATACGACACTATGGTCGGCAAGCCTATATAAGGCAACTAGTGTCTGAAGCAGTTGTTTGATCGGTTACTGCTACTACAGTGACAGGTTATCAAGATTTAAGTGAGTTTTAACGTGGTATTATTGTCGGCGCATGAGCGATGGGACACAGCATCTTCGAGGTAGCCATGAAGTGGGGATTTTCCAGCATGACCATTTCACGAGTGTACCGTCAATATCAGGAATTCGGTAAAACATCAAATCACCTATATTGCTGCAGCCGGAAAACGATCCTCCAGACGACTGAAGAGAATCGTTCAACGTGACAGAAGTGCAACAAATCCGCAAATTGCTGCAGGTTTCAATACTGGGCCATCAACAAGTGCCAGCTTGCGAACCATTCAACGAAACATCATCAATATGGACTGTGGGAGCCGAAGGCTCACTCGTTTACCCTTGATGACTACACGACACAAAGCTTTACGCCTCGCTCATCTGGGCCCGTTAACACCGACATTGGACTGTTGATGACTGGAGTCATGTTCCTTGGTCGAACGAGTCTCGTTTCAAATTGTTTCGAGCGGATGGACGTGTACGGGTATGGAGACAACCTCATGAATCCACGGATACTGTTTTTCAGCAGGGGATTGTTCAAGCTGGTGGAGGCCCTGTAATGGTGTGGGGCTTGTGCAGCTGGAGTGATATGGAACCCCTGACACGTCTAGCCACAACTCTGACAGGTGAAACGTACGTAAGAATCCTGCCTGATCACCTGCATCCATTCATGTCCATTGTGCATTTTGACGGACTTGGGCAATTTCAGCAGGACAGTGCGACACCCCACCAGTCCAGAATTGCTACAGAGTGGCTCCAGAAACACTCTTCTGAATTTAGACACTGCCACTGGCCACCAAAGGTGCCAGACATGAACCATATTGAGCATGTCTGGGATGCCTTGCAATGTGCAACTTCCAATCAGTCCCTTTCTCAAATGGTACAGAAATTGGGAGAACTATTCCGAAATAACGAGACAGATCACTACGAATAAGTTAAAAACAATGTACACACATCAAAAAAGTTTTGCATCAACTCGATTCCGAGAGTTCCGGAAACTGTACAGAAATTTTGAATAGAGATCAACATAAACATTATTTCCACCCTTTTTATTGCTAATGAAAATCACACATTGCATGTTGTACCACTATACACCGAGACCTTCAGAGGTGGTGGTCCAGATTGCTGTACACACAGGTACCTCTAATACCCAGTAGCACGTCCTCTTGCATTGATACATGCCTGTATTCGCCGTGGCATACTATCCACAAGTTCATCAATTCACTGTTGATCTAGATTGTCCCATTTCTCAACAGCGATTCGGCATAGATCCCTCAGTTTTTGGTGGATCACGTCGTCCATAAGCACCCCATTTCAATCTATCCCAGACATGTTCGATAGGGTTCATGTCTGGAGAACATGCTGGCCACTCCGTCGAGCGATGTCGTTATCCTGAAGGAAGTCATTCACAAGATGTGCACGATTGGGGCGCGAATTGTCCTCCATGAAGACGAATTCCTCGGCAATATGCTGGCGATATGGTTGCACTATCGGCCGGAGGATGGCATTCACGTATCGCACAGCCGTTAAAGTGCCTTCCATGACCATCAACGGCGAACGTCGGTCCCACATAATGCCACCCCAAAACAACAGGGAACCTCCACCTTGCTGCACTCGTTGGACAGTGTGTCTAAGGCGCTCAGCCTGACTGGGTTGCCTCCAAACACGTCCCCGCGATTGTCTGGTTGAAGGCATATGCGACACTCATCGGTGAAGAGAACTTGATGCCAATCCTGAGCGGTCCATTCGGCATGTTGTTGGACCCATCTGTACCACGCTGCATGGTGTCGTGGTTGCAAAGATGGATCTTGTCATGGTCGTCGGGAGTGAAGTTGCGCATAATGCAGCCTATGGCGCACAGTTTGAGTTGTACCACGAGGTCCTGTGGCTGCACGAAAAGCATTATTCAACGTGGTGGCGTTGAGATCAGGGTTCCTCCGAGCCATAATCCGTAGATAGCTGTCATTCACTTCAGTAGTAGCCCTTGGGCGGCCTGAGCGAGGTATGTCATCGACAGTTCCTGTCTCTCTGTATCTCCTCCATGTCAGAACAACATCGCTTTGGTTCACTCCGAGACTCCTGGACACTTCCCCAGTTGAGAGCCCTTTCTAACACTAAGTAACAATACGGAGTCGATCGAAACGTGGTACTGACCGTCTAGGCATGGTTGAGGTACAGGCAACACGAACCGTGTACCTCCTTCCTGGTGGAATGACTGGAACTGATCGACTGTCAGACCCCCTCCCTCTAATAGGCGCTGCTCAGGGATGATTGTTTACATCTTTTGGCGGGTTTAGTAACATCTCTGAACAGTCAAAGGGACTGTTTCTGTGATACAATATCCACTATCTGTAGGAGTTCTGGGAACTGGGGTGATGGAAAACTTTTTTTGATGTTTGTGTAATACGATTCACCATAGGGAAATTAATCTGACTGTTGACCTCAGCTACACAGTTCGGCAACGCGGACTTTACTCGCTCTCTGCCGCCATGCATGCGCAGACCTCATTCCCTCCAAGGCTGCCTGTCACTCTGCTTCTACGTGCGGAAGTGCCGTCCTATGTGACGCGAGCTATAGTCGTTCAGCCATTCATAAATTGTGTAGACAGCACAGCAAAGGCGCAGCTACAACATGTCGTATAGATCAAGATGTACATTACAAAAGTGAAAAGGCGAGTAAAATCAGTTTCTTTGTGTCACAGGCAGACAGTATGCCAGTAAGCTTCCCAGGAACCACGTAGTCGTTTCCTCACGCAATGCAACAAACTCGGCCACCAAGTCAACTGGAGCTGCTAGCACTTTGAATGAGAGCCCAATAGAGGGGCAGTCAGAGTATGAGTGCCACATAGGCTCGGTCATTGCTTTATTCTAGGAACCAGCTTTGAAGAGAACTGAATTCGGCTTCTGATGATGTGTTCACTACACAAAAAGTACCTCACTATTAAGGAACTGAGATTAAAGGAGAAACTATAGAGAACAGGAAGGATAGGGGTTTAAATGTAGCATGGTGTGCTTAAATAGACCGGAAATCCAGTACTGTAAAATTACGCTATTGATGACAAAACAATGGAAACAATAGCAACTGTAAAATTACCTGTAAGTAACCATCTGGAGCAACCTAAAATTGTTGGAACGACTGCGTAAACAGAATATAGGGAAAGCATATGCCAGGCTGGTATTGCTCGTTAATCTCAGGTCGCATTAAGGACGAGGTAGATAAGATCCAATGCATCGCGGCATTGTTTAGTTGGCGCAAGATGTTGAACAAACTACATCGGCACTACGATGGAAAGTTGCATTGCACGTGTTCCAGCCTCTAAGGAGTCATCAGTCTTATCTGATGGGTATTCCTTAGAACACAATACATTTAGAAACGGTTTGACATGCGTTTTGCAGGCAGTGTGTATTTAGTTCAAAATGGTTCAAATGGCTCTGAGCACTATGCGACTTAACTTCTGAGGTCATCAGTCCCCTAGAGCTTACAACTACTTAACCATAACTAACCTAAGGACATCATACACATCAATGCTCGAAGCAGGATTCGAACCTGCGACCGTTGCGGTCGCGCGGTTCCAAACTGTAGCGCCTAGAACCGCTCGGCCACCCCGGCCGGCGTGTATTTAGTAAATTTGCCTCACAATCTGAGTGTTGTGGATATAAAACGCCGTCTTTCGCTTTCCTTCCATCCGAGGTTTAAGATTTCGTTCCAGGCAACATGACATCTCACGAAATGGTAGCAATGAAGAAAAGCCGTGAAATATGAGCTAGCTCTGAGGGTTTACAACAATTGAAACTATGCTTTACAGAAACCTACGTTTCACCCCCAAAAAAGTACTTTCCTGTCGCTGTCTGTTGCAGACGTTGGCGCCCTAATCACCACTGTATGGCACTATAGTTTTTCACCTTGGGGTCCAGTGACAGATGTGGTTGGATGGCAGAATTCAGCACGTCTCTCAGTCGATTGGTGTCACTTGCCTCGTGTCTGGCAGTGGCTGATCTGAGCAAGACTTGAAGCATCTTAGTTGTTAATGTAATTCGTCGAAAGCACCTCTGATTGTTTAAATAAGTAAATCCAGTCGTACGTCAGTGTAATTTCCATAACTTATGTTGACAATGAACATAGAAAACTCCTTAAAAATTAGGGAGCTGGTAATAAATTAAGGTGAAAGTCTACAATAGGCAGACATTTTAAACTTTAAATAACTGTTCTGGACTGGTGGCAGTGTAATTTATTATAACACTGGACTATAAAACTTTCCTATGGCAGCAATAATAGACAAAACATAAATTCAGTGTTTCCTGTCACATTTCGGTGGTATATAGTAGAAATGGCATGGCAGGTCATACAATCAGTGTAATTGGCAAAGTGAGCTACAGTGTCCATTGTAATAACACATATAATCAATGTAGCTGTGAGACCATTGTTTCAAGAACATAGAACTGGCGGCCTGTCTTTCATTGAAGCCATTTTAAATTTGGAATAGCTGTTTTGGACTGGTGACAGTGTAATTTAATGTAATTCCGGTATGCACACATGCTTCATGTCTTACTCTAGCGATTTTAGGTACTGGAGTGACATGTAAGGCCATACAAAAATGTTGTATATTTCCATGGCGCTACTGCTGACTTAACTTACAGCTTAAAGTGTAGTCCCTACTGTAATAAGCAGTGGATTGTTCCGAAACACTTCAAACCCAGGAAGCATTTCGAATCACTCGAATTCTTTTTCAGATGGCTGTGTTTCCGCGATTTACAATTTACAATGACAGGTAAACTACTGGCCAAAGATAAGTATAACCGAGGTAAAGGAACATGAAAACGGAAAAATAACCGTAAAATTACCTGTGTGTTTACATAACCCACACAGACTTCTATGACAGTCAGTACAATGGAGGTGTTGCGTATCACGGAGAGATTTTACTGTTGCAAATCCGAGAGACTATGCGCGAAGCAATATTGTCACGTAGAAGATGTAATTAGATGAATGACGAACACTAACTTCACTTAACGATGGTTTATTCAGCACTTACACGTACAAGAGCGCCGAGCAACTGCCTCCGGCCAGAACACATACGGTATATATACAGCTACAGAACATTCCAGTACAATGATTCTTGAGATTTGTGGATACTTCTAGAATGTACTCGAATTGCATATATATATTAAAATTTTACAGTTAGAGTGAGTTTTGAACTCACGACCCGTCATGCAACAGTCTAGTATCATAACCACTTTTTTTTGGAAGGTTTTTTCTGTTTTTATTTTATTTTATTTTTATACAAATGGATAAAGTAGTTCCTCTTCGGCTACATAAACAGAATAAGGATGCTCCATACTATAGCCCAGTGCGAATTTTTCGATGACTGTCGTCTTGTTGCTGTGTTGTTTCCGTTGTTTGTTCAATATCATAAAAAAAAGGAACTGGAAAGAGGTGCTATGGTTACCCTCTCATGTCATCGTTAACCCAGCTGCGAGGCGGATTATGGAATGCGCTCCAAAGAAAATTAGAAAAATATTGCCTGTATTTAGGGTCCTTGACGATCGTACAATGTCGTTCGTTGAAGTAATACCAAAAATCGGGCACTGTCTTTTCGCCATTACCGAAGAGGTATTGAACAGCGTGGCCTCCAATTCACGTCACAGAGTTCGTTATTGCTCTTGGGAAATACATCTCATCGGGGAAAAGAAGTGATCGGGTAGTTATCCTGTAGGGAGTCGTGCGTGTGTGAAAAGCCAATATCTGACGCACCAAATACCAAACGTCCTTTGCCGACTCGCATTCGAAACGATGTTCATCCGTGTCAATCACTTGGCATGTGGCACACAAGGGTGAATCGGCGAGGTCGATGTGACGTAGGCGGGACTGGCACAACTGTTTCCCATTAATAGTTACGTACCATGCAGATTGCACGTCACTATCAAGGGTGGTGGCATTCACTGCCTGCCACACAGCACTCCACTTTGTAGTGGAGTGTTTGCTTTCAATCACATTCGGCATCCTGTTCGTTTGCATGACAGCGTATATCGTCCTCGTCATCATCAAGCGTGTGGGTAGTAGTGCGGTGCGGATGTAGCTTAATTCAAGGAAGAATTGGCTAATGTAGAAGAAAGGTGCTGGGATGTCCGATATCATCACAGGGGGTGCGAGTGAGGTTGGTCGTAAGGCTTACAGTAAGAGACTTGTGAGGCACGTCGGGCTTCGTCGCCACAGTTGCGGGTGACAGCTGACGAACAGGACCTCCTCGGGAGGGTTAGGAACTCGTAACGAATCTTAAATAACATGCCCGTATTAACAAAGGATCCCAAAACCGCCAACATGCGATGAGCCAGAGTAGGTGGTATCGGGAGTATCTGTGCAAAATGGGGAATACGTGACGCCAAATAGACGTTAGCATATCGCGTCCGTTGCAGGAGGTCTAGATGCCTAAGATGGTGGTCACATATTCCTGCTCCCATCTGATTCAATAAACGCCTGTAGTTCAGGGCTGTGAACGCTTCATGTCAATGTGAATTCAATGCCAAGACAGCGGAATGAGTCACCGATTCGTAGCGGTGCGACGCTCTCGTCGGGTAGACCTCTGCCAGGGCGTGCGATTTGTGGAGATTGAGTTTGCTCCCCGATGCCGCGCCGTAGGTCGCTACCCACGCCAGTGCTGCAAGAACACCGTCATTACTGCGAAGAAGGAGTACCAGATCATCCGCATAGGCAGTGCAGCAAAAAGTGTGTCCACCAAGGGACATCCCAGTCAGGCGTTGTCGGAGTGGTTCCAAGGTGAGGGCGTATAACTGCTACACCACGGTGACATTGTGTTCTCTTTCAGAGAACAGCGTCTCGGTGTTACGTCTTCCTAGTCCGGGAACGAGTCATCAGTCCTGCATACTCCGACTCACGATGACTGATGTTCGCCCTGGCGGCGGTGATCATCTTAGAATTTCCTTTGCCGGTACGCTCTTCGTCACCTTTCTGCTTGTTGGCTGTAACTGGAGCATCGAATTTACCTTGGGTTGCAGGATCCTTAAAGGGCTTCATTCGAAGGACGTAGTCCGTATCTCTGACCTTTCGTCGTCTTGTGTCGGGGTCGAAATCTTCAACTTCATAAGTAACATCAGACAACTGTCTTACAACCTTATAAGGTCCAAAGTAGCGCCTGAGGAGCTGATCAGAGAGATCAACCTTCCGAACAAGAGTGAAGATCCAGACGAGGTCACCGGGCTTGTAGACAACAGGGCGGTGGCTCGCGTCATACCTTCGGCGATCGTTTTCTTGAGTCTGCAGCGTGCGGAGTCGAGCTAATTGTCGAGCTTCCTCAGCTCTGGTTAACACCTGGCCTATGTAGTCGTCGTCCACGTCATCAGGATGTAACGGAAACACAGTGCCCATCGTCGTAGTCGCCTCACGCCCATGCACCAGGAAAAATGGCGTAAATCCTGTGGTGTCTTGTTTGGCGGTGTTGTAGGCAAAACGTCACGTCACCTCATCCCAGTTGCTCTGCTCAACATTGACGAAACATTGATGGCATGTCGGCCAAGGTCTTATTAAGGAGTTCATTAAGCCCGTTAGTTTGTGGATGGTAGGTAGTTGTCATGTGATGTGTAATGTTGCACCGACGGTTTATCTCTGTCGCAGGATTCGATTGAAAAATTTTCCCTCGATCCGTAATTAACGACCCTGGGGCACCGTGTTTTAATAGAATGTCTTCCACGATGAATTTGGCTACCTCGAATGCTTCGGCTGTTTTCACGGCTTTTGTAATGGCATAGCGTGTCAGATTATCTGTGCAAACAATAATCCATCTATTGCCACTAACAGACGTTGGAAATCGTCCGAGGAGGTCGATCCCAACACGTTGGAAAATCGTTTCGGCTGGTGGAATTGGTATGAGTCAGTCAGGTGGTTTCTTAGGAACTGCCTTTCTCCTCTGGCACTCTCGACAGTGCGACACGTAGTGACGAACACTCCTAAATAAACCTGGCCAGAATAATCTCTTGCGGATCCTATCGCATGTCTTAATAAATCCTAAATGTCCGGCCTCAGGTGTGTCATAAGATTTCTGTAGAACATCTAAGCGCATGTGTTTAGAGCATGTGTGGCTTTGAGCCACCTCTTTCCAAACGGATCCAAGTTTTTCTTGCAAAGTAATCCATTGTCCTTTCACATCCTCTGACCGATGTAAGGCAAGCATAATTTAAGGTATCTTGGCGTCCTTCTTCTGCTCAGCAGAGAGATCCTGGAGCGCAGCGAGACAGTCACTGTCTTCATCAAAGTCTCGATGGTCTTGCACAGAGTTTCTTGAGAGACAGTCGGCATCTTGGTGTTTTCTTCCACTTGTGTACACTATGGTAATGTCATACTCTTGAAGACGTAGTGCCCACCTGGCGAGCCGTCCTGTTGGATCCTTAAGACCTGTCAACCAAGAAAGTGAATGGAGGTCCGTAACAACTGTGAATGGCCTTCCATAGAGATACCGTCGAAATCTGCACATGGCACAGATCACAGCAAGACATTCTCTTTCTTTAGTTGAGTAGCTTCTCTCGACTTTTGTAAGTGTCCTAGAAGCATAGGCTATAATGTTCTCTTTTCCATCCGAAATTTGCACCAGAACAGCACCGATCCCATACCCACTGGTATCTGTGTGTAGTTCTGTAGGTGCTCTCTCATCACACAGACCAAGTACAGAGTCAGTCCGTCAGAGCCTTTCGCAGCACATCGAAAGAACCTTGTTGAGAACCACTCTAGATAAATTTAGCATCGGCTTTTAATAACTTTTGGAGTGGGATGGTTTTGATACAAAAGACTTTGATAAAATGACGGTAATAAGAACATAATCCGAGGAAGCCTTCTCACATCTCTAATACTTTTAGGAATAGGAAATTCCGTTATAGACCTTACCTTTTCTGGATCTGGCCGCACACCTTCGTTTGACACAAGGTGTCCAAGTATTTTGATTTCTTTTGCTCTTGTTGGAGACACTTAAGAACTGCCCTCAGTCTTTTTATGTGTTCATCAGAAGTCTCTGAGAACACTTTAATGTCATCTAAATAACAAAGACACATCGTCCATTTCAGGTGACTTAGAAGATTATCCATCATCCGTTCAAAAGTTGCTGGTTCATTAGACAAACCAAACGACATTACCTTAAACTCATATAGCCTCTCAGGGGTGATGAATGCAGTTTTCTCACGATCAGCCTCATCTACTTCGATCTGCCAGTATCCGAAGTACATGTCCATGGTTAAGAAAACTTAGTCCCCTTTCAGACAATCTAGTGTATCGTTAATTCGTGGAAGAGGGTAAACGTCCTTTTTAGTTATCTTATTAAGCATCCTGTAATCAACACAAAAACACCAACCGCCATCCTTCTTCCTGACGAGAACCGCTGTTGACGACAATTGGCTCTACGAAGACTGAATGGTGTCATTCTTCATCATTTTTTTCTACCTCGTCGCGAATTATTCGACGTTCCGTTGCTGACACACGGTATGATCTCTGGCTTATTGGTTGAAGGTCTCCAGTACTAATCCGGTGCTTCACAGTTGATTTGTCTAATTTGCTCTTCACTTGTGGATTGAAGCATTCAGAGAACTCTTGAAGAATGGCAAGTAGCTTCTTCTGGTGTTCCTTAGTGAGATCTGGTGATAGTCGAGCTAGAAGATCTTGTCTCCTAGTGGTAGCGCTAATTTCGCCCAGTGTCTCGGCCTGGGAGGTTTCTATGATGCTCAGCTGCTCTGCAATTAACGGCTCAGCGTTTGCTACGCACGTGCTTCTTGGAAGGATCTGCGGTTCTCGGCGACAGTTGACTATCCACAATTCACCGAATTCGTTCTTAAACGAGACGACAGAGGCTGGGATGACCAAGTTATTCTTCAGTGGCATGCATCTCTTACATTCCACTACAAGATCCATGGGTTGATGCATGGCATGACACATGATAGATACCTTTGTAGCGCTGACGGCAGGAATGATCACTTCATCCAGTACACAGTCTCCACACACTCGGATGCGCATCTTCCTGTCCACAGTATCTCATCTCGTCTAGCATAATCTTCGAGTGACCACAATCTACACTCCTGGAAATGGAAAAAAGAACACATTGACACCGGTGTGTCAGACCCACCATACTTGCTCCGGACACTGCGAGAGGGCAGTACAAGCAATGACCACACGCACGGCACAGCGGACACACCAGGAACCGCGGTGTTGGCCGTCGAATGGCGCTAACTGCGCAGCATTTGTGCACCGCCGCCGTCAGTGTCAGCCAGTTTGCCGTGGCATACGGAGCTCCATCGCAGTCTTTAACACTGGTAGCATGCCGCGACAGCGTGGACGTGAACCGTATGTGCAGTTGACGGACTTTGAGCGAGGGCGTATAGTGGGCATGCGGGAGGCCGGGTGGACGTACCGCCGAATTGCTCAACACGTGGGGTGTGAGGTCTCCACAGTACATCTATGTTGTCGCCAGTGGTCGGCGGAAGGTGCACGTGCCCGTCGACCTGGGACCGGACCGCAGCGACGCACGGATGCACGCTAAGACCGTAGGATCCTACGCAGTGCCGTAGGGGACCGCACCGCCACTTCCCAGCAAATTAGGGACACTGTTGCTCCTGGGGTATCGGCGAGGACCATTCGCAACCGTCTCCATGAAGCTGGGCTACGGTCCCGCACACCGTTAGGCCGTCTTCCGCTCACGCCCCAACATCGTGCAGCCCGCCTCCAGTGGTGTCGCGACAGGCGTGAATGGAGGGACAAATGGAGACGTGTCGTCTTCAGCGATGAGAGTCGCTTCTGCCTTGGTGCCAATGATGGTCGTATGCGTGTTTGGCGCCGTGCAGGTGAGCGCCACAATCAGGACTGCATACGACCGAGGCACACAGGGCCAACACCCGGCATCATTGTGTGGGGAGCGATCTCCTACACTGGCCGTACACCACTGGTGATCGTCGAGGGGACACTGAATAGTGCACGGTACATCCAAATCGTCATCGAACCCATCGTTCTACCATTCCTAGACCGGCAAGGGAACTTGCTGTTCCAACAGGACAATGCACGTCCGCATGTATCCCGTGCCACCCAACGTGCTCTAGAAGGTGTAAGTCAACTACCCTGGCCAGCAAGATCTCCGGATCTGTCCCCCATTGAGCATGTTTGGGACTGGATGAAGCGTCGTCTCACGCGGTCTGCACGTCCAGCACGAACGCTGGTCCAACTGAGGCGCCAGGTGGAAATGGCATGGCAAGCCGTTCCACAGGACTACATCCAGCATCTCTACGATCGTCTCCATGGGAGAATAGCAGCCTGCATTGCTGCGAAAGGTGGATATACACTGTACTAGTGCCGACATTGTGCATGCTCTGTTGCCTGTGTCTATGTGCCTGTGGTTCTGTCAGTGTGATCATGTGATGTATCTGACCCCAGGAATGTGTCAATAAAGTTTCCCCTTCCTGGGACAATGAATTCACGGTGTTCTTATTTCAATTTCCAGGAGTGTATAATGGACTGAGAAGTTTTCAGAAAGTCCCATCTAAAAATGACGTCATGACTACACTCTTGTAAGACGATGAATTCTAGGGGCTGTGTATGGTCACTTATACTCACACGAATGACACACCTTCCTGTAGGTTTTACATATTTACATATTTCCCCTTCAGCAGAGATGTTTTGCTGTCGACGAATACGGTTTTCTGCAACTGCCGACGGTACTTCTTCGGAATGACTGAATATGATGCTCCAGAGTCCACAAGAGCTTGGGCTGGTCTGCCACCCATGAGGATATCGACGCAGTTTCCTATCATTTTTTTAGTGATCGACGGCAGAGGATTTTTCTCTTCGGCGGCCTCACTTCCAAGAAAGGTCGCACCCTTTGGTTTTCCAGGTTGTGGCGGCTAGGTGATTGGCTGGAACTTCTAACCGGCGATGGTGACCTACGTCGTCTTGCACCCACATCTTCTTGTTCATCTTCGTCGTCCCGGAGTTGGCATCGGCTAAGATCGGTCTGCTGTCTTCTGGCGCGGGCGTCATCAAATATCAACCGCCTTTCTCGACAATAGCGCACCACATGCCTCGGTCGTCCGCGGTGGAATAATACTGGTTGGTTATGCTGGGTCCTCCAGACGTCAGTCTCCCTTGGTGCCTAAACAGGTTCCTCATGCAGCATTGCAGGGACGTAACATCGCCTGGGTCTCGACTTTTTCAACGTTTTAAAGGGGAATGAAGGTCAAGAGATTGGGTTCAATGACTGTTTCACTTCCTCCCTTACGATCTCTTGAAGCGTCTCGGTTTTTTGTTCGCCGTGCAATCCAAGTGCCTTCTGAACTTCCTCTCTCACTATCTGACGAACACTTGTGAAATCAGTTTCTTTGTCCATCACAGACATCGATACGACGTTTGGAAGCCGTTCAAACTTCTTGCGTGTAATTCTTTTTTGACGCGTTGTCTCGATATACTGGCACCATTTTATGAAGTCGTCTGCTGTCGAAATATCTTTCAGGAGTAGGGCTTGATACATATCCTCAGCAACACCATTCATGAGATGTGCAACCTTATCCACTAGGATCCACTATTTTACACATCTCCAAGACGTCTTGAATGTACGATGCTGTAGTTTCTCCTGGACGCTGTGCCCTGCACTTTAATTTATCTTCAGCCTTGCACTTCTGTCGTTGTGTGTCGCCGAAATACTTGCGCAGTTCCGCCTGGAATACTTCCCAGCTGTCCCGGCGGAGGTTCGAGTCCTCCCTCTGGCATGGGTGTGTGTATTTTTCCTTAGGATAATTTAGGTTAAGTGGTGTGTAAGCTTAGGTACTGATGACCTTAGCAGAGCCAAACACACGATGTCATCCCATTTGTTTAACTTGGCTATACGCTCATATACCTTCAGCCGCTTGTTTGGATCTTGGCCTTCGTCACCAGAGAACCCGGAAGGGTGTCTCATGAGGTGGCACACAGTTGCTGTCATCGTAACGTCCTCTTCGACTTCTGTTCAAATGGTTCAAATGGCTCTGAGCACTATTGGACTTAACTTCTGAGGTTATCAGTCCCCTAGAACTTAGAACTACTTAAACCTAACTAACCTAAAGACATCACAAACATCCATGCCCGAGGCAGGATTCGAACCTGCGCCGTAGCGGTCGCGCGGTTCCAGACTGTAGCGCCTAGAACCGCTCGGCCAACCCGGCCGGCTCGTCTTCTGTCTCCGATAGATAGCGATCTGTTGAATATGGCTCGAACTCGGGTTTCTCGCCACGTAAACGGCGGCTCTGTCGTGGCCTGATGGGAGCCACTGTGTCGTCGATAATGTGCGCTATGACAAGTCCCAATACCCGGCGTCTCCACCAGAATAATGTCACGCAGAAGAAAGCGTAATTAGATGAATGACGAACACTAACTTCACTTAACGAAGGTTTACTCAGCACTTGCAGATACAAGAGCGTGGAGCGAACTGCTTCCAGCCAGAACAGATACGGTAAATATACAGTTTCAAAACATTCTAGTACAAGGATTCTTGACATTTGTGGATACTTCTAGAAGGTACTCGAACCGCATATAGAAATCAAAATTTTACAGTTAGAGTGAGTTTTGAACTCACGACCCTCCATGCAAAAGTCTAGTATCGTCACTGCTACACGACGGTGACTGTGCCACTCAGCTTCTTCTGCGACAGTATATTCCCCCATCAGCGTATTACATTCATGGAAACGGCGTACGTATTCAACTGCATAGTATTTCCATAGGTCGTAGAATTCAGAACATACCACATTATTTGGTATTTATTAGATTTCTTTTTTCTTGCGTCTGTATTTCTAGATGAACTTTCTGAATTGTACCAATTTGATGACTAGCTAAAACATATGTACTTTTTTATCACTATTTTATGGACATGAAAAACAATCATTTTTGTATTTTCCTTTCTTTGCGCTTGCATCAAGTTTGCAGAAGGTTTTTGTAGTTGAGTTGCCGCAAAGTTTGACTTTCAAGCATTATCTAAGTTACAAAATATTCAATGATACATGTGTTCTTTATCTTGCTGTGATTTGGTCACGACAGAATAGTGTTGTACGGATATTCACTGTTGATGATGCCTAGTACGAATTTGTTGGTACAAATATTTTCTTCGTGAAAAAACGATTATTGCTAAATCTCCAGAGTACTGATCAAATGTGTATCACTTAAACAGGCATCTGCAGTTATGGTGTACGACAAGTTCAATTTGAATTTGCTCCCGTTTCTTTTGTGAATCGCACGTTTTAGGTAGTTGTTAACTACTGGGAATTTGAGATCCCCTTCTGAGTAGCCGCGTCTTTAAAAAAACAAGTTTTTTCACTATTTCCGACCGAGTTATTGATAAGTGAGTCATGGCGTATCTCATTGTTTTACGGTGGCCCTGTGAAAGAAAAGTGAAGGAGTATGTCTTGTTATGATGAATTGGTACTCTGTTTTTTTTTTTTTTCCTTTATTGATTTTCAATTCCCCACGAAGGGGGCGGGCTGGCAGCAGCTTAGTGCTGCTCTACAGCCTACAGACTTGTCTAAAAACGGAAGAAGAAAAGAAACAAGAAAAACAGACGATAAAACGGTGACTTAAAGTGTAAAATGGCGGAAAAATGCGGAAAGTTAAAACAGAAAGCAAAAGGGGTTGGCAATGTTAATAAAATACGCAGGAATCAGACAAGTAACATAGTAGATACACAATTAAAAAACATGGCGAATGTTTGGTTTCTGTTCGCAAGAGATAAAAAATCACACCCAGCGACAGTATGATGGCCGTTCGAAACACTTCCCAAAAGACACAACACGGAACACTCACTGTAAAACAGTCACTGTGAAACACTGCACGAAAATGGCAGCACAAGGATGACACTCCCGAGTCAAAGGCAGATGGGGGGAGGGGGCCTGGAGGAGGGGGAAAAACAAGAAGGGAGGAGAGGAAAAAACGAAAAGGGGGGGAACCAAGGAGGGAGAGGACTCATAAGGGGGGAGAGGGGCAGGGCAGACGCGAGAGGGAATGAGAAGAGGCAGAGGAGGGAAATGCAAAAAGACTCGGGGGAGAGAAGGGGGCAGAGAGGGGAGGTGGGGAAAAAAGAGGATGGAAGGGGTACCCTGTTAATCTGTGTAGCTTCCTATATATCTTATCAAAGTAAATGGAGTAATGAGATGATCTAGTTTGAAAGTTCTGCGAGGGACTAGAGAGTAACACCTGTATGCCTGAGCTCTACCAACCTAACTGTATTCTAGTATCTTAAAGTTAGCGATAAATGCAGTGTGAGCTAAAGTTGCACCTTATTCCTTTAGTACCGCTGAACTATTAGCAGTGACTGACAGTGCACTTCGGCCCACGAGGCGTCTAACTACAACTGTAAACGGTCAGATACCTTTGCTTCGAAAACATGTGAGTACACACTGGTAATCTATATCAGCCGCCTGTTGTAGCTTGAAATTAGGTAATGATTGGTTTCATTTTTAATATGTAAGGGAATTTCAATCTGTTTTGAGCAAGAATGCAATTCTGTAAATTGTTTCACGATTATATTTCTTGATAGACTTAGTTCTAACTTCATGCACAAGGCGTGGTTTAGTGTTAAAGCCTTTGTCTATGATGAAATGTAGCCACATTTGTTCATAGATACAAATATTTAGCCTTTCATTAAGTGTTTCACTCCTAAATTAAGCTTCGTTATTTCGGTAAGCTTTCTGAGATCTTTCCTACGATATTCACGTAATTTTAACACGATAAGCAGTGACTTTGACCTTCGTCCTTTGTATGTAGTCATGGAACGTGGCACTGTAGTCAGTCTTAATTGATATTGAGCTAATTAAGTGAGAAGACTTTCGCCTTCAACGATGGAATTTAATTATTTCGTGTACCTCAACTCATGTATATTTAATCTGAGATAATGGTTACTTTCCAATATTGAACATAGCTAGGGCAATCATATCATACCATGTGCCCTATATCATGCACCTAGCGAGTAATGGTGTGTTTTACATTGTTGTACGTGAGGTTACGGTCGTAATGAATACTGACATTCCTAATCTTTTTTATTAATACACTACGTATTTTTTATTTTGTCTCCATAGTACCTGATCGGCTACATGCTAGGGCTCGTTCCGTTCTTACTCCAGTGGTTTTATGATAGTTCAAGACCTGTAGAATCCTAGAATGTTTGTTTATGAGAGTTTGTGTGAATTATTCCTGGTATTCTCATTCCACGCCATCCTCCATATCTGCCGCATATGTGACGCAAACCATACGTGTAATAGCAATCCTACTTTCGGATTCCTGTTTTAATAACTGCATTAAGGGACTGTTACAGTTAAAATTGTATCATTATTCCTGTTAGTCTTGTTTTCATATGTTGAAGATGTTTCCGTACATTCTTTGTAAAGCTTCATGGCACTCTCATGTTTTAAGAACTATCAAAAGTGCCATGCTTTGTAAATATCGAATCTCCATCTCTTATTGCCACCATGCATAAATCCAAAATTCAGTCCTACCTCAATGGTTAACCGGCCACGACGAAGTTGTTTAGGACACAGATGTAATTAGTTTCACATGATGCGTATTAGATCATTCCGCGCATTACCACTTACCTCTGAGCTTGTGTGCTAATATAATAGTTATCTGTTGTGCACAGATCAGTATTAATGTTGTTATTGGGCCGATTCCATTGAACAGATCTAAACCTTACGTAGGTTCAGAGGTCTCACGCAATCCCAATAGCGAGTGTGCATATGAAAGTTAAATATCTAAACCAGTACTCGTAAGAAACACCACCCCTTGAAGCCATATATGCCGGCAGCTTTTTACTTGTGGCGATTCCATAATTGTTATTTTTCTTTCTGCATCCGAGGTGTTTCCTGGAAGCTCTTCGTTATGTTCGGGGTTGTCTGTGGGTTGGTTACTGGAGAGAATAGCGTTCTCTATCGCAAATCTGTTGCTGATTCAGAAAAGAGATCCGTATAGTACCGTACACATGGTGCTTAATATGGGCTAGATAGTTCACCGTAGTTACTTTCGGTCATCTCTAAGATGCGGAAGGATTTTCTGTTTGCCTCTTTTGTCTTTCCCTTATCATGTGATATATAGCTATTTTTTTGTGAGTGATACTAGTTGTTACATGCGCTCGTTACTTCTTGTTTTTCAGTGAATGCCGTAGCAAAGAAAATTAGCGCTTTGGTGCATTTTATTTGAAGAATATTGTCGACTAAATCCGTTGATTCTTTCTACAATTCGCGTAGGCGTAAGGAATTGTATTCAAGCTTCTGTTTCTTCCGGTGGGCCCTTGTCCAGGCAAATTCAATGACACATTTTCTTATTTATGGTTTTGCGGGTTGAATCCACCAAATAATACGCCCTTGGTATCTCGACTGGCTCAGAAGGCATCGTGTCCATATCTCTGCGACAGCTTGGTCCAATTATTCGATGTCCGTGGAGCAACATGTTCAGTTTACTGACTGTCGCCCCAGGTAGCATTGATTTTTTTATGTAGTGCTTCATGGTATGTTAGGCACCATGATCCGAAAAATTAGTTGGCCATATCTCGGAGCCAATCACATTATATAGAAAACGTTTCGTGGCGTAAATCCTGTCTAACTTACTCGTGGAGGTACTACACGTCTAGCATAGGGAGTGCGGGCGGAGGTGGATCCATGGTTATTAGTTTCGGTCTTTAAAACACTCAACTATTCACAGAAGTTAAAATACGGACATTGATCTTCCTGACGAAAAACATCTCCTGCTAGAATTACATTAACTGGAATATCCGTTGGTAATTTCACTATTTCGTGACGAAACAAAATGCTTCTGCCACGTTTGCCTTTGAAGCATGTCGGAGCGTACATATTTCATAAGAGCAAGTCGTGTCTTTTGGCCGAAATCCCTCTGCCATTTTCGACTAGATTGTGCTTGGCTTGGTATGTCCACCTTCACATTATTTCTGCCCGCAATACCGTCCCATATTCGCAGTAACACCTCATCCAAAGACATCGGCGATTTTATTTGTGACCACATCTTGAAGCATATCTACGTCCACATCGGCTGCATATCAATAATCCCGTGGACGTTTCACCTTTATTTCAGATTGAGTTCGGTTAATGTTAATAGTAGCTATCTTGCATGTTTGTACGAATGTGAGACTTCTATTCTTGACCGATACCGGCGAACCACGCAGTCATCCTGTCAGGAAGGTTGCTGCCTGCTGTGTCCATTGCTTCCTCTTTCTTGTCTTTCACACTCATACTAATATGTGACGTCCGACGTGGTATTTCATGGGCTGACATTTTGTAGAGTTATCAGTTTTGTTCACTTTGTCACCTTATTCGGGGCTTGATGGTATTGCTGCATCACTTTTCATATGAGCGTGCAGTGTCTAAAAATTACTACGGCTCAGATTATTATCAACTTCCTTCTGCTAGGAGGTTCAAATGGTTCAAATGACTCTGGGCACTAGGGACTTAACATCTGAGGTCATCAGTCCCCTAGAACTTAGAACTACTTAAACCTAACTAACCTAAGGACATCACACACATCGATGCCCGAGGCGGGATTCGAACCTGTGACCGTAGCAGTCACGCGGTTCCGGACTGAAGTGCCTAGAACCGCTTGGCCACCGCGGCCGGCTGCTCGGAGGTCTGCGTACGGTGTACTTTAGGCCGGTCTCTTTGGCATTTATTCTGAAGTTTCTATTCGTTGATTCGTCCCTCTGCATACTTGAATTTTGGATAGAGGCAGCCAGCTCGCTGTTTTCTGCTTTGTTGTTCACTGTCGTTCCGAATTCTGCTTTCTTCGCATTACTAAGCCATGGCAACTCTTCGCTTTGCGACGGCGAACCGACTAGTATTTGGCTACATGGCCATCTGCTTTTTAGATGTCGTGTGGAGCCCCAAATGACGCACTTCCGCGATTACTCGCCTTATATCACGAGGGCTTCGAAGTCTTGGATCGCAATAAAAGCAGGCACATGATTCTTTAAATTTACACTGCTGAAAAAAAAGAACACCTGGAATGACGACGTCAATTTTGATCTGATGACGGCATATGCCACCTGGGTATAATATATGTACTGATAACGGTTTCAGCGTCGTCTGCCAACAGATAGAATAGTGGCGTAGCTACCAGAGCACCATCTATGTCTACCCTGTAACAGCGGATGCTCACAGCCAGAAGGCTCCATATGGTGTAATCGTATGAAGCAGGCAGTCAATCGTGACACGCAGACGCACTCGTGCGTCCTACAACCAACTGAGCGTTTCAAAGGTGTCAAATTGTGGCCTTCCGACTGGTGGGATGGTCCTATTGGAGAACTGCCACATAAGATGGACTTGCCGCATCAGTCGTGCAATGATGCCGGCATCAGTGGCCACGTGAACATTCTCGCGCCCGTAGACGAGTATCTGGATGCCCATGCAGCACAGACACCAGCCAGGATCGTCGTATAATATGGGCAGCAATGGCAGATCGTGCTATTTCCACAGCACAGTTAAGAGGACCTGTCAGCGCAGACGTATCAACATGAACTGTTGCGAACCGATTATTAGCAGTGGGACTATGGCCACGCACACCTTTAGCCCGTCTTCTACTCACACGACAGCATCGACGTGCACGGATGGACTGGAGCCGTCAGAGGATCACTCGGAAGATGGAATGGCACGCCATGGTTTTCAGAGATGAAAGCAGATTCTGCCTGCACGCAAGTGATTTTCGTTTGAGCGTACGACTTAGACCTGGTGAGCGCTTGTTGTTGTTGTTGTTGTTGTTGTTGTTTTTTGGGGGGGGGTGGTATGGAGACCAGACAGCGAGGTCATAGGTCTCATCGGATTAGGGAAGGACGGGGAAGGAAGTCGGCCGTGCCCTTTGATAGGAACCATCTCGGCATTTGCCTGGAGCGATTTAGGGAAATTACGGAAAACCTAAATCAGGATGGCCGGACGCGGGATTGAACCGTCGTCCTCCCGAATGCGAGTCCAGTGTTTAACCACTGCGCCACCTCGCTCGGTGGTGAGCGCTGTCTCGTAGAGTGTATTCATCCGGGACACAGTGGCTCCACCCCAGGCCTTAGGGTCTAGGATGATATAAGCTACAACTCTCGTTCACCGTTGGTGTTTCTGAAGGGGATGCTAACCAGCGCTGTGTATATGCAGAATGTTGCTAGACCTATTATTTTTCCATTCTTGCAACAGGGAGGTGGTCTGTTGCTGCAGCAGGGTAACGTTTGCCTACACACTGCCCGTGAATCTCTACAAGACATGCAGCAACTTTCGTGGTCCGGACTCGTCCCCATTGAACACCTGTGGGATATGAAGTGACGCGAAGTGACCTGTGCCATTCGTCACCCACTGACTGTCACAGAACTACGTGAATAGTTCGAGCAGGCGTGGCATAACGTACCTCAGAACAGTATTCACCACCTGTACGATCGCCGGCCGAAGTGGCCGTGCGGTTAAAGGCGCTGCAGTCTGGAACCGCAAGACCGCTACGGTCGCAGGTTCGAATCCTGCCTCGGGCATGGATGTTTGTGATACCCTTAGGTTAGTTAGGTTTAACTAGTTCTAAGTTCTAGGGGACTAATGACCTCAGCAGTTGAGTCCCATAGTGCTCAGAGCCATTTCACCTGTACGATCGACAGGATGCCAGAGTCAGCCCTGCATTGCCGCCCGTGGAGATTACACCACGTGTTACAACCTATTGAATAGGTTCGGTTACCATTTCAAATGGAAGATTAGATACTCTAACTGATCTGAGACCTAACCCAAGTTAGCAGACTGTGAAGTTGACAACTTCATCTTTAGAATTACGAAAATTCGTTGAACCGTCTGTCTGTGTCACGATTCGAATACAAGTTTCATCATCTATCAACGTGGCATAGCTTTTGGTGGTTCACATCCGTACGGAAAGGGAAACTTTAAGGTAAGCTTCCTAAATTTAGTATCCGTAGTGTGACTTAAAAAGCCCGTGCTCACACGTTCCACCTGTCAGCGAGCGCCTGCAACAACGTGCGCAGCGACTACAGCAATGCGACCGCACATCGCCACTGCTGCCGAAGGCGGACTGCCACTAGACCAGGGGCGGGCAGGAATCCTGCACGTGTGCGATGCACTTGCACGCGTGCAGTTAACAGGTGTTCTGCTTGCACACAGGGGCAAGCTGGCCACCCGCTTATCACCCCTCCCCACCATACCCTCTGTCCGCTCCTTCCTCTGCAATGCGTTTTGTTTCCTAGCTTGCTTTATTGAATGTAGGAATAAGATTAGTAGTAGTAGTAGTGCTTGAAAGATGGTTTGAAAGAGTACCTATTACCTAAGGTACGTTTTATTTAATTATCACAGGTTGAGTGGAACAAAATAAGGTTAGTAGGAGTGCTTGAAAGATGTGTTTTGAAAGAGTACCTATTGCCTACGATATGTTTTATTTAATTATCACAGGTGGAGTGGAACAAAATTTCTACATACAGACAAACGCAAGCAGTTACTTAAATTTTCATCACTGATGTTTGCTCTTAACCGACACTTACTAATTCAGCAAATGGTTTTCCAGCTCTCGCTATATTAAGCTCGTACCGCTGGGCTATTATTGTTGTCGTCCTGAAAAACTGAAAACGGTGCTCCATAAAATGTTAAATCAGTTACATGAGAGACATGACGAAAGGAAGTCGCAGATCTCTCGTGACCACAGCAACTACGACAGATTCATCTAGTATCGTCAGATCGCTCTTCTTAAGCTCAGTCAATTTCCCCATCCGCTCAGAATCCGACAATAAATTGTACTCGTCCTTGTGAAATTTGTTATAATGGCCTTCAATACTAAACTTCCGCTGACCAGCGAGAATACTGCCACATATTAAACATTTTGAATTTTCACGTTTTTGCACAAAGAAAACATGATTCTCCCATTACTTTTTAAAAGATAGCAAATCTCCACTTCTCCGTCTCCTTGTTTCACTCTGCATTTTCCGGTTCTTGAAATACAACGTTGACTACGTAGTGGTCGCTACGCATCAACGTCCGCAGCTTAGCCTGGTACTACACTGCCGCAACCTGCCGGCTGTCGCCACTGCCCCATTCGGCGATTGCACGCGAGCAGCACACGTGCGCTCATGAGCCGCGTGCAACGTTTGCCCGCCCCTGTACTAGACCATCAATGCATATACTTCCTATAGCACTTCCTATAGCAACACCCGTGTCCTACGGAGTTGCCAGTTCATGTAGATGGCCGTTATGTAGTTTTATTTCACTGATTACAATATCAAGTCGAATGTACGCAATGGTTAGCCGAATGCGATGAGGTACAACAAGGAAATGAAAGTGCTGAGCAGGCTGTTATCCGCTTCCAGGGCCTCAGAATTGTCACCCAGTGTGGTACAAGCTCTGTTACGACAAAATCATATATTGCGGTCTACGGTCTCCGAGAATGATCCTTAGTAGATTTAACACGTGGGTTCGATTCACACTCCAGGCAATTATTTTTTTTTACACTCACAAACAGATCCTCGTCAACTATGTCAGCATTACCTGAACAATGTAGTGTCGCAACGTTGTTCTAAATCCACATTAAACATGGTGATCCTTCGCTACCGACTGGAGGAAAGTCAGTTTAGGTTGGGCCAAGACGGTGGCGGAAGTTGCAGGAAGCAGAAATTCTGTCACTAGTAATATTTCTCAAACTAGAAATTTTACTTAATTTAATGAAGCGGTCATATCTAAGGTCATTGGGCACTTATTTCGTATTGTCTTTGAACGTGAGGTATTGAAAATATTGGTGCTAGACTGGGAATTGAACTCAGATCTTCCCTTTTGGCCGATGTGACTCTTTCAGGACGATATATTTAAATCTTTTCGTTGTTTCACCAAGAGTCCAAACACTGCAAGGTCTCCAGGAAAGGTGCGTGTTTGTGTTAGCGTCCTGGTCTACCACAAAAATTTTCATCATCTCATCGGCGACTCCCGCTTGTATGGTGACGACAGTAAAGATAGGTGTCGATTTCTGCTCCCAGTCAGACACAGAGCAGTTCATCACATCATTTCAGGTTCCAAAATGCTACTTCTAGCTACTAGTGGAAAAGAATTCGACACTTCACGTATCTTATTCTGTAGTCAACAACTACGATGTATGCTGGGTTCGACTCCCAGTCAACACATAAGTTTTCGTCACGAAATTTCAAATTTAAGCTGGTCGGTGTGGCCGAGCGGTTCTAGGCGCTTCAGTCTGGAACCGCGCGACCGCTACGGTCGCAGGTTCGAATCCTGCCTCGGGCATGGATGTGTGTGATGTCCTTAGGTTAGTTAGGTTTAAGTAGTTCTAAGTTCTAGGGGACTGATGACCTCAGATGTTAAGTCCCATAATGCCCAGAGCCATTTTTCAAATTTAAATATATACCTGCTGCGTAGTAAATGTCTTTTAAGGACATAATAAATTGTGTAACAAATTACCGTGCTATGATTATTATAATTTCTTATTCGAACGATAGGTCCATTTAAGCTATACAACTACCTGTAATAGAACCGCTTATAAATTTTGGTACATTGGATGTATTTGATGTCAGTTACTTATGAATAATATGATTTTACATAAGTTTTGAAGTCCTGACTTCCATGCAGTATTGTTGTTTCTATCGCCGTCTGTTTGTTACTGACTATATTTTACCTTAACGTAGCAATAATAATCAGTTTTGTAGTATGTTCTGACTTTTCGTTTAGTAGAGGTTAGAGATAAATCTCCGTATGTAGTTCACGCTTAGTGAAAGCAGTTGTGACACGAACGGTGGTTTTGTTATTTCTGTTGCTGTCTGTATATTTACTAATTATATTCTTTCATTGTTATCCCAGTAGTCACCAGCTGTGTGTATGTTCTGAAGTTCCATTACTGCTGGTCAAAAATAAACATAATTTATACCTGAAATTTCGTTTTGCTTGTTGACAATCCTATAAACGTTGTTATAGGGTTATATTGAATGGATATCTGTGGTGTTGTGTTATTTAAGTCACATTTTGTCTGTGTTTGTATTATGTTTTATCCAGAATCTAGTGGATAATGTCAATAAAGTCTTCGATAAAGTGTTTATATTTTAGGCCAATTAGGTCTATGAGGATTAAATGTGGAAAATTTATAGTGTGCAAACACGTCTCAATTTCCTCCAATATATTCAGCCTCGGACCTTTTGGTGTTACGTGTAAAATATCGATAGCATTTTCCAATCGGCCTGTTCTGTGTCGTTCATTTTTAATGTGGTGGAAAAAGATGGAGAGTTATTGTCTAACTAGTTACTTCACATTGAAACCATATTCAGGATCTTTCGTGGCTGGTTAAAAGATACAATAGTTGCTGAATACAAGTCCTGGGCCGGCCGGAGTGGCCTTGCGGTTCTAGGCGCTACAGTCGGGAACCGAGCGACCGCTACGGTCGCAGGTTCGAATCCTGCCTCGGGCATGGATGTGTGTGATGTCCTTAGGTTAGTTAGGTTTGATTAGTTCTAAGTTCTAGGCGGCTGATGATCTCAGAAGTTAAGTCGCATAGTGCTCAGAGCCATTTGAACCAACAAGTCCTGGGTTATGGTTTAGAACAAGAATTTTCGTCATTAGTTTCAAGTTGAGACTTGCTTTTGTAAATGTCACCTATTCAGTAAATTTGAGTTTAGAAGCGTTAAAGGCTGCATCATCTTTAATAAAGTGTTACCTGATACTTGTAGTATCTTGTTATTAATTTACGTATGGAGTGATTGCCATACAGAACAGTGTTCTCTGGTGGTCTGTTACGGTACCGAAAAGAGATTAGACATCCTGCAAGAAAAATATGTCTTGTGTGCTGGATGCAATTCAGGCGAAACGCATTTCGGGTTGTTCGGATGATTTTGAGCACTTGTCTTCACGTGGCTGGCATGTTAATGTGGATATGGCGTTGTTAGTGGTATTAGGATAGAACAATGCCCTTTGTCTCCACCTCTCCCCTCCCCCTCCCCCTCTTCCTCCCCAGGAGGGAGACTGTGTACCCCAATGGTTTGCATCTAGTGTAATGCGTGTGAAAGTGTAAGAATATTTTTTAATTGCTTGGGAATTGTCTAACTGAGATGGAATGTGGGTACCAGCCCGGTATTCTCCTTGTCGGATGTCTACATCCAGGCTGGCCAGCACACCGCCTCTCGTCGTTCATCCGCTGGGCGGATTCGATCTGGGAACGGCACACCTCCCCTAATCCCGGGATCGGCGTGCTAACGCGCGTGGCTATCTCGGCGGGTGGTATCTTCCTTATCATCCAGCTGTTGATACCATAAAATGAAGCGTAATAGAAGTTAAACATATTATAGTTGGAAAATTAGCACTTGGTAATCTCATAATCTGGCTCCTTTATCTGTTTCAGAACAAAGGATTTTGCTCCGGATCTATATGGCTTTTGTTCCTCCGAGAGGATGAAATACTAGAGAAAGTGTTTGAAGATATGTATATACCACTCGACTGTCAACTGCTAGTTGTTCATCAACATGGTCAACAGCACTACATTAGTGAAATATTCCATCTGAAAGAAAAATTTCATTTGAGAAAAGTTGTGTATGGGGTATGGAGCGCTGAGCATGAACTGCAGAAAACTGCAGAAGGTTTTTATGCAAAAAGACGTGATTTACTGGGTGAGACTGTCAAGGTAAGTTTCGAAACTTATTTGGGTAGACGGTGCTCTTTCTGAAAGTTCTTATTCTGTTCATGAAAACATTTCTATCGTCAGACAGTGTTGTAAAAGGAAACCATATCCATTGCACGAACAGAGAGCAATAGGATAAAAATTTACAGTAAGTCCTTTATACACTGCGGGGAAAAAATGCAACATCCTCAAGGACAGGGTCATTTTATTGACAGATAGTTCATCATTGTAAGAATATATGATAACTAATTCATACCAAATGAAACACACGTCAAGCAAAGGGTGCCCAAAGAGTTGCGTTAACGTACAGCGTTCCCCCCTCTGTTGGCAACGCAAGCTTATATTCTCACATGTAAAAGATCATACAGTTACCGAATAGCATCCTGATACAGATTGTCTCAAGCATCTTGCAGCGTTTGTTGTGATGCGGTAAAGACTTTTGCAGGCGCTTGAAAACGAGTAACTTCCCATTTCATAATGTCTCACACGTATTCAGTTGGCGAGAGATCTTGTGACCTCGCTGGCCAGGGCAGTTGTACACCATGTAGAGCTCGTGCACTGTCCTACTGGAGAAGCACGTCACTTTCCCGTCGAAGGACTGGCAGTAGCACAGGGATAACAGCCTGGGCAATGTAGCGGAAACACCAAATGTGACCGCGAGATGTAACTCATGCCCTCCCTCACTATGAAGATTGGGATGGGACTTGTGTGTCGTGGGCGAACGCACTCTGGTATAAACAGCTCACCAGGTTTCCGCCATACACAGATATGTCCATCACTCCATACAGACAGACAGAACCTACTCTCATCAGTGAAAACAACAGAGCACCAGTCCACTCTCCAACTCTTTCACGACACCAGAGCAGCCATACTTAGCGTTGTCATGGGTCACTGGCAGCGTCAACAGAGGCACACGTGACCTTAATCCTGCTAGTTTCCCAATGGCCCCTGATGACACAGCAGGTGCACCATGCGTCCGGATTTCGTCGCTGGATGATGATAGCACAATGCGTCGATCCTGACGTGCGTCTGCACTACGCGAAAATCCAGAACCAGGTTAAAGATGTGGGAATTTGCCAGAGATCAATGTTGAAAGCAGCGACACACCACTTACACATTGTACCCAAGATGCGAAGTAATCCATTGAAACATCCACCCAGCTTCACGTAGGCTCACACAAGGACCCCATCCAAATGTGTGAAGCTATAGAACAGACGTACGTGGGGCACGGTTGTACCGTAGAAAGAAGGTTGCGAACGCTGTTGATCTCTCAACTGAGCACAGTTACTGCCTGCAGAGTCAAAACAAAGGACACACAGACAGGCCTCCTGAGCGCCATCTAATCGCCGATGACCGTGGTAAATAAATCATTATCGCAACAACTCCTCAGTATGCACTTATCATACTCTGGTGCCACCGAACACATTCCTTGAAAGCGCTGCATTTTTTTTCCGGCAGTTTATTTTCACGTTAATTCACAACAGCACAATTTTCATATCCACTTGAACAGAGCCTAAATGTAAAGGCCGAAACTAGTAACGAATTTAATAAAGTACCTAACAGCATTTTTTAGTACGGTAAAATTTTTGTTGGCAGAATATTTCAGTAGCCAAGATCGAAATTATAGAAGTTTAAGTTATTACTGGTTTCAGCTGATTTCCAGCCATCTTCAGTTCAGAAATGACAAAATTTCTTTACTCAGGGACACTAAAATAAATGAAGTAAAACTTAGATACAATAAAGAAAGTGTAGTGTGTAGTGTATGTTCATAACAACACAAAGCCACAACGTCTGCAGCCGCGCGGAGTGGCCACGCGGTTTGAGGCGTTATATCACGGACTGCGCGGCCCCTCCCGCCGGAGGTTCGAGTCCTCCCTTGGGCATGGGTGTGTGTGTGTGTGTGTGTTGTTCTTAGTATAAGTTAGTTTAAGTTAGATTAAGTAGTGTGTAAGTCTAGAGACCGATACCCTAAGCAGATTGGTTCCTTAGAAATTCACACACGTTTGAATGTTTGAACACAACGTCTGCATCACAGTAATATATCGTACAAGATCAAAAAGTAATGACTCTTACATAGTCCACTCATATTAGTGCGACCTCCACTTATGTTCGATATCAGCGTGCAATAGCCACTTACAGGCGACACATGGCAGCGCTAGCAGAGGAGGGGTTATAAAGCGTGTCGGGGGACGCGAGAAACAATGCAGTCGTCGTAATGCAGAAACGGAGCGATTAATCTGACGTCCAAAAAGATGATCATTTGCTTTCGGGCCAATGATGGGGCAATTGCGTAACCGCTAATTTTATAAACTGTTCTCGTGCCACCGTCGTTAAAGTATACCGTGGCGCCGGGGCAACTGTGTTGCGCAACGGGCCATAGACGACGGAGGTGAACGGTAGCTGCGGAGATGCGTAAGAGGGAATAGACGTGCAACTGTTGAGCAACCAGCCACCCAGGTGAACCAAGTGGCTACCAACAGTGGCTCCTCAAAGACCTTTCAACGAATGTTGCTGCTTATATGGTCTCCACAGCTGGCGGCCAGTTCGAGTACCCATCCTGACTGCTGTTCATGGGCGACGAAGGCTGGAATCTGAACGCCAATACAGCCACTGGACGTCCTCTGAGTGGCGACAGGTGGCCCTTCCAGACGAATAGCGTCTTATGCACCATCGGCCAGATTGCCGTAGGCATGTACGGTATGAACGGTCTGAAATTAAGAGACCTTGCAACAATCGTCGGAAAGGTCCATGCCGGAGGAGGGAAAGCTATAGTTTGGGGAATTTTTTCGTGGCATTCCCTGGTTTATTTCGTCATTCTGGAAGGCACAACGAATCAAAATGAGTCTGATTCTATCCATGGGGACCACGTCCACCACCGCATGGAGTTTGTTTTTCATCGGCTTGATGACATCTACCAGCAGGTCAATGCAACATGTCACACAGATCGTAGTGCACGTGCCTGGTTTGAAGAGCATCAGGATGAGTTTACCGTACTCCCCTGGGCACCCCAAACTCCCCTAAATGAAACGAATCGAGAATTTATTAGATGACCTCGATCGGGTTGTTCGCGCCATGAATCCTCAGCCGAGAAATCTGGCGCAGCTGGCCACGGCAACTGGAGTCGGCATCGCTCTACATCCCTGCTGACGCCTTTCAGAACCTCATTGACTCTCTTGCTGGTTATTCAGGCTTTTTACAGGTGTTCACATGAATGTGACTGGCCCGTGCTCCGTGTACGTAAAGCATTACGTGTGTAATATTTCAAAAATATAAACAGTGAATACGATCGAAGAAGAAGAAATGAATTAAAATTTGTGCTGCCGTCGGGACTCGAACCCAGGTCTTCTTGCTTGCTAGGAAAAAATGCTAACCATTACACTACCGTAGTACAATGAGCAACAATCTGCACAAACTACCCAAGCTGAGTGCCCTCCCCAACACAGACTTCATATCTTCTGCTTGTTTTCCCTTACATTGTCACTACTGCCAGGGCTCTCCGACACTGGAATAGCACCCCAGCGTTTAACGAAATGGGAAAGTCCTGTACCATGTTTTCCTGAGAGTCCCGGCCGCAGCACAAATTTTAA
Organism: Schistocerca cancellata; assembly: GCF_023864275.1. NCBI lineage: Eukaryota > Metazoa > Arthropoda > Insecta > Orthoptera > Acrididae > Schistocerca > Schistocerca cancellata. The sequence goes on from NC_064633.1 coordinate 423,209,727, forward strand.
TTCATTTCTTCTGCTTCGATCATTATCGTAAATAATGAAGAGACTTAAATGTCTCAGGGAGACATTTAATTATAAACAGTGACGTCAATACAAGATAGAATAAAAAAGGGAATAACTCAAGTATGAATACGTGAAGACAACTTTTGATATACAAAATTATGTATACAGTCTTGTTATATTAGTAACTTGTCGACAGCGTCCAGTATGTTGCCCCTGCAGAGATGTATGGAGACTATCGGGCTTTGTGTGCTCGCGCACGAGGTATGGTGTGAAGTGCCGATAGGTGGCGCGCGAGTACACATAGTAACAAAAATACGATCGTATGACATCATCAGTAAAATACAATAAGTGAAAAAATATAAAAGTATTAATTAATTAATAAATAGCTCGCATCATAAAACCATAAAAATTTAAGAATGATATATGCAAGAATGTAATCATTTAAGGCAAAAGGTTTTTCAGGTTCTGTATGTGATCCAAATACACAAAGATGAGAAGGAAGGAAAATTGAGTTATAGAGAGTGTCCATAACTTCTTACTATCATTTAAAAGATCACAACTTGTAAACTATTCGAGACAGAGAATCGTAGTTTGTTGTAGTTTTTTTTATTTTATAGCAGAATTTCAGTGCGATCCCTACCCGTCGCTCGGAGAACATAGGGCTACATTCGAGTTTTGCCGATGTATGGGTCAGCGTAGCAGCATCAACAGTATTGATTGCTTCATCTATTCGTGCGCGCAGGATACCAATGTCACTGACTGGTGTTGTGTACACGCTATCCTTCACATAACCCCAAGAAAAGAAGTCTAATGGTGTGACATCGGAAGAGCACGGGATCGCGCAATGCGACCGTTATGACCCATTCAGCTTTCAGGTAATGTGTCATTCAGTGCACGCCGCACGTTGCAACTCCAATGTATGGGTGCACCATCGTGCTGGAAGATGATGGAAGGCTGCAGCAGATCTTACATCTGTGGTAGCTGGAACTGTTCTATCATGTCCAGATATGAATTTCCTATTTTGGTTTCCTCTGCGATGAAAAATGGGTCTATCAGTCTATCGTGCATTAGGTCACACCAAACATTAGGTTTCTGACTATCACGGATGTTTCCAAGAGTGTTATGAGAACTTTCAGAGAGTCAGATCTTAATCTTGTGACAATTCACATATCCAGAAATGTGGGACGTTGTGTCATCCTAAAACGGGCATGATTTCACGTAGTCATCGTCTTGAGCTATGGTGGATACTAGGGAAAACTGGAATGCAAACCACAGAGAACACTCGGTTGGGTGCAGTGCTTCGACCATTTGCACTTTGGTGCAAAAAGGCGTAACCTGTTGTGTGAAACTTTATGGACAGTTGATCTAGCTGATCTAGCTTCCTGATATCGCGTGATACACGACGATCTGACTTATGGGGGCAACGTTGAAACGCGTCTCGCAATCTGTCAACACGTACTTCAGACACAGGGGTCTCTTCAAGGACCGTCCTTGACGCTGCCAGTCTCTTGAAAGTTTCTGAAGCACCTGATTATGCTTGTTTTTGCCGGTGATGCGATCCCATACTGGCGTCGATAATGCCATAGTAACGCCATCATCCATTTTTGATTTTGCAAATCAGATGAGATATGCACCTATTCCTGTTCTGTCGCCATTTTGAAACACTTCAAGTCAAATCCGCTACAAAGGATGAAGGAAAAAAGACTGAGAGCTGCTAAATATCTTACAATTTTTTTCAAAATGATAGCGGCATTTTATGAGAACCATGTGCTTCTGCTGAATTCTGTGATAGGTCTTTAAAAAAAGGTCATAGTTTTTTCCCTGTCTCCCCCGACCAATCCGACCCAGCAACCCGTCTCTAATGCCCTGAAGTCGACAAGACGTTAAATGACATCATCCTCACAGAGCGAGGTGGCGCAGCGTTTTGCAGACTGGACTCGCATTGGGGAGGGTGACGATTCAAACACGCCTCCTGTCATCCTGATTAAGGTTTTCCGTGATTTCTATAAATCGCATCACGCAAATGCAAGGATGGTTCCTTTGAAAGGACACGACCGACTTCCTTCACCATCCTTTCCTAATCCGATGTCCGATGACCTCACTGTTTGCTCCCTTCCCCCGAATCAACCAACCAACCAACATCTTCCTTTCCTTCAGTTTTTTTCTTTTTATTAGAAAACCAAATCTATTTATTCCGAGAAAGACAAAATTAAACATCAAATAAATAGTATTAAATAGGGAAACACTTTCTGCTGTTTAATTTTTGTTTATTTGGTCCTGTGCTGGCTTTTTGCTTCTTAGACTATCTTCAGGTAGCAAATGAATGTCGCAAACACAGATATGATCACGTGGAATTTGGACAAATGTTGTTTACAAGTAAGATACAAGAGATACAAAAATGATGACAGGTAGAGCGTTTACACAACACGTATTATACAGGGTGTTTCAAAAATGACCGGTATATTTGAAACGGCAATAAAAACTAAACGAGCAGCGATAGAAATACACCGTTTGTTGCAATATGCTTGGGACAATAGTACATTTTCAGGCGAACAAACTTTCGAAATTACAGTAGTTACAATTTTCAACAACAGATGGCGCTGCAAGTGATGTGAACGATATAGAAGACAACACAGTCTGTGGGTGCGCCATTCTGTACGTCGTCTTTCTGCTGTAAGCGTGTGCTGTTCACAACGTGCAAGTGTGCTGTGGACAACATGGTTTATTCCTTAGAACAGAGGATTTTTCTGGTGTTGGAATTCCACCGCCTAGAACACAGTGTTGTTGCAACAAGACAAAGTTTTTAATGGAGGTTTAATGTAACCAAAGGACCGAAAAGCGATACAATAAAGGATCTGTTTGAAAAATTTCAACGGACTGGGAATGTGACGGATGAACGTGCTGGACAGGTAGGGCGACCGCGTACGGCAACCACAGAGGGCAACGCGCAGCTAGTGCAGCAGGTGATCCAACAGCGGCCTCGGGTTTCCGTTCGCCGTGTTGCAGCTGCGGTCCAAATGACGCCAACGTCCACGTATCGTCTCATGCGCCAGAGTTTACACCTCTATCCATACAAAATTCAAACGCGGCAACCCCTCAGCGCCACTACCATTGCTGCACGAGAGACATTCGCTAACGATATAGTGCACAGGACTGATGACGGCGATATGCAAGTGGGCAGCATTCGGTTTACTGACGAAGCTTATTTTTACCTGGATGGCTTCGTCAATAAACAGAACTGGCGCATATGGGGAACCGAAAAGCCCCATGTTGCAGTCCCATCGTCCCTGCATCCTCAAAAATTACTGGTCTGGGCCGCCATTTCTTCCAAAGGAATCATTGGCCCATTTTTCAGATCCGAAACGATTACTGCATCACGCTATCTGGACATTCTTCGTGAATTTGTGGCGGTACAAACTGCCTTAGACGACATTGCGAACACCTCGTGGTTTATGCAAGATGGTGCCCGGCCACATCGCACGGCCGACGTCTTTAATTTCCTGAATGAATATTTCGATGATCGTGTGATTGCTTTGGGCTATCCGAAACATACAGGAGGCGGCGTGGATTGGCCTCCCTATTCGCCAGACATGAACCCCTGTGACTTCTTTCTGTGGGGACACTTGAAAGACCAGGTGTACCGCCAGAATCCAGAAACAATTGAACAGCTGAAGCAGTACATCTCATCTGCATGTGAAGCCATTCCGCCAGACACGTTGTCAAAGGTTTTGGGTAATTTCATTCAGAGACTACGCCATATTATTGCTACGCATGGTGGATATGTGGAAAATATTGTACTATAGAGTTTCCCAGACCGCAGCGCCATCTGTTGTTGAAAATTGTAACTACTGTAATTTCGAAAGTTTGTCTGCCTGAAAATGTACTGTTGTCCCAAGCATATTGCAACAAACGGTGTATTTCTACCGTTGCTCGTTTAGTTTTTATTGCCGTTTCAAATATACCGGTCATTTTTGAAACACCCTGTATTTTTGATACGCGGAAATATTTATATTGATTAAAAAGTGAAACGAAGTTTTTTATGTGGAGAAACATTTAACATCTGATGAAAAATAAAGTTGAATTTACAATTTGCAAGTATTATTTGTAATTAAGGCTTAATTTAACAGAGGGGAAAAAGGAAACTGAATTTGGTCATTTAATACTGGCATTCGGTATCAAATGAGTGTTGATTTTCAGTAGGGTTAGTTTTGTGCTTTTACTTAACAGAATGTAAAACTTCGCAGAAAAAAGAAAACCAATTTTGTACCTAAGACTCGTACAAAAAAATTCATAGCTCTTGCTGACAAAATCAAAAATGTACGAATCCCACTCTATTCTAAGCTAGTATGTTTGACATCACAGCAGAATGTACACACGTATTAACAGGTCTTTTGCAAAGCCCTATTCAATTACAAAAAATCGTTGCTACACAAATGTGTGTAAAACAGATTTATTTCCAGTTTCAAAGCAAGTAGTATTATAGTCTGATGTCGTAGCTGTGTGTTCTCCTCTTAATCCTATACTGTTTGAAAATTTCATGGACAATTTCGGAAAAAAATTTCTTAAAAAAAGCCAGTGAACTGCAAAATTAAGTGCTGGTTCAGATACAATAGCACCAAAAAGTATTGGCACACGTGCGTATTTATCGTTGCTGGTTACAAACGCCGCACCTTCCGGTACACAGAGCATGAACGTGCTACCTCACATACCATACATTACAATTCTGCCCACAGTGCCTACCATTAACAAAGACATGCAGTGTTAAGGGCAAACATGTATCTCCTCTGCACACAAAAAGTGTTGGCACAGTGCGTGGCTTCTCGGTGGAACGTTAAAAATAAACACGCATGATAAAATCCTGTTTATAAAAGGATGTTGCAGAAGTGGTTGCAGAAGTGGTTGCACTGTGTTGCAAACACGTCTTGCCAAGTTTCCCGCGCATGCAGCCTTCGACTTACAGCCGTCTCACTCACACACCTACTCTGAATAGCACAGTGGTAGGGGAAGCCGGAGCACTGAGTAGAGACTTGGCCAGGCCTGCACTCCTGCACGTGACAGTTAGATACATTACTACAACTTTTAAACTCCCATCATAAGAAACTTCATTTCACGATGGAGCTGGAAGGCTGTTCTGTCAATTTCTTGGACCATAACAGAGATATTAGCACATGGAGACACTTGACATTTACAGAAAAACCTTAGCTGCAGATAAAGGAATTCCTGTAAGCTTCCAACATAGACAAAAACATACAGCTATCCGTTTGATGTTCATCGCCTCATATCTTTTCCAATACTTTCATCTGCCTTTCAGATAGAATTACAGACCATCAAACATATTGCTTTCAATAAAGGCTATAGCTAATTATTTATTTGTAATTTCTCCTACCAGTCACAAATAAATAATTATCCCACACAGTCATGGTTCACAAACGTAGCCACTATGGCCGAAATAATTATGGCTGTAGCTATGCCCTGATTGATAATATATTACGAAAAAATGAAAACATTTGAAATTACACCACTTCTGTACACTGCCCAACAGCAACCAGTCAGTAGTTACAAAAATTGTGCATCATCCCATATATTGGCAACAGTTCAAAAAATCACACAAACAGTTAAAATCTCCCATCTGTAGACCTGCATTGTATAATACCAACAGCTTGTCAATTGTTTTCAAGAGTAAAAACAAACTGCAACCATCGACACGTAGTGGTGTGTGTAAAATCACAGGCAAGAACTGTGGAAAAGTATATGTTAGTCAGACAGGCAGAGCTGTGGCAATTAGGTTATCTTAACATCAGAGAAGATGGAGATTAAGAAAGAAAGCTTTAACTTGTGCCGGTCTTCTTTTAACAGAAAACCACTCTGAGCCGTGGTCAAAATTGCTGTTCTGAAGAGCGCGCCACAGCGCGTAGTGTGAAGCAGTCGCCCTCCGTTTCTGGCGGTGGTTGCCGCTGTGGCTGGCAATCACAGCTTTGGTGTCTCCCTCTGAAGGTAAAGGGGAAAGGTTGTCTGTTCACGTGCATTTAAGGGGCGCTATGAGCTCGCCAGTCAGTCAGTTGGTCAGCCGGGTCAGTGTGGGGCAGTGAGTGTCTGTCTGTCGCCCGGAGTGCTAGTATGTGTTAGGCCGCCAGTCTGCTCGAGTTTGTTCAGGCAATGGTCATTGGCGGTTGGATCGATCGGTTGGTCGGTCGCGCAATGAGACACAAGATGACTTATCCGTCTTGAGCGTCGGCGCATGTGAGGTCACTCCGTGAGTCCAGTGGGTCGCGCCGTATAGCGAGGGGTAGTGGCTTCGCGGCCGACACGAGAGCAACAGGAGTCAACCCACGACATCGGTCTGGCTGGCGCGAGCTGCGACGCCGTCAGACCGGAGATCGGCGCGTCTTCCAACGTCCGTTGAAGCGGCTGGCAGCGGACGGTTCGGAAGAGCGTTTTGGGGGTGCTGCGCCAGGTCTTCGCCAGACATCGCAGTTTATTAGAAGTTAAGTGATTCGTGATATGTTGTTTCATTTACTTGTTAAATTCTGCTTGTTTTCTTGGTCAGTCTCTCGTCTCCAGCTTGCTCGTCTGTCTCTCGTCCGCATTTGTTAGGCAGTTAGTGTCCGTCTGTCTGTCGGTCGGTTTGCCGTACGTTACTAGCTGCCTCTGTCAGGTTTGTCGGATTCGGTGTTAACGAATTTATTGCTTGGAAGTGTAACGGCCGAATTCCTGAAATATGTTTTTATCTTGCCTATCATCTTGGGAGGCGGTATATGTGTAATGTAGAACATGTTTGGACAACCTTGTATATTTATGTAAGACTACTTTTCATGGGTTTTTATTTAAATGGTCGTTTTAGTATATAAAGTTGCCACCCTTCCACCGTAAGACTTTTTTTTTTAAAAATCAAGTTGCACCTTCGGTGGCAAGTCAATCGTTTAATATTAGTGTTTTGTACCATTTCCATCCCTCCTAAGGGGTGCATAGTTTATGTGCTTGTGTGAGTTGTTAAAAATTTTTAGTTTAAAGTAATCTGGTGTGTTGCAGATTTGCACCAGTGTAGTCTTTCAGAGGTGGTTGTGAGCGGTCGTGACTACAGCCGTGCCAAAAGGGAGCGGCAAGGTTCTCAGCCCGAAAGCTCATATAGTCACAAATTTGTTCTTTCTGCCTCGGAATAAATTGTAACTTGACATTTAGAGGGTGCTTTCTGATCATAATTTTAAATCTGTTTCTAAAGAAAAGGGGCTTTTACGAATAAAATTTTCATTTGTTGAAAGAAATTTGATTTGTTTTCATCAGTTACCCACTGGAAACTACTTCCACGCTCACATAGTGTGATTAAATGTGTTAATGTTCTTGATGAGTCGCTAGTAAATAAAGCAAATTCTTAAGAAAAGGTTTTGAAAGTAAATTCTCGGTTCATGAAGCAGCATGTGAACTTTTAAATTCTGTTAAGAAAAGCAGAAAGATGACTCTACTGCAAACAGTTATGCAGCTTCACAAATAATCTACATAAATAACGATACGTATGTCTAGAATATACAGAATTCTTTGTTACCAATAGCGAAAGTTACGAGTCGATAAGAATAAAACGAACTGAAAAACTATCAACAACAGAACTTATAAGAAACCGGCAGAGATCACAACACCAACATGCTAGAGAATTTACTTATGCAACTTGCTATTCTTACGATGCACGTGTACACAAAAAAGTGTCACTGACACACTAGAAGTCAACAAACGTATGGCAGAGTGGCAGCTTAGAACTAAACGATCAAACCCAGATTCCTTTTTGCTCTGTGTTAAATCAGGTCTTAGCAACAAATAATAGATTTATATTGTAAATTCAACCTTATTTTTCATTAGTTGTTAAAAATATCTCCATATAGAAAAGTTCGTTTCCTTTTTTAGTTAATGTAAACAGTTTTGCTTGACAAAAATGTAATACTTCCTGTGTAAACACTCTAGATGTCATCATATTTGTATCTCTTGTGCCTTCTGTGTAAATAATTTCTATGTAAGTCCCAGTGGTTATATCTGTGTTTGCGACATTAAGTTGTGATATGAAGATGGCCTATAATCCAAAACTCAGTTGCTGGAAAAAGATACAAATGTTGGAAAACATTAGGAAGTATTTACTATTTAGCATTATAATCATGTTCTGCCAAACACCAACGAAGAATTCAGTTAACATCAAATAATTTTTCTTTTTACGCTAGAGAAGTCTTTTCATCTAGTGTTCGTTTTGGAATTAACATTTCCTTAGCTGGCAGTACCACAGAATATCAGAGCTTACAGGACCGACATTATTGTAATAAACTCATGTAAAAGAAAAACACGAACATAATTTTCTTAAAAAACGTCGTTTGTCGCCTCAGTGAGATACTTGTATTATGTACAGTGGTCATTGAAAGGGACTGAATGATCCAATTCTCCTCCCTTTTGTAACAGTAATAAAGCAAGCCTCAACGAAACGTATTGCTTTATCAAAAGTTACCATATAGCGTATTTTATTATGTACTAGTAGTAAATGTTATATTATTTTAATCAGGGAACTTTTCTTGATTGTCTTAAAGGTTGCAACCTTCAAATCGTACAACAGTGAATATGGATTGAGCCAACTGCAGATGCTTTCTGAGACTCTGAATTTCACGTAAGTAATTTACGATCTAATTTATTCTATATTATTACAGAACACCTTTCTTTCGTAACTGGAAAGCTGCCATCCGAACACAATTTCATCACCACTTTGGATGGAAAGCTTATAGAGGGACCACCTCCCTATACTATTAGTCGTGTAGGTAGAATATGTATCAGAACGATGGTTGGATCCACATTGGTTATTTTTGTAATGTTGCCAAAGAGGAATTTAATTATATTTCGTGCTTCATGTGTGGCATCTGTACAAGTTAGAACTGACACCCAGTACTGACACATGATGAAATTCAAAGTTGAAATTGTCTTGTAAGGGAATAGATGTGTGCAATTGTATGAGTTGATTTAATATTCATATTACCTATGAGGTAACTATGACCGCGAAATTAGTGAAGTTGTTCAACAATGGCGCATAAGCTACTATTGCACTGAAGTTCTTTTCTGTCACAAATGTTGATGGGTGATGAAGTAGGTATACTACACTGAAGCGCCAAAGAAAGTGGTACAGTCATGCGTATTCAAATACAGAGATATGTAAACAGGCAGCATACGGCACTCTGGTCGGCAACACCTATATATGACAAGTGTCTGGCGCAGTTGTTACTGCTGCTACAATGACAGGTTATAAAGATTTAAGTGAGTTTGAACGTGGTGCCATAATCGGCGCCCGAGCGATAAGACACAGAATCTCGGAGGTAGCGATTAAGTCGGAATTTTCGACCATTTCACGAGTGTACCGTGAATATCAGGAATCAAATCTCGCTCGACATCGCTGCGGCCGGGAAAAGATCCTGCAAGAAGGGGATCAACGACGACTGAAGAGAATTGTTCAGCGTAACACAAGTGCAACCCTACCGTACATTGCTGCAGATTGCAATGCTGGGCCATCAACAAGTGTCAGCGTGCGAACCATTGGACGAAACATCATCGATACGGACTTTCGGAGCCGAAGGCCCATTCGTGTGCCTATGATGACTGCACGACACAAAGCTTTCCACTTCGCCTGGACCCGTCAACACCGACATTGAACTGTTGGTGATTGGAAACATGTTGTCTGGTCGAACGAGTCTCGTTTCTAATTGTATCGAGCGGATGGACGTGTACGGCTTTGGAGACAACCTCATGAATCCATGGACCCTGCATGTCAGCAGGGGACTGTTCAGGCTGGTGGAGGCTCTGCAGTGGTGTGGGGTGTGTGCAGTTGGAGTGTTATGGGACCCCTGATACGTTTAGATACGACTCTGACAGGTGACACGTACGTGAGCATCCTTCCTGTCTGATCACCTGCATCCATTGATGTCCATTGTGCATTTTGACGGACTTGGACAATTTCAGCAGGACAATGCGACACCCCACCCGTCCAGAATTGTTACGGAGAGGCACCAGGAACGCTCTTCTGAGTTTAAACACTTCGCTGACCACCAAATTCATCAGACATGAGCATTATTGAGCATATCTGGGATGGCTTGCAACGTGCGGGGCGCCCTACACGATATTAGGCAAGTGTTGCAATTTCTTTGGCTCTTCAGTGTATATATCTGAGTCTTCCACCTTGCGCTTATCCAGCACCTAGTAGTCAATGACAAGGAAATACGTGTGTGGTTGATGGATGTTATTACTTCAAAAACAAGAAAGATTTTGACATAATATACATTGCTCTGTCACATTATGAAATTTACTGTCTAGCATTTTCTCATTCATTAGCTTCTTCGATACTGAGAAATTGTACCAACTTAAAGTAAGAAATGTCGCTTTAAGGCTTGTAACAAATAAACAGATCAAAATACACACTGATTCACACAGAGCAGGTAGGGACTACTTCGAGATGCAAAAACTAGAGACGTCGTAATAAAAAATACTAGGTAATACCGAGGGGAAGAGGGTGGGAGAGTGTCGGGCCTAGAAGATAGTATACCTAGGGACACACGATGTTTTTTGGTCGGTGCCTCAGTCTAGTACTGATTTTAGCATCACATGGAGAAATGTCCACTACAGATCGCTATATGCTATTTCCGTTCTTGTTAACCGTGAGGTTGTGTTTTGCGCAGGATTTGTAAATCTTTCACGTTCTACACATTTAAGTTCTGTATAATGTATTAAAGCTGTTTGGAATATGTGGTCAATTCTGCAGGAACAGAATTTTAGGATGAGTTCGATGCTGTATAGTTATTTTTAGAACTATTATGTAACGTATGGACAGCTAAGCACCAGTTGTCAGTCATGCACAGAACGTCTTTTACCACGGAACACGTGATAATTGCAAATAAAATGTGTTCCTCTAATATCTTAAGAATTGTATCTGCCTTAAAAAACGAAATTTGTGTTCGTTTCCAACTACATCTATTTCAAAATGTATTTAACTTGTAACTAGTTTTTGGTAATAGTTCTGCTTAATTTCATATCACTTAATGGTTGTTGGTATGTAGTAGAGTAATAATGTAACATATAGACTATTAAATACAGTACTGACAAGATTTTCTCTATTGCAACATTTTTAAATTTGAGTAGAATATTGGTTCCTGGATACATGACCACGTTGTACATTGAAACATGTTTTACCTTCAGAAAAGCCTTAATTTTCCAGAGTAATTTTTGGAATTTCAGAAAAAGACCGCACCACACAAAAAGTGAACACCATCATTTAAAAATTCATTAAGAAAATTTAAATTTCTTTTACAGGGCTGGCTAGAGGCGATAGTGTGAAAGCTGTACAGAGGTACAACACTCTCCCCTAGCTTGAGTTTTATAACTCTAGTGCAGAGTAAACGTTCAGTGTGCGTCATACTTATTATGTAATAGCCTAAAAGCAGCTAATCCGCCATTTTTTTTTCGAGGTCACAACTGATCTCATATAGAATGTATGTTTATATTCCAGGTATAAATTTGTGAAAGTGAAAGAGATGTTCCCGGGAAGGCTGACCGCTTCCGGATATTCCGGTATGCTAGGAGCAATTACACGAAAAGAAGTCGATATGACAACTGATCTGCTAACGCACACAACCGCAAGGTCTCATGTCGTAGACTTTTTATTTCCAACACAGAAGGATACGTAAGTTCCCTTTTGTCAGTTTTATAATTGGAATGAGTCTGTGAAAACCATAATTTTTACTGAGTACTTTTAAATTTTCGACCGATAGGTTAAGAAGATTTTAAAGGCAGGTATCTCAGGAATTTTTACACACATCAAAAAAAGTTTTGCAACACCTCAGTTTTCAGAACTCCTGAAGATAGACGTTGACTGTGGATATTGTATCACAGACCCAGTCCCTTTGACTGTTCAGAGATGTCGCTAAACCCGCCAAAAGATGTAAACAACCATGCATGAGCAGCGCCTATTAAACGGAGGGGGTCTGACAGCCGATTAGTTCGTCATTCCACCAGGAAGGAGGTACACGGCTCATGTTATCTGTAGATCAACCATGCCTAGACGGTCAATACCACGGTTCGATCGCGTCCGCATTGTTACTTTGTGCCAGAAAGGACTCTCAACAAGGAAGGTGCCCAGGCGTCTCGGAGTGAACCAAAGCGATGTCGCTCGGACATGGAGGAGTAAAGGCAGACAGGAACTGTCGATGACATGTCTCGCTCAGGCCGCCCAAGGGCTACTAGTGCAGTGGATGACCGCTACCTACGGACTATGGCTCGGAGGAACCCTGACAGCAACGCCACCATGTTGAATAATGCTTTTCGTGCAGCCACAGGACGTCGTGTTGCGACTGAAACTGTGCGCAATATGCTGCATGATGCTCAACTTCACTCTCGACGTCCATGGCGAGGTCCATCTTTGCAAACACGACACTATGCAACGTGATACAGATGGGCCCAACAAAATTCCGAACGGACCGCTCAGGATTGGCATCACGTGCTCTTCCCGATGAGTGTCACATATGCCTTCAACCAGACAATCGTCGGAGACATGTTTGGAGGCAACCCGGTCAGGCTGAACGCCTTAGACACACTGTCCAGCGAGTGCAGTAAGGTGGGGTTTCCCTTATGTTTTGGGGTTGCATTATGTGGGGCCAACGTACGCCGTTGGTGGTCATAGAAGGCGCCGTAATGGCTGAACGATACGCGACCGATAGTACAACCATATGGGCAGCATATTGACGAGGCATTCGTCTTTATGGACGACAATTAGGGCTCCCATCGTACACATCTTGTGAATGTCTTCCTTCAGGACAACGACACCGCTCGACTAGAGTGGCCAGCATGTTCTTCAGACATGAATCCTATCAAACACGTCTGGGATGGACAACGTGACCCGCTACGGTCGCAGGTTCGAATCCAGCCTCGGGCATGGATGTGTGTGATGTCCTTAGGTTAGTTAGGTTTAAGTAGTTCTAAGTTCTAGGGGACTGATGACCGCAGATGTTAAGTCCCATAGTGCTCAGGGCCATTTGAACCATTTTTGAACAACGTGACCCACCAACAAATCTGAGGGATCTACGCCGAATCGCCGTCGAGTAGTGGGAAAATCTGGACCAACAGTGCCTTGTTGAACTTGTGGATAGTATGCCACGACGAATACAGGCATGCGTCAATGCAAGAGGACGTGCTAATGGATATTAGAGGTACCGGTGTGTACAGCAATCTGGACCACCACCTCTGAAGGTCTCGCTGTATCGTGGTACAACATGCAATGTGTGGTTTTCATGAGCAATAAAAAGGGCGGAAATGATGTTTAAGTTTATCTCTATTCCAGTTTTCTATACAGGTTCCGGAATTCTCGGAACCGAGGTGATGCAAAACTTTTTTTGATGGGTGTATATGCTTTGGCAGACTACTCAACAATGATACCCACAAACCCTTCACGTTTTACGGCAAATTCTTGTTTTAGATCCAAACGACAAATTCTTTAGGAGAATAAGTACCGCATGAAAATACACTTGCTGGTAGAGCTTGGGTTCTTTGGTTTACTCTGGGAGAAGACTGAGTGGAGCTATAATGCATAAAATATTAATTCAATTTGTTAAAATATAGATGTGAAGAGTTTCTCATCTAGTACTATCCATTTCCGCAGGAATGTTCTGAGTATTCGCAATTGTCTCTGTATATAAGAGTATCACTTGATACAAATTTACAAGACTCTTCATTTGTAGTACATCAGGCATAATGTACATTTTAGCGTTCTGCCTAAGACATTTAATACACTGGCGGTCTAATCTGCGCCAATGTCGTCGCGTTGGTCGGGGACTGTGAGCTGGGCCGAGCGTTTCTCTGCTCAGCTGTCACCATGACTGCATTGGCGTAGCGAAGCTCTAGGAATCATGGCTACGTCGGCGTTTCTCATTCGTTGATGGGTATGCAGCCACTAACGTTTTCTGTGGTTTCGATGCGAGGTGACAACCTAGCTCTGGCATTCCGTTCTTCCGACGACATCACCGAATCAATAACCTAGACTTTTCCATTTTCAGTAATTAATGCTTTTTTAATGGTAGTAATGTTTACTGTGGGCAAATGATCACGTAAAATCTGTAATGGCTAAATTGGTTTCAGCTGATAGCTCATTTTCACAGAGGAAATATAAGAAACCTGGAGCGGCATAAGTCCGTTAAGGCCTCACGCATGTAATTTTCATCGCAAAAGTTCCATTAATCATAGTTAAAGTCATGTTTGTACCGGTGGTTTTAAGCTCGATGCCAATCACGGTAATGACATCAATGATTGTAAGGGACAAGCCATTGTTTGCTAGCTACTAATCTTCTCTGCACTGAGTTGGAATTTTTACGTATGAAACAGGAGACATCATTTGTGAGCTGTGGTCCTGGGGGCTAACGGTAAGCCACAGTGGTGGCTACGAACTGAGATCTTTGTGGCGACACTCCCTAAGGGACAGCGACATACTTCTGAGGTCTTGGCAACAGGAGGAGGGGTACTGTCTCTGGTCAGCTGGGGCGCAGGTACACAAGCGACCCACAATGTACTGCTGCCCGTCGTTTCGGGGGTCCCCCCAATTTTTTTCCAATGAACTGTAGGGGGCCAGTGCACGCAGCATGGGTTCAGATAAAACGCTAGTTTAAAAAACGAGGGAAGCGTTGTCCGTATCAAGTAAATGTCCGTTTTGCTACCAGGTGAAGGTTGGTCAAAGCGCACTTTTCGAGGGGCATTATACTCAGTCCAGTGAATTCTCGGAAGGGAGGTGGAGCGGAGAACCGTTTGATAACAACCTGATCTACTGTCCTCTTGAATGAAGTGACTCCATCCAATTTTGCTTAATGCGTTTTCTGTCTCCCGGTGAAAGAGAGTTGCGCCAAGCGGACACCAACGCCAGTGGTATGGGGAATTCTTCCACATTAAGGCGGAAAATGTGCTCATTGTGCGTTCTTAAAAAATACTGGAGAATGGAGGCTAGGAACTGACTTTAAACTTTTTGTACGCAGGAAGACCGCTTATTGACAGACTAAAAAAAGGAATCGATGATGTAGGAAGGCGACATAGAATGCTCTAGAAACAGCATTGGCGGGAAGCCGACTGACAGTAAAACATTTTACACAAATTATTTGTTGGGAGAACACACATCAAATTAACAATTACCTCGCTGGTGCAACTTCTTCATTGGGGGATTATGTTTGTGGTGTGGATTTCGCTCTGAGCAGAGACACGAGTGGAAGTGCACAGAGGGCTCTGGTTGGAGATAGAAGCAGTACTCGTGCTCAGCGTTAAGACAGGAGGCTTCAGACTTCCCGCGGAAGATGCAGCAGCAAGTAACACCTCTGCTCTGAGAGGCAGCGTGTGCGTTAATTTATGAGTGGCAGGGGCAGTCGCTTGCATTACAGATCGTCCGTTCTTAAAACCCTGGCATCTCTCTCTCCACATGCACCACTGCTGGCGGCTCACCTCCAACTGCACAACGCTACGCGCTGTTCACATCCAACTGCCCAACACTACAATAGCGAATATTCCAACAATGCCAACCAGCCACAGACTGCACACAGCACAGTCAATGATTTTCATACAGAGCTCTACGTGGCGTTACCAACATAAAAACCTAAATAGCCTTCTTACAATCTTAGTTGTTGTATAGAATCTCACCTTCAAACGTCCCCTTCGAAAAATGATGAATGACTGTGTTGGTAAACCTCTTACGTTATTTGATTTTCAAACAGCTGAGCAAAACTGAACGTACCCAGACACTTCTCCCTTTACCTATGCTGATCATCACTAAACTGACACACAATATTTTTAGCGCAACGCAATCTGACTCTCATGGCATCAGCTGATCTGGAAGCTGTGAAGTTAGGGGTTTTCCGACACTTAACTAAATTCATGTGGGCTCTTCAATAACCAGGCGAGTAGGAGTAGTTTGCATAACTTTCATTTTACTGTCTGGTACGAGCATACAGTCGCTGTGTATCCACTCGTGTGTTTGTTTCATGCGATTAACTTGTTGGAATGATAAATGTTTTTGAAAGCCCGACTCCTTTTCTGAAACTTTGCCAAGTAAATCATTGTTCGTGTTATCTCATTTCTTTGTTCTACGAGGACGTGCTTATAAGTAATACCTCCTAATTTTTATCTGAGAACTGTTAAAGCTTTTTAAATAAAACAAGCGTTATTAACACTTAGGAGAATAGCGTTATTAACACTTAGGAGTATTTTCAGCACTCTGCCACAAGAGGACTCTGAATTGTAGCGTGTACCATGGCAGTATGTACTGTATGCCGGCGTGTCAGAAACAGCGTACTATAATCGAGTTTCTAACCGCAGAAAATGTACCCCCTCCTTCACCATGACTCTACCAGATCACAAACGAGAGCTGCGACATGTACAACAATGCGACGTCTTGGGTCCGTTGCCATCGATTGTCCTCTATACCGTCCCGACTTGGTCCTATCCGATTTTCGACTGTTTCCAAAACTTAAAGAACACCTCCAAGGACTTCACTTTGATAGTGACGAAGCACTGCAAGCAGAGGCGAGAATGCGGCTCCATCAACAAAGCGAACGTTCTACAGTGACCGTATGAAGAAACTGGTCTCTCGTTGGGAGAAATGTGTTCGTCTCCAGGATGACTAAGTTGAGACATAAATACGTAGACATGAAGAATAAAGATGTAGAATATTATTAACATTTGTTTTATTTAAAAAGCTTTCAGAGTTTTCACATAAAATTCGGAGCATTATTCAGCGTACCCTCCTGCTTAGATGTTCCTCTTTCTGTGAGATCCATGTTAACGTCATTATCTGACTTGTGCTCACTGAGGAACATTATAATAAACTTAGTATCACTTGGGTCTCATTTTTAATTCAGTAGTTAATGGGATCCCTTTTCCATGCAGTATACCATTAATGATATACACTCCTGAAAATTGAAATAAGAACACCGTGAATTCATTGTCCCAGGAAGGGGAAACTTTATTGACATATTCCTGGGGTCAGATACATCACATGATCACACTGACAGAATCACAGGCACATAGACACAGGCAACAGAGCATGCACAATGTCGGCACTAGTACAGTGTATATCCACCTTTCGCAGCAATGCAGGCTGCTATTCTCCCATGGAGACGATCTTAGAGATGCTGGATGTAGTCCTGTGGAACGGCTTGCCATGCCATTTCCACCTGGCGCCTCAGTTGGACCAGCGTTCGTGCTGGACGTGCAGACCGCGTGAGACGACGCTTCATCCAGTCCCAAACATGCTCAATGGGGGACAGATCCAGAGATCTTGCTGGCCAGGGTAGTTGACTTAAACCTCTAGAGCACGTTGGGTGGCACGGGATACATGCGGACGTGCATTGTCCTGTTGGAACAGCAAGTTCCCTTGCCGGTCTAGGAATGGTAGAACGATGGGTTCGATGACGGTTTGGATGTACCGTGCACTATTCAGTGTCCCCTCGACAATCACCAGTGGTGTACGGCCAGTGTAGGAGATCGCTCCCCACACCATGATGCCGGGTGTTGGCCCTGTGTGCCTCGGTCGTATGCAGTCCTGATTGTGGCGCTCACCTGCACGGCGCCAAACACGCATACCACCATCATTGGCACCAAGGCAAAAGCGACTCTCATCGCTGAAGACGACACGTCTCCATTCGTCCCTCCATTCACGCCTGTCGCGACACCACTGGAGGCGGGCTGCACGATGTTGGGGCGTGAGCGGAAGACGGCCTAACGGTGTGCGGGACCGTAGCCCAGCTTCATGGAGACGGTTGCGAATGGTCCTCGCCGATACCCCAGGAGCAACAGTGTCCCTAATTTGCTGGGAAGTGGCGGTGCGGTCCCCTACAGCACTGCGTAGGATCCTACGGTCTTGGCGTGCATCCGTGCGTCGCTGCGGTCCGGTCCCAGGTCGACGGGCACGTGCACCTTCCGCCGACCACTGGCGACAACATCGATGTACTGTGGAGACCTCACGCCCCACGTGTTGAGCAATTCGGCGGTACGTCCACCCGGCCTCCCGCATGCCCACTATACGCCCTCGCTCAAAGTCCGTCAACTGCACATACGGTTCACGTCCACGCTGTCGCGGCATGCTACCAGTGTTAAAGACTGCGATGGAGCTCCGTATGCCACGGCAAACTGGCTGATACTGACGGCGGCGGTGCACAAATGCTGCGCAGCTAGCGCCATTCGACGGCCAACACCGCGGTTCCTGGTGTGTCCGCTGTGCCGTGCGTGTGATCATTGCTTGTACAGCCCTCTCGCAGTGTCCGGAGCAAGTATGGTGGGTCTGAGACACCGGTGTCAATGTGTTCTTTTTTCCATTTCCAGGAGTGTAAATACGTAGACATGAAGAATAAAGATGTAGAATATTATTAACATTTGTTTTATTTAAAAAGCTTTCAGAGTTTTCACATAAAATTCGGAGCATTAGTCAGCGTACCCTCCTGCTTAGATGTTCCTCTTTCTGTGAGATTAAGATCCATGTTAACGTCATTATCTGACTTGTGCTCACTGAGGAACATTATAATAAACTTAGTATCACTTGGGTCTCATTTTTAATTCAGTAGTTAATGGGATCCCTTTTCCATGCAGTATACCATTAATGATACATGTCAAGACCAACACCCTGGACTCAAGTAGCAGGGCCACCACTCTGATATTGTCAAATACGTTGCGCAGTACTTGTTAATTCAGTATCTGAGTTCCTTGGGCAGCAATCTGCTCCGCAGTATCCCAGTTCATGCATATCCTTATAGCAGCCGGATGGCTCTTATTTATTAGCTCGGTTCGCACTTCGAAACTGTTGTGAACAGACAGAACTACTTTCGTCCGGCCATAACCGGGTTCTTTGATTGCTCTGGGAGAAGGGCCATCATACATGAAATATTAGTTCACTTTATTACGTTAATGACTAAAATATTTGATTAGCTCTGACACACTTCTTTGCCACAGTAGTAATGTATCATTTACGACTGTCATGCACTTTTGAGGTATAATGTTCAACATTTTCTAAAGTACAAGTTCATCAGAAACTTTAACAACTCGTTGGTCCTACACTATCGATCGTATGAGGTCACGAACTGGGCTGAGCTTTTGCATGCTCGATACTATATTGACCTCAGTATGAAGGCGCTGCTACGCGCAGAGGGCGGCGTGGTCTTCTGGAGTGCCTCCCATTGGTTGTTGTCTATTGCAGCGAGCCCTCGCAAATGTCTGCGCTATCGATATGCGTTGCGGACTTCGGTGTGGCACCGCGAACTCTGGAGGATACCAAAGCAGCCTCTTGGCTCGTGATAGCATCAGAATCTGCGGAAGTCAACGTTCACGCGAGGCTTCTACTGGAAAGTATCTGTTCTGTCTTGTCTGTTCGCAGATCAAGGTAAGAATCAAACTTCTGAAGAGGCAATCGCTGCTCTTAAAAGCTGCTCACTGGATGTGATTAACTGGTTAATCAGATTTGGCGACTAGTGTGTCCGCTCCAGTTACCTCCGGCCGTACCTTAGGAGGCGACGAGCAAGTCTCACACGATCTCCTGCGAACCATGGGCAGGACGACTGGTTGTTTCATAATTGTAGATTTTCAGAAAGCGTTCCACACCGTCCCCAACTGTACACTGTTACCGAAGGACTGAGTAAATGTAATAGGTTCATAGACACGTGTTTGGCCGGGAGATGTATTAAGTATTCCTCGACGGAGAGTGTTCACTGTAAACAAAGATACCGTCAGGAGTGCCCAGAGAAGTGATACAGGAATGCTCTTGTACCCTGTATACATAAAAGATTTGACGGATGCGGTAGGCAGGAACCTGAAGCTGTAGTGTACGGGCAAGTATGGCTCAAATGGCTCTGAGCACTATGGGACTTAACATCTGACGTCATCAGTCCCCTAGAACTTAGAACTACTTAAACCTAACTAACCTAAGGACATCACACACATCCATGCCCGAGGCAGGATTCGGACCTGCGACCGTAGCATTCGCGCGGTTCGGGACTGAAGCGCCTAGAACCGCTCGGCCACCGCGGCCGGCTGCTGAGCATGTTAGATCTCTTATAAAGTGTTTACTGTTTGTTAAGTTTGTTAATAAAGTTATGGCCCAGTGTCCTAAGACTCGAAACTACCGCCCTACCGCATTTCAGCCTCATGTAACTGTCTTTTTTTAAAAAACATTTTTCTTAAGTGTTATTTTAGAAGTTTCTTAATTTCTACACCTGATGTCCTGATTCAAAAAAGAAAAGTCACTACTAAATTAAATTCCAGTGGTAGTTGCTGAGAATGGTTCAAATGGCTCTGAGCACTATGGGACTTAACATCTGAGGTCATCAGTCCGCTAGAACTTAGAACTACTTAAACCTAACTAACCTAAGGACATCACACACATCCATGCCCGAGGCAGGATTCGAACCTGCGACAGTAGCAGTCACGCGGTTCCGGACTGAAGCGCCTAGAACCGCTCGGCCACCGCGGCCGGCACGGGCAAGTATCTTCGTTGAGTGACTGTAGGAGGATATTTCGTTTGTTGACTGGCAGCTGATCTAAATATGGAAAAATGTGAGTTTCCGCAGATGTGAATTACCCTTCACTTAACATTCAACAAGCAGAGTTCGTAAGTTTTGCAGACGACACTAGTGTCACAGTAAACACCGTTAGAAAGAAAACAATAGAAGAGATTTTTAATATTGTTTTTCAAAGAATTATTAATTAGTTCTCTGAAAATGGGCTCGTCCTAAATTTTGAGGACAATAGAGTCGCACCGACACCTGATGTAGCGCATGAACGGGAAATTATTGGGTGTACGTACCGCTGGGAGAAGCATAACACCGAGCTTCTCAAACAATTAAGTTCAGTCACTTTTGTAGTTCCTATCATTGTTAGTCATGGAAACAAACGAATCAGTCTTCTGACATATTCTGCGTATTTCCACACAATAATGTCTTATGGAATAATTTTCTGGGGTAACTCATCACTTAAAAAGAAAGTATTGATTGCGCGAAAGCGATCAGTAAGAATAATATTTGGTTTCCACCCGCGGTCTTCATGTCGCTACCTCTTCAGGGAGTCAGGCATTTTTAACTTATCAATATAATACACATATTCGCTAATGAAACTCGTTATCAATAACCCATCAAACTATGAGAAGAATAGCGATGTTCGTATCTACGGAACTACAGAAAAAAGTGACTGTTACCCAGAATTAAAGCTGACAGTGCTCAGAAATGAGTTCAATATGCAGCAACAAAAATTTGAACGATGACATGTCGTTTAGGCATCTCGAATATTTTGTAACATTTCAGCTTGCACTCACGATTGGCTGTAAAGTCGAAATCATGGTTACGTAGAAAACATGAATACTAATTTATAGTCAAATGGCGGAAATTTCCTCCTGCGGTTCCCACGAAGGAGCAATCACCTAGCTACAACGGTTTATTTTCTCTTAGAGCTATGTTTTCGTCATATGAGTGGGTTAAAGCCAAAGTGGTGTAAGTCGTGTTTCATGCATTTTGAGAAACAAACGGTTTTGTGAGAAGCATTATAATAAATTCCATAAGAAATCAATACCACTTTTTTTGTGTTTTACATCACAGAAAGGTGCCATTGTTTCAATGTGTTCATAACTGAATACGGTTTAATACAAAATTATGTGTCTTTTGAAGGGCCCAAATGACTTACACCATTTTGCCTTTAACCAATCTTGTATTTGCAGTAAATTTAAATAAAACCAAAAGGTATTTTAATGACTAATGATATATTTCAGAAATAACTAAGAGCAGTACAACGAAATATCCTTTCTTAGCTATGACAATGTTCAGTCAGGTTCAGTATCAACAACATCCAGCGGGCCTGCATCATCTACTGTTGCTTCAGCTGTTGTAAGTCCCTGGAAGTAAGCATGGTTGATGGGTAGGATGTATGGTAGAAGATCTAGCATGTCCCTTTTCTTTTCCTTGGTTACAGGTCTTGGTCCATGGTATAGGTTTTCCATAGCAATACGTCCAAGTGAAACTGGCCTTCTGGTTTGGCTGGCTTTAGACATAGAGCGGAGAATGGAAAATCCTCATTAAGAGTCTCCTTGTAATAGAGCATAAAAGGTTCTTTCTTCAGTAAACGAATCCACTGCATATTAAGCCACGACACTGGTTTTTTAGCGACATTTTGTTTTCTCCTTGTAATAGCTTGTTCAAGATTCTTCGTAGACGTGAAGTCTTCACGTGACATTTGCGTAACAATAAAAGCTTTCTTTCTTCTTGATTTTGCGATTATGGAGCACCAATCAGCAGGAACATAAACTGTTTTACCTCTTGCATAGGATCCTATAGGTTCCAAAATCTGAATCATTAGGGAGATAGGAGTGGCCACTAACCATAAATTTATGGTCCATAATGTCGATGTTAACACTGGTGTGAAGCAATTTCATGAGACACAATGCAAATTACAAATTCCTATTTTGCCCCGTACAAGTGTCACTATACATGACAACATGTTTTGAAGCTGAAGCTCTTGTAGTAATATGTTTTGTAACACAAGAACCTATTTCTTGTGACCCACGTGAGGCCATTGTCTCATCCCATATGTACATAAAGCCAAAATCAGTTGATAGCCCATGACAGCCAAGATTGTATAAGTACATGTTTCTTTTATAATAGGCCACGGAAGTGGTCAGTTTGGGGAATGGTAGAGTTTTCTGCAAGTAAAAAGTGAAGGCATAATACAATTTATCTTTCTGTGACTTTTCTTTATCTAATTTCATGGATGTTTTAGCAGCCTCCGCCTTCCGAAGATGAAATTCGTGTTGTACTTCCGCGTTCTTTCTTTCTATTGCATCTTCTAAAGTGGACATCTGTATTTTGTACTTGTCACACTTCACACAGGTATCATTACGTGGAGCATGAAAGTGCAAGTTGAAGTCATGATTGAAACATCTGCGATAAATGGGCTCTTTAACATGTAAGATTTTTTTCTCTTTGCAGTATTCTCTGTATAAGTTATACATAAAACGTACATTAAGGTCAGGGGATAAATATTTTCTGTTTGGATTTTGAGTTCTTGTATAATGAGACTGGTATGAGGGGAATGATGAAATATGCTTCCGGACAATATCCATTCTTTCATCAGAGATTTTGTTCACGGGTATCCCACTTCCTCGTTTGTCCGATCCTGGTTGCTCTCCCATTTTACTTTTGTACAGCTCTGGTCATCCACCCATCTGATATTTGGAATGTTTGA
Organism: Schistocerca cancellata; assembly: GCF_023864275.1. Lineage (NCBI taxonomy): Eukaryota > Metazoa > Arthropoda > Insecta > Orthoptera > Acrididae > Schistocerca > Schistocerca cancellata. Next base: position 423,232,968 of record NC_064633.1, read on the forward strand.
AGGAAATATTTTTTGCATACTTTAACACTAGTTCCATCAACTTGAATATAAAATTGATTGCTGGTTGACTTTGGCAATCTTGTCCCATCTCTAGGACGCCTGTGTTGAGGACTTATTTGCTTAATTAACCCACATAGAAAAGCATTCTGACAGGAAAAAGAACCTAAATTCCAAAATGTTTCGAATGAACTTCTGCATGCCACTTCTGATATCTTATCTATACATTTTAATCTGCAGTTACAATTTATGTTTGAGAACGTCTTTTCAGGAATCTTTCTCCCTTCCTTAGTTTCATATGCCTGACCCAAATTTCTTTTTTTTCTTTCTTTCCTGCTTCGTACTCCCCCTTTTTTTGCCTCTTTCTGCTTCGATTTGGTAATTCATGTTGTGTTATTTCCACTTCTTCCTCTGCAACCAAACAAACACGCATAATTATTTTCCGAATGTTATGCTACGACGTTTTGAGGTTGTGTACCAAGACTGTTATTATTTTTACGAATTGTTTTGCAGAAATTATGCTACATCGTTTAGCTCGCGCACTACGTTTGCTATTTTTTTCAGTGAAATTACGTTTATAGGCCAGTCATAGTTAAACTTCAAAGACATGACAATGTGTTACTAACGTAATTGGCCAAATGATAGACTACATGAGTTAAACTTACCTGAAGAACCAAACATTTCATTCTCTGAAACCGAGCGAGGTGGCGCAGTGGTAGCACACTGGACTCGCATTCGGGAGGACGACGGTTCAATCCCGTGTCCGGCCATCCTGATTTAGGTTTTCCGTGATTTCCCTAAATCGCTCCAGGCCAATGCTGGGATGGTTCCTTTGAAAGGGCACGGCCGACTTCCTTCCCCATCCTTCCCTTATCCGATGAGACCGATGACCTCGCTGTTTGGTCTCTTCCCCCAAACAACCCCCCATTCTCTGAAGGATCATAATCATCACTAGATCCTGCAATTCGCAATATACTGGGTTCACTACTTGTGTCTTCATCAAATTGAGGATCCATCTTCACCAAAACACGTAAACTACACACCTTAGAAGCACTTAGAGGAATAATGGTGTAAGTGAGACTTGCACCGCAATGCCTGTAAGCAAAGCGGCCGTTTCATTCACAAGTGAAACTGCTAACGCCATCTATGGGGGTAAGAACAAAACTGTGAGTTACACCATTCTTCCATTTAACAGATCTATATTTCAAAATTGTATTGCAGCACTTAAGACAGTAATTTTAAAAACGTGACTTACACCACTTCGGATTTAACCCCGTCATATGTCTTGACGTTTTGTTCAGTTTTTCGACGGATCCTTTGTTTTTGTAAACCTTAAGCATCTAAAATCGCAGCAGATTCCATCCATGTTTCACGTAACATCATTATTTTGTACGTCTTTAGAGTGACTTAAGGAATCTGTGTTAAACAGGCACTCGATGTTCATCAAACGCTCGCTGGACGAAAGCATCACGTGGACGAGCTACCTGTCGCCGTTCTGCGGCAGCCTGTGGGGAACCGTTGCCATGGTGATAACTATGGATGCCGTTGCCCTGGCGATCCTGCTGAGGAGCAGTGGCCACAAGGTGCGGGCGCCAGACTTCCTGCGCCTTCTACTTGATGTCCTCGGCATATACAGTCTGCAAGGTAAATGCTCCTACTGCGGGGTTGACAAATGGCATTCAAAGTTTTTGAACAATAACATTTCTTCCATTGACTGTGTACCGTAAAAAGGGGCGAACAGAAACAATGAAATTAGAAACGAAATTTCCAAAAAAAGTTCTGTGCTGTTGTGACAGAAGACAAATGGGAATACCATTCAGAGCTTTGTTTGTCTACGTTTGTACTGAACCAATCTAACAGAGAAACTATGAATTTGACACTTGGCAACACTGTCAGTTGATTTTTGTTTACTCTATAACAAAAATTTTATGTTCTGCTGAATTTGCTTCCCCTGAACTTAAGCTGTGTGAGTAGAAGTGTCAGAGCATGTGCTTTGATAATTACCGATGTGACAAGGAATACCACTCAATCCATGATAAGAAGATTGCAGCGCTGCATTGATACCAATGGTCATCACTTCGAACGCCTTCTGTAAATGGACGTTCGTGCCACCTTTGTGACCTTCGTTGATCTTCAAAGACCTTAGTGTTACACATCATTGGATTCGTCTCGATAGCCGCTATCAGAAAATAAATACCAAACTATAGCATCCCATTTAAAAAAACAAAGTTGACCTTCATATCTCTTAAGCGACCCCACCTAGCAACAAAAAACCAACGTCATAATATGGCCCCCGTTGTCCCATGCAACTTTTGTCCCACAAACTTTTCAGCTCCTATCATACTTTCGGAGTTATTCTTGGTGGCAATAGTTGTGACTGAACCTGTATATTAGATTTTCTATATTAATTTGTTACTACACGACAATATTAAGAACAAGAAGCGAATGTAAGCAGCAGTCTGCTAGTATTTTGGGGCATCTAAGACGGCGGTAACAGCTTCAAAGTAACGAACAGCTTAAGTCTATAGCATCATCTCTCGTTATTGCACTTTCATGGTCCAGACTCACAAAATTTCCGATGATGCGCAACTGATAATTGTTTGAAAGTTCCTTTATGGCTCTAAATGTTCATCTGACTGACTGACTTTGTTATTTTTTTAATAATCTCCTCGGTAATGTAATGAGATCAAGCTCCATTCAGAGTTACCCAGTTAACTATCTGTTTGTGTAATTTTATAAGGTATTACCCTTATAGGTACATTATGTTTATTTTATTGTATTTTTATTAAAGTAATACGAAATTTTATCTGGCTGCGTTTTTTCTGATACATTTAAAACAAGTTATTTCTCACATAACATCCTGATTACTGAACAATCAAGTTTTCGTTTATCAGTCTCAGTTACGCAGAAAGTCTGATCATGTAACTTTTCTATGGCGTGAGTATCTATTTTAGTTTTTTTTGTTTCCTTTACTCTGTCTACCTGTACACTTGGCCTTCCTTTAATAAAAGCTTCTAGTTTGCCACCAACATTTTAAACTATTGAAAGTCAAGCAGAAAATATTTCAGCCTCTTTAGACGTTGGCACCTCACTGTGCAGAATAAGCCCCGCATCAATTTGTTATTAAAACAGTTTGTGGAAACTCAAGCTAGTACGCTTTCAAGTGGGGAATAATGCAGTTCCTGTAATCTATAGTTCCAGCTATACCGTACCTCAGCACTGGCAAATGAATTTGGTTTGATATGTTGAGTCCAATGTATTTTACAAGCTGTGAACATCTCGAACGATCCGAAATATTACAATACAATCATATTATTGGATGTAAATTGCCTCGCATTCGAAGAACCACCTCGAACCATAGCTACCGTTCTCACTAGATGCAGCACTGCTCACAGATAAATACCTTTTCGGATCACAGTCAGCACAACACCGTTAAATTTATTTTTCTCAATTAACGCCCTCTTCATGTATTTTTAGACGTGACTTCCTTAGTGGCTGGCTAACGCTCATTTACTCATCGCAAAATATTACTCACAATCCACATTCTATTTTATTTCTATGAGCAATTATTATGTTTTAATCCCTAGGGAAAAATGGTATTAATTCGATCACAATCTAGATTTCGAATGCATAGATAACGATAGCAACCTCTGCATCATCTAATCCCAGGCGAAAACTGCCGTATATCAATTAGATAAAAACTTCAAGTCAACTCAGAACCAACTGAACTACTACGGCCCCTTCTTGTGTAAAGAGCCACACACACGAGCGACGAATCGCTCCTATCAGTCGCTCGACTCGACTCCGTCACACACAAGTGATTTGCCAAGTTATTACAGAACGCCACTATGCAGGAAAGTTCTGCTATGGAAAATAAACTTCTATGTTTAGCAGTAGTCGTAGTTGATGTGAGTATTCCCCACGAATGCTTGAAAAATATAAATTTAAAATACGTGAATTGCATTTTGTTAAACTTGTTCAGAAACGCTTTTGTTGGGAACTGCGGGTTACATTGCAGAATATATTACATTTTTCACTGTAGTCAGGTCGGTTGTGTACACCTTTCCAGTGTGCTAATACAATGTGTTCTTCGTTTATTAGTCCTCAATTCTTTTCTCAATCAATAGTCTTATAATTTAAAGGCAAATATTTGCACAATTTGTTTTGCAATGTCGATATGTCTATAAAAAGTGTTGTCAGTAGGAGCCCTGCTGATTATCGTAAGACTTATAAATTTTATTAGAGAGAATATATTATATTAAATGATAAGGGACTTATTTAATAGATTTGCCCTGACCATTTAAATTAAAATGTCCACTTAATTTTACGGTATGCCAATCTGTTTAGAAGTTAAAATGTTTGACAGTGCTCAAAATTGTTTCATAGAAAACTGAAAATCATTAGATGGAGTGCAGTGTATCGTGACTGTTACTATGAACTTCCCATCAATTCTGTTGCTAGAGCACAAGCTTGAAAATGCTAGTCACTGCAAAATTGGATGGTGTATTTTGTATTACTTATTGATACAAATGGCAACTCCAGAGCAATCTCAAAGTGATTCATAGTCCCTGAATAAATGTAAATTCTGAAGTAAAGTTCTTATTCAACATGTACAAAATGAAACGAAACGAAAACTACATAACCACGCTTGACAAGTAGACAAACTAGCTGCAGCCATAGTACCACACATCACTGGGAACCAGCGAGGCAGCCACATCACACACACTTAGTCGCGTGGTCGATACATCACTTTGCCTGGGATTTTGAGGCAATCAGCGGCCGATTGTTACAATTTGCCCACACACGTGTGATCTACGAAGTGTTCAACTGCCCTTGCGACAGGTCGCTGCGATCTGTCGCTCTTGTATGGGGCCTGCGGTGGGACCCTTAAGAACTATAGCAAGCCAAAAAGACAGCTGTCTTGTAGCTCTGGATGCAGCAAGCTTCTCCGAAGTTCAGCCGTTCACCTCTTTGTCATGTACGCTTCTACTCCAGATCGCCTTCCCTTGTTATGCCACGGTTCCCCTTTAGCTGCAGTGCCTTCCTACAGCTTTGTGACATAATTAATATAAGCTTACCGGACAGGAAGTTAGACAGTTCCAGAGTGCATTCACAGACGAATCGTTAAGACTTTATAGATGGCGCAGCGATCGAGTCACGTGCTCAAACGCTCGAACTGCCTCTACGTCAGCATAGGACTGTAGCAAAGAGTGAGACGTATAGGTTCCAAGCGAACATTGTACGTAAATATGGGTAAATGCAAGGACGTGACAGAGTGGCAAAACGGCACAGTCGTGTTTGACTGTGGCCATGACCCTACAGTGTGTGAACTTGCTGGATATGTTGGTGTTTCGCAGCGGACTGTTCAGCGTGTCTGCAAACGGTGGTGTAACATGCGTGGCCACGAAACACGACCTCAGAACTTTGGTCGGAGGAAGAGCCTGACTGAGAGGAAAACGCGCTACACTGCCTGTGAATCAAAATCGCTTCCGAACCCGAGAGGAATTGTTGCAGACAGCGAACGAAGGTGCATCCCTACCTGTTAGCGAGAGAGCATTGCAACGGAAACAGCGTGCAGTGAACATTTGGAGTGTGTCTCGTCGCAGGAGGCCATTGCTCACACAGGCACATAAGGCTGCGCTTCTTCATCGATTGTGGACAGCAGCTGACTGGCGGAACGTAACGTGATCTGTCGAGTCTAGTTGTTGCCCTTATTCAAAGGACGCACGTCGTCGAGTGCACCAAAGACCAAATGAAGCATTTCATCCCGAATGTCTGCAAGGTCAGGTTCAAGGTGAAGGTGGGTCTGTGATGTTTTTGGTATCTTTTTCTTGTCGTGTATTGGGCCCACTCAATGTAGTGACGACTAACATGAACCAGCATGTTTATTTAAACATTCAAATGACCAGGTGTTGCCTTTCAATCAACATCTGCATTATGAGTAAGCTACAGATACCTCTTTTTTCGAGACGACAGCTGCAGACCCAACTCGCTTTATCTTTTCATGAGACCCAGAAAATATTAGATACAGACTCCCAGGTAGATGCCATTTTCCTTGACTTCCGGAAGGCGTTCGATACAGTTCCCCGCTGTCGCCTGATAAACAAAGTAAGAGCCTACGGAATATCAGACCAGCTGTGTGGCTGGATTGAAGAGTTTTTAGCAAACAGAACACAGCATATTGTTCTCAATGGAGAGACGTCTACAGACGTTAAAGTAACCTCTGGCGTGCCACAGGGGAGTGTTATGGGACCATTGCTTTTCACAATATATAGATAGTGATAGTGTCGGAAGTTCCATGCGGCTTTTCGCGGATGATGCTGTAGTATACAGAGAAGTTGCAGCATTAGAAAATTGCAGCGAAATGCAGGAAGATCTGCAGCGGATAGGCACTTGGTGCAGGGAGTGGCAACTGACCCATAACAGAAACAAATGTAATGATGTAATGTATTGCGAATACATAGAAAGAAGGATCCTTTATTGTATGATTATCTGATAGCGGAACAAACACTGGTAGCAGTTACTTCTGTAAAATGTCTAGGAGTATGCGTGCGGAATGATAATACAAAATTAATTGTTAGTAAGGCGGGTACCAGGTTGAGATTCATTGGGAGAGTCCTTAGAAAATGTAGTCCATCAACAAAGGAGGTGGCTTACAAAACACTCGTTCGATCTATACTTGAGTATTGCTCACCAGTGTGGGATCCGTACCAGGTCGGGTTGACGGAGGAGATAGAGAAGATCCAAAGAAGAGCGGCGCGTTTCGTCACAGGGTTATATGGTAAGCGTGATAGCGTCACGGAGATGTTTAGCAAACTCAAGTGGCAGACTCTGCAAGAGAGGCACTCTGCATCGCGGTGTAGCTTGCTGTCCAGGTTTCGAGAGGGCGCGTTTCTGGATGAGGTATCGAATATATTGCTTCCCCCTACTTATACCTCCCGAGGAGATCACGAACGTAAAATTAGAGAGATTCGAGCGCGCACGGAGGCTTTCCGGCAGTCGTTCTTCCCGCGAACTACACGCGAGTGGAACAGGAAAGGGAGGTAATGACAGTGGCACGTAAAGTGCCCTCCGCCACACACCGTTGGGTGGCTTGCGGAGTATAAATATAGATGTAGATGTAGGTGCAATGTTCATCAGGCTGGCAGAATATATGATGAGTCTTCTGAACACTCACCCACTCTATTACCTATACATCTCGACTGGCCTGCGAAATCACCTGACTTGAACTCCACAGAAAACCTGTGGGACATTTAGCAACAGCGGGTAAAACGCCGACATCAGCAAGCTCGCAATTTGGTGTAACTTATAAGGGATTCGTGATCCCACGAACATAGATACTACATTAGTATCCGACACCCAGGTTGATAGCAGACAGGAGTCGATTGTCGATCGCTGCAGGAGCCAGTGAGATGAGTGTCGGGTGAAAGCAGTACTGGAAAGACTGGCAAAAATAAAAAAAATGGCGGTCGAGTTGAGTACGGTGTCAATGGCGGATATGCCGAATGAGGAGTAAATTGTAAATTCACCAGAGTGTGACAAATGGCCGCGTCCCCTTATCGTCGTGGGATTGACTCTCATCAATACCGATTCGCGAGTGATATAAAACCAAAAGTAGCAAGTGCCGAATTGCGTGTTTTGCGTCAGCCGCGTCGGCCAGCAACCACCATGGATTGCAGTGAGGATTGTTGTGAATGTTAACAATCATCATTGCGTGTGACGAAGTACTTAAAATAAACAACCAATAAAAGATATAACCGTAATTAAATGTGCAAGGCGAAGGTAGCAACTGCCTCAGAATTTGTGTGTTAATAGAAAATACATGTTGTTGTGGTCTTCAGTCCAGAGACTGGTTTGATGCAGCTCCTATTCTATCCTGTGCAAGCTTCTTCATCTCCCAGTACCTACTGCAACCTACATCCTTCTGAATCTGTCGTATATCGCAACCTTTGTGATCTTTAATAATAGAAAAACTTTCAATCATTAACTATTCCATCGCAGAACAGCCGCACTCTGTTGAAATACCACAAAACCCACAGCAGGCAAACCGATGGCCTTTCATCCATTAAGCACGCGGACATATATTCATAATAATTAACTGTTTAGCGGCTTCGGTAAATCACACAAAACCCAATAAAGGATATAACGGGGGTGTTTCAAATTGCACGATCAAATCCTCAGCGAGTGGCTTAACTAGGATGCAAAGTACCTGCACAACCTTTTGGACTCACTTTCTAACCGAATCCATGCGGTATCAAGTCCAGAGGACGAATTAAACAGTATTAAATGATGATTGTAATGATTTCTCTACGGGTGACTAATTTTTGTCGGGTGAGCTTACCAATACACGGAATAAAAATTAAAATAACTCAATTACAAATGTGTTATTCATTTACACATAAACGTGTACGTAAGGTATTGTGATACGATTTCTGTGTGATTCATTTATTTTGGCCTGTCACAATTGTCAGTGTTATAAAAAAATGGCTCTGAGCACTATGAGACTCAACTTCTGAAGTCATTAGTCCCCTAGAACTTAGAACTAGTTAAACCTAACTAACCTAAGGCATCACACACATCCATGCCCGAGGCAGGATTCGAACCTGCGACCGTAGCGGTCTCACGGTTCCAGACTGCAGCACCTAGAACCGCACGGCCACTTCGGCCGGCTCAGTGTTATAAGTGATGTTGTCTGCTATGCTACATTTTGTACCCCTTTCTTTCTTTTATGAGATTTCCTTCTGACAGCACTTGCCCAGTCTTGTTTTTCTTTGGACTATGTTTGTTTATGGGACTGAATCTTTTTCAAAAGTGTGGTGAGAAAAATTGACTTCTGTCGTCTATATTTGTCTCATTATTGGTCATACTGACATAACATGTTAATACAATCGTTTGCACTTCGCCAACTGTAGCTTACAAGTTTTGCAAGATGTACGTTTATGCACGGGATTCAGCTGTCGAATTGCATCTCCCCTAGTGCGCGGTGGTCGTTCACAATGGAGGCCCCACCACTAATGTCGTCCCTTCCCCTATCTCGCCACTTGCGCAGGTACCAGCCAAGTTATTATGTACGGACTTCGCTGAGTCAAATGCTTTTCAGAAGTTGTAAAATTTACTAAAAAGAGACACATCACGAAGACGTATCTAAATGGGTCGGAAATAGATAGAGATGTTGTACATGTATAGACAAACAAACGATTACAATTTCAGAAGCACTGCATGATTTATTCAAGAGAAAGAGCTTCACAAATTGAGCAAGTCAATAATGCGTTTGTCCACTCTGCCAATTATTCAAGTAGTTACTCGGAGTAGCGGTGACTGACAGAGTTTTTCGATGTCCCCCTGAGAGGTATCGTGCGAAATTCTGTTCTAATTGGCGCGTTAGGTCGTCAAAATCCCGAGCTGTTTGGATGGCCCTGCCCATAATCTACACCTACGTGGATACTATGCATATCACATTTAAATGCCTGACAGAGGGTTGGTTCATCGAACTATCTTCACAATTCTCTATTATTCCAATCTCGTATAGCGCGCGGAAAGATTGAACACCTATATCTTTCCGTACGAGCTCTGATTTCCCTTATTTTATCGTGGTGATCGTTCCTCCCTATGTAGGTCGGTGTCAACAAAATATTTTCGCATTCGGAGGAGAAAGTTGGTGATTGGAATTTCGTGAGAAGATACCGTCGCAACGAAAAACGCCTTTCTTTTAATGATGTCCAGCCCAAATGCAGTATCCTTTCTGTGACACTCTCTGCCATATTTCGCGATAATACAAAACGTGCTGCCTTTCTTTGAACTTTTTCGATAAACTCCGTCAGTCCTATCTGGTAAGGATCCCACACCATGCAGCAGTACTCTAAAAGAGGCCGGACAAGCGTAGTGTAGGCAAGTCTCCTTAGTAGGTCTGTTACATTTTCTAAGTGTCCTGCCAATAAAACGCAGTCTTTGGTTAGCCTTCCGCACGAAATTTTCTGTGTGTTCCTTCCAATTTAAGTTATTCGTAATTGTAATACCTAGGTATTTAGTTGAATTTACGGCTTTTAGATTAGACTGATTTATCGTGTAACCGAAGTTTAACGAGTTCCTTTTAGCACTCATGTGGACGACCTCACACTTTTCGTTATTTAGGGTCATTTGCCACTTTTCACACCGTTCAGATATCTTTTCTAAATCGTTTTGCATTTGTTTTGATCTTCTGATGACTGTATTAGTCGATAAACGACAGCGTCATCTGCAAACAACCGAAGACGGCTGCTCAGATTGTCTCTCAAATCGTTTATATAGATAAAGAACAGCAAAGGGCCTATAACACTACCAAACGTTCTCAAATGAAGAGAGATTCGACGGTCTTGCTGACCAAGGAAGGGTTTGGCAAACACGAAGGCAAGCAGTAGAAACTCCTGTCGTGTGTGCAAGGGCATTATCTTTCTGAAATGTAAGCCCACGTATTCGGCCTGGATTCTCAGTGACTGGAGTAGAACTATCTTTAGTGCTGAGTCCCACTTGGAACTGTGCCCAGATTACCAGTAAACACGAGTGTGAAGGCGCCTTGGGCAGCATTGCAAACCCAACCTGACTGTCATCCGACATTGGGACCGCCAGGCAGGAGTGATGGTCTGGGGAGCCGTTTCATTTCATAGCAGAAACTTCTTGGTTGTCATCGTTGGCACCCTCACAGCACAGCGGTACGTCGACGATATTCTACGCCCCGCTTTATTTCTCTTTTTGCCAAGCCATACTGGACTTACATTTCAGCAAGATAATGCCCTCCCGCACACGGCAGGAGTTTCTACTGCTTACCAAACCCTGCCTTGGCCAGCAAGGTCGCCGAGTATCTCCCCAACTGAGAACGTTTGGAGCATTGCGGGCAGGGCCCTCCAACAAGCTCGGGATTTTGACGATCTAACACACCAGATGAACGCTATTTGGCACGATATAACTCAGGAGAACATCCAAAACTGTATCAACCAATACGAAGCCGAATAACTTCCTTGCAGAAGGACCAGAGGGCGACGAAAGCATTACTGACTTGCTCAATTTGTGAACCTTTTTTTCTTGAATAAATAGCCGGCCGCGGTGGTCTAGCGGTTCTGGCGCTGCAGTCCGGAACCGCGGGACTGCTACGGTCGCAGGTTCGAATCCTGCCTCGGGCATGGGTGTGTGTGATGTCCTTAGGTTAGTTAGGTTTAAGTAGTTCTAAGTTCTAGGGGACTTATGACCTAAGATGTTGAGTCCCATAGTGCTCAGAGCCATTTGAACCATTTTGAATAAATCATGCAATTTTTTTGAAACTGTAATCATTTGTTTGTCTGTACATGCAAGTCACAGCTGCCGATTTTCGTTTCATTCGGATAATTCCTTCGTGGTGCATCGTTGTTTTTTTTTGCCTTAGTGTGTACTACCGATCATAAATTACACTATTGACCATTAAAATTGCTACACCACGAAGATGACGCGCTACAGACGCGAAATTTAACCTTCAGGAAGAAAATGACTAGTTTTTCAGAGCATTCACACAAGGTTGGCGCCGGTGGCGACACCTACGACGTGCTGACATGAGGAAAGTTTCAAACCGATTTCTCATACACAAACAGCAGTTGACCGGCGTTGCCTGGTGGAACGTTGTTGTGATGCCTCGTGTAAGGAGGAAAAATGCGTACCATGGCGACACCTACGACGTGCTGACATGAGGAAAGTTTCAAACCGATTTCTCATACACAAACAGCAGTTGACAGGCGTTGCCTGGTGAAACGTTGTTGTCATGCCTCGTGTAAGGAGGAAAAATGCGTACCATCACGTTTCCGACTTTGATAAAGGTCGGATTGTAGCCTATCGCGATTGCGGTTTATCGTATCACGACATTGCTGCTCGCATTGGTCTAGATCCAATGACTGTTACCAGAATATGGAATCGGTTGGTTCAGGAGGGTAATACGGAACGCCGTGCTGGATCCCAACGGCCTCGTATCACTTAGCAGTCGAGACGAAAGGCATCTTATCCACATTGCTGTAACGGATCGTGCAGCCACGTCTCGATCCCTGAGTCAACGGACTGGGACGTTTGCAAGACAACAACCATCTGCACGAACAGTTCGACGACGTCTGCAGCAGCATGGACTATCAACTCGGAGACCATGGCTGCGGTTACCCTTGACGCTCCATCGCAGACAGGAACGCCTACGATGGTGTACTCGACGACGAATCTGGGTGCACGAATAGTAAAACGTCATTTTTTCGGATGAATCCAGGTTCTGTTTACAGCATCACGATGGTCACATCCGTGTTTGGTGACATCGCGGTGGACGCACACTGGGAGCGTCTATTCGTCATCGGCATACTGGCGTAGCACCCGACGTGATGGAATGGGCTCCCATTGGATACACGTCTCGGTCACCTCTTGTTCGCATTGACGGAACTTTGAACAGTGGACGTTACATTTCAGATGTGTTACCACCCGTGGCTCTACCCTTCATTCGATCCCTGTGAAACCCTACATTTCAGCAGGATAATGCACGACCGTATGTTGCAGGTCCTGCACGGGCCTTTCTGGATACAGAAAATGTTCGACTGCTACCCTGGCCAGCACATTCTCCAGATCTCTCACCAACTGAAAACGTCTGGTCAATGGTGGCCGAGCAACTGGCTCGTCACAATACGCCAGTCACTACTCTTGTTGAACTGTGGTATCGTGTTGAAGCTGCATGGGCAGCTGTACCTGTACACGCCATCCAAGTTCTGTTTGACTCAATGCCCAGGCGTATCAAGGCCGTTATTACGGCCAGAGGTGGTTGTTCTGGGTACTGATTTCTCAGGATCTGTGCATCCAAACTGCGTGAAAACGTAATCACATGTCAGTTCTAGTGTAATATATTTGTCCAAAGAATACCCGTTTATCATCTGCATTTCTTCTTGGTGTAGCAATTTTAATGGCCAGTAGTGTAATTTGTGAAGGATTCTGCGAAAACTAGTCCTGTTGTGCAGCGCAGCTTTCTTGGGCCGGCAGGCATCGCGGTGGGCCCGAGGACTTCGGCGGGCCGCCTGGTGTGCCTGTCTGCCTACGTGACGGCCATCGTGCTGCAGGCGGCCTACTGCGCCAACGTGGTGGCCGTGCTGGCCAGCAAGCGCTACTCGCCGCCCTTCACCGACCTCGCGGGCCTCTATGCGGACGGTAGCTACCGCGTCGCCGTCATGAAGGAGTCCATCACCAGCGACGTCTTCGAGGTCTGGTATCACAGCCATACTGCTGTGGCCCTACTGGTCTATTCGGATATACGAAGTGCAACAATAAAGTAATGAGACTGATGTAAAAAAAATGTTGCTTACCATTTTAGTCAAGTTTAGTATTGTCTCCTTCAAAGTAGTTCCTTTCTGATTGCACACATTTTTCCAGCGCTTCTGCCATTGATTGTAACATTTCTGGAACTCATTCTGTAATATCCTCCAAGACCCTCATCACAGCTTTTTGGAGATCTTGTGTTGTATGAAAATGGTGTCCTTTGACAGCCGTTTTGACTCTTGGAAATAGAAAAAAAGTCGCACGGAACAATATCTGGTGAATAAAGTTGCTGTGGTAGTACTTAAATTTATTTTGAGGTTAAAAATTGCTGTACTGACAGAGCAGTATGGGATGGCGCATTATCGTGATGCAGAATCCAATTATCAGCTATGTTGGCACGGCCACGAAGAACTCTTTTACGAAGTCTTTCTAAAATTTTTTTGTAGTAATATTGGTTAATTGTTTGTGCAGGAGGAACCCATTCTTTATGAACCATTCCCTTGGAATCAAAGGAGCACACAAGCATGCATCCATTTCATCTTCAACATTCGTTCTGCCTTCACTAAACATTTTATGTCAACAAAAAACTTGAGCTCTTGACATAACCTCCTCTCCAAAAGCCTTCTGAAGCTTACCATAAGTTTCCGTTGCGTTTTCACCCAATTTAATGCAAAAAGAAATGGCATACCTTGCGCAATATTATGCGGTTCCATTTCCGTGACGAGAGACACAACCACATGTTAACTTATTACAACACACCTCACGACTGAGTAGTTGCATCGATGTGCCGCTTGGACTAGAAGCAGTTTGTAGACCAAGGTCAAAGATATTGCGCCTACGCAAGCCTGCTGGGTTGCCACATCTTGCAAAGAAAATCAGTCTCATTACCTTATTGTCGCACCTCGTATATGACTCGGAACAAATATTCCTACGTTATTATCTTTTCCATAACGTTAAAATTTAAAAATCATAAAGGCAGCATTCTATACATACCAAAGTGGCATGAAGTGCACTACATCCTCATTTCGGCGCAACCACACAAAAGAGTTAGCAGCAACGGCGTCATGGAGCCGTGTTCAAAAAGTAACGGGAATTTGCTTATTTCGCCTTTGTATTGGTCCACGTAACGCTATTTTTCGTTGTTGTGTTGGTAGACATGCCAGAGACGAATCTGTACAGTGCTAGCCGTATTTGGATATTCAGTCTTTTGTCTGCTATCAACAAAGTCACAGCTGTTTTGGTAGTACTGACGTTTATTTATTTTTTTATAAAAAGGGATCAGAGAAACTGTATTGCTATCACTATAATAACAGAATAAAGTCCAACAAAGTTTTAAAAAACGCAAAATATTGCTTTTGGTAAGTCTGCTATGAGTAAAACAATGGTTTATGAGTGACACGGACATAAGCTTTTCGAAGATGGCCGTGAAGGCTTTGAGTATGATAAGCGCCCTGGACGTCCCAGCACAATATCAACCGTTGAAATTGTGGAAAAGCGGAAGTAATGATTATCACCGCTCGTTGAATCACAGTGGGAGAAGTAGCTCTTGAAATTCAAATATCAACAGGCACATGTCGTGAAATATTTTTCGGATGTTTTGTGTGTAAAACGTGTGACAGCAAAATATGTTCCAAAAACTGATGAATTTCAATCAAAAGCAATGGCGAATGTCGGTCGCTCAGGAGTCGCTAGATGGACAACGATGCAGGCTTACTAAACATGTAATAACACATGACGAAACATGGGTTTACTGATATGATGTCGAAACTAAAAGTCAGTCGTACCAATTCTGGATCGATTGTCCATTTTCCTGAATGCACAATTTGAAGCGCTTTTTAAACAACCTGCAGGCGAGATGTGAATTTCCTGGTATCACGGAGCTTGCTCGATGCACTATTTGAAGTCATCTGGGATTGTGTGTTCGGTGACACAAATACGCTTCTTTAGATATCCCATCAAAAAGAAATCTTCTGGCGTTAAATCTGGCGACCGTGCAGGTCAGACCTGAGGACCATGACATCTAAACCATCTTCCCAGAAGTCTGTTGTTCAGATGTTTCAGAATATCGCGCACAAAATGGGCTTGGTGACCATCGTGCTGCATCCACATACATCCTCAAATGGCTAGACTGACATTTTCAAGGAAAGCATCCAAACTGTCGAAACTGTCCTATTAGAGTAAATGCAATGTAGTGTAGGTCGATCATTTCATCCGCAAGCATTCAGCACCACACGTTAGTGGGCCACCTCCTTTGACGGTCGCCATGACGTACTCACCTAGGATTTAATATGGTCCAATAATGCCTATTATGACAGTTCACTGCATCATATTTTGTGAACGTGAATTAGTCAGAGAACAAAGCCGTTCAAAGAGCAATCAGTCACTGCTTGTCCGCAGAAAGTAACTCTCCACTTGAAATCGTAGCCTTGCACTCCTGTGCCGCTCACAGTTGGTACAGGTGTAGCTTGTGACTGTGTATTATTTTCCACGCACAGGGTCTAACAACCCTGCCACTACAAAGGTCAAAAATTAATTATGATTGTAGAGTCGCTCACGCTGCTAAATATTGCATTTTCGGGCAACAACAAAGTTATATTATGTGGCAGGTGTCATTAGAGCACAGTTAATAAAGTCATTTCTTGGAATAATGGATAAACTAGCCACTCATCTTTTCGTGTTTCCCACGCTGGTCTCGTTGTGAACTCATGGCTCAATCCTCGAAAATCTAGGTAGTGATGATTCCAAGCTCGAATGCAAAGAGGCCTAGGTGTTATTCTACGATATTCAAAAGTTTTATAGATGTGTTTCATAAACCAGACTTGAAGATTAAACTTTTGCAAGTTAGCACAATGGTGATGTAAAAAAGTAATCAGCACTCCGAATTTAAGTTATACTTCTTTTTTATTACTTTTGTTGCAATATCACGTAACTCGTTCCAAAACATCACTTCACAATATAAAACATACTTGAAAATATCTTCCTCACTGTTAAAGTTCACATTTCATAAACTGACTACAATTTGCGTCTTTTTAACATGACGACCAAAGCTTGACTCTCTAATAACCGCTTACGCCCTCAAAAATCAGTACGTCAAAGATCATAGCGACAAGAGAAAGAATACACATAAGAATAATATCATTGCAATATATACATATCGATGTATCGAAGTACCACTACATTAATGAAATCAAATCTGAATGTTGTCATAGAAATATGTTAACTATTTTACAGAAACACAGTAGAATATTGATGGTATCGAGAGGTTGAGGTGAGGTGCCGCAATGGTTACGTAATTCAAGTAGCATTACAAGGGGTTGCACAAAAATATGGAAACACCAAAAATACAACTCATTATGAAGCCTAATATGGTGTATGAAACTCGTTGGCATTCAAAACATCTTCCAGTCGCTTCGGAATAGATAAATACAGGTCCTACATGATTTTCAAGGATACTGTACATCATTCTTCCCGCAAAATACTGCCAATTTCAGGTGACGATCATGAAGATCGATAGATATCAAGCACTCTTCTATCGCAGTAGACCACAAAGGCTCAATAATATTGAGATCTGGTGACTATGGTCACCAAGGCAGGTGCGACAGTTCATCCTCGTGCTCACAAAATCAGTCCTGGAAGAGACGAGCTGAGTGAACAGCGGACTGGAGCACGATACCATCGTTGCGGAACAAATATTTTACCAAGGGACGCACCTAATCAACCAAAGTGGTCACACAATCCTTGGCAGTAATGCGATCTTGTAGAATAACTATGGGGCCCGTCGAATATCACGATATGGCTCCCAAAATCGTCACCGAGCCCCCACCATGTTTCATTCACGTAAACTCGCCCAGAAGCTGGAAACAGTGCGAAACAAGACTCACACGACCAAATGACTTTCTTCCGTTGCTCCATAGCCCAGGTTTTATGACTTCGGCATAACTTTTTCCAGTTACTGGCTTTTTCTTCATTGATCATCTGTCACGATCACTCAAAACACACTTCCATCCGCGTTGTGAATTAGCGTATTGCGTTTTCCGATTTTCCCTGTATCCTGTAGAAATCTTCAATACGGTGTCTCTTAAAACACGGTACACTTCGACTCCCTTCGAAGCATGTACGTTACGAGAGCAATCAATTTGACCACTTTCAAATTCAGTTAGCTCCGACACAATGCACTCACAACTACACAGAACACTCTTCTGACAATGACTCACACTTGGAACATATTGATAACATTGCACAGGTGCCGTTCATGGTCAAATACAACAGTGCAACATGCAGGCTTGATTAGTATCTGCATTTACACTACTGGCCATTAAAATTGCTACACCAAGAAGAAATCCAGATGATAAACGGGCATTCATTGGACAAATATATTATACTAGAACTGACATGTGATTACATTTTTACGCAGTTTGGGTGCATAGACCCTGAGAAATCAGTACCCAGAACAACCACCTCTGGCCGTAATAACGGCCTTGATACGCCTGGGCATTGAGTCAAACAGGACTTGGATGGCTTGTACAGGTACAGCTGCCCATGCAGCTTCAACACGATACCATAGTTCATCAAGAGTAGTGACTGGCGTATTGTGACGAGCCAGTTGCTCGGCCAACATTGACCAGACGTTTTCAGTTGGTGAGAGATCTGGAGAATGTGCTGGACAAGGCAGCAATCGAACATTTTCTGTATCCAGAAAGGCCCGTACAGGCCCTGCAACATGCGGTCGTGCATTATCCTGCTGAAATGTAGGGTTTCGCAGGGATCGAATGAGGGGTAGAGCCACGAGTCGTAACACATCTGAAATGTAACGTCCACTGTTCAAAGTGCAGTCAATGCGAACAAGAGGTGACCGAGACGTGTAACCAATGGCACCCCATACCATCACGCCGGGTGATACGCCAGTATGCCGATGACGAATACACGCTTCCAATATGCGTTCACCGCGATGTCGCCAAACACAGACGCGACCATCATGATGCTGTAAACAGAACTTGGATTCATCCGAAAAAATGTCATTTTGCCATTCTTGCACCCATTTTCGTCGTTGAGTACACCATCGTAGGCGCTCCTGTCTGTGATGCAGCGTCAAGGGTAACCGCAGCCATGGTCTCCGAGCTGATAGTCCATGCTGCTGCAAACGTCGTCGAACTGTTCGTGCAAATGGTTGTTGTGTTGCAAACGTCCCCATCTGTTGACTCAGGGATCGAGACGTGGCTCCACGATCCGTTACAGCCATGTGGATAAGATGCCTGTCATCTCGACTGCTAATGATACGAGGCCGTTAGGATCCAGCACGGCGTTCCGTTTTACCCTCCTGAACCCACCGATTCCTTATTCTGCTAACAGTCCAAAAAAATGGTCAAATGTGTGTGAAATCTTATGGGACTTAACTGCTAAGGTCATCAGTCCCTAAGCTTACACACTACTTAACCTAAATTACCCTAAGGACAAATACACACACCCATGCCCGAGGGAGGACTCGAACCTCCGTCTGGAGCATGCTAACAGTCATTGGATCTCGACCAACGCGAGCAGCAATGTCGCGATACGATAAACCACAATCGCGATAGGCTACAATCCGACTTTTATCAAAGTCGGAAATGTGATGGTACGCATTTCTCCTCCTTACATGAGGCATCACAACTACGTTTCACCAGTCAACGCCGGTCAACTGCTGTTTGTGTATGAGAAATCGGTTGGAAACTTTCCTCATGTCAGCACGTTGTAGGTGTCGCCACCGGCTCCAACCTTGTGTGAATGCTCTGAAAAACTAATCATCTGCATATCACAGCATCTTCTTCCTGTCGGTTAAATTTCGCGTCTGTAGCACGTCATCTTCGTGGTGTAGCAATTTTAATGGCCAGTAGTGTATATGCAGTCTCCTTTACTGGTGAACCACTCATTCCAGTAACACGAAGTCGACCATTTCCCTTTCGTACTACAGTCCTTACTTGCTCATTCCATTTCATATTGCATTCAATAATACGTCTAGCTATTTAATCGGCGTGACTGTGTCAAGGAACACGTTACCAATGCTGTACTCGAATTTTATGGGTTTGATTTTCCCACTTATATGTAATAACTTACATTTTTCTATGTTTAGAGCTAACTACACTCCTGGAAATGGAAAAAAGAACACATTGACACCGGTGTGTCAGACCCACCATACTTGCTCCGGACACTGCGAGAGGGCTGTACAAGCAATGATCACACGCACGGCACAGCGGACACACCAGGAACCGCGGTGTTGGCCGTCGAATGGCGCTAGCTGCGCAGCATTTGTGCACCGCCGCCGTCAGTGTCAGACAGTTTGCCATGGCATACGGAGCTCCATCGCAGTCTTTAACACTGGTAGCATGCCGCGACAGCGTGGACGTGAACCGTATGTGCAGTTGACGGACTTTTAGCGAGGGCGTATAGTGGGCATGCGGGAGGCCGGGTGGACGTACCGCCGAATTGCTCAACACGTGGGGCGTGAGGTCTCCACAGTACATCGATGTTGTCGCCAGTGGTCGGCGGAAGGTGCACGTGCCCGTCGACCTGGGACCGGACCGCAGCGACGCACGGATGCACGCCAAGACCGTAGGATCCTACGCAGTGCCGTAGGGGACCGCACCGCCACTTCCCAGCAAATTAGGACCACTGTTGCTCCTGGGGTATCGGCGAGGACCATTCGCAACCGTCTCCATGAAGCTGGGCTACGGTCCCGCACACCGTTAGGCCGTCTTCCGCTCACGCCCCAACATCGTGCAGCCCGCCTCCAGTGGTGTCGCGACAGGCGTGAATGGAGGGACGAATGGAGACGTGTCGTCTTCAGCGATGAGAGTCGCTTCTGCCTTGGTGCCAATGATGGTCGTATGCGTGTTTGGCGCCGTGCAGGTGAGCGCCACAATCAGGACTGCATACGACCGAGGCACACAGGGCCAACACCCGGCATCATGGTGTGGGGAGCGATCTCCTACACTGGCCGTACACCACTGGTGATCGTCGAGGGGACACTGAATAGTGCACGGTACATCCAAACCGTCATCGAACCCATCGTTCTACCATTCCTAGACCGGCAAGGGAACTTGCTGTTCCAACAGGACAATGCACGTCCGCATGTATCCCGTGCCACCCAACGTGCTCTAGAAGGTGTAAGTCAACTACCCTGGCCAGCAAGATCTCCGGATCTGTCGCCCATTGAGCATGTTTGGGACTGGATGAAGCGTCGTCTCACGCTGTCTGCACGTCCAGCACGAACGCTGGTCCAACTGAGGCGCCAGGTGGAAATGGTATGGCAAGCCGTTCCACAGGACTACATCCAGCATCTCTACGATCGTCTCCATGGGAGAATAGCAGCCTGCATTGCTGCGAAAGGTGGATATACACTGTACTAGTGCCGACATTGTGCATGCTCTGTTGCCTGTGTCTATGTGCCTGTGGTTCTGTCAGTGTGATCATGTGATGTATCTGACCCCAGGAATGTGTCAATAAAGTTTCCCCTTCCTGGGACAATGAATTCACGGTGTTCTTATTTCAATTTCCAGGAGTGTATCATTCATCACACCAACTAGAAATTTTGTCTAAGTCATCTTATATCCACCTAACGTCACTCAACGGCAGACTGCTGCTTACCCTGCCCGCTAGATTCTTTATGTATAGAGACCGTAACAGGTGCCCTATCACACTTCCCTGAGGCCCGACGATTCCCTTGTCTCTGATAAACACTCGCTGGCGAGAGCAATATACTATGTTCTGTTATTTAACATGTCTTCGAGCCAATCACCTACATGGGAACCGATTCCGTGTGCTTCTACCTTCGTTAGCAATCGGCAATGTGGCATCGTGCCAAATCTTTTACGGAAATCTAGGACTATGGCTTCCGCCTGTTGCCCTTCATCCAAAGTTCGCAGGACTTCATGTGAGAAAAGGGCAAGCTGAGTCTCGCACGAGCGATGCTTCTGAAACCGTGCTGATTTGCGGACAGAAGCTTTTTACCTCCCAAGGAAATTTATTATGTTCAGATTGAGAGCATGTTCAAGGATTCTGCAGCTAACCGATCATAAAGATGTTGGTCTGTATTTAGGGAGTCCGTTTTTACCTTTCTTATATACAGGAGTCAGGTGCGCTTTGTCCAGTCGCTTAGAACATAGTGCTGTTCGAGAGATTCGCGATAAATGCAAGCTACGTTACGAGTCAAAGCTGTGGAGCGCTCCTTACAAAACCGAATTGGGATCCCATCAGGAGCTGGCAACTTATTTGCTTTCAATTCTTTCAGTTGTTTCTCTGCACCAGGGATGCTTATTACTATGTCCAATTGGGAGTTTGTGCGATGGTCAAACGACGGTTTGTTTTTACGATTCTCTTGCGTGAACGATTTCTTAATTGTTTAGATAGAAGCCATAGACCCACTTAGCGATTTTACGTAACTCCAGAATTTTCTCGGATTCTCAGCAAGATCTTTAGTCAAGGTAAGACGGTGATAGTTATTGTAAGCTTCGCGCACCGATCTTTTTACAGATGCTCGAATTTCTATTAACGTTTGCCTGACGTCATTTATGTGTTCTCCTTTGAACCGAGAGTGCAACATCCTATGCTTCCTCAGCATTTTTCGAATTTCGTTTTTAAACCACTGTACATCATTTCTTTCTTTAATCCAATTACTCGGCACATACATCTCCTGACTATGGTAAATAATCCGTTCAAACTTTGCGCATAATTCTTCTACGTATATTGTACTGGAACTGAGTGATGTCAGTTCATTGTCTGCTCTTTGTAGCAGAAATACTCTCCCAGCCTTCTTGACTGATTAGTAACCTAAGTCGCTATGATGCAATCATGGTCACATATCCCTGTCTCTATGATGACGCCGTATATTAGGTCAGACCTGTTTGTAGCAACGAGGCCATTGTTTATGGGCTGTCGAACTAGCTGCTCAAGACAGTTTTCAGAAAATTTCTTCAAAAGAACTTCGCAATACTGTCTGTCTGCATCCCCGCAATAAATTCATAGACGTCTCAGGCTGTACGCGGTAGGTTAAATCTGCTGCCAACTAATATTAAATTATCTGGGTATTTCCGCACTGCTGACCGAAGACTTTCTGGCAATGACCCTAAAACCGACACAGCGGAATCGGATGGTCGGAAAAAAGATCCAACAATTAACTTGATTTCACCTAGATCTGTTATACGTGACCAGGTAACTTCATTGTCACACTAAAATTCGACCTCAATAAACACAAACCTTTTGTCAACTGCAATGAAAAAACCCCTCCTATGGCGTCTAATCTATCGTTTCTATATATTTTCCACTAATCGCTAAATATGTCAGAGCTTCCTACTTCGGATTTCCTACAGCGAGCTCTCGGTCCCGAGAATAATTGGAGCGCGAGAAGTTTCCTGGAGGACAGTAAACTCAGGAACTTTGTTAGGAATACTTTGACAATTTACTGCAAAAAGTTTGACAGTCTAAGTGTCTTTAGACTGAAAGCGATCTGATTTTGCTGTCCGAGAGTCATCTGGCGAGTGTTCATCAGAGAACCCCAAGCTATCACCTAGCCTAGAAAACCCCCATATGCAAGCTTGAAGCACAAAGACTTAACAAAACTACTAGACTCCATGAATGCAGTAAACAGCCAGTTTTATCTGAATCACAGTCCAGAATACGTGCTTAATGAAATCAGTGATAACGAGGACCATGAAGTGTAGGGATCGATCACAACTCTGTGTTTGGTACATTTGCTATCTGTTCTTTGCGTTCTGAGTCTAGTTTCACATTACTTAAAAAATACAGAACAGTAAAAACGACACTATTGGCGCTAGCCAATATATGAACATTTTGTGGTTTAACACTCACAATAATAATCCTAAATACTAATTAAAATTTCATAAGATAATGAGGGTATATTATTTTTTTAGAGGAAATATACACTCCTGGAAATTGAAATAAGAACACCGTGAATTCATTGTCCCAGGAAGGGGAAACTTTATTGACACATTCCTGGGGTCAGATACATCACATGATCACACTGACAGAACCACAGGCACATAGACACAGGCAACAGAGCATGCACAATGTCGGCACTAGTACAGTGTATATCCACCTTTCGCAGCAATGCAGGCTGCTATTCTCCCATGGAGACGATCGTAGAGATGCTGGATGTAGTCCTGTGGAACGGCTTGCCATGCCATTTCCACCTGGCGCCTCAGTTGGACCAGCGTTCGTGCTGGACGTGCAGACCGCGTGAGACGACGCTTCATCCAGTCCCAAACATGCTCAATGGGGGACAAATCCGGAGATCTTGCTGGCCAGGGTAGTTGACTTACACCTTCTAGAGCACGTTGGGTGGCACGGGATACATGCGGACGTGCATTGTCCTGTTGGAACAGCAAGTTCCCTTGCCGGTCTAGGAATGGTAGAACGATGGGTTCGATGACGGTTAGGATGTACCGTGCACTATTCAGTGTCCCCTCGACGATCACCAGTGGTGTACGGCCAGTGTAGGAGATCGCTCCCCACACCATGATGCCGGGTGTTGGCCCTGTGTGCCTCGGTCGTATGCAGTCCTGATGTGGCGCTCACCTGCACGGCGCCAAACACGCATACGACCATCATTGGCACCAAGGCAGAAGCGACTCTCATCGCTGAAGACGACACGTCTCCATTCGTCCCTCCATTCACGCCTGTCGCGACACCACTGGAGGCGGGCTGCATGATGTTGGGGCGTGAGCGGAAGACGGCCTAACGGTGTGCGGGACCGTAGCCCAGCTTCATGGAGACGGTTGCGAATGGTCCTTGCCGATAGCCCAGGAGCAACAGTGTCCCTAATTTGCTGGGAAGTGGCGGTGCGGTCCCCTACGGCACTGCGTAGGATCCTACGGTCTTGGCGTGCATCCGTGCGTCGCTGCGGTCCGGTCCCAGGTCGACGGGCACGTGCACCTTCCGCCGACCACTGGCGACAACATCGATGTACTGTGGAGACCTCACGCCCCACGTGTTGAGCAATTCGGCGGTACGTCCACCCGGCCTCCCGCATGCCCACTATACGCCCTCGCTCAAAGTCCGTCAACTGCACATACGGTTCACGTCCACGCTGTCGCGGCATGCTACCAGTGTTAAAGACTGCGATGGAGCTCCGTATGCCACGGTAAACTGGCTGACACTGACGGCGGCGGTGCACAAATGCTGCGCAGCTAGCGCCATTCGACGGCCAACACCGCGGTTCCTGGTGTGTCCGCTGTGCCGTGCGTGTGATCATTGCTTGTACAGCCCTCTCGCAGTGTCCGGAGCAAGTATGGTGGGTCTGACACACCGGTGTCAATGTGTTCTTTTTTCCATTTCCAGGAGTGTAGGATGTTGAGGCTTGGGTAAAAAAAATCAAACCTATGAGACTCGTGTTTTGCCTATAAATTTGATTTTCACAAACACCTGTTTTTCCCAAACCTTTGTGTCTGCGCTTTAAGTCCTTGTGGTTCTCTGTGCTACAGTTGTAATTGGAATACAGCACAGAATAATGATACGTTTGTTTAGTCTAATGAACAAAATACAACAACGCTGTTTCGTGAGAAGTGAGTCTGCACTACTTGGTTCAGGCTGAAGGTCAATTACTGACGTTGCACTGGAATATTCTATCACTGATGTTGCACGAGAATGTTCTTCCTTGGATAAAATCGATGAGGCCATAGTCTGCTGTAGGCTGCACGAGGAAGAAGTAAAGATAACGAGGAAGAAGTAAAGATAAGGTTC
Organism: Schistocerca cancellata; assembly: GCF_023864275.1. Classification (NCBI taxonomy): domain Eukaryota; kingdom Metazoa; phylum Arthropoda; class Insecta; order Orthoptera; family Acrididae; genus Schistocerca; species Schistocerca cancellata. The sequence continues at coordinate 423,257,973 of NC_064633.1, forward strand.
AATGAGGTGGTAAAATCTTGGATGGTTGAGCTCAAGGGCGGCTGAGGACGGACTCAAGCGAGGCAATGAGCGGAGGATGTCCTCCGGCGGTGGCTTGGCTGCGTCGTCGCTGCAGTGAAAGTATCCTTACTCTGGTCTGTGATGTGGACTCCGATTGATGGGCTGTTAGGCGCGGCAGGCATATACTTGGAGTGTGACCTGGTTGTAGAGTAGCCGGGCGGCACCCTAAATACCCGGCTGACAGAAGGATACTGGCGGACCGTTCAGGAGACGCGTCATTTCGCGGAGGAAAAGTAGTAACCACGATTCCAGCGCTTTTTACTGTGATTGCACGCGGCTAGCAACGAGGATAGCGCCACAAGGTGTTGTCGTGGTTGCTGGAGATCCTGTTGAAAACAATCTGGTGCGTTTGTGCTGTTACCGGACTCTCTCCGTCGATCTCCTGAGGACAGCGTAGCTACTGGACCTGAGCTGCGGCAACCTGCGGTACGCAACTGTATAATTGGTGGCCGCAGCCTGGGAATGTAATACATATAAGCAGCCCACGTGAATGGTGAGGAATCGCTGGAATCAGTCACTATCTATCTAGGAGTTGTTGTCCTCAGCGATTTAAGCTGGAGCGACCGCAAAAATCTAGTTGTGAGGGGAAGACAGATATCTGGTTCAGTGTTATGGGAAAAGTCCCAAGGAATTATTTTATGCATGAAAGAGACTGACTATTAATCCCTAGTTTAATCAATTCTCATTTTCCTGTTCGGCCTGGATTCTGTGAGTCAGGTTCACGGTTCACGGTCCACTGTCCCAGTTAAATACTGCCTGTCTAAAGGCTTCCACGGGCATCAAAAATTCATGTAGTTCTTGCCCAAATTTAAAAATTGAACATGCTGTCATAATCTACGCATTAAGATGAACATTCGGGTGACAAAAGTCATGGGCTAGCTTTTAATATTGTGTCTGACCTCCCTTTGCCTGGGGTAGTGCAGCATCTCGTCGGGGGATGAACTCAACAAGTCATTGGAAGTCCTCTGCAGAAATGTTGAGCCATGCTCCCTCTATAGCCCTCCATGTCCGCCCCGGTAGCTGAGTGGTTAGCGTGACGGAGTGCTGTCCTACGGGCCCGAGTTCAATTCCCGGCTGGGTCGCAGATTTTATCCGCTCAGGGACTGGGTATTGTGTTGTCTTCATCATCATTTCATCCCCATCCGGCGCGCAGGTCGCCCAATGTGGCGTCGAATGTAACAAGACCTGCATCGAGGCGGCCGGACCTACCCCTCAAGGGGCCCCCTGGCCAATGACGCCAAACGCTCATTGCCATTTCCATTATAGCTCTCCACAATTGCAAAAATGTTGTCGATGCAGGATTTTGTGCACGAATTGACCTCTCGATTATGTCCCATAAATGTTCGATTGGATTCATGCTTGGTGATCTGGGTTGCCAAATAATTCGCTAGAACTGTTCAAAGCGTACCTTAAACCAACTGCGAAAGACTGTGCCCTGGTGACATGGTGCATTGTCAGCCATAAAAATTCCGTCGTTGTTTGGGAATATGAAGTTCATGATTGGCTGCAAATGGTCTCCAAGTAGTCGAACATAGCCATTTCCACGTAAACACAGCCAACACCATAATGGAGCCACCAACAGCAACCACGGTGCCTTGTTGACATCTTGGGTCCATGGCTTCGTGAGGTCTCAGTCCGGAGCCGCGTTGCTGCTACGGTCGCAGGTTCGAACCCTGCCGCTGGCATGGGTGTGTGTGATGTCCTTAGGTTAGTTAGGTTTAAGTAGTTCTAAGTTCTAGGGGACTGATGACCACAGCAGTTGAGTCCCGTAGTGCTCAGAGCCATTTGAACCATTTTTTCTTGAGGTCTGCACCATACTCGACCCCCGCCGTCAGCTCTTATAAACTGAAATCGGAACTCATCTGGCCAGGTCACGGTGTTCCAGTTATCTTCGGTCCAACCGATATGATCACGGCTCCAGGGGAGGCGACGCAGACGATGTCGTGCTGTCAGTAATGGTACTCACGTTGGTCGTCTGTTGCCATAGTCCATTAACGCCAATTTTCGCCGCACTATCCTAATGGATACGTTCGTCGTACGTCCAACGTTGATTTCTGGGGTTATTTCAAGCAGTGTTGCTTGACTTTCAGCACTGACAACTCTACACGAACGATGCTACTCTCGGTGGTTAAGTGAATGCTATCGGCCGCTGCGTTGTTCGTGGTGAGAAGCAATGCCTGAAATCTGGTATTCTCGCCACACTCGTGGCACTATGGGTTTTGGAATATTGAATTGCCCAACGATATTCGAAATGGAATGTCCGATGCGTCTAGCTCCAACTACCATTCCGCGTTCAAAGTCTGCCATTTCCCATCGTGCGGCCATAATTACCCCGGAAACCTTTTCACATGAATCATCTGAGTGCAAGTGCCAGCTGCGCCAATGCACTGTCGTTTCATACCTTGCGCACGCGATACGACCGCCATCTATATATGTGAATAGCGCTGTTTCATGACTTCTGTCACCTAACTGTGTAATGTTACTTCAAAAGTTTAACACAGTAAGACAAGTATTACAGTTAGGTATTGTGTTTATTCTTGAGGCAGTGTAACTCACCGCCCCCAAATACCCAGACTGTATTCATCCAGTATTTGAGAATGAGAATACTTAGTGACTTTCGACAAACTTTATACATAATTTCAAACCTTTCCTTTTGGAAAAGCGACTTAGCGCGTACCTGCGTTATCGTTGGGAACACCATTGTCAGTGCGCGACTCTCTTGAGGTACCAAGGAAAGCTGCAACAACGGTGGCCATGGTGAGAGTCAGTGGTTCTCCAGTCATCGTCACATTGTCTGAATGGAGTCTTGTGTTATGGCAAGCAAGTCCATTTCCTGCCTCAAGGTGTGTCACGTGCAGGGCCAAGAGGACAATATTGTTGTCCTTTGGGTGCTCATCTCTAGGGCACTTGAGATCCTGCATGACGTACAGTGTAGCAATCTTGAACCCATCACATGACGTTCGTAGGATTTGGACCAACGTGAGCGGTAGTATTGTCGAACTATAAACCACAATGTTGTTAAGCCACGATCAAAAAATGGTTCAAATGGCTCTGAGCACTATGGGACTTAACACTTGAGGTCATCAGTCCCCTAGAACTTAGAATTACTTAAACCTAACTAACCTAAGGACACCACACACATCCATGCCCGAGGCAGGATTCGAACCTGCGACCGTAGCGGTCGCGCGGTTCCAGACTGAAGCGCCTAGAACCGTTCGGCCACATCGGCCGGCAGGCCACGATCGTGCCCTGCTGAATTCCGATACGTAGTGGAGAGATTTCTCTTTTTTACATGAGGCATAATACGATCTTGCAGTGGTAACACCGGTTCCTGTCAGATCACTGAAGTCTGTCGGGCTGGGCTAGCACTTGGATGGGTGACCATCCGATCTGCCGAGCACTGTTGGTAAGCGGAGTGCACTCAGCCCTTGTGAGGCAAACTGAGGAGCTACTTGATTGAGAAGTAGCAGCTCCGGTCTCGTAAACTGACATACGGCTGGGAGAGCGGTGTGCTGACCACATGCCCCTCCATGTGCGCATCCAGTGACGCCTGTGGGATAAGGGTGACACGGCGGTCGGTCGTTACTGTTGGGCCTTCCAAGGCCTATTCGCACGGAGTTATAATGCGATCTTATGACAGACAAGTTTAGATATTTCTGGATGAGAGAAATACTCGTATTTCCTTACATGTGGAATGTATATTTCGTTAGTTGCTACTACTTTGTGCGATTGGACTGAAATTCTAACATTTGCATATTCAAACATGTAACACGCGTCATGCCAATTTGATGTGTTTTACATGCCGCCTTCATGGTGCTGCGATTTTAGTGGGCAGCGACGTACATTTTATTTAAGAGCAAGACATTTGCATCTGGTAAAGATCTTACAGATCGGAAAGTAGCATTCCTCAAGAATCCGCCAATTAAAAACACGTCCAACTGTAGCATGAAAATAATGTGTAGAGCTTGAACAATGCAGTGTGGTCTTATTGGAGGTAGCATGCTCTTGCGTTCATCTGACTTTCGAATTGATTTACCCAGACAGATATGGGAGGAACAGACATGTGCAGTAGATCAGAATCGCAGTGTAACTTGGCATACACTGTCGGAAAAAAGTCGTAACACGAAAAAATAGCCGGCTGTTGTGCCCGAGCGGTTCTAAGCGCTTCAGTCCGGAACCGCGCTGCCACTACGGTAGCAGGTTCGAATCCTGTCTCGGGCTTGGATGTGTGTGATGTCCTTATGTTAGTTAGATTTAAGTAGTTTCTAAATCTAGACCTCAGATGTTAAGTCACATAGTGCTTGGAGCCATTTCAACCATTTTGGACCAAAAAATAATTAATGTAGAGTAATGACATTTCTGGAATACATTTGTCTAGGATACACATTTAGGTGACTAACATTGCAAGACCACAGTTTAATGTAAGTGCGAGGTAAGTAATTGGAAGTGTGAAACGCCGGGATATTAATAACAATTCTGAATGCAAGGATGCAAACGTGTATGCATTGTACAGTACGGGTGCCGGATGTCAGTTCTCGTCCGATGATGTACAATACGTCCTCCACTGGAGACGGATCTGGTGATCGAGCAGACCAAAGCAATATGTCGACACTCTGTAGAGCACGGTAGGTTATAACAGAGGTATGAGGGCAAACGTTATCCTGTTGGAAAACACCTCCTGGAATGCTTTCATGGATGACAGCACAACAGCTCGAATCACCAGATTAACGTACAACGTTTCAGTCAGGGTGATAACCATGAGAATGCTCCTGCTGTCATACGAAATCGCATCCGAGACCATAACTCCAGGTGTAGGTCCAGTATATCTAGAACGCAGATGGGTTTACTGCAGGCCTTCAGCTAAACTCCTCCTGACCAACACACGGCCATCATTGGTACAAAGGCAGAAGCAGATTTCATCACAAAACACAACTGACCTCCACCCTGCCCTCCAGTCAGCTCTCGCTAGACATCACTGATGTCACAGATGGCGATGGCTTGAGGTCAGTAGGCCGGCCGCTGTGGCCAAGCGGTTCTAAGCGCTTCAGTAGGGAACCGCGCTGCTGCTACGGTCGCAGGTTCGAATCCTGCCACGGACATGGATGTGTGTGATGTCCTTAGGTTAGTTAGATTTAAGTAGTTTCTAATTCTAGGGGACTGATGACCTCAGATGTTAAGTCCCATAGTGCTTAGAGTCATTTGAACCATTTTGAAGTCAGTAGAATGCTCGCTACAGGGCTAGTCCTTGAAGTAACCGACTTCTAACAGTTTGTTGTGTCACTGTGGCGCCAACTGCTGCTCATATTGCAGCTGAAGATGTAGTACGATGCGCCAGAGACCGTCCGGAACCCGGTCTTTTTGCTACCATACATTCCCGACACCAGCAATCATGTGCAGTGGCTACATTCCTGCCAAGTCTTTATGCAATATTGCAGAAGCTTTGTCACCTTAGACGCATTCTCGAGTAACATCAACTCACCACGTCCAGTCTTAAATTAGGTAACTATATCTCACGACCGTTACAGCGCGTATTTAAAACAAACCCTGATTTGCATCCATATAGTGGCGCTACTAGCCCCACTCTTACGTGAGTGGCGCGAAATTTGAATGACGTCGTCTTTCAGATGTAGAAACACCCCCATCGAGTTTCGTTTATGTCGCACATCTCCTTCTCAGTGCTGCGATATTTTTCTTTCAGTGTATTTTTCCTTATATGTACAATGTATACTTTGTTAGTTGTTACTACTTCGTGCGGTTGGACTGAAATTGTAATAGTTTTCATACCCAAGCGCGTAGTACACTTCATTCAGTTTGGTGTTTTTGCATGCCGCCTTCATGGTGCCGCGATTTTAGTGAGCAGCAACGTACATTTAATTTAAGAGTAAGTGGTTTGCTTTTGGTGAAGACCTTACAGATGGAAACACTTTTGAACTGATTTACCGAGAGAGAAATGGGAGAAACTGATACGTAAAGTAGATCTGAATTACAGTAACTTACGGATTGCGTGGCCTTTCCGGCCGGTGGTTCGAGTCCACCCTCGGGCATGAGCGTGTGTGTTCTTCTTAGCATAAATTAAGTTAGTTTAAGTAGTGTGTAAGTCTAGCGACCGATGACCTCAGAAGTTAGGTCCCTTAGGAATTCACACACACACACAGTAACTTAACATATTTCAAAGTAACGACTGATTGCTGCGGTTGAAATAAGAGATAAATAACAGAAAAAAATTCTAAGAGTTACTGTAGTTAGAACCCTAGGTCTTCGATTTGTAGTTTGATAGATACTCACTAAAATACACATTTAAATTCCATAGTGGAAGTCTTCCACCTGTAGAGACTGCAAATATAATACGTCTCTGGTGCCGAAATGCTTTTTCATTCTGACTGCTGGCCGGGTCTACCCTTTTGTTTCGAAGGGACAGACCCGTCAATTGCCTGTCGCCTACCGACCTGCGTATTTCGAGCGTTCTCGATTTCTTGTCTTCACTGCATACACACAGCAGTCGTCGCACGCCGTGGGAGCAGGGAAGTTGTCCATTATCAGGCATGTACGGTTATATCCAATTCCTTTAAATTTATGTCAGAAAAGGCAGATGAGGAAGCAAAAATCTCATGTCGCTAGATACGTCACTTAAAGTTGGTCCTAGACACTTTCCACGCAGGTTTTTACGGGATAGTTTGCGTCTGTCTTCAAGTGTATACCTTCAGCATCTTCGTAACACTCTCCTACGAAGCGATTTATGTGACTTGCCGGATTCAAATTGCGATTCACTGATGTTATAGTAATGGGATACTACTTTCCTCTTCGTTTTGTGAAGCGCAGAGTTTACATTTCGAAAATGTCAACAAAACTGCCAATCTTTCCACCACTTTGAAATCTGATCAAGATTTGACTGAGTATTTGCAGAGCTTCTTTCAGACTAGACTTAATTATAGATAAATGAATCGTCCGCGAAAAGTGGGGTTGCTATTAATATTTTCCGCAAGATCATTAATATACAACATGGACAGCAAGGCTCCCAATACGTCGACGACTCTCCATCCAAGATAACTTGCTGCGTCCTCCCCACCAAAAAATCCTCAGTCCAGTCACAAATTACGCTCGATGCCCCATACAATCGTACTTTTCATAATAATCGTTGATGTGGTACTGATTCAAATGCTTCTTGGACATAAAGGAAAACTGCATCTGCCTCACTGCCTTGATCCATGGCTTTTAGTATGTCATGTGAGAAAAGTGTGAGTTGTGTTTTATCTGTTTTCTGATACTGGTTTACAGGGAGAAGATCGTTGTGTTCAAGATACCTCTTTATGCCTGCCGGAGTGGCCGAGCGGTTCTAGGCGCTATAGTCTGGAACGCGCGACCGCTGCTGTCGCCGGTTCGAATCCTGCCTCGGGCACGGATATGTGTGATGTCCTTAGGTTAGTTAGGTTTAAGTAGTTCTAAGTTCTAGGGGACTGATGGCCTCAGAAGTTAAGTCCCATACTGCTCAGAGCCAGACCTCTTTATGTTAAGTCTCAAAATGTGTTCTAAGATTCTGCAACAAATCGATGTCAAGGATATTGGATCTTAGTTTTACTGATCGCTTCTACTACCTGTCTTGTAGACGGATGTTACCTGTGCTTTCTTCCAGCTATTGGTCTCGGTTATTTTTTCGAGAGATCTGCTGTAGACTATAGTTAAAAGAGGGGCTAACACAACCCCAAATTCAGTATAAAATCTGATAGGGATTCCATCGGGACCTGAAGCTTTGTTCAGTTTTAATGATTTCAGCTGTTTTTCAACGCCACTGAGGGTAATATATGTTTCACTCACCTTTTAAATGGTACGAGAAATAAATTGGGGTAACACTCCTCGGTTTTCCTTTGTAAAGGAACATTTGAAAACGGAGTTAAGCCAATCCCTTTAGCCTCGCTACCCTCTGTTTCAGTCTCTGTCTCATCCGTGAGTGATTGTACGCTAACTTTGCTGCCCCTAACAGCCTTCATGTACTACCAGAATTTCTTCAGGTTCTGTGAAAGATCTTCCGACATTATTCTGCTATGGTAGTCATTGAAAGCTTCACCCGCTGCTCTCTTAACCTCTCTTCTATAGCCTTCTGCTTTGTTTTACACCAGATTATGCAGAAGTCTCTGTGTCCTTAGGAGCTTCTTCACAGTGACTGGGTCCCTCCCATTACGAACAGCTCTGCTGCGTATATATCTATCTAGTGCATGGTCAGCTATTCTTTTAAACTTGAGTCGTGGTTCCTCTAAATGCTCCTACCCTGAGCTAAAAGTTTCATGTTGCTCACTGAGATATTCTTTATCTAGTTTGCCAACCATATAAATCTTTCTCCTTGTTTTAGTTGCCCTTTCTACTTTGGTAATCAATGTGCTACAACTGCCTCTGGTCACTGACATCAGTTTCGATGGGAACTTGCTCACAAATATCAGATCCATTTTTTATTATTTCATGTAATATATTTCCATCATGAGAAGGGGTCCGAACTATCAGTTCTGGATACATTTAGTAACGTTTCGAAGGATGTTTTGCAACGTTCACCATTAATAGAACTGTAATTAACCTGTTTGATTGTTGGATGATTAAAGTATCTTTCGATGATTACAGAACGATTGAGAAACTTACCTATTAGTGAAATGATGTTTTCTCTAAAGTTAAATTGGATTAGATTAGATAAGATGTACTTTACATTCCAATTCATCCATAGTGAAGAGATCCTCTGTGATGTTGAACATGTCAGAAAACAAGAATACCCAATAAATATTTGCAAAATAACAACAGATATGCTAATGTATCTTCCAGAGACCCCAAATGAAATTGCTCTTGTGGATGTGGAAACGGTAAAAAAAATTAATTAATTAAATTAAATAAAAATAAAATAAAAAAATCTTAAGCATATTTACATTCAAAAGGATACAAAATTGGTCACAAAATATTTAATGATCCGTGAATTTATGTGCATGTGATGATTCTTGGACTGTTGCAGCCGTACATTATGAAATGAAAACAAAAAATTAAAAAAAATCTTACAGAACTTATTTACAATGATCGCATACTGCAAAATTTTTTTTTTACATTAGTCAGATTGTACGCAATATCCACATTATGTGATATTATTAATGACGTACACGGTTCTGCTAAGAAATTCAGTGTTTTCGGTTACATCAGGAGGTGAGTCTGATGGTCCTTAGAAGGATTCAATTATAATTTTATACCCACCCCTAACACTTGTCTTGCCCAAACAATATAGCATTTAGCTTCAAGTCAGTATGGAAATTTCACCGACCGAATGATACTGTGGTGAGAAATATGAAGAGTGCAATCGTGAGCAAACACGAATCTGGTATTAGCAGCGCGCTAGAGTGTAAATAGATCTGTCGCTGTGTTTCATTCTTGATTATTGTCTATCTCATTCAGATGTTTTCACAGTTCGCAGGTGACAACGAAATGAAACTAGTTTATCATCATTTGATAGAACCACACAGCAATGATATGCCAGTGCTCGAAGAAGATATTGCCAGAATACTTTGCCACAGTTATAAATATTGTTTCATTGGAGAAAGCAAAATGGTCTACGCTAGTGGTCTTTCATGTGAAGCTTTCGAAGTACGTCTGAAGACTCCTCCTTCAAACTTGGGATTCGCCTTATGGAAAGGACATCCCTACAAAAATATTTTCAATCATCGGTACAGTATCTCTTCTCTGCTTCCAAATATGTATACAAATTCGTGAATATTCCCAATTATATTTGTTGTCAGAGAAAATGGTACAGGAAAGTCTCCTTTTCAGGCTTCTGATGCTAAACCAGAATGGCATACTACAGAAAATGCGAGAAGAAATCCCACAAAGGAAGCAACAGGAACAAGAAATATATTTTAGAACGGTGGAATTAAAGAATATAGCTCCACTTATATGTCTTTTGTGTACAATCTTTGTGATATCACTTATAATTTTAATTCTAGAACTACTTCATTATCAATTTATGCAACGACGAAAAAATCGATGTTCACCAAAAAAATACTTTGCTACTACTTCACATCGTTACATCCAATGAAGAGTAATGTTTCTCTTCGTAAATATTAAGTGGAATCAACTGCTCGTAGCTCATGTATCACAGTCATTTCGTTTTGTGGCATTAACCTTTCATCGGGCATGGTTGATTAAACTGATATACATCGAAATTTTCTGTCAATTTTTTGTCAAAAATCGAGAGCAATGACGCTTTCTCGTTATAGTAGCTTTCCCATTGTTGCCAGTTTTTGGAAAAGTCGCTAAATATAGAGTATTTGACAAGTGCAGCAGCGAATAAAATTCATTTTTGGGAATTGGGACTTTTTGGGGTCTGCGTTGATGTATTATGTAAAATTTGAAGAGTTTTTTCAACCGTAGTTCCCAAATTATACTCCATACTCGGTACTTCTAAAATACTTTTGCAATAGTGTAGAGAGGCATACAGAGAGAATATGTACACCATTAGCTCTCTTGCGATTATGGGCTCTTCAGTGCGTGAGGGGCAAGAAAGAACTTGTTTTCCATCGTAAGAGGTGAGTAAGCCTTATTTCAGCGTATTCCTGACGTTAGCACTTATCTTGCATACCAACAATAATCAGTAAGAGTAAATGAACATGATTTCTTTCTGTATAGCACTTATCTTGCATACCAACAATAATCAGTAAGAGTAAATGAACACGATTTCTTTCTGTTTTGCACTATCTACGAAGCAAGAGCAACTTGCGCTGTGAATTATCTCGTTTTAACATGAAGAACACAACAATTAAGGAAGTTACAGCAGTGAGTCTCGTAGAATGCACTGTACTGCTATGCAGTTTTCTTGCAGTGTTAAGTTACGTTCGCTTCAATGTTTGATTCCAAGTGTGTATGTGCAAAATTGTTCATTTCGCTGGTGTTTCGCGATGAGAACTAATCTTAAATATGAACAACATTAAAACGCCTTTGCGAGTCCTATCCTCAATTTAAAGAGTGGTTACGTTCCGTTGAAAATGACACTACACGAGCCGCCTGTACTTACTGCAAGTTCGAAATTAATGCAAAATTAACAGACATTAAAAAGCACGTTAAAACACAGAAACACAGCAAATTTTCGGATCCTTTCGAAAGTTCTCAAAAGCGGGAGCTTCCGTTTGAAAGCGAGGCTAAAACAAATGCCAAATATTGTCGGAAGCAAGAGTCTGCATGTTCATTGCTGAACAAAGTTCATTTATTTCGTGTGATCACTTGTTAGAATTTGTAAAAAACTGTTTTCAGATAGCAAATGTGCAGGAGAACTACAGTTACATAGAGCTTTCTTAAGTGCAGAGTAATTGTCATAACGTGTTAGCTCCACTCTTTTCAATGTAGAGTCAAGATACTAGTGAAAATGGAATCAGCTTAATTTTAGATAAATCAACAGATATATATGTTGTAAAATTACTCGGCGTTTGTATACGCTATTTTAGCGTTCCAATGCAAAAAATAGTGAGCAAGCTCTTGTGTTTGGTAGAATTAAACTCTGGCGCAGCTGAAGCCATTGATAATTCAGTAAAAGCTTTGTTGTAGTGTCATAATGTCATAAACTTAGCTTAGAAAATATGTTTGGGGTCGGGGTTGACAATGCTTCCGTAAACACAGGACTAAGCAACGGTGTATAAGATAGGCTGAAACAAGATTTAAACTTACCACACCTCATTACGATGCGTTGTGTTTATCATTCAATGCAGTTAGCAATCTCTCGTGCAACAGAAGCGACATTGCCAAGAAATGTCGAATGTTTGATCTGAGAAACAGGTTTTCGCATTCTCCTAAGCGCCAAGCAATGCACAGGGACATTTATTAAACATCAAATGAAGAAGAGGAACCTCTGAAAATTGCAACTGTGTGTTAGGCGCTATAGCTTCCTATTCAGCCGGTTGTTACAAGAATATTATCACAGTGGAAGAAATGAAACTTTCCTTTCTGATTATCAGATCTAAAGAAAACTGCTACACAGCAGAAATGTACAACACGTATTTTGTTCCCATATATACGTTGTATTAGCGTAATTTAAAACCAATAGTACAGGAAGTGTGGAAGACACCAATGCTTTTGAAAGTGAGAACGTTGACATTACAGAATTACTTCTGGATTTGACAAATCTCATCCAATCAGCGAGTAGGAGAATTATAATACCTACAGCGAAAATAGATATGCGACAAGTGATACTGATTCGTTTGTAGGTCCTAAACCATAGATCTGGTATGAATTTGAGGAAATGATTTCAGAAATTTAACTCAGTCGTGAGCCTGAAAAATCTCCTTCCTGTACTGTTTTTCACAATAAAACTCAGTAAAAAAACTAAGAAATACCCATCCTAATAACATCATACCCAGAAAAAAAATTAACATTTTCTGCAAACAAGGTTCTCAAGTCTGTTAAAGAACCGATTACTGAATTAGCTGAAATATTTGGTAATACTAAGCCCGATTTAATTGAATTCATCATTAGTCGCGGTTGAATTTCAGTTTCATAAAATGGCGCAACACTAGTAATACAGTGGATTTTTGGGCTCAGGTAGGTGCTTATGAAGATTCCACAGGCATGAAATCCTTTCAAGAGTTATGGTGTTTGGAATTGAAGCGTTAAATCTCCCCATTCAATGTAGAATTGGAGAGAGTTTTCAGTCAAATGAGCATTGTGAAATCATCATCGCGTAATAGGATGAATACTCGAGTCTTACGTTAAGAATCAGGCTAAAGCGCATAGGAAAGTGTTGTTATTCATATGAACTAGGACTGTTGATATTTTTTAAAATATCGGGGATCCGATATTTAAAAAAAGTACCATTGCCGGCTCTTGATATATCAGAAAGAACTACCGATATATCGACGGAAAAAATACCGACATACAGACCTTTAAAAATATCGGCTGCACATTGTAAATGTACTCCCGCTTTTAGAGCTGTATACTTAAATATTGATTTATTATTTGGTATTTTGTACTTCAACAAGCTAGCAGCTTTCCTATCCCCCTTAGAGCTAGGTAACCGCTTTTGTAGCAATTATAACTGCATGTAAGTGGCACAATAAAAGGTGTCCGACGGGTCCGTCATTCTGTTTCGTCACATATAGGATTTGTCCGGAACACTTCGTGTCGATTTCTCTCTTTTTTCATTTTTACCAACACCAGCGACATGGCAGCTGTAGTGTCAAAATTACGTGGTGAAGCTAAACATTGAAACCAAGCGCCGATTACGTCGTTGTTTCCCCTCATAGGTATCCGCCCTCCGCAGAGACCAATATTTCCATTTAGGTTTTTGTTTATCATTTTTAATGAATGCCAATGTGAAGAACTAGTACACTAGTTGCTTTAAAAATTGTTTTTTTTTATACAACTGGTGTGCTTTTTCTTCACATCGGAAAACTTGTTATTCCATTCACACTGCCACCCCATCTCCCTCCAGTGCAATCTGACTTCTTCTTTTGTGCTACATATACTTGGTTCTCACAATCAAGGAGAAAGATGGGACACGATGAAAGCACCAAAAGTAGTAAGACTCTTTCACACAGTGAAAGTAAAATTATATTCTACTACAATTTCAAAATAACAATTTCAAATATGTGTCGGAAATTGTTAAAAAGTGTAACATAAAACAAAAATATGGGCACTCGATATTGCCATCTTGACATCGATATATCGGGGGAAAAATATCGTGGTGTATATCGATACATTTTGGAAAAAGTGTCGGTATATCGATATTTTATCAACAGCCCTGATATAAACCACGTGACAGAGGAGCAGCCGGATCTAGTTACTCATTTTCAAGAATGGAGGAATGTGGAAGTGAGGATGAGGAAGTAATGTATATGTAAGTTTTAAAAAACACTTCGTTTTAGGTAGTAGCTGATTATCACTCTCAGTTTACGTTTCAGTATAATAACATATTTTAAGCGAACTTTGATATTTATTTCTATATTTGTTTTAAATTTGGGGTATTTTGATCCAAATTGGCGACTTTTTAAATGGTTTTTGGGAACTTTCAGTTTCACCGAGCTGGCAACACTGAACTTCCTTTGTAATCCTTTTCATCGCTGTGTCTTTCAGTATCGTAGCGACTTTCTGTTGTCGAGTTACGGTTACGTGCTGATTGATCAATTTGATACGCTGCGCCAGTTTCCGTTTCATTTCAACAGCACTTTTATTTGGTTATTAACGTAACTTCGCCTAACTTCGTAACTAGTACAAAACTGCTTTATAATCTAACGTTATCGTAGTTAAAATGCATTTCTTTTCCTAATCCACCCTAAATCGTTTGTTACGCTTGTTCAAGTAACAAACTGATGCACCGCGCTGAATGTGTTATTTTGTAGCACTGGTTCCCAACCAGTGGCCCACGGACAGCCAGTGCTCCGCAAGAGCTAATATAGAGTCCACGAAAGATTTAAAATTTCAAACTTTTATTCGTTATACCAACTCAGAGGAGAGATTGATTTGTTTCTAGGTGAGAAGAAATGAAAGCAGTTTTCTGATATGACATTTGGTTTATCTTGTTGATGTTTTCACATACTTGAATAAATTGAATTTGCAGTTGCAAGGTTCCGGAAAGAGACATTTAGAAAACGTTACAAATACATTTACTTCCGACAATAATCTTCGTGCCTTTATTTGCAAACTTCGATTATGGACAGGTAAAACTGACAAAAATAATTATTCAGCGTTCGCGACAATAAAAGCACTCGATGATAAAAAGTGTGATAGGATTAGGGCAAATATACAAGATACCATCTACATCCATACTCCGCAAGCCACGTGACGGTGTGTGGTGGAGGGTACCTGTGGCGGAGGGTACCTTGAGTACCTCTATCGGTTTTCCCTTCTATTCCAGTATCGTATTGTTCGTGGAAAGAAGGATTGTCGGTGTGCTTCTGTGTGGGCTCTAATCTCTCTGATTTTATCCTCGTGGTCTCTTCGCGAGATATACGGAGGAGGGAGCAATATACTGCTTGACTCTTCGGTGAAGGTATGTTCTCGAAACTTTAACAAAAGCCTGTACCGAGCTACTGAGCGTCTCTCCTGCAGAGTCTTCCACTGGAGTTTATCTATCAACTCCGTAACGCTTTCGCGATTACTAAAAGATCCTGTAACGAAGCGCGCTGCTCTCCGTTGGATCTTCTCTATCTCTTCTATCAATCCTATCTGGTACGAATCCCACACTGCTGAGCAGCATTCAAGCAGTGGGCGAACAAGTGTACTGTAACCTACTTCCTTTGTTTTCGGATTGCATTTCCTTAGGATTCTTCCAATGAATCTCAGTCTGGCATCTACTTTACCGACGATCAACTTTATATGATTATTCCATTTTAAATCACTCCTAATGCGTACTCCCAGATAATTTATGGAATTAACTGCTTCCAGTTGCTGACCTGCTATTTTGTAGCTAAATGATAAGGGATCTATCTTTCTATGTATTCGCAGCACATTACACTTGTCTACATTGAGATTCAATTGCCACTCCCTGCACCATGAGTCAATTCGCTACAGATCCCCATGCATTTTAGTACAATTTTCCATTGTTACAACCTCTCGATACACAACTGCATCATCTGCAAAAAGCCTCAGTGAACTTCCGTTGCCATCAACAAGGTCATTTATGTATATTGTGAATAGCATCGGTCCTATGACACTCCCCTGCGGCACTCCTGAGATCACTCTTACTTCGGAAGACTTCTCTCCATTGAGAATGACATGCTGCATTCTGTTATCTAGGAACTCCTCAATCCAATCTCACAATTGGTCTGATAGTCCATATACTCTTACTTTGTTCATTAAATGACTGTGGGGAATTGTATCGAACGCCTTGCGGAAGTCAAGAAACACGGTATCTATCTGTGAACCCGTGTCTATGGCCCTCTGAGTCTCGTGGACGAATAGCGCGAGCTGGGTTTCACACGACCGTCTTTTTCGAAACCCATGCTGATTCCTACAGAGTAGATTTCTAGTCTCCAGAAAAGTCATTGTACTCGAACATAAAAGTGTTCCAAAATTCTACAACTGATCGACGTTAGAGATATAGGTCTATAGTTCTGCACATCTGTTCGACGTCCCTTCTTGACAACGGGGATGACCTTTGACCTTTTCCAATCCTTTGGAACGCTACGCTCTTCTAGAGACCTACGGTACACCGCTGCAAGAAGGGGGGCAAGTTCCTTCGCGTACTCTGTGTAAAATCGAACTGGTATCCCATCAGGTCCAGCGGCCTTTCCTCTTTTGAGCGATTTTAATTGTTTCTCTATCCCTCTGTCGTCCATTTCGATATGTACCATTTTGTCATCTGTGCGACAATCTAGAGAAGGAACTACAGTGCAGTCTTCCTCCCTGAAACAGCTTTGGAAAAAGACATTTAGTATTTCGGCCTTTAGTCTGTCATCCTCTGTTTCAGTACCATTTTGGTCACAGAGTGTTTGGACATTTTGTTTTGATCCACCTACCGCTTTGACATAAGACCAAAATTTATTAGGACTTTCTGCCAAATCAGTACATAGAATTTTACTTTCGAATTCATTGAACGCCTCTCGCATAGCCCTCCTCACACTACATTTCGCTTCGCGTAATTTTTGTTTGTCTGCAAGGCTTTGGCTATGTTTATATTTGCTGTGAAGTTCCCTTTGCTTCCGCTACAGTTTTCCAACTCGGTTGTTGTACTAGGTGGCTCTTTTCCATCTCTTACGATCTTGCTTGGCACATACTCATCTAACGCATATTGTACGATGGTTTTGAACTTTGTCCACTGATCCTCAACATTATCTGTACTTGAGACAAAACTTTTGTGTTGAGCCGTCAGGTACTCTGTAATGTGCTTTTTGTCACTTTTGCTAAACAGAAAAATCTTCCTACCTTTTTTAATATTTCTATTTACGGCTGAAATCATCGATGCAGTAACCGCTTTATGATCGCTGATTCCCTGTTCTGCGTTAACTGTTTCAAATAGTTCGGGACTGTTTGTCACCAGAAGGTCTAATATATTATCGCCACGAGTCGGTTCTCTGTTTAACTGCTCAAGGTAGTTTTCAGATAAAGCACTTAAAAAAATTTCACTGGATTCTTTGTTCCTGCCACCCGATATGAATGTTTGAGTCTCCCAGTCTATACCCGGCAAATTAAAATCTCCACCCAGAACCATAACATGGTGGGGAAATCTACTCGAAATACTTTCCAAATTATCCTTCAGGTGCTCAGCTGCTGAGCCAGGGGGCCTATAGAGACATCCAATTACCATGTCTGAGCCTGCTTTAACCGTGACCTTCACCCAAATTATTTCACATTTCGGATCTCCATCAATTTCCTTCGATACTATTGCACTTATTATTGCTATAAACACGCCTCCCCCTTCACTGTCCAGCCTGTCTCTGCGGTATACATTCCAATCTGAGTTTAGGATTTCATTACTGTTTACGTCTGGTTGCAGCCAACTTTCTGTCCCTAGTACTGTATGGGCATCAAGAGTCATCTGCAAACGTTGGCCCGTGAACTCAGTATTACTTTCCAGAATATGACGAAAAGGAAGCTTAAGTGGACCAAAAGCAGATAAGCAATGCGTTCATCACTAATGCAGAAGAAGTTGCAAGAGAAATACAGAAAGAGCTCACTGGATTCCGAAGTGACAGAAACTGTAAGGACGCATCTGACTCTGATTCTCTTGAGCAGATCTGGTGTAAAAGAAGCTCTTTCAATACTCTAAAATTCGAAAAAATGCCTTGCTCTATCTTAGACGTCTCTTCAAAACTTATTTATACGAAAAAGAATTTTCTGCTTGGATGGTAGTTAAAAACAAGTCCAGTACTCGATTGAAAGTAAGTGATGATATGTGTGTATCTTTGAATAATAATACTAGCCCCAGGATTACCAAACTTGTACAGAAGATGTAAACTCAAAATCACACTGATGGAAACTGTATTTAATTTTCTACTAATACGTTGTGTTTTATGTAATAATAGTGCTATTGCTACATGTCACTTTTAAGTTTAACAACTATGTTACAAGTTTTGATCAAAGTTTGCTTCTAGATTAATGCAGTTTATTGGTCGTGAAACTTGTGGTCAGTGGAAACAACAAAGTGATCAAAGTGGTTCCCGGTCAAACAAAAAAAAAAAAAAAAAAAAAGGGTGGGAATCGCCTTTAAATAGGAATTTTATTATTCCATGACACGGCTCTCCGCATTAGTCTACCCTGTGCAAGCCCCTTCCTCTCCGCACCTACACCCGCTAGAAACTGCTTACTGTACTCAAACCTATGATCCCCCCTCCCTCCGCCAAACCCTCACCACCCATATTTCCTTTCATTACACATTGAAGATCCCTTGATTCCTCAGGTTGTGTCCGTCAACCGATCCCTTTCTTTAGTCAAGCTGTGTCAACAATTTCGTTTTTCGTCAATTCCATTTTGTGCCCCTCATTAGTTATTCGACATACCCATCTAATTTTTCAACATTTTTCTGTAGCACCGCATTTCAAAAACCTCGATTCTCTTCTTGTCTGAACTGCTTATCGTCCACATTTCACTTCCGTACAAAACCAAACTCCATACAAATACCTTAAGAAGAAGATTCCTGTCGCTTATTCGATGTTAACAAATATCTCAGAAAAGCTTCTCTTGTTCTTGTGGGTCTGCATTTCGTATCATTTCTGCTATATCATCAGTTACTTTGCTGTCCAAGTAGCAAACCTTTTCTTGTACAGTACTTTTAGTATCTCATTTCCTAATCTATTGCTATCAGCATCAACTGAATTAGACAACATTAGATTGCCTTTGTGTTACTTTTGTTGATGATATTCTTATAGCCTCTTTCCTAGACACTGTCGATTCTGTTTAACTGTACTTGCAAGTCCTTTGCCTCCTCTGGCAGAATTACAATGTCACTGACAAACCTCAAAATTTTTATTTCTCCTCGTGAACTTTAATTCTCTTTCCAAATTTCTCAATGGTTTCCTGTACTCCTCTCTCAACACTGAGAGCCTACATCCCTGTAGAACTCGTTCAATTACGCTTACGTTTCACACTTGTCGTTTGTTATAACTGCAATCTGGCTTCTGTATAAGTTGTAGATAACTTTTCGCTTTCTGTGTTTTATCCTGTTACCTTCAGGATTTGAAAGAGTATATTCCAATTAAGATTTCTAAAAATTGTCTAAATTTACAAATGCTATGAACGTAGGTTTGCTTCTCTCCAGCTTATCTTATAAAATACGTCATTATGGGCTCGCATATTCCTACATTGCTTAGGATCTCAAATTGATCATTCTTGATGTCAGCTTCTACCAGTTTTTCCGATCTTTTGTATATAATTTGTGTCAGTATATGGATCCATGACGTATGAAACGGACGGTTCGGTACTGTAATATTCACGCTTGTCAGCCTCTGCCGTTGGCATAGGAATTATTCTATTATCTTTGAAAGCGTCCGCTTCTCGTAGCTGCGTGGTCAGCGGGACGGAATGTCATACCTAACGGCCCGGGTTCGATTCCCGGCTGGGTTGGAGATTTTCTCCGCTCAGGGACCTGGGTGTTGTGTTGTCCTTATCATCGTTATTTCATCCCCATCGACACGCAAGTCGCCGAGGTGGCGTCAACTCGAAAGACTTGCACCAGGCCAATGGCCTACCCGACGGGAGACCCTAGCCACACGGCATTTCCATTTTTATCTTTGAAGGCTTCGGATTTTAGGCCTGTCTGATATATCTTGCTTGGAATTTAGAATACTTTAGCCATTGCTGACTCTTCCAGAGATCTCGATAATATCGAGGGAAAGTCGTCTGCTCCATAGGATGTGATCCAATGAAGTCCTTTCAGAATTCTGTCAGATTCTTCTCTCGGTATCATGTCGCCCGTGTATCCTTTATTTACTTCCACTTCTCTTTGTAAAATGTAAACTTTCTCGACTGGGAAGTCCCACAATAAATAAAATATTCCGGGCTTTTATGCCGTGGTCGAATGGATTTCCATTAAAACGCAACGTTTCGTCCCGCTCTGCGGATGATATTTTCAAGGGGGATCGTAGTTTCTTTGAGTGTCTGATTCAGACCCTGGCTCGCTACTGACTACAGCATTTTCCGCTTACACGTGTTCCCGTGCAATGGCGTGAGGTCATGTGCTTTCAATATCCGAGCGCAACTGGCAGTTGTAGGTTGCTGTCGTCGTTTGCTGTTGCTATCAATCCATGGTCGAAGACTAGTACACATCTTCTTCAACACTGGAATCCAGATGTATTCGACTTCACGCCTTTCTCATTCCTATTAAAATTTCATAGGCATTTAACAATCTCTATGGCCTCTCTGTATAGCCTTTCATGGTATCCGCTTGTGGCTGCCAGTAATGGCTGCAAAGCATGTTTCGCAACAGCTGATCTGTCAGTCTCCCCCCCCCCCCCCCCCACCTTCCCTTCTACGCTTGCCCTTGTACTCTTCCAGTCGCTTCTCGACCGGTCTTTTTGTAGTACCCACGAATACCTTCCCACAACTGCACTAAATTCTATAAATTCCTGCTGTTCCCGGAGGTTTGTGAGCATCCTTGGCCAATTTTAGGTGATCCTGTATCTTCTGTGTGGGTTTGTAGATCACCGCGATGTTCCGTTTTTTCGAGATTTTTGTTATGCGGTGAGTAATGTCCTTAATGGAAGACTGGAAAACTTCCGATTTCACAGGCGCTTGGGATCGCTATGAGTTTTGACCAGCGGTCTTAACACTCTTCTAACCTCCTCGGCCGAACAACCATTCTTGATCAATGCATTAGTAAGGTGTTTTAATTCTGCGTCAAGCAGCTCTGATTCGCAGATGTTCTTTGCTCTATCTGCCAACGTTTTTATGATGCTTTGCTTTGGTTGTGACTGGTTGTTCGAATCCCGGTGTAGGTAATGTGTGTGCGAGTTTTCGATAACTGCATCTTCTTTCTTGAAAACTAGTACGTCAAGAAAATTTTATCTTCCACCTGCCTCTTCCTCCATAGTAAACTCAATTTTAATCTCATTGAGGTACTTGTGAAACCATCTAGTTCCTCTCTGTCCCTTCTCCACAAACCAAACGTTTCATTCACGTAGCAGAATCAAATATTCGGTTTTTTGTTAGCAGATTCCAATGCCTGCTCGTCGAATTTTTCTATAAAGAAATGCGCTATAACTAGGCATAAGGGCCTCCCCGTACCCATGCCATCTGCCTATTCATAGAACTCATCGTTCCATTTAAAATACACGGTCGTGAGGCAATATTAAACAGTTCTGCAATTTCGGGAGGAAAAATCCGATTCAGCTGTTGCAACACCTCAGTGATGGAACCATAGTAAATAGTGATACCACATAACTAACATGACCTCCGGTTGGACTACTATGGCATTTAATTTATTGATAAAATGTGCCAAATTCTTGATAAAGGTGTCGGATCGGCAGAGGTCTTACAACGAGAGCGGATTCAACAGCTCCTCCGGGACCTTGCAAGCTCAGACTACACGTTAATGTCTCTTCATATTACTGTCAGTAATAAATTGTTTAGTGATGACTGGGAGAGAACAGACAGACTACTGCACGATACTATCAGGTAGGTATGTTGACAACGTCTGGTAGACACAACAAGAAATTTGATAATTTGCAGTCTAATCTGACGAGCCGCCATTTAGCCAGTTATTAATTGATCCGAATATTCGTTATCTGATTGCGAGTGGTCTGAGCTTGCCAGGGATAGAAATTTTACCATTAGTCCATAAGTTGTGCCTACGGAGGAAATAACAGCCAGTGTAGGTGCAAGCATTCATAGTGTGGACACGGTTACAGCTGAAGAAATCCATGTAGAAGCTGCGAGAGTATTGGCTAGCGCAAAGCCTACAAAAAGGAATTTAAGTTTGGGTGAGACGAACCCCATGAAACGCCTTAACGAGAATGGTGGTATTATTATTTTCCCCGCTGTAAAGGGAAATGCGACTGTAGCTCTGAATGTGACCGACTATCATAGTAAGATTAACTACTTACTAGATCCGCAGACATGGAGGAAACTGTGTAAAGACTCCTCTGACGAAGTTCTTAGAACCGTTACGCCGTTCTCTACCGAATTGTCAGAAAAGAGTGTTCAGTTCCGCTCTACTGCCACCAAGGCTTTATGGGCTGCTGAAGGTCCGTAAAGAACGTGTTCCTCAGAGACCTATAGTGAGTGTCATTGGTTCACCCACCTTTTCGATTGACTACATTATTACGATCGTATGTGGGCCGATTGGACTCCTGCATCAAGAAATCGGTACATTTTAGCAGTAAATTAAATGGCATAGTGGTTGTACAAGAGGACTCGTTAGTTTTGATGTGCTATCGCTATTTATTATAGTTCCACTCAGTGAGGTGTTGCAGCAGCTGAATCGGATTTTTCCTCCTGATATTGCCGCACGATTACGTATTTTAAAAGGAACGATGAATTCTATGAACAGACAGATGGCATGGGTATGGGGGAGGGGGGAGGGGGGAGAGGGGGTTTCACACACACTCCGTTACCAACCCGGAGAATCGATCACTCAGAACCAAACGAAGCATCATAAAAAGGAACTTCTATGAACCAGAACTGCTTGATACAAAACTGAAACACCTTACCTATGCATTGCTCGATAATGGTTATTCGCCCCGCCGCGTAAAATCATAGTGAAGCACAAGCGCCTGTGAAATCGATAGTTTTTATGCCTGTCATTAAGGATGTTACTGCACAGCAAAAATCTTGGAGAAACGGAACATCGTGGTATCTACATACCCACACAGAAAATACAGGATTACCTAAAATTGGCCAAGGATGCTCGCAAACCTCCGAAGAGAAGCAGGAATTTATAGGATTTCGTGCAGTTGTGAGGAGGTGCTCATGGATACGACAAAAACAACGGTCAAATAACGACTGGAAGAGCACAAGGGCAAGTGTAGAAGGGGGGAGATTGATAGATCAGCTATTGCGGAAGATACTTTGCAGCCAGAAGACCACTACATTCATTTTGATAGGACTCAAATAATTGCAGCCAGAAGCGGATACATCTGGGTCCTTGTTAGTTACTTGTGGAATTTTAATAGGAATGATAAAGGCGTGAAATCGAATACATCTGGATCCTGGTGTTTAAAAAGATGTTTACTAGTCTTTGACCATGGAGTGATAGCAACAGCGGGCGACAGCAACCGAGAAGTTCCAGCTACGCTCGGGTAATAAAAGCATATGACGTCACACCACTGCGCGACACGGCCAACTAAAGATTCCGAGTAGTTATACCTAAACTTACCCTATTTAACGACGTGTCAACATGAGCTTGGGCAAAAGGAACAGGGCACTATTGGTGAAGGTCTATTATCAAAACAACAGTAATGCTGCAGCTGCACTTTCAGAGTATCGCTGGCTGAAAGGGTTACAGAGTGGTCCTCTTTCACCACCTGCTGTGTGGAGCATGATGAAGAAGTTCGAATCAACTGCAGAACTGAGCGTTGCTCCAGGAAGGGGCCAACGACCTGTTGCATCACAATTGTTTGATTGAAATCGCTCTTGCTATGGCAGACAACGCTGCGCGCAATTCACAATCACCAGGCAGTGCGCGTGCTGTGTCACGACAGTTGAACATCCCGTGGGCAACTGTAAAGAAGGTGCTTCGAACAGTTCTCAAATGATATCCGTGCAAGATCCATATCGTACAGCAGCTTGCACCACAGGACACACAACAACTTATTGACTTCGCTCTCCACTTTCTCGCAAGGACTGCAGTTGACGAAGGCTGACACTTTACCATCCTGTTTACCAACACACAGAACTGCCGAGTATAGGGATCTTCACCTCCAGTCACTGTGCATAAAGTTCCTCTGTATGGCGAACGTGTCACCATATGGTGTGGCTTCACGACTATGTTCATCATTAGCCCATTCTTTTTTGAACAGATTGGCGCTCAAGGACCAAAGGCATACAGTGTGACTGGCCAACGCTACTGCTATGTGCTTTGCCAGCACATCATACCCGCCCTACGGGAGAGAGATGCATTGAATTCAACAGTTTTTGTGCAAGATGGGGCCCCACAGCATTTTGCTCGTGAAGTTCACCTGCTCCTCCGAAACACATCTGGAAGCGATCGAATTATCAGCCGATCGTTTCCAAATGCTTGGCCGCCACGACCATCTGATATCAATCCATATGATGTCTGATTGTGGGGCTACCTGAAGGACAAGGTTTACCAGGGGAACATTCACACATATGCTGATCTGAAGCGCACCATATCAAGGGATGTAGCCAGCATACTTACGAACATGCTTCGTCATGCTGTGCAGAATGCAATCCCGCACTTTCAGACTCTTCTGGAGACTGATGGACGCCATATTGACCCCCTTTCGTAGCAGTAGTGGTACTGATATGTAATGGTATGTTGTACCGTAGCAGGGGCTACCTGAAGGACAGGGTTTACCAGGGAACACTCACACATATGCTGATCTGAAGCGCAGCATATCAACAGAGGTAGTCACCATACTTATGGACATACTTCGTTCTGCTGTGCAGAATGCAATCCTGCACTTTCAGACTCTTCTGGACTCATATGGACGCCATATTGATCCCCGTTTGTAGCAGTAATGGTACCGGTATGTAATGGTATGATGTACAGTAGCAACACATTAAAAGTGTTTCAGTTGAATCGATTTCGTTTCCCCATGTCCTTGACATTAATGCTACCAAGTCTGGTACTCGTACGGTAATTAGTTTCCGTGTTATAACGTGTGAAATAGGGAAAGCTTAATTATAACCAACCGGTACTTTAGTCGGCTGTGACTGGTCGTGAGCAGCTGTAAACGAAATTTTGATGTAGTCAGTAGCGAGCCAGGGTGTGAATCGAATGCTCAAAGAAGCTACGATCCCCCTTGAAACTGTCGTCCGAAGATGGAGGCGAAACGTTATGTTTTAATGTGAAATCCATTCGAGTACGGCATATTAGCCCGAAATATTTTATTAATTGTCTACCATACTGTTGCAGCCTTATCTTTTTTGCTTAGAATATGCTTGCCGTCCGATCTCTTAATATTCATACAGGTGCGTGTCTTTTTTTCCAAAGTTCTCTTTAATTTTCCTATAAGGTGCTTCTATATTTTCCGGGTGCCATGCATGTTCCGACAGCCTTACATTTCTCGTCTAATCATTCCTGTTTTTGCCATTCGCACTTCTTATATTGCGAACCCCACCTCTGATACTAGTAAAAACACATCAGTTATTCTCGTTCAGATTTTTAGGAAATCTATCACTGGTCTATGTGTGTGTAAACATTTTAAGCGAGAAGGAAGTTCTAAATAACAAATAAAAAGGTGTGTTAATCATTGTCATCTAGTACGTATGACAGGGTCGATATCTGATAAATAAGGACTCTGTTGCATGATGATATTTTATGCTTCCTGTTTATTTTCTTTATGTCATATTTCAGTATAATACACTATTTGGTCATCATTCTTTAACATCATAATTTCATGTCAGATACTTCATAATACTTCATGTCATAACATACCAACTCCCTTCCTACACTTCCGTAGCTCATTTATGCACAAACACTACTGCACTGATACACAGGAACAACAACTATGATACAATCAAGAATCAAGAATTTTATTCAGCGGAGATCATTTTACAATGATATTGGCTTCGTAATACAAGCTGTACTAGTACATACAGAATAATAAAATAAACTTCTGTCAATACATTATAGAATACATTTGAAGCATGGCAGTGTATCAAATTACAAAGGATAGCTTTTAAAAGTTAACGCAACAAGCTATCTTATAATCTAATATAATATGGTATTTTATTGTTTATAGTATAAACTTCGTAATTACACACGATTAACCACAGCACAAAATAATATGTTTAACTACAGACAACTTTTAAATGCTTATATTCTCCTCAGGCATCTCAAAGAATTCTTTAATGTCATAGAATGGATGATCTGACAGCCAGCTGTACCACTTAATTTTAAAAGAATTTGTATCCATAGACTGAACATGAACTGGCAGTTTATTGAACATTTTGAGTGGGTTAACTTTGTGGGAATTTCCTGTTCTCGCTAATCTGTGGTGCGGTATGTCTAAATTACCGTTAGCCCTGGTGTTGTATTCATGTATTTCCCTTCTGGCAATAAATTCTGAAATATTATGTTTAATATAGAGTACACACACATAGATGTATACATTTATAATTGTAAGTATTCTGAGTCTGGAAAAAAGAGGACGACAGTGCTCCCTATGACCTCTTTTACATATTATACGTATGACTTTTTTTTGTAATTTCAGTACGTTTTTGATGTGAGGCGAGTGCCTCCATATAATCAGACCATATGAAATATGTGACTGGAATAGCCCAAAGTATGTCACTCTGAGGTACTCCAAGCTCACTACCTCCCTTAGTTTCAAGAGAAGGTATGCCACCCGAGATATTTTTTCACATACATGATTGACATGTTCCTCCCAATATAGTTTTGAGTCACTGTGAATACCTATGAGTTTTACCGACTTATTGCCTACTTCATTTGATGTTCCCATTAAAAGTTGTTGTGTTTTGTCAGGGTTGCATAGGAGCTTATTGGCTGCAAACCATTCCAAGGCTTTATCTAGTGTTTCTTTTGTTAGGTTATTCAGATCTGAAATGTTCTGATGTGTGGTAAGTAGTGTTGTATCGTCAGCATAACACACAACAGGGTGAGCTATATTTTTAGGTAAATCATTAATAGCGACAATAAAGAAGAATGGTCCAAGGATAGACCCTTGTGTTGCACCTGTGCTGTTTTCCATGATGGAAGAATTTAAATTTCTGACTGAGACGAATTGTTTTCGGTTACTTAAATAAGAATTTATCACAGATAAAGTGCTCCCTCTCACCCCATAAAACTCTAGTTTCCCCAGTAGTATGTCAACAGGAATGCAATTGAAAGCTTTGCTTAGGTCACATAATACCAGTGATACCAAGTTATTATTTTCAAAAGCTGTTAAGGTTTGGTCAATGATTTCCAAGATGGCCCCTGTTGTGTTCTTCCCCTTTTGAAAGCCAAACTGATTGTTACATAGGATATTGTGTTTTTCAAAGAAGTTGCTTATTTGTGTGTGTATCAGCGACTCAAATACCTTTGAGAATATTGGAACGATGGAGACTGGTCTGTAGCTTTGGGGGAGATGTTTGTCTCCTTTTTTAAAAACTGGGACAACTTTTGATACCTTGAGTGCATCCAGAAAAACTCCAAATTCTACACATTTATTAAAAATATAAGCTAATGGTTTGGCGATTGAGTGTATTGTCTTTTTAATTATGTTATTTGATAACCAATAACAGTCCATACTTTTAGAACCTGAAAATTTGGAACCAGCTTTCATAACATCAGCAGGTGTGACAGCCCTCCATTGAAATGCCAGGTTAACAGGCAGTGGTGTTCCAACAAGGTTCATTGCAGATGAATTTGTTGCTTTGATACTGTTAGTTATTTCTTTAACTGAGTTTAAAAAGTACTCATTTAATTCTTCAGGATCAAGCAGTGCTGTTTCTGTGAATTTCGGTGTATTCTCTTGTTTTATTATTTACCAGGCTGCCTTGCATTTATTGGGAGCTCTTTCTATATAGTTCTCCACTGCTTGCTTCCTTGCCAGAAGAAGTTTAGCTTTACAGTATTTTTTGCATTTCAGATATGACCTATAAATGTTCACACTCTGTTCTGCCCCTTGGTCAGAGGCTTGTTTATGCATCTGGTACAGCATATGCAAGTTTCCTCTAATTTCTACTAGCTCTTGTGTGAACCATTTCAGACTTTTCTTTTTCTTTTCATTTGGATACTTAATTTTTTTACTGGTGAGCAAGAATACCATAAATCTGTGTACTTTTTAAAGAAGTTACCAAAGCTAATTTCAGCTTCCCTTTTTCCAGATTGACAATTATATATAAAGTCCCAATCTGCACTTCCTAATCTATCAACAAACATATTTATGTACTCTTCCTTCTGTCTTCGTACCACTACTACTTTAGATTCTTCAGTTTTAACTGGCTGCCTCTTACAGAGTGTAAGGAGTAGTGGCTCATGATCTGCAAGTCCACTTCCTGCAAGTCTAACTGTAAAATCTTCCCTATGGAAATTCACAATAATATTGTCTATACAGGCATTCTTACGTGTGGCACAGTTATTTGTACAATAGAGGTCTAATGATCTAAGCATATTCAAAAATGTACTAGCTTGCAGCTCAGAGGTATATGAATACATCGAACTTTTATGTCCGAGGAGTCTAATACAATCTACCACTTCTTGTTTAATGGTTTCAGAATAAATTATACGAATAGGATAATGACAAAGAGTTTTGAATTATAACTACAATTTCATATTAATTTGGTAATGAATCTATTTTTATGTAGTAGTTGTATTTATGAAAAAAATGAGAATAATTTTGGTTTCTAGATAAAAAAGATCATTTACCGTACATTGAAATGCGTCATAAATTTATTGTTAGTATTGTATTCTATGATAAGAGAGGGAGATAAGAGCACTGACCAGCTCAGTTTAAACAGTTGCCCCCGCCCCCACCAAGAATTTTGAAGCTTGAACATGTGAACGAAATTCTGATAACAACGTAATAGAACTGCCCAAAGCTCACATTTCGGAAAATATAAAGTAATTAAATTTTTTTGAAACTGAGGTATATGTAATGTGTGTAAGTTCTGTAGCTACAATAATACACTGAAGCGCCAAAGAATCTGGTATAGCCATGTGTATTCAACTACAGAATACTGCACTGCAGTTGGCAATACCTATACAAGAAAACAAGTGTCTGGCGCAGTTGTTAGATCAGTTACTGCTGCTACAATCGCAGATTACCAAGATTTTAATGAGTTTGAATGTAGTATATAGTAGGCGCACAATCGAAGGGACACAGCATCTCCGAGGTAGCGATGAAGTGGGGATTTTCCCCTTATGACCATTTTATGAGTGTACCATGAATATTAGGAATCTGGTAAAACATCAAATTTCCAATATTGCTGTGGCCAGAAAAAGATCCTGCAAGAATGGGACCAACGACAACTGAAGAGAAGTGCATCCCTTCCACAAATTGCTGCAGATTTCAATGCTGGGCCATCAAAAAGTGTCAGCGCATGTATCATTCAATGAAACATCATTTACATGGGTTTTCAGAGCTGAAGGCCAACTTGTGTACCCTTGATGACTGCATGATGCAAAGCCTTGCGCCACACCTGGGCCCATAAACTGTGACATTGGACTCTTGATGGGTGGAACATGTTGCCTGGTCGGATGAGTCTAGTTTTAAAATTGTATCGAGTGGATAGACACGTACATATATGGAGACAACCTCAACAGGGGACTGTTCAAGCTGACGGAGGCTGTGTAATAGTGTGGGGCATGTGTAATTAGGGTGATATGTGTCCTCTGATGTGTCTAGATATGACTCTGACAGATGGCATGTACATAAGCATCATGTCCGATCACCTGCATCCATTCACGTCAATTGTTCATTCCGCTGGACTTGGGCAATTGCAGCAAGATAATACAACACCTCAAATGTCCAGAATTGCTACATAGTGGCTTCAGGAACACCCTTCTGAGTTGAAGCACTTCTGCTGCAATTGCAGCAAGATAATACAACACCTCAAATGTCCAGACTTGCTACATAGTGGCTTCAGGAACACTCTTTGAGTTTAAGCACTTCTGCTGGCCACCAGACCCCCTCCTCAGACATGAACATTATTGAGCATATCTAGGATGCCTTGGAACATGCTGTTCAGAAGAAATCTCCACCCCCCCTCGTACTATTGTGGGTTTATGGACAGCCCTGCAGGATTTGTGGTGTCAGTTCCCTCCAGCGCTACATCAGACATAGGTCGAGTCCATGCCATGTCATGTTGCAGCACTTCCATGTGCTTGTGAGAGCCCTACATGATATTAGGCAGATGTACCAGTTTCTTTGGCTCTTCAGTGTATGTAAGTAATATAATCAACATAAATTTGCATTGGTGTAATGAATGAAGTTTGCTTTTAATGAGCTTATTACAAAAATGTCCTTTACTCATGTAGATAAAATTTTAAATTCAATGACAAAGTTGTTACTAGTAGCATAAAGGAACAAAAATTAAGTACAAATAATCCGAAACATAATATTTACAAAACAAATGGTGCACAAGCATTAAATCATGTGGCAACTAAACCAAACAAAATTCAAATATGTAGAACATTTTCATGCATTTTAAAAAGTAATAGAATATTATACTTAGCATGCCATATTAAAAAGATCAAATAACACATCTGACGAATTTCTGTACAAAAAAATCACAATTCCAACATTACTGTGAAAATGAAGTAGAAAAACAAAATATTTTAACTAACTATCTGTGCATTTCCTACAGCAAATATTTGCATGAAAACTCAATTTATTCTAAGCATATACACAGCATTTCATAGTATAAAAGTGCAGAACCAGCAAAACTGATTATTGACAAATACAAAGGAAAAGTTAAACAACATAACATTATCATTAGGTTTTTATTTCCATTTGGCTGTAACATTTTTAGGTATAGACACACAATATAACAATTGTTTTTAAAAGAAAAATAGTTTAATGGCAATTTTAGTCATTCATTCTATTTGTAAAATTTAGAAAAGAAATAATTTCAAATATCTTTCTTCAACTTTGTTGACATCTCTCTCTTTTTAAATAGTCAGACCTGTTTTAATATCAGCAGTCAGTAAAATCTCAGTATTTCAAATGTTTTCCACAGATAAAGTTTCTACTGTTTCCCATTATCTTTGTTGTCAGAAGATTTATTTTTCACTAAAATTATTATATGTCCTCTGTTTCCCCTCTCTACAAATGAACTCTCGATGTATTTCCAAACACAAACTGTCATATCTGGTAAGTGCGGAACAACAAAGACTGGAGGTGTGAGAGGAAAACAAGTTTAATCTCTCAACTGAGTTTCACACAAGATCTGAATACAAACACTGGCAGATGAAACTGTACATTGAGTCCCTATCATGATCATACAATACCATACTTCAAGTCTGTATATGTCATAGTCACAAGCAGTGGGTCAAAACACTTCGCAAGAGTGCAGTCTGAC
This sequence comes from Schistocerca cancellata, assembly GCF_023864275.1. Taxonomy (NCBI): domain Eukaryota; kingdom Metazoa; phylum Arthropoda; class Insecta; order Orthoptera; family Acrididae; genus Schistocerca; species Schistocerca cancellata. The sequence continues at coordinate 423,289,119 of NC_064633.1, forward strand.
TTTGCACTGCTATCCATGGTGCGGTGTGTGCTTTTAACTAGTCTAGACATGCAAGAGTAGTACAAAGGCCACCGATGAGCCCATGTGGCGTGGCATGGTTTGATTGGCCCATAGTCGGTAGGTTGTTATTTCCTGTATGTACACTGGCAGGCATTGCTGAGGTTACCATGGAAGTGGATTAGGGATGGTTGCACCTGTGTTGTTAAGTGTTGGTGGTGCCACTGTCTAATGGCCATCAGCTGAATGCCGCCTGATTCCTGGCTGCGAAATGCTGTGTGCCATAGTGCAGTCATTGATGATACTGTACAAACATCAACTCTTTGATATAAACTAACATGACACACCTCAGAATACATTTCCCTAACCATAACTACCTTCATCTTTTACATCAGTAGCACCAACAGGATCATCACAACATTATCAGAAACATCATCATTATATCATCAGCAATAGCATCATTATTAGTATACAGTAAACTCTCAATTATCCATGGTAATTGGGGACTTGGAAACCATCGCTAATCAAATTCCATGGATAATCCCCAATTAAAGTACACAGTAATGTATTAGTGTTGTTTGAAAACAAAAATTGATTACAATATTGTAACTGAGATCATTAACTATGTTCATAAGAAATTCTACTTTAACTATCATAGTGTATGCCCGTAGAGTGAATACAGTGCAATCCAGTTTTAGACTACCTTACACTACTTTGAAAAAGAAAAAAGAAGGAAACTGTCCAGCTCTTGCAGTTTTTGAGCAGCACATTGTTTACTGCTCTCGTGTTGTAAATGAGAGTACCACTCATGCACAACTGCTCCTGGGTTAATGGAAAATTTTCAGTAGGTAAAAAAAATGTTGGAGAAATAGTCCACAGATAATCTGTAAAGTGGCTTATACATACATGGATAATCAAGAGTTTACAGTATCTCCTCTACCATCAATATTTCCTCAACATCTCACAAACATCCAACTGCAACAAAATATCCCAATTTAATTTGCAAACAAATGGCTTCATACAAAAGAAAATATCCTCTCTATAGTGCATTATTATTCAGTCTATGATCAGTTACAGTACATGTTTACAATTTCTCAAAATGTTATCATCATTAGTAAAAATTACTTACAAAATTACTTTTAGCTCTCACTTGTTACAATTTTCAAAGCTTGTCTTATGTATGTGGTCTGACAAGGTTATGTACAAAAAATATCAAAATGCCTACATCACTCTTAAAATGAAGTAAAAAATCAAAATAATTTAACTAACTAGCTGTACATTCACTGCAACAGGTAAATGCATGAAAAATCAACAAATTATAACCATTTGCACAGCATTTCATAGTATAAAAAAATAAAACTAACAAAACTAGTTATTGATAAACACTCATTGCATAATATCATTCGGACAACTACTTAAAAGTTGTTAAGATACATCTTAAAAGCTTGTTCCACTCACATTCACATTTTAAAAATGTTTCAGTGTACCCTCTGTCACACACCATATGGTGGTTTGTGGAGTATCTATGTAACGTAACAGCTCAAATGTTGACTGTAACTCTACAATGTGACAATAGTGACAACCATGTCTCATTCATTTTACAGTAACCTTATCAACAGATTCAAATTCCCACAAATGTCATGTAGCAGTTCTCCTAATATATCCAAAGTCATATACAAATGAAAAAGTAAATTTTTGAAAATAAAATGAAATTGAATAGATAAAAAAGTCTATTCATCAAGTAGTTGAAGGGCAAGGAAGAGGGATGAATGGAAAGGACTGATGAGGTTTAGAAATGGAATGAGTTTAGAATTTTTTAAATAAATACTTATTTAGTATTTAACAGTTTCACATAATACTTGCCAGGTTAGCTGATGCAATGCTTCCTGAACTTGGGTAGGCATGCCAGCCCCAGATTGAATCCGCCTGGTGGATTAACGATGTTGGCCGGTGTTCCGGCCAGCCTGGATGTGGATTTTAGGTGGTTTTCCACATCCTGCCAGGGGAATACTGGGCTGGTCCCCACATTCCGCCTCAGTTACATGACTCGCAGATATCTGAACACATTCGCACTATTCCATGGAATACACTAGATGCAGGCAGCTGGGCTGCACTAATTCCATCCCAGGGGGGTATGGAGTGGTGGTAGGAAGGGCATACAGCCACCCCTTAAAATTAACCTTGCCAAATCCATCCTAACCATGCTGACCCTACAAAACTGTGGGGACAAGGCACCAGTGAAAGAAGAAGTTTCACATAATAACAGGAAACAAACTCATCTGAAAAATAATTATATAAATTACAACACTTTCACATTTCAGTCTTTTGTTCAGAAATCTACAGGAGATTGTTCATTGAATTATATCTTAGGTGCCACTTTTGTAGAATTCACAAAACACTTCCTTTTTTTTTTTCTTCTCTGAGGTATCATGTCAAAATACTGTCATAAACTTTACATGTTGTAATCTTGAGAAAATTCATGTCTTTAAGCCTATATTTAGGATGATGAGTTACTTTCTCATATTCATCCCATAAATAAGCCAGATACTGAAAGTTGTCTGTTAATTTAAGTCCAAAAATTATATGAACTGTGTGTGCCATGATCCACATTGTTGCGTGTAACTTTGCTTTGGGAAACGATTTCCATTCAGGTATCATGGCATTAGAGACCTATATATTGCATATGTCCATTTTATTGATCAGTCAGATCATGTCCCATGCTGTATGCCATATCTTGACAAATTTTGTACACTTAAAACAATGTTTGATCGCAGTGTCCACATGTGGCTGACAGTTTTAACTGGGTGGAGTAAAGCTTGGAGTTGATTGCTATTGTCTGGGTTATCACTTTGTACCAAGTCAATCTGGTGTCTTCTGATATTATTTTCATCGCTAAATTTTCCCACATGATTTTCCAGTTGTGCTGCGCTAGTCACAACTCCCATTTATTAGGAATTGGTATCCCTTTGAGAGCTAAGGCCATATTACAAACTTTTTATTGTCTTCCGATTCCAAACCTGTGATGTCCTTCATGATCACCTTCATCAACTTTATATTTACCAACAACTATTTTACCTTTAAGGGGAAAACATACAAACAGATCAAGAGCATGGCCATGGGAACCAGGATGACTCCTTCCTATGCAAACTTTTCATGGGCCACTTGGAAGAGGCCTCCCTGGGATCCATAAGCCTTTGTCCCATGGTTTGGTTTAGATACATTGATGGTCATCTTTGTCATATGGGCTCATAGTTGACCTGTTAAAATGTTTTAATACATTCCCCCAACTAAATTTTATGTGATCATATTCTGAATCTCACACCACTTTCCTTAATGTTGACATCTTCCTTACCAAGGGTGAGCTCTTCTGTTCACATTAAACCTACTGACAAACAACAGTACTTACATTCTGACAGTTGCCATCATTTCCATGTCAAACGATGCATTTGAGTCCAACATATTTGTTCAACTGCAGACTCTTTACAGCAGTACACCATCATTCTCATCTCAGCCTTCACTGGAAATAATTACCCCACCAGCCTAGTTCGAAAGCAGATTTCCTCGGCCGTCACATCCAATCCTGTACTGCTCCAAAAAACCACTTCAGAGTACACCTCTCATCACTCAGTATTATCCTGGTCTTGGATGTATTAATCTGCTTCGTTGACAAGGATATGGCTTCCTAAAAGCATGCCCTGAAATGAAGCTCATTCTGGGTGAAATTTTGTCCACCACATGTAGAAAAGTTTTTTGTCATCCCATGCCCCTCTCCCCATCTCTGCAATATCTTGATCAAAGCCTATGCTCCTTCTGCACACATTTCCTCACCCAAACACTCACACCCCCACTGTAAGATTTGCCTTATGCACCCTGCTACCACCACCTATCACTCCTGTAACTGGCAAAATATTCACTATCAAAGAGAGAGCCACCTGTGAAATGACATGTCTTGTACCAGCTGTTCAACCTTCTACGTTTGTATGACTACCACCAAGTTATCAGTTTGAATGAATGAGCATAGACAGGTGGCATATGCTGGCAACACACAGTATCCTGTTCTACAGCATACTGTAATGACCTCAGAGCCTGTTTCACCACATGAGCTGTCTGCATTCTTCCCCCCAATCACCACTTTCACAGAGCTGCACAGATGAGAACTGGTATTTGTAATCTTACCCTACCACAGATCACTATTAAAACTCTCTGTCTTTGCACAAATTTTGAAAGCCTCAAGAGGCTTATCTTCATTATCTTCTTGCTGTTGTTGTTGGCTCCAAATCTTGTTTAGGTGTACAGTAATTGAGGCTGTAATGTTATAATGTTGCGGGTTCTTGTTGAACTGAATAATGGATGATGATTTGCCTGTTGTTATGAATATCTTTTTATTTGATCTCATTCTTCTAAATCACAATTTTCTCTCCTATCACACCACAAATTACATTGTTGTTGTCAAACTTAGAAAAATGTTTACTTCCATCTAGGGCATACCTACTACTACTATTTACATTCTGCAGTACTTCCACAATTACAAAGAGTTTACAAAGCAAAAGAGTTTACAAACTTTCTTGACAAGCATGGATCTTTGTTAAAATATATCATTATTCTGTAAATGAGTCCAGAAATAGATTTAATAATTAGCATTAGATTGTGAAATTAATAATATGAATTTTAAGTATGCCACAAATTTTGTAATTTCAAATATTTTTAAAAGAAGAGTAATTTTAACTGTACATACAGAGTACTAACAAATTAATTTCTTTTTACATATTTTAGCCCGAAGCATAACATATCCTATACAAAATCATATGAAGTTCATTCAGTTAGACAGCTGATACAATCTTCACCTATACAAGAATCGATAGATACATGGTATCAGTTATTTCTATAAAAATGTAATGTTAATGGAGTGTTTCCCATTGTATTACTACATGTTCTTGGTTCTCAGGCCTTAATTTGCATTAATTATTTTCTCCAATTTCTGTGGCCTAAATATTTCTTCTCAGTAATTATTCCTTTCTTCATTCCCTTGAGTTTTCTATATATTACATTTTATGATTTGTCTATCCCCACCATCTCTACCACATATGATACACTTAGCATTCCACTCTTATTAACTCTTGCATGAAGTTTTGTCAGTCATCTCCATCTTCTTTGTTTCCCTATCTCCCACCTATAAGCTCTCAGCTTTTCAAATCTCATCTGGTACAATCCCTAATAATGTATCTTTCATTCTCATCCTGTTTGTCTCCCCTGACCCAATCCTATGGTCAACTTTTCTGAACTTTCCCCATTTCCTAAACCTTGCCGGCCCCTTTCCTTCATCCCTCTTCCTTCCCCTTCAGCCCTTCTGCTAGAAGAAGGAAGCACTGACTCTAAAAGCATGCACATTTCTTTAACATTTACATGTTTTTTTTATGCTGCAGCTTTGTGAGTAGATTTCTTTATCCATTCTATTATATTACAAAATCATATACAATCATTCCAACTAAACAATACTGCCCAGAAATCCAAAACTACACCATTTTTCCAAAAGATCTTTAAGTTTAGTGGCTGTGTGGGAGAAAAAGTTTATTTCACTGTGGTACAGTAATTTTAATTTTCAAATATGTCCAAAATTAGTTCAGAATGTATAATAATGCTGTAAATTTCAATGACACAAACATTGTAGGACAAACATACGGCATATCAGATGCAGATTATTTAACTAATATTTACAGGGAAAAACAGTAAATTGTGTTTCCAATTTTAGAGCTGTAGCTTTCAAAAAGAGACAAACTTTGCCTACAAACTTTTTCAAAACACAGACAGACTGGAAGTACGTAGTACACTCAAGTTATTTCCTGCAAAAATACATACATATTTTTCATCAAAAGCAATAAAATATATGTATTTTCAGAGTAGAATCCTTTTTCCAGTTACAATTAATATTTTTTGTACATTTTTAAATTATATTTTCCATGTCTCAAGTAGAAGTAACCTCTCATCTCTTATATTACCTTACTGTGTACTACAATTTACTTACAAGTGTTGGTTTTTACTTTGCATCAGTATCATTATTTAATTATCATAGGTGGTAATTGTAATATATTATCATTCCTCATGTCTCTGCACTTTCATGTTTGCAAATTCAGCTAAAAATATTTATTTTCTCTAGTCTCAGATTCTTCATTACCCACTTTTTCTAATTACAAACACTTTACTGTGACTTTTTACAACTTGATTTCATGAACATAATTTACTATCATACACAACAGCAAGTCCATATCTCATTGCTTCCTCATTCTACACAACATTTCAGCACTATATATATATATATCAGTATAATCATTACCATTATCATTATCAACATAAAGCCCTAACACATTTCACTAATCATCTCTTCTCACCATATATGCTCCTTACCTTACAGAACCCTACAAAACATGAACACCTATAAAATCATCTTACAGAAACATCATGAATGTAGTATAATATTCATTTTCTCATCATCATACTACAGGCAACAATTCCAGCAACATTATCATTACACTCAACATCACGTACTTCACACTGATCAGGACAAGAACATGTGAAATAACAGAAAGTAGCTGTTGTTCATAACAAAAACGTCTGTTCAAATTTCTGTTTCAGTATTATCTCTAACAACTGTTGTTTTATTTATTAACTTGGTTATTATAGCATGCAGGGAAAAACTAAACTAAATAACACCCTGCCTTTTCAATAATGAATATATCTCTGCAAATTGCCCCAAAATGATTTCAACATTTGTATACAGGCCACTACTGGCATTTATTCGAAAACAGCACAGTATATCTAAATAAAACAGAAAAAATTAAATTGTTATATATTACTTAGAAAAAATATAAATCCTAACCATAATTAAATCACAATAAAAAAATCGAAGTTGATATTACAGATAAGATAAGACAGTACAATTTTTTCACATATGAATGCAGTATATATCACTGTGTTTTCAGTACTGGTACTATAGAATTTATTATGTGGCTTCTTAAGCTGTTTTATGACTACTTCCTGTGGTGATTTTTCCACTTCAAAGACAACTGAAAAATAATTTTACTGTGACATCTTCCACAGCTATACATAATGTTACTGTTGCATTTTATGTACTGCACATACCAAAACTGTGTAATTTTTTGCCACTAACTAACACAGTCTTCCTTTCAAAGAGTACCATTCTTTCCTCCAATGCAGCTAAAAGATAATAATTTTGAAATATTTCACTAGACTTAAACAGTCTGTGCAAACTGATGATGGCACCAGCATTGCTACAGAATGTGAAGAAAATGGTTCCTGGAGATTTACTATGACGGTGAATTCGTAATCAGAAGAAGTTTAAGGAAAACCTGCATGAAGAAAATTAATATTGTGTAAACCCCACGAACCCATTTTACTTCTGGGAACTTCCAAAGCACACCTCTGTAAGAGAACTTTCCCAATCCTGTTAAAATCCTGATAATAAAATCCTTTGATAGTGGAAAACAGTAAAACACTCTGAAGCTAATTTGATAAATAACAGTACAAATACTGTAATTTTGCTTACCAGTAACAGTTAAACACAGATAAATTTGCAACTAAACATGAATGAATGGGAATATGACATTCAGTGGCATGTAAACAAAGATCGCATACTTTAACAACTGTCAGATTCAAAGTTCCCTCTAATACACCAACATGAACCAATGGCGAATAAGCTACTTCTTTGGAATTGTTCGGTGTAAATAACTTCAATGGCAGATGCCTCAACTTACACATTTGGCCACATTTCGCAGTGCAACACATAACTTCTCCTGTTTAAATTACTGTATATACGCATCAAAGCTAACCCTTCCAAAAGACTCATACAACACATGCAATGACTAGTGCAAATACACTGAAAAGCAAAAACAAATAAATGATGGCAATAACTACCGTTATAGGTGGGATCAACAATCACTGAAGGTGATAAGTCTTTACAATACACTACTTTTATTTGCAGAGAGAAACATTAAGAGATAGTGTATTACAAAGCATAAAGCAATTAAATTGGTTACAATTGTGTTTCTCAAAGCGAGGAATGATTTTAAGTCTTAGCTGTTCTGGGTCGGCGCGATGTGATGACGGCGGTAGAATCAGTTTGAAGTTGCTGATATGAATCCTATAAGTTCATCCAGTCATGTCCTTGGCATTAAAATATCCTCTTTCCTTACATCCTGTTTCGGCTGGCGGTGGTAATAAGTTGTGTAGCATCGATTTGTTGTAGACCGGAACAAAGTAACGGCTTATGCGGCACCTGAAGGTCATATTAGTTCAACTGCACATCTCACACACGATAGTTTGGCACAGTCCACATGGCATGTTTAAATTAACACTCGATTTGCTATAACTTATCAATTGCAAAGTTAGACAGTCCATTTACTGTTCCCACGAAAACAGCCACATATATAGCAACATGGTTCACAGTTTCCACATTGGCAGTTAGTGTTTTAGCACGTGTTATATATCGTAGCCAAGACAATGAGCAATACTAAATTCACAGTTTATATAACGCAGCTGAATTCTAAACTGATGACAATACTGTCTGTTCATGAGTGCATTGTCACTGCCACAAGCATCAATCTGTAAAAACCAACAGCATTTGCATAATACAACATCCATTTAGAATATCTATCATAAAGTCGAAGTTCAAACCAGTCTAACACAAGAAAGTCCTGTATTAATATCGTGTTAAACGTACACCATTACTACATAACAGTAATTGCTTCCATACCGCTATGCTTTCGCGGCATCTGCCACTGTCTCCACTGTTCGACCCGACAACTATTGATAGCTATCTCACTCCACAATTCTTACAACAATTCCACCTATTGCATTCTGTTTCACACAGTAAATTTAATAAAAGTATCTGAAAGATCATCAGAAAAAAATCCGTCTTTACATAAGGAACTCGTATAGAAAATATCACAGTAAACATAGTCACAAACACTTCACGTTCTACACTATATAACCAAATGAAAAATATTCTATGTCATCACAAGCATATCTCTGGAGTACAAGGTAGTAAAAGAAAGGGATAAAAATATCTCGTTATTAGTCATGGCATCACAAGAGCCACCCCAAAACACCTTTACAAAATTTTTGATCAGACATTTAAATCTGCAAGTTGAAATTATAAGATCTTGCATCAAAGTTGGGTACTGTTGTATGTTTCATTATGGCAGTGCTACTATAAACACATATGCACTGTTTTCAAACTGATCACAAAATTCAGTTTGATACATCAACCACCAGTGAAGCTGTAACTGACTACAAAATCATAATAGCTTTTCAGAAAAAAGACTTTTGTTTGAAAATTTCAGAGACTTATCTCTAGATAGATCATTTGCAAATGATAGATTCCAAATGATTTTTAGCAAGTAATATTGAAACTTCATTTGTCCTAGTCAGTCATGTAATGTTCATCTTTTTCAGAAGGAATACATTTCATTTCATTGCCAATGCAAACAATAACAGATAAACTCTTTTCCCTCTTTGCATATACAAAATCACCTTTCTAGTACAAAGACAATGATATTCTTCACTATCATTAACTACTTCACTTCTTCAACAATGTCTTCATTAACTACAGGATTAGGTTCTAGTTCAAAGATTTTGTCACTGTTTTCGTCTTCATCATCACCATTGTCAACATGAATTTTTACTTAATTGTTGTCTATTAGACTATTATTAATGATTTGTTTCGAGTATTTTCATTGTTGTCTTTTCCCTTCGTCAAAATCTCCCATTTCGTAGTGGCTCATAATTCAAAAATACTTTTAGTTTCAGAATGCACTTTTGTATCATTAATTCTTTCTACAGTTTCATCTTTTGTATTTAATTCTTCATGATTAACACTTTATTGTATTATTTCACAGAGAAGATTGGTCTACTGTCTGTTAAACACAAAGACTAGATACAAAATTCAACATATTTCTAAAGAAACTTATATAGCATTTTGATACAACCTCCCCTCTAAAAGTGGTAAAAATCAAACTTCTTACCAAAAAGAGAGAACTATGGCAAATCTGCAACAAAAATAATGTCACAACAGATATGCACATTCACTACAAAACATACCAAAATTTTACAAAAGGTCATAAAACAGGCTCAATGGTTGGTATATAAAAAGTTCTACAGATAATGTAAAAGCTATGTGGAACATGACAAGGAAACAGACAGAAATAAGAAAATCAATAAGACTATTATCTTGCCTCATAACAACAAATAAGATTACAGGTCCAAGTCAAACAGCTAATATATTCAACAATTACTTCACTAGAAGAGCTGAAAATTTAATAAACACTAATTTTGTGGGAAATCAGCAGCCAGCGGGAAATAAGATCAACAGCTGTGAATGATCATCCAGTTTTTTAAAAGTACTGGCAAAAATAGTGTAAAATAAATTAATAAAGTTTATAAACAGAAATGGAGTATTAGTCAGTTGTGAACATGGTTTCTGTAGTAAGAAATCAATTGAGGTCGCAGTCTGTGAATCCATAAACATTGTTTTAAAAGCCATCAATAAGAAAAATGAGCATCAGGTATATTTTTAGATCTAACTGAAGTTTTTGTAATGGTAAACCACAGAACTCTTCTAAACAAGCTTCAGTGCTATGGGATTAGGGGATTAGCAAACGAATGGATTCATTCATTCCTCAGGGACTGCAAGCAAAATGTGTGATTATACATGTACGTGAAAAAAGCACAAATAACTTCAGAATACCTGTCAGAAGAACCTCCAATGACCTATGGGGTACCTCAAGGGTCACACAAAATAATTTTGTTTGTTGATGACACAACAATATTAGTAAAGGTAGCAAAAAATGAGGATTCCCAAGATGAATTAAACTCTCTTACAAATCAACTAAGTAAATGGTCAACAACAAATCAGCTTGTAACAACACAACAGGAAAAGAGTAGCGTTAAACTTCCATAATAACAGAACAGTACCTTGCATTACATAGATATCACAATCAACCAACAACCCCCTGCGAATAAAAAGATAACAAAATTTCTTAGCTTTTGGTTTCAGATTGACCTAAAATGGGACAAATGTACTGAAGATATTAATACCAAACCGAGCACAGGCTATCTTCCATGGGCTCAAAAAGGATGCATAAGTGCACAGGTACTAACATCTTCCTATTACATATATTTTTATGTGCATTTAAAATATGGATTCATATTCTGGGGAAAATCACCAACCGCTCTGGGGACCTCCAGAATTCAAAAAAGAGCCATTAGAATTATTACAGGGAGTAGAGCTAGGCAGTCATATAAACTGATATTCAAAAGACTGAAAGTGTTGCCACCACCATGCATGTTTTTTGTTGACACACTAGTGTACAATACAAATTTAGTTGGAAATAATAATAGTATTTAAGAAATTGTGACTAACATAATTACAACACTACATTAAAAGCTAACTTACTTTTACCCCCAGCTAATACAAATGCATACAAAACACTAATTATTTTGAAAGATCTATCAGAGAGTATCTACAGAACCACTGCTTCTATTCAGTAAGTGAATACTTGAACTATAATAAATGTATAGATCAGTAGCTTTTGTAATTTATGGTATGTAGGAATACATATAATCTTGAAACTTGTTGTCTGTAATGTTTAGAGTGAAGTCCAATATCATAGTGTACATCGTACCATGTGTGATCAAAGGACTAAATAAATAAGTAAGTCATTCATGATATTTTGTCATTCGTGTTGAAATTGCTTTTTACTAATTTTATTACAATTAAAGACTCATCTTGAGAGAGATATGTCCAATCTTTTATTACTGATTCTATCCAACTTTGACATAAAGAATTAATCTGCCCAGTCTTACCACAGAAACAGACATTATTCCTACATTTCACACAAAAAACTGAGTAAAACACAGTACTCAGAAATCCAATCCAGAGATTAATTATTGGTCTCTGTTAATCAGTCTCATTCAGTTGTTGCCATTATAATCCACCACCACTGATTGTTACTGGTACATCTGAGTATCATTCCATCCATCAGTTCATTGGTGCTTCTTTGCAGATCAACATATTATTTCAGCCTTTCAATCTGCAAAAAAATTAATGTACAACAGAATCCAAATATTGGTATTTAATTTAGCCTGGACAATAGCCCCCAGATTTTCAAAACCCCTCTTCTGTTACTAATTAAAAGGCATTAATTGTTCTTGTGCACATTTTTAGCAATTCTGTGACTAAGTGTCTGCAACCATTGTAATCAAGAAAGAAGTTCAAAATAACATTTAAAAACCTATGAAAAATGTACTCATCTGATTTCAATCAAAATTAGGGCTCAGTGAATTAATCACTGTCATCTAGCTGGTATGGTATGATCAACAGATAATAATAATAATAATAATAATAATAATAATAATAATTTTATTGTCATTCGGCCATTACAGCAATAGACAACGTCAAATACATGCTAAAATACAATTAATAGTTTGAAAGAAACAACAGGTTTCTTGTTAACATTATAGTATTATATTACAATTGATAAATTCTCTTATGTCATAGAATGGGTGGAGGACTAGCCAGTCATGAATTGTTTGTTTGAATAGTTGTTCAGGTAATTCTTGAACAGATTGAGGAAGATTATTAAATAATTTGTACCCCATGATTTCGTAGCTGTTGAGCGACTTTGACAATCTGTGGTAAGGAATATAGAGGCACCTATTCCTTCTTGTATTGTGGCTGTGTACATTTTCTCTGGTTTTTGTTTCTGGTAATTTCTTCTTCGTATAAATTAGAACATAGTATATGTACAAGTTTATAACAGTCATGATTTTCTGTTCACAGAACAATGGTTTACAGTGTGCCTTATATGCAGAACCAGTAATTATCCTAATAGCTTTTTTTTGCAGTATTAATATGTCATGTACACAGCTAGAGTTCCCCCACAAAATAATTCCATATGTTATTATACTTTGAAAGAATGAAAAATAGGATGTTCTAACATATTTTTCAGGAACACAATCCATAAGTCGCCTTAACAGGTAAATAACTCTTGACAATTTACCACTAATATATTGTACATGTTGACCCCAAGATAATTTATCATCAATGTATAACCCCAAAAATTTGACATAACTTGGATCATCTGACAGAAGCTTGTCTCTAAGACTACAGACCATCTGCTGTGTTTTGTTTTCATTCAGCAGGAATCCATTTGCCTTGAACCAATAGGATGCTTGGTCAATTGTCTTTTCTGCACAAGTTTTAAGGCTATTGAAATCCTCACTAGCATGAAGAAATGTTGTATCATCTGCATACAACACAGTGGTGGACTTGATAAACGACGGCAGATCATTTATCATTATCAGGAACAAAAAGGGGCCCAGCACAGATCCCTGCGGAACACCTACCTTGACTTGCTCTATACTCGACATTTCTCTCCCTACACAAACAACTTGCTTACGATTCTGAAGATATGATTTTATTAATTTAAGGCTGTTATGTCTAATGCCATAGAATTCCAGTTTTTCTAGGAGTGGCTTATGCTTTACACAGTCAAAAGCTTTGCTTAGATCACAAAATGTGAGTTGAGCATAGCCCTTATCCTCAAACACTTGATGTAAGTATTTGACTACAAAGTCTATAGCATCCACAGTAGACAACTTTTTCCTAAAACCATACTGAGATTCACTAATTATTCCAAATTTTTCAAAATAGGCAGATAGCTGTTGGTAAATTACACATTCCAGTATTTTAGAAAAAGCTGGGACTATGGAGATTGGTCTGTAACTGGAAGGTGAGTCCATATCTCCCTTTTTATATATTGGAATTACCCTAGCCACTTTGAGTTCTTCGGGAAAATATCCTTCAGATATGCATTTATTTATACAGAATGTTAAGGGGTACACAATATAGTCTATTACTTTCTTTAGTAAATTACAGGATATGTCATATATATCTACACTGTCTGAAGATTTCATCCGTTTTACAATGCTTAGGACATGACTAGATGAGACCTCGGAGAACATAAACGTACCTGTGTCTGTTGGTGTTCTGCAAACATTTTTAGAAAGTAACTCTGATGAACTGATATCAGGTTTGATTATAGTATTTCCTACATTTTCAACAGATTTGATAAAGAAATCATTGAATTTTTGGGGACTTATATTAATTTTTTTGCTTCTCACATCTTTAGCAACACCATTTATTAATTTCCATGCAGCTTTGCACTTATTTGTGGAATTACCAATGGTATTGAAATTATGTGCTTTTTTGGCTTCCACGATGGCTTTTTTATACTCATTCCTGCATTTTATATAGGCTAATCTGGCATGTTCTGTTTTCTGATTGCTACATATATTGTGCAACACCATAACTTGGTTTCTCATATTTGATAATTGTTTAGTGAACCATGAATTTTGTCTGTTTGTAGCCCTGTTTGTAAAGCCTTTGTCAGTTAATTTGCATTTCTTTATGGGGATGTTGTCATTAAATTGTGTCAGAAATGTTTTAAAAAATCTCTCAAATAATAGTTTCTCTGACAAATCAGCACTAAGACTATAACTTGTGTCACCATGACATTGGTTGAACCAGTCTCTCTCAGCAAGGGACTTACAGAGCTGAACAATTTTGTGATCTGTGACAGGCCTGGTGATTATAACTTTTGGGACAGGCTTAGGAATATTACTATTATCAATACAGAACCTACTTGTATAGTTTAAAGATACAGAGTCATGATCTGAAAATGGAAACGCTGTAACAGCACATGTTTCTTCTGTAGTTTTAAAGTTGACAAAAATATTGTCAAGACACGCTTTATCTCTTGTGGGCCTGTTATTGATTGAGTGCAAATTGCACTGTCTTAGAAGGTTTTTCAACTCAGTCACAGTACGTTTATGTGTTGTTATATCAAAATCTGCGTTCAGATCTCCACCAATTACTATGTCATAATGCAACCATCTGGTCCCTCTTAGTACATCTAACAGCATGTCCAATTTTTCTAGAAATACATTGATGATACCCTTAGGTGACCTGTAAAGGGATACTATTACTAACTTAAGACTGTCCATAACTATACCAGTGGCTTCAAAGTTCTGTTCCTCACATAAATAATCTAGGTCCAACTTAACAATGGAGCAGCTGAATGACTGATTAATATATATTGCCACACCACCTCTTATATGCAGTTTTCTACAGTAACTATTTGCTACATTATAGTTATCAAGTTTGACAACTGGAAGTACACTCTCAGTAACCCAATGTTCACTCAGACAGAAAATATCAAATTTGTTATCTAGTCCAAAACTGTTTACAATAAATTCTTTATCTATTAGTCCTTGAACATTCAGATAGCAAATTTTAAGATCATAATCGTTGTTTATTTTAGATTGAACGTTTTGGTGGGGTGTTATGAAATTTGTTACACTACTTATCTCGTGGGCTTCTTCATCTTGCTGCCTTCCACTAAAAAATCATTTAGACGGACAGGAGGTGCTGTTTTCCGTCTACCCGTAACACTTGATGCTGCTTCCCCTGCTGCAATTCTCATTTCTCCTTTTAGAGGCACTATAGTTACTGTTGCTGGTGAAACTTCTGCTGTTGATGCTACTGTTACTTCCTTTTCCACTGCTGCTACTGATAATGCCACTGGTGACTGTGACGCTTTACATGTTTGCACAGTTGTAATTTTTTCATCGTAGGGTGTATCTGCAGATGTTTCTTCCTCATATGCTGTTGGTGCACTTTTCTTTTCTGTTGTCATTGGCAGAAAACCTGTTGCAGGTAGTGCTATTTTTACATAGGCATCCACTCCTGATGTCTTTATCACCTGGAGAATTTCTTTGGCCAGCACTTTCTTGCCTAGGTTGTTTCTGTGCAGTCCATGTCTAGTAAAATGCTCTCTTACTGAACTCGTTGCTTCAATGAAAGTTGTGTGCACAAAACCGCTACAGATCTTCCTGAATTTCCGATTTGTCGCGATGATTTCTTTGTTTACACACAAGTCTTCCGTTAAGTCGTGTCTGTAGGGAATGTTTACAACAAATACCTTCGCCTGTGAAATTTTTCCTAGTGATTCTTTCAGTGTTCTTACAGCAAGGCTGCTTTCATTTTTATAGACATCGTTTCCCCCTCCGATTATGACACAATTGACGTCGCTTTTCACGGAACTTTCACAGTTTTTCAGCACTTCTCGTAGAGGAGCACCAGGTTTCGAAATTCCAATCACTTTATATTCGGACTGCATATCAGACATGATTGTAGCCAGTCCCTTGCCATGACTCGTCGATAATATGTATATTTCTTCCTTCTTCTTCTCTTTTTCCTTTTTTGTCTTGTGTTTAGTTTTATTACAAGTTGCTCTCACACGATTTTTTCGTTTAATAGTATTTGATGGTAACGTGTTTCTGCTGGCACTTTTTTGTTCAACAGATCTTTCCGAGCAGTTACCTGTTACACTGAGATTTTTTGTCCGTGATTCTGAGCTGTCTGCACTTAGAACATCGTATTTATTCATTAGTGGAACACGAAAAACATTGTTATTTAAGACAGGTCGAGAGATTTTCTTAGGCCTAGTATATACACACTCTCGTTTGCCTGTTTGCGTATCTGTGGGAAGGTCCATATAGTCGATCAAACTTTTCAGCATTTCTGCATATTGTCTAGCTTTACTTAAGTCACTTTGCAGTTCTTCCCTCACATTTATTTTGAGTCCAGCGTTGCACATTTCAAATGCAGTTTCAAGACCGTTGCACTCAGTTCCACAGTCACATGTAGGCCTATGTTGACCGAGACCATTGAGTCTGCTGCCTGATGGTATTTTATCTACTCCTTCTCATTGCATTATATGCTAAATTAATATTGTGTGTGTCATCAGTGCTTGTCAAATACATCCTTTTTGTTGTCAATTGATTATATCCACTAAGGACTAGAATTGCTAAGAAACATTTATTTCCTCAAACATTGTAGGAGGATTAGGATGATTTTTAGATAAAGCACACCTGTTCTTTCTCCTTGGTATCATACTGATAACTTCATAATTGCAGAATAGCTCAAATGACTCAACTGCTCTACTGTTATCTTGTTGCTTGGAAGGAGAAAAGTCAAATTGTTTGGATTTGTTTCAAAATCTCCTACAGTCCAGGTATCTGTTTCATTACAGTGAGTACTGGTATATGACTTGTCCAGAATTGCTGTAAGTATGGATGAGAAAAACTGACTGGTTAAAACTGATACTGATATTTTAGTTCTGAATAACTAGTGGTTTTTGCTAATTGTTTGGTGTTGATTATAGAACATGAGTTTTATTTTGCTGATAATCAGACAGAAGATCAAAATATCATTTAGTGCTAAAATATTTGGTTTCTGATAAATCTTTTATTAAAAAGTGATTAACTTTTATTCATGAAATTTCCGTTGATTTGAAATATCGTGTTGTTATAGAAAATATGAAAAGTGATCAGTGCTATTTTAAAAACAATGCCAACAGAAACAAGCAACAAACACATGGGATAATAACTGGTACAGTATTGCTGAGTCAATACTGTACCTGTTACTATGTGGCAATGCCTTTTAGATGGGGCATGTGTCTAAACAGTGTAAGACTTGCCCCATCTGGGATGGATGGTAGTTTCTCACTATTGTCGTCAGAGATCAGTTGTATTACAAAATGGCGTACAAGGTGACAGTCAGTCAAGAAATATTCAGGGAATTGGTTTTAAAAATATGTGGACACTGGAGGGTTCTGCAGTGAAGAACCTAGTTGCTTCTCTCTCTTGTGATCCAGACTTTGACTAGAACAGACATGTTTCTTGTGAGGCAACTTAAGATGCACTGCCTTTCCTCCTGTTGCCCACCTTATTTAGTTGTCCAACCTCCTAGACTGACCTATGCCTGGTAATTTCTGCCCTAGGTATGCCCCTTGTATCCTGTACATTGAAATGTATTATCTTTCATTGGCCAAATTTCGTGTTTTGTCATTTAACTTCCATCCTGGATGCCCTCTCACAAGTTCTGACCACTTGACATCCTGTACATTGTTAGTGTCAGGAGTGGGAAGAAACAATCTCTCCCTCTCTCATTTCTTGTACAATGGTATCAATCATAGTCAGCAAGTATTTTACACAGTGCAGTATCAGTGAAGTACAGTATTCTATTTGCTTTAAGAGATTAAAAATGGGAGGATCCACAACAAACAAATGACACCATAGAAGGCAAAAGCTTAAAAATTCTTTCATAGTTTACAATAAAAACAGAAAGTAGCTGATAACTGACCTGCTCCCTATGTCTACATAATATGCCTTTACATTCTTGTAGGCCTTGCAAATGGACAAATTAACACAAAAAATAGGGACCCTCAACATCAGTTTTCACCCTTTGGCACTCACTATTGATAATGTCCAAATACTGATATGATCCTCAATTATAAAATAATTTATGAGCAGAGTTTGAAAAAATCAGAGTCAGTAGGAAAATACTGGTGATTTTTTGTAGTATTCAGACACTTATCGTTACCCAAGAAAAGCAGCAAACGGTGGACATGCTAAGTTTTTTCAATTTGCCTATTTAATTTAATATTTTGATTCCATGTATCTTGAAAGTGAGGGAGTCACACTTTTACAGCCTTTGTTCAATTTCTACAATTATAGCAGGAAATTTTAAGAACAAAAAATTGAAAATTGGTTATTTCAGGAACCGGTTATTTTGAGCAGTTTTAACACTCAGGTTAAACTGGTGCTGCAAAAATTGATATAACCAAAAACCAGTTGCTTCAGTGACACCCTCTATCCCTACTGTTAACTGTAATGGTGGCTGTGATGATACTGGAGCAAGTACTGCCATCGGTGGATAAAGCAGATCTACATCATTTTGCAAGTTTGACATTTGTGCACCCTGTGATCAAGGTAATATCTCTGGTTTCTCCATGCAATGTTCTAACTTCATTATCAGAAAGAACTTATCTTTAACTAAAGTGGTCAGGAATTCCTCCTCCTTCCTCACCCCAGAACCTCTATCAGTCAATATGTTCAAATCAGATGTGGCAATAAAAATGTGTTGCACATTATGTTCATCTGCAAATAAATGTCTAGCTTGTAGAATCTTAGTCAAATGTCTAAGTCGAAATTAAGTGGGCTCATTGATACCAACTACAACCAACAACAACAACAACAACAATAGAAAATTATGAAAGCAATAGGCATAATAGAATAAAGCATAAAAATTATGTGCTCTCATTTATGGTTAATATTATTTTTTTTGTAACTCAGGAAATGTACAAGGGGCAGTCAAATGAAAATGCAGCACATGTAAAAAAAGGTAAGTAAAATTTTTTTTATTTAAAAAATAATTTCCATAACTGTTGAAACATTTATCCCACTGTGAGACAAGATGGTCAATGCCTTCATGGAAAAATGTTTGCAGTTGCCTACTGTAATTAAAAAACTCAATACTGGCAACAACAAAAGTCAACTGAACTGTCTGATACCCAAACCAAATGCCAAGCTCCGCCGCCATGAAGCAAAGTCAGCTCTCTCCGTCTCTCTGTAAGCAATCAGAATTAACTAAATAATGAACATTGGTCACCTCAAGGTACATCTACTTTTCGCTTTCTGTTTAGGAACTATACTATTATACATACAAGATTTTTAGTTTGTTTTCACAATAACAATAGGCACAGTATGTAACAATGTCTAAATTTGCTGAAAATTCTAGACTGAATAAATGTATCTTTACAATAAGAATAATCAAAATATGTAACAATGTTTAAATTCATTGAAGGTTATAGACTGCATAAATGTGTTCTACATCTACATCTATGTTTACATACATATTCTACAAGCCACCATGTGGTACATGGCGGAAGGTACTCTGTAGCATTACTAATCATTTCCTTCTCTGTCCCACTTACAAATACAGCAGGGTAAAAATGACTATCTGTATGCCTCTGTAAAAGCCCTAATCTCTCTAATCTTATTTTCATGGTCCTTACGCAAAATGTATGTTGGTGGCAGTAGAATGGCTCTGCTGTCAGCTTCAAATGTCAGCTCTCTAAATTTTCTCAATACTGTTCCTCAAAAATAACATCGTCTTCCTCCACTGATTCCAATTTGAATTCCCAAAACATCTTTGTTATACTTTTGTGTTGTTTGAACCTACCAGTAATAAATCTAGCAGCCCACCTCCGGATTGCTTCAGTGGCTTTCTTTAAGCCGATATGGTGTGGGTCACAAACACTCAAAACAGTACTCAACAGCAGAGCACAGTAGTGTCCTATGTACAGTCTCCTATACAGATGAAGCCCCCTTTTCTAAAATTCTCCCAGTAAATCGAATTCGTCCATTCTCCTTTCCTACTTTAGTCCTTACATGCTCATTTCATCTCATACTGCTTTTCAGTGTTATGCCTAGGTATTTAATCAATGTGACTGTGCCAAGCAGCACACTACTAATTCTCTTTCTGGCAGATTAAAACTGTGTGCCAGACCGAGACTCTAACTAAGGACCTTTGCCTTTTGTGGGCAAAGCTACTCAAGCAAGACTTATAACCTGTCCTCAGAGCTTTACTTCCACCAGTACCACATATCTTACCCTTCAATCTTCAAAAAAAGCTATCTTGCAAAACTTGCAGTGCTAGCATTTCTGGAAGAAAGGGTATGACAGACATGGCATACCCACATGCTGGGGAATGTTTCTAGAAAGAAATTTTCACTCTGCAGCAGAATATGTGCTGAAATGAAACTTCCTGGCAGATTAAAACTGTGTGCTTGACCTAGGTTTGAAATCAAGATCTTTGCCTTTCACAGGCAAGTGCTCTACTGGCTTAGCTGCACAAGCATGAATTACGACTCATCCTTACAGCTTTACCTCTGCCAGTACCCCATCACCTACCTTCCATGCTTTAGCTCAGCATTTAGCAAATGCAGCACACATTATGACAATGGGTGCTAAAACCTGCACTGCAGTTAGCCAGAACAATCCTATTGTTAGTATCACCATTAATCCTAAATGAGACAAATGCCAAGTGTACCCCCTCAGCAAAGAGTCTCAGAGTAATAATAGATGAAAATCTAAATTCAAAACACCTATACATATAATTTTTGATCACAGTGATTTTATCCTACATGTTCCTTATCAGAAAAGCTCAAGGCACCTGGAACTGGTTATGAATGCCTGTGTTCATTATATCATTATACTCTTTGATCATATTTCACAATCATATGCCCAGCTATCCTGACTATGTGCAGACAAGCACAGAGATTTCCATACCCTCTGCCTTATCAATGTATACTGTCCCTCATATCTATACTCAACCATAGCACTCTCCTCTGAACAACATGGCAGAAACACCTATTCCCATCAGAGAAAAATCCTTTCTGTCCCACTCCATCATTCAGTCACTTTCTCAAAGTCCTTCACATTAGCAGGAACCTGACACTAGAATAACCTCTCACAATACATGTGTGTCTGCATGTAGCCAGGACAGCTGTGCATTTCCAGCTTCAGAAGACAGTTAGTGGCATATCTACTGAAGAAACAATAATGACCACCACTGTCCCTGAAAAAGTTTTTTACCCATGTACATCCTTCTTATCCTTATGTACATCCTTATTATTATTATTATTATTATTATTATCCACTCCAGATCTTCTCATTTTCCAGTGTTCATAGCTGGTGCAGTTTCCTTAAATTTCTTTTCCCAAGGACTCGCTACATGAGAAAACATCTATTTTGTACATATATAAATTTGTTTCATATCTGCCACTGTCATTATCATCATCATCATCATCATCATCATCATCATTGGTGGCAGCAGCAGCAGTAGCAATAGAAGTACTACCAGTATTAACTTTATTAGGGCTTAGTATTATTTACTCACATTGTCTCTATAGACGCTCAAATCATTCTAATACTATCTGTCACATTTAAATTGTTTTTCCTTAGGTAACTATGCTTGAAAAAACATACTGTATGTGTGAGACTTTGGTCCACTGTAAGAGAGGGCCTGGTGGCCCTAATCAGATCAGGCTAGATAAATAAATAAGAAATAAGAAATGAAAAACACAATTCCTCAAGAGAAGTTAATTAAGTTTTTTTGTAATATTCCTGTAGTGTCAGATATTTCTTACACCTTTAACTGCCATTACCTAAGTGCTCACTTTCTCACCTATGTTTGCAGTTCTGAGACTCTACATGTTCAGAGCCAGTCAGTTGTTTCTTAACTGTTGGAAATTAAGAAAATGAGTTTTGAAGGCCTACAGCAACTTTGATTGATTTTCTGCTATATTATTGATCAAGTTAACATTTGATTTACATTAGAGTGCAGCACATAACGAAAATAACATTTCAGTGATATCAATTCCATCCTCATGACAGATTTTCTCCTTTTCCTCAACATGTATACAATTTGTGTCTTGTAATTAACTTTTAAGTAATATCTTCAAAGTGTTGATGCCAGTATATAACACTAGACAAGATTTGAGATGAAATTTCAGATCATGCATGTGCTTTCACAGGTTGTTATGCCCTTTGATTGTGTAAGTTCCGCTAATACTAGAGCTGCAGAAAATGGTATAGATAGGATAGACTGAATAGGTCTTAAAACGGGGCTACTTCTGTGGAATAAAGTGTTAGGATTGCTGTTGTGTCCAAAAATTACCAAGTCATCCAAAATCACTGAAGTGTTACTAAGTATGATTTCTTTCCTATTCAACACATGAAGATAGTGCAAAAGACTTTAAAGAATGTGCATGAAGAACATACCAAAACTGCAACCACACATGAAAACACTGAGAAGATAAAAAATATTTGATGATGACTGTTAAAGCTGTATGGAACTGAAAGACCATGGGGTATATTGTGTGCATTTTGTGTCATACTTGTTGACTCCTGAGCGGAAGCAAAAAAGTAACTGAATTCCTCAGTAATGCTTGTACTGTTTTCTAACTATTTTTAAACAGTTTTTCCTTTCCATCGAAGTGTCATTAAGTAGTTTGTAAATCTCTTAAGAGAGTGTCTAAAAATGTAAGACACCTCAAGAGTCAACTGTGGATATCCCTTGAATAATGCATTGATTACTCATCATTGTAACTGACATGGGAAGCGTCTATTCTGACATGTTGAAACCTGCACTGAATGTTTTTATACAGGAAGAATACACAAAAAGAAATGCAGTGTCAACATTTTAGCCACTAAGACACACTGCAAGTATTTTAAAAAAATGTCAAAATTTACCAAATTCATAGCTCTTTGGGCGGTTGTAGCTGTAGCAGACAGCCCATGTGCTACACTGCAGGTACATATTCTTGGTTGACAGCACATCAGTAGCTAGATAACATCGCACAACATGACTGTAATTTGTAAAGCAAAGCAATTTGTTTCCATTGATAGTTTCTCTAACACAGTTGTTCAGAGTTACTATAAACTTAAACTGGCAACTCATAATAATAATTAGCAGTTGCCTTTGTAAATATCACTAAGTATTAACAATGAAGATAAAACTGAATCAATTTATTTGTATTTTCTTCTTTTATACTTGTTAATAGCATCTGTCTTTCTGCAGATTCACAGTAGTGTGGGATCTAGCTAATGTTTGCAGCCTTGCAAAGATGAAATATGAAGAATGTGGTATGAAACTGAAGACCTACATATGCTCTATTTACTGGTTAATTTCTTGGACATTCTTTTGAATGATTGCAAAACTGCAGAACAAATTACGGCGCTGGCTTCCAAAAAAAAAAAAAAAAAAAAAAAAAAAAAAAAAACGGTAATAACTATCAGTGACAGAGGAAAGGCTGCAAATTTCTTAGTTAAGTGAAGTGGGAAGGGGGAGGGAATGCTTAAACTTAAGCAGTCTCCAAAGCTGGTTTCATTTAATGAAATCTGAACATGGATTTATAAATGTAAGAAAGATTTACTTGAAGTATGAAATATGTGCTTAAATAAAACTCACAATAGTAGGAAACAACTGTTTAAAGTATTTTGAACAGCTCATTAGTCTCAATGCACATTACTGAGGGAGATCTATGAGTCTGGGCGCTCTGAGTTGCAAGTGAGAGTAACATTACTGATTTCCAGGCTTCTTTGATCTTTGATTCAGGAAATCATGCAAAAAAGGATATAATTATAAAGTTTATCTAAAATAAATGCTTAGAGGAGATATCATTAATAGGTAATACTACAGAGTAATTCATAACTGACATGAAGGGAAAGCTTCCTGTTACCCTGTTAAAAGTGTCAGTCAGGCTTCATGCAAATTGCACTTTATCATTTTGAGTGAAAAAAAAAGAGTCAGTTTTGCAATTGATGAATGCTATGACATACTTACATACAACAATACCAGTGATAAGTATCAGTGGATTACTGTTCCTCCAGCTTCATCTCTGTCTTCAGGAATGTAAAGGCAAATTATGACCAAAAATTAAAAAAAAATTATTGTTTACTTGAAAAAGTCTTGTAATCGATGTACCAAAATCTGGGGAAATGGAAGAGAATAATTTTCAGTGTTACATCTGAAATAGCTTCTTATCATTTGCAGAAAATAATTCATTGCCTTTGTTGGGCTCTTTACCTGAACATAACAACACCTCTGTCTTTAGGAGGACATTGAAAAGACTTAATGTAATTCAGATCTCAACAGGAATTGACAGCCTCTTGATTTTAAAAAAAAAAAAAAAAAAGCATAGTGCAGTTTTTAGAAAATTGTCAGACAGTATAATTTTCAATAGCTTTTTGTTTTTGCAGGTCTAGCAGTAGAACAGTATTGCTAAACTTCCGTCATTTCTACATTGTCAGTTTGCATCATAATATTTTACAAATTTGATCAAGTATGTCTGGTTTGCAGCAAATATGTAAAACAACAGCAAGGACCATTTCTTACTCTATTCAAGTTCTGTCCAAAAAAAATTAGTAATTGTTGTGAAGTGCCTGAACACATTAGATTTTCTTTTATCAGGCATGCCTGGTATAAAGTAGATGTTTGTTTTCATCATACAGTAGACAGTTTGCCTTTATGTGATGTTTACAGAGACAAGCAAAGAACTGCTTCATTGTTAGCAAAATGTACATTATTCCAAAAATATCATAGCAATTGAGCTATGGGAATTGTTATAAAATATTACATGTAAATGAATTTAAGTGGTGATTGATAGAAGTCATCTGTAACGTAACATTATGCACTCCAGGAACCTCCATTATGGATGGAATCTCATGCAGAAGAAATATAATGCATGATGAAGTAAAATTTCAAATATTTGTGTAACAATTATGCCTGCAACAACTTATCTGCCAATATGAATTGCAAGTCATTCAAAAAATTAATGATTTGAGGCATTTTTGATATGGTTTAAATGCTTAAAATTGAGTTGTGTGCAATTTGGACTTTGTGCTATGTGATATTCCATACTCTACTGATACACACAAACACTAGGCAAGAAGGGCCGTACAAACTGCTGTTATATGTGGTTCTTTGTGCCTCTAAAATTAGTAACTTTAACATTAAAAAAAAAAAAAAATAATAATTTCAGTTCACCTTAGCAGCTGAAATGTTGACAGTGCATTTCTTTCGGTGTATTCTTCCTTCAGGAAAAATTTCAGGGTAGGTTTCAATATGTTGGATTGGACCATTCCCCTGTGAGGTCTCTAAAGCATGTTTCTGCTGTGGCAGTAGCCATGAGACAGTGGTTTCAATCTTCGTGGTAAAATATATTTTCATGGATCATATTGGTCTGGAAAGAGAAGAGGTTGTGGCATATAGCTTTGTACCAATGTGTTGGACTAAACTAAATCACTCTACAATGACCCATGCAGTGATGGGACATGACACTGTTGATGGTGGTCTGCCTGATGATGGAGACATAAAGCTAAATAGCCCTCCTGGTGCAAACTGAGAGAAATATGCTATGTGCTTGCAGCAATATCAGTTTTTCTTCCTTTCTTCTTCATACAGCACAAGCACAACATTACAGAATGTTCACACCCTTTAAGCCACCTACACTCTATTGATACACTTAAAACAAAACTCTCATGGGGAAGGTGCTATTGAAGGCAAAAGAAGGGAATCCTTTCCGGTTAACAGGCTGATCCTCAAAGTCTCACATCCAATTGTACCTTATGACTTCACTCTTATTGCCTGTCAAGAGACTGCTGTTGCCTTCAGTACAGCCTCAAGCAGGATATTATACAGGGTATCAATCATCCAATTTGGCAAATCTATATTTCTGAAACTAATAAACGTATGCAATGAATTTTGGGTTTTTGATGAACGGTAAACTCAAAAAGCTTTTTCTTCATGCCTTTTCATAGATGTTCAATATGCCCCCCTTGAGATGCATGGAATATGTCAGTGCAGTATTCAAATTGTTCCCACATTGCAGTGAGCATGTCTTGAGTCACAGCTTCCAAGTTGCTGTTATGCGATGTCTCAGTTCATTAATTGTTGGTAACAGAGGCATATGAACAGAGTCTTTTACAAACCCCCACAAAAATAATCACATACAGTCAGGTACAGTGACCTTGGAGGCTGATAATGTAAGGCTGAATCACTTGCTCCAGTGCAACTTCTGATTTAAATATTCCCACACTTCTAGATGTGAGTGTCATGGTGCCCCATCCTATTGATAAATGGAGTCATTAGATGCAGTCTCCAACTGTGGGAAAAGAAAGTTCTCAAGCATATTGAGATATTTGCTTCCTGCAACAGTGTTCTCAGCAAATAAAAAAGGACCATACACCTTTTCCCATGAAACTGCACAAAACACATTAAATTTTGGAGAGTCCCTCTCAAGTTGTACTACTTCATGTGGTTGTTCCCTACCACACATTCTCACATTATGATTCCATTTAAATGGAATGTTGCCTCAGCATTAAACACTAAGTGTGGAAGAAAACTGTCATCCTCCGATCTTGGCAAGAGCGAAATTACAGAACTCCACACGTTGTTGTTTGTCACCTTCATGAAGAGCTTGCAGTAGCTGAATTTTATATGGTTTTTTGCGTAAATCTCGACACAACACACGCCAGATGGACATAAGGGGAATGTTGAGCTGCACAACTATTGGATTTATGCAGACTCCTTGTGAAATTATGGAGTATGCATTCATTGCCTGTGTCAGACACTTGGGGATGTCTGGCATTTTGCCATTACGCAATTACCTGTTTCTTTGAATTATTCATGCCATCTTCTAATGCTGTGTTCTGTAGGAGGATCCACACTGTGCCTAGTACGAAAGTCATGATGAACAGTTATAACTGACCTGCACGGCACAAGACATAGAACACAAAACGGTTTCTGTTGTCCTCACACCATTTTTTCTAGAACTTGAAGTGGGCAAACACTGCTGCTACCTAGTGGGAACCATGTAAGACGAAAGTTTGCTCTTTACAGCAGTATGTTGTTCATGTACATATTTCAGATAAAAAACAGTTATGATTTTTTTAAAAATCAGATGATTCTTTTTGATGCACCCTGTATAACTATAGGCGGCATCGTGCATTTTCTTTATGATAGTATAGTTTTGGATGAAAAATTTGTAACAAAATTATGGATCACATGCAGTCTGTTGATGAAACATACAATTTATATGTCACATGTACAGTAGTGATTTCAAACTAGCAAGGTATTATCACTTGAATCTTGAACATAGTTGTGGTTTATTGGAGTTCTACTCACTGTTGATTTCTTGTTATTCTGTGCTCTAATTTGTATTTCCTGACTGTTTTGATGTAGCATACTTTAATCAAGTATAAAACATTTTTTGTTGTTATTCATTACCTTTCCTTTTTTCAAAAATTACTTTAATTCAAGTATTTATTACTAAATATATTCAAATTTTAGTGACTGTATACCCATCACATAGCTGACTGGTTATTTCTGTATTGATATTAACAGTGACTACTACACTATTCTATAATATAGTTGGATTTAGCTTAATGGAACTTAACATGTAGCTGTCATATTGAGGAGTAGGTAAACTATTCACATCAAAGTGTGCTGATGGAAACCATACACATAAATTCAAAATGTAAATAGGGAACAAAAATTTAGTTTAAATTTTAGTATGCTGGTTGATATATATGGATATAAATGAGAGTTTACTTTGTTTTATTTAAATTCCAACACATAATTGTTTGAGTTAGTTATGTTCAATAACAATATGTAAGTATTATGTATTTCATTGTTTAATGTAATTAAATCCACCAATTTTTAGATTAAAATGATACTACTGGGGAAAAAAAGCAGATTGCACATGATTGCAAACATGGTGACTCATTGCTGAAAACTGTGAGAAAGTGTTACAGCCTAATATAAATGAATTGTACGTAAAATAAAGGAAAGGCAACCATTCACCAATAGTGGAATGATGTGTAACACATAGAAACATGTAACAGAAAACAGTACTCAAACCAGCTTCTTGTTCTTTCTCTAACAAAAGCAAGCAATGAATATGTTTGCTATATGTGTTTCTATGCACCACACGTCAGATCCCTTTATGGGAGTGGTTTCCCCTTTCTGTTATTTTATGCATTGTTCTGTCCAGGAATCTTCATTGTTCCACCCAGGAATTTCCATTGTTGTTATGAACAGAATTTCAGGCAAAAGAAATATAATGTATGATGAAGTAAAATTTCAAATATTTGTAGTAATAAATATGAAATTCATAAAATATTAAAACATTATTGATTACAGGTTGAAATATTGAATAATTTTCTGTGTGAAAGAATTTGTAAAACTGTTCATGTTTAATGAAATTAGCCATAAGCGATTTTCTAATGTCATAGTGATTTTAGTTGATTATTGGAAGTTTATTTAATCATACCCAGCAGTGGTCATGGAGTCTCCCTCTGTCAATGTTTGTAGCTGTGGAATGATGTGGTTTGTTTTTATGCCTTGCACATTTATTGAGTAAACTGTAATGGAAACACAAAATCTTGGATTTCTCAATTTCTAACTAAGGATAAGAAGTATGCATTTTTACTCTTTACTTTATTCCATTTATGACATGAAGTTCTGTGCTATGTTTTAACAGAAATTATGCACAAGCTGTTTGGTTGGGCATTAGAGTTACAGCTATGTTTTATTGTTTTGTAGCACTATGTGCCCTTTTATGTGCCAAAGACATTCTTTACATGGAGCAATGAATGCCATTTTTTCTGGTATTCTAATTATGTTCATCATTGTTCCTTTTGAGGTGCAGTGGAATATTTATGAGAAATTTCATGAGGAGATTAATATACTTTTTTTTTAGCAGTAGCCAAAATGCGCAGCAAATATACTGCTAAGCTGTAGCCAAAATTCACAACTCCTTGCGCAGATGTCCACAAGATGATCATGGGTAAGCACCACATATTACTCCCAAAGCATATTTCTGAGCTGTGGAGGCTTTCTTTGTTAAGAATGAATTACCCCAGAACATTAGTCCAGATGAAATTATTAAATGAAAATATGCAAAATATGTCAACTTAATGATTTGTCTCTCTCCAAAATCTGCAATGATTCTATGTGCACACATGGCTGAAGTAAATCATTGAAGGAGTTCCAAAATGTACTTTTCCTAATCTTCATTCTCATCAGTATGGACACCTAAAAGTTTTGAAGTTCCATCCTAATTATTATTTCCTCACCATGTGTTGTGCTTATCATTAGTGTATCTGTAGATGTGCAGTGCGGAATGTGTTGTGTCTTTTTGAAATGGAGAGTGAAACCTCTCATAGAAAACCATTCAATGACACTTTTAAGAACATTTTTACTGTATGTATGCTTTAGTTGTTTACAATACAAGTGTTATCTGCAAAAAGAACTAATTCTGCCTGTTCTAAATGAGACAGAAATCATTTACATATCTGAGAAACAATGGCATATCTAAGATTGAGCTTTGAGGAACTCCATTAGGGGTTTTTCCCAAGTCAGAAGAATTTCCCCTTATTACATTGGTTGATTTACGAAGCACAACTTTCTGTCTTCTTTTAGTTAAATATGATATCCATTGGTTTGCTATACCATGAAAGCCACAAAACCTGAGTTCATATATGAGAATATTATGAGTCACACAGTCAAATGCCTTAGATAGGTCACAGAAAATTCCAACTGGTGCTATTTTGTTATTTAATGCTTGTAAAACTTGGTGAAAGAATGTACAAATGGCAATTCCAGTAGAGAAACTCTTCTGAAATCCAAACTATGATTTTCTGAGGATATTATTGTTGCTCTTGTGGGTTTCTATTCTATAATACACCACCTTCTCAAAAATTTTGGAAATGGTGTCAGGAGTGAAAGAGGTTGGTTCTTATTGGCATCTCCCTACAACCTTTCTCACAGAGCAATTAAACAATGGCATATTTCAATTTTTCTGGAAAAATACTTCGAGTTAGTGATGCAAATACGTACTTCAGGTAAGACAGGGCTTATTGTATGTCAACAGATTTTTAGTACTCTGTTGGAAACACCATCACATCCAGATGAACTTTTATTTTTGAGAGAATATATAATTTTCTTAATTTCAGAGGAAGAAGTTGGTGATAGAATAATATGACTGAATTTTATGAGAGCTGCTTTTTCAACATGTTGCTGTGATTTTTCTCTTGAACTGTTTGTCCCTATATTTTCTACTATATTTAATAAATGATTAATAAAAACATTTGTTATTGGTGACACATCTTTTATAACCCATCTATTTAATTCAATGGTGGTGTTATCCTGTTCTTTGGCCAGTTATCCTGCCTCTCATTTCACTACATTTCATATTGCTATAAGTTTGTCATCAGAGGTACTGATTTCAGACATAATGTTCATGTTCCCTGATTTTTATTAACTTTTCTTAGCAATTTTCAGTAGTTTTTGCAGTGTGCAACTACTACGTTATCTGTACTTATTCTTGCCAACAGATAGATTTCCCTTTTACTTTCACAAGATACTTTAATCCCTTCAGCAGTCCTCGGTTTTCTACAAGGCGGTTGAATGTCCTTTTTTATTAGCTTATAAAATTCTCACATTGAGGAATTTTTTGTTTTATCAATCCAAGTAACAACATATAATTTATCTAAAGCTGTTATGTCTAAGATGTAATGGTTTGTAATGATACAAGCATACAAACACAAGAAATTGTTAATTATGTTGCAAACTAATGGAAAATATCCATTCCTGGATTCAATATCATCTCAAATAATAGGTTCCCCAATGGTGTCATTATCACTGACTGAACTGTGACTGTACAGAATTCAAACAATTAAACAAGGTAATCCTATTACTGTAAAAGTCAGAAGAACAATTAGCAGTGTGAATTGAGAAAACTGAAAACAATAGCAGGCACAGTGGTGTAACACCCAACTACACTATATCAGCTCTCAACAGATAGATGCCTCTACTTACAGCAGAAACGTGTGCTGCTACATATTGGTTGCTATGTGAGTTACAAATTACACAATTTGCAATGGTAACGGAATGCCACTTGCTGGAGTTATTAAAAAAGAAAATGGAGCTGCACCACTTTGGCTTTGAGGAGGTCATGTGAGAAAATGTGAAAATTTCTTTTGGTGATATCCAATCTCTGAAGCTGAGGGAATTAGTTTAGGAATCTAGACACTTAGAGTAGTAGATGAGTTTTGCTATCCTACAGTAAAATAAATTATGATGGAGAAAGTAGAGAGAGTATTTGAAGTGTAGACTGGTAATGGTCAGAATAGCATTTCTGAAGAAGAGAAATGTGTGAACATTGAATACAGAATTAAGTGTTAGGCAATCTTTTCTCAAAATTTATTTATTGAGTGTAGCCATGTATGGAAGAGAATCATGGATAATAAACTGCTCAGAAAAGAAGAGAATTGAAGCTTTTGAAATATGGTGCTACAGAAGAATGCTGAAGATTAGATGGATAGACAACATATTTATTTATTGGTCCAAGGATCAGTTTCATACATTGTTTGTACATGTGATATAGGACAGTGCAAACCTAGTTAGTTTACAATACAGTAGTCATTTTGACTACATTGTTGACATAATAAAAATGCATAATAATGTAGTTTGGTGTACTACATTGCATCTACATGTGATAATAGCAGTTATTAAGTGAGATGACATGATAAACACAATGTAAACTATATCCAAGGTTCTCAGGTGTCCAGCCGGATCCGATCATTGAAGTTCCATGAGATTTCAGTGAATAACCATTCCGTCATCATCAGGCGGTGCTGATGAAATATTGTGGAACTTCGACGATCGGATCTTGCTGGACACCCGAGAACCTTGGATACAGCACATTCAGCACATTCAGCAGGAAAGCCTCAGATCACAATGTAAACTATATTATGAAGTGACAATTAGTGATATTTGGTAAATAAGGTTTACCTATTATGATGTTCCATAAACTCAGACAAAGAATAGAAGCAGTGGTCAAGCAAGAACTGTTTTAACTTTATTTTAAATGCATTCGATGTTGGTATGCATTTTAGGTAAGAAGGCATATGATTATATAACATAACTCCAGAATGATACACTCCTCTTTTGCATAAGTTTGTATTTACTGTGTTCCTGTGTAGGTTCATCTTCTCTCTGGTTTCATATGTGTGTATATCATAGTTGTGTTTGAAGAGATTTTCCTTTTTAAGATGCTCCCTTTTGTGAAAATTAGTATTTCGTATACATACGAGGGCTATCCACAAAGTACATTACGTTTTCGTTTGTGTCCGTTAGGGGCGGGGATAGTGCGGCCATCTTGGTGTCATGGCATTCCGCCGCTCAGTCGGCATCCTGCCGTGCTAGTGAGAGGTTCGTGCCATACTCCGTTGAGTTACTGTGACAGTTTGAAATGTCAGCGTTAATTGAAAATGCCGCGAAGTGTGAAGTGCGTGGTGTAATAAGGTTTCTGACTGCAAAAAACTGTACACCGATAGAAATCTATCGGCAACTTTGTGAAGTGTATGGGGACAACATAATCACTGAAGGTGGAGTGCGTCAATGGGTCATAAAATTTAAAAATGGCCGAACTAACATTCACGACGAAGAGCGAAGTGGAAGATCCAGCATAGTGACTGCCGAACTTGTCGAAAAAGTCGATGCCGCGGTCTGTGAAAACCGTAATTTCACAATAACGGAACTCTCTATGAGTTTTCCACAAGTTTGTTGCACGAAATCGTTACCGAAAAGCTTGGTTACCACAAGTTTTGTGCAAGATGGATACCAAAAATCTTGACAGAGATTCACAAAAATCAGCGAATGGCTGCAGCGTTAACGTTTTTGGACGCTTACGAGAAAGATGGCGACTCATTACTCGATCGCATCATTACTGGTGATGAAACATGGGTTAAGCATGTGAACTGCGAGACAAAATTGCAGTCAATGCAGTGGGGGCACACAAATTCCCCCCAAAAACCCAAGAAATGCAGCAGACAATGTCGGCAAGGAAGGTGATGGCGACTGTCTTTTGGGACAGAAAAGGTGTGATTTTTGTGGATTTCCTGGAACGAGGAACTACAATAAACTCTCAAAGGTATTGCCAAACTCTGCACAACCTCAGAAGACCAATGCAAAACAAGCGCTGGGGAAAGGTGGGCTCAAAGATCTTGCTGATTCATGACAACGCCCGGGCCCACAC
Organism: Schistocerca cancellata; assembly: GCF_023864275.1. Taxonomy (NCBI): domain Eukaryota; kingdom Metazoa; phylum Arthropoda; class Insecta; order Orthoptera; family Acrididae; genus Schistocerca; species Schistocerca cancellata. Next base: position 423,322,703 of record NC_064633.1, read on the forward strand.
GGCAAATGCCACTCGCGAAGTTCTCGAATCTTTTAAGTGGGAGTTGTTTCCTCATCCGCCGTACAGTCCCGACCTGGCACCGAGCAACTTCCACTTATTCCCAGCAATGAAGAAGTGGTTGGCTATGCAGCGTTTTGATGACGACGCACAGCTTCAAGAAGAGGTAACCACGTGGTTGAAGGCGCAGGCGGCCGAATTTTAGGACGAAGGAATTTCCAAGCTCGTCCATCGCTACGATAAGTGCCTTAATTTAAATGGCAACCATGTAGAAAAGTAGTATTTAAGTGTGGCTTTCATCTGTATATAATAAAAAAAATTCCAATACTTTATTTATTTTTAATTCCAAAACGTAATGTACTGTGTGGATAGCCCTTGTACAAGCAAGGCAGTGGCAATATTTTCAGAATTTTAAAAAAAGGGTCTACAGGAATCCTTACATTTAGCTTTTTTTGTCACCCTCATAATCTTTTTCTGTATTTTAAATGTTTTTGTAGTATTTGTGGAATTCCCCCCCCCCCCCAAAAAAAAAATATTTCTGTACATAAGTAGCGACTGTATACTGCAATGAAACATTGTCAGCACTGATGAGCAGCCTGCATTCTGAGTGAGGATTCTAACAGCAGAAGCTAGTGAATTCAGTCTCTTATTTAAATTGTTTAGGTGTACCTCCCACTTCAGATCTGCCTGAACATGTACACCTAGAAATTTTGTATGACTGACCTTCAACACATTTTTTCCTTCAATAGTGAAAACAGAGTTTGCAGGATGGAGTTTTTGTGTGGTACGAAAGTTAACTGCCACAGTTTTTCAGAATTTATGATGAGCCTATTGGTCTTGAACCAGTGTGTTAAGGTACACATAACTGATACTGCGGCCTCCTGCAGATTTTCCTCATTCTATGATTTAATTAGAATATTAGCGTCATCTACAAAGAGTACAATTGTTCCATCATGTATTTTACTAGCCAAGTCATTTACATACAGTAGAAATAGGACAGGTCCTAGAACTGACCCTTGTGGGACTCCATACTTGATTTTCTGCTCATCACTATAAAAACTAGAAATTTTTTGTGTTTCACTATCTTTGTGCTTTATTTCTGTAATCTGTTGACGATTACTGAGGTAGGACTGGATCCACTTTTCAGACTGGCCTCTAATTCCATAATTACTTAATTTACACAAGAGAATGCCATGATCAATTACATCAAAGGCCTTACTTAGATCCAGAAATATTCCAGATACATGTTGTTTATCATCCACTGCTTTTAATACTTCATTTAAGAAGGCAAAAATTGCTGACTGAGTTGACTTTCCAGCCCTGTACCCATGTTGAGAGTCACTTATCAGGTTCTCTTTATTTAAGAAAACTGTTAATCTTCTAAGGAACATTTTTGCCATAATTTTGCTGAAGCCTGACAAAACTGAAACTGGTCTATAATTAGCAATATCACTTTTTGCACCCTTCTTATGCGAAGGCATTACTTTTGCAGTTTTTAGATTATTTGGAAATACACCACTCTCAGAAGATGCACTTACTGTGTCTGTTAGTGGTTCCACAATAAATGTTGCACTAGCTTTGATAGTAGCATCTGGTATCTCATCAACACCCACTGAATATCTATCAGGTAATTCTTTTAGGATTCTTGACAGTTCCTCAGGTGTTGCTGGATACAGGAACAATGTGTTTGAATTAATTATTTGATCTGAGTGACTGGTCGGCTGTTTGTCATGGTGTGTATTTATTAACTGCTGTGCTATATTTGAGAAATAATTGTTGAAAGCACTAGCAACATGTTTGGTGTCAGTTAGTTTATTTTTATTCATAATCAGCTCTATACGATTGTGATTAACTGGCCTGGTATCCATTTCTTACTTATAATTTGCCAGGTTGCTTTAGCTTTGTTCTTGGAATCACACAATATTTTATCATTTTATAGTTTTTTTTGCTTTTGAAATAACTCTTGTTAGTATTCTTTTGTATCATTTGAAATACGCAATTAAGTCAGGACTGGTATTATGTTTGGAGTATTCATACAATCTCCTTTTATTTTGACATGATATTCTTATCCCTTTTGTAATCCACTTGTTTCTTTTTGAGTAGAGTTCAACGTAATTGTTTTCTTGGGAAAAGCCATTTTAAAAAAAATGTCTCAATGGTCTCACTACAGTCATATACATCTTCCCAACTTTCACCCTCTAGGAGAGAACAAAAATATTCCACATTTTTTTTTACTGAAATTCCTTACAGTGTGTTGTATTCGACTGGGAATTTGGTATCCTGAAACATTCATTGCAAGAATTTGAGCATAATGAGTGGTAAAACCCATGTTTACAACTTGTGTGTTATAGGCATATTTACACATATTTATCAAGATCTGATCAATAATAGATGCAGAGGTAGGTGTTTCTCGAGTTGGTTCAGTTACCGATGGACTGATGTTGACGATTGTAGTAAATTTATAATGTCATCTCTGAATTTATTGGATTTCGAGAAATCAATATTAAAGTCATCACGTATAATTATATTTTTCTTGGGAGAATGAATTTCTGCCAAGAGTTCCTCCATGTGATTGTGAAACACTTTTTTGTCTCCATCTGGTGACCTGTAAACACAAATAATAACTGTATTTTGCCTTGGTAGTTCAGCAACAGAGAGTTCTGTATCTTTTTCACAGGAAGGTTTATGGTATTTAGTTACACTATTGAATTCAATATTTTCTTTAACATATATACAAGTACCCCCCATGACTCTTTATTTCCCTACAAAACATGCTTGCAAGTTTGAACTGAGGAAGGTATGTATGCTCTAACATATCTTGTTTGAGCCAGTGCTCTGTAAAGCATAGTACAGAAATATCATGTAGATAATTTAATATTATTTCTATTTCATTTAGTTTATTCGGAAGCGACTGAACAATCTGATGGAGTAATTTAAAATTAGGGACAGGGAGGGAATAATTTCTTGCTTGACCATCTCGCTATTTAAGTTAGTGTACTTAGTGCTAAAAAATCCACATATTTTCCAGGGATGATATTTATGGTGTTTGCCGTGTGGCTTTCTGGTTCACCGTTTGTGGGTTCCTGTCTTTCTTCTGTCGAAATGTTCCGAATTTTCACTTTGTTTTCGCCCTTTTCCACCTATCTGTCCATTACCGACTGCCTTATTGCTGCATTTGATGGCTTTAAATTCGACCTAGTAAGTGTCTTGTTATGACTTTCATCGTTTTTTTTTTTTTTTTGTTATAAACTGGTCCAGAACTGTCTGTTTTTTCGTGGAAGACACTTTCACTTCGAGACTGGCACTTTCTATCTGATTGTCCGTTTCCGTATGCTTTTTTCCTGTACCGGTATTTGGTTTTTCAGTTCTCGCCATGTGTATGAAAGAAGCAAGCCTATTACAAATGCGAATCTTTCCTCGTTTGTTTAGAGGTAAACCATGAGTTGTATATTCATTTCTTTTCAGGCTTTCGATTTCGAAATTCACAGATAATCTCTTCCTACACAAGCGTCTAGCAGTGTTGATTTTTTGGAACATAATGCAGTTTGCAGCTTTGATTTTTCCATTTAGACCTTGGCATCATGTCTAAACGGTATTGGATGAATTATTACATTTGTTTTTTGCCTGAGTTTTAGTATTTATTCTAAAGAATCTTTCATGTTTTCTGCAATTCTTCCAGAGGTTTATCAGTGTCATTTGTGCCACCAGTAATGATCAAAGTATCGTTGACGGAGAAGTTATCAGTCAATTTGTCTGCGTGTTTCACAACTTCCTTAACTGGCGCCCCAGGTTTTATAATACTTTGCACACTGAATTTTTTGCCCAATTCGTCTTGTAGCATACTCCCACAGTTTCTGCATTACTGTCGCTTAAAACAAGAACTTTATTTCCTTTTGTAGCAGTTGTTTGAGGCCTAACAGATAGCGAGTTTTCACACGAAACATGGTTACGGTTTTTCACTGCATTTTGCTCATTATGAGGTATTTGTGCTTCTGAATCCTTGATTTTAACCTTCATAGCACTGTTTTCTTCTTGCAACACTTTTTTTAACTTCGTTCTTGACCACTTGAGATCACTCGTCAGAAAAAAGGTGTTGTTTCTGGCGTAATTTTCGGCGCACTTTTCTTTATCAGCGGTTCACAGTTTGGTGTTTGAAGTTTAGTAATTTCCATTTTTAGTGTACTAATAATAAACTGTAGACTGGATACTCGTTCGTGTTGTTTCGATATTTCGTTCTTACAAATTGCACACGATTCCTTTTACTGGCAATATTTACATTTTTCCGAGGAGATGCACGAGATTCTTTTGCACTGTCCGCCATATTGCACTTATGGAGGCACTGAATAGAATTAGGAGAAGAAAGAATTGTGGCGCAACCTGACTAGAAGAAGATACTGGTTGATAGCACACATTATAAGACGTCAAAGGATCACCAGTTTAGTATTGAATGGAAATGTGGGGCATAAAAATTGTAGAGGGAGACGAAGAGATAAATACAGTAAGCAGATTCAGAAGGATGTAAGCTGCAGTAGTTATTCAAAAATGAAGAGGCTTGCACAGGATATAGTAGCGTGGAGAGCTGCATCAAACCAATCTTTAGACTGAAAACCACAAAAAACAACATTAAATAATGGAAATATCCGTTCAGAAATAAGATCAAATGGTTCAAATGGCTCTGAGCACTATGGGACTTAACATCTATGGTCATCAGTCCCCTAGAACTTAGAACTACTTAAACCTAACTAACCTAAGGACAGCACACAACACCCAGTCATCACGAGGCAGAGAAAATCCCTGACCACGCTGGGAATCGAACCCGGGAACCCGGGCGTGGGAAGTGAGAACGCTACCGCACGACCACGAGATGCGGGCACAGAAATAAGTTCTGCTCTGTCAGTTACACCCCTGCACCGGGAAGAGTTGAAGTACCGGTAAATTGTAGACATGTCAGCTGGCAAGGGCACTACCACTTGAACTATCGACATTGGCCCACTTGCCATGCTCACAGTAAGATAGCTGATGTTTTTTGCTACTTTTGTTGTGCATTTACACAGGACACTTTCTGTTCCTAATTCACCTTACCCCAATGATAGTGAACATCTCGCAGTGTGACTACAGTAAGGTAATAGAGGTAGCTGTTTTGAAAATGTTTTTTCCATTCATCCCAGTAAAGCTGCAGACCCATAAAACTCTGTCACCAAGATTAAGAAATTTAAAATGTTCTAAGTTCCAGTAGTAAGTTTCTTTTCTAAAAATACTATTTGAAAACCAACAAACTTGAGTGCAATGTCTAATGTTGAGATTTAATGAACTGAAAATGGATATTTACACATTTATAAACACTACCTTTATTAAAACTGACACAATGATGGGGGCTACACACATAATGCCAACTGCTGAATACAAAATACAAGGTCCAGCAAAGATGTAAAATACATCAGTACTCTCCCTTATTTCAATACATAAAGACTGAAACCTAATAGAAAACAATGATTTTATTGTTATGTGAGCAATTTGCTCTAAGGCGTTCGCTTTTGTGACTGTAATATCATAAATACTAACCATTCATGAACAAAGAAGTGCTCTATAGAAATATGTTTCATTCTTTGATGAGACTTAGCACCTGGAGAAGCTGGTAGCTGCTTCATTATTAACTAATAAATTTGATGTTGCTTTTATCTGGTACAGTTCTGTCAAAGGCTTCTTGATCCATACATTTTCTTGAGCAGCTTTCCTGGCAGCCACAACCTTTATTTTAGTTAGCAAGTGAGATCATGCAGTGGTTATCACATTGGACTCACGTTTTGGAGGACAGTTCAAATCCATGTCCAGCCATCCAGATTTAAATCTTTTGTGATTTAGCTAAATAACTATAGGGAAATTCCAGGATGGCTCCTTTGATAGGGCATCATCTTGATATCAATGGGGCATTAAACCCTGACAGGCCTCCATTTACTCCTTCAGCTTCAGTTATGGGTATGGCAATAGAAGATTGCTTTTGACTAATCCAGGAGATAGGTGCCCCAGAACACAGACAAAGAATACCTGGTGTTGAATATCCCAAGTAAAAATCGTGACCATGATCAGCATCACTATAAGATTCTAAAATCCCAGTTCTAGAATTGTTTTTGTAAACAATCCCATCATTTGTTGTATCTCTCTCTGGTATCATAGGGTCCACTTAAGTCTGATTACATCATGATTTTTGATTTTACAAGATTTCTTGATACAACACTAACAGCTTCTACAGTATCAGGACATGTCCCAAAAATCAGAAACATTAGTGCTTCAACAGCTCACCTTTATGAAAATTCAGATTTGTCAGACAACTATGCCATCCACCAGACAATGAATGTATGCACATGCGTTCATCATCTGCCAGGTGGCGTAGTTGTCTCTCTCTCACTACCGATCTGCATATCTGCACTATTGATCACCAAAATTTTGTGCAGTCACACCTGCAGTTTCTTTTCTGGTTGTTGTAAACCAAAGGCTTTGAGCACTGCCTGAGCAGTGTGTTCATCACACCTGAAGATGTTGGACAGTTGTGCCAATGAAATAGTGTGGAGTTTTCACAACATCAGTTTTCTGAGGTTTGAAAGTTCTGCCTTACATGTCTTTTAGCTGTGTTTTATCTTTGTCTGAAAATATGCAGTCTTGTTGGTTTGTACAGGACATCTAGGTGATGAACGTTCTGCCTAAGTTTAACAGTGTTAACTGGAAGTCTGAGTTTGTTGTTGCTTCCACTCTTAATATGTGCTGGGCCTGTCTGTATTTCTTTTAGGGGCAGTGGAAATCAGAGAGTCACAATAGGCTAGTGTTAAACTCATTCCATTTGTTGTCTGCTCTTACACATGGTAGACCATATCCCATCTCTCTGCAGCTAGTTCAGTTTTGAGTGAGTTGACATTATTATTGGTCAAAGTTTATTTCTTTTCAAAAGTTTTTGCTGTTTTCTTACTAGCTGATTTTCTTATTCTAACAATACCTTCAGCAGTTTTGTTAATTATCACAAGTCAACAATGAAAGTGTTAAACATATAATTTCAGATGATTTTTATGTACTTGCATAAGCCAAATCCAAAAATGGAGTCACAAATTTTTTATCATCTACCATTTTTTTTATAATATTAAAAAAAACTGTTTCCATGTTTATTAGGGTAGAGTGCTAAACACAGTGATTAAAACAATATAATTTTATCTTATTGGGTGAACAGCTGGCATATTAATTTAGGCACTTGTTGTCTGTCACTACAGGAATGGAAACAATGTCCAACAATGAACTTTACCTCACAAAAATGGGCTACTCATCCAGGCCAAGGTTTGCTCCAACAACAGATAAGGAAGAAGATATGTTACAGACAGAACGTATCTTCCTAAGTTGCCAGTAGAGTAGAAGCTTTATTTAACAAAAAAAATTCTCTAGTTAATGAAAGAATCTGTATGTTCTTTGGCTGTAAATTGACAAGTGCAGTATCAGCTAATAGTGTGTTTGCTTAACTATTGTTCTTTAGAAGGAGGCACATATCTTGCAGATGTGTAAACAATAAAAACCATTTTTGTTACATTTGTGATGAATTCACTTTCAAAGCACATAGGAAAAATTTGACTCTTCAAATTAAATGAGGTCACGAGTTTTATATTGACAATAAATTAGACTAGAATACATTATGACATTTAGAAATCTGCTTTGCCAGATGAATAACATTATTGAATGGCTGGTTAAAAGGGTTGCATCATATGCCTTTACCAGTTCCTATGAAGTGGCAGGAAGCTGAGGCTCATGCAACATACTAATACTTCTGCTTGAAAAATATATCTAGAATTAGTTCAAAGTCCTGATATACAGTTAAATATCTGTCTTTAGAATCGTCAGTTCAACCACTGCCTCGCAGCTGAGCCTTCCCATACCAACTCCACCAGATGCCAAAAAATGGCTGAAGATTTTGAAAGTGTTGATGAAATTAATGTGTTACAACTGATTTTGTGGAAAGAGTTCTACAAATAAACCTCACATTCCAATACAGGAGGAACTAAATAATTTAGTTCATAATCTCAGGTTATTTACACATAAAGCAGAGTTATTTGCTACAAGATGGAAAGGCTGACATCTTCTGCACTGTAAGTTCTTTCTGTCAATATCAAAAGGAATTTGGGCATTTATTTTCTAAGCAGGAGAGACTAGTTTTTTGTGTAAACGTTTGATTCTTTGATGGAATCACTGGGTGTTGAACATAAACCTGAAGATTGGTATTTGTTCATTGACTCCTCGAAAATCAGCTTGAAAGTGGTCTTGCTACATATTGGAAAAGTTTCCATCCATTCTTATAGCTCATGCAGTTGATATAAAAGTAAGTTACATGATCTTGCATCTCTTGCTGTCCAGTATCTGATATGATGACTACTCATCCCAGATATGTGCAGATTTTAAAGTGATAGTTATTCTACTTGGGTTTCAGTTTGGCTATGCAAAATTTTAACACTTCTTGTGCATGTGGGACAGCAGAGATAGAACAATCACTATATTAAGAAAAGCTGGCCAGAGAGAGTGTCACTCAATCTAGGACAGGAAAATTTTGTTCATCATCTACTTGTAAGTGCTGAAAAAATCTTATAGCCTCCATTACATAGCCAACCAGGTTCAATTAAGAATTTTGTGGAATCAATGGATCATGATGTGAGTGTACTTTTCTTCATAAAAGGCAAGTTACCAAAGATCAATGAATTGAAACTAAAAGAGGGAATTTATGAAAGACCTACAGCCTGAAAGCTGTTAAATATGCAAGTATCGGCTGCATGGCTCTCTGTCGAAAATGTTGTCATAAAATTTCTCGTAAACTACAAGTCTGAACATTATAGAGAACTAGTCAGTGAACTGATTGTGAATTACAAGGACAAGGGATATAATATATCACAGAAATTACACATGTTGGACTACCATCTTGATAAGTTCCCTGACAAGCTTGGTGTTGTTAATGACAAACACATTTAGTGCTTACACGATGGCATTGCTGAAATCAAAAAACACTCTCAGGGAATAGTTCATGTGTGAACTGCCATATCTCAGTATCCGGCAGGCACAATATCTTGACAAATGATCACATTGCCACATCAAGTGCACTGATGAACTGACTGATGGGAGGCTGGAGCCACACTTTTATCTCCTCCCCCTCTCCCTCTGATCACCCACTCCATTGGTCATCCATGCCCAGCATCACTACCCCACTCTTCCTGCCAACACAGTGTTCCATCCTTAGTTTGCACCCAGGTTTGTGTGCTAGTGGCACCTCTCTTGTTCTTCTATCTGCCCCTATGGCCAGTTCATTGTCTGGTATCTCATTTCTCTTCTTGACTGTTCTAATTGTGGGTGGGGTGTCTGGCCTTACTAAAGATGTACCCACTGTCATGATTTATCAGCAGTTCCCTTATTCGAATCTCAATAGATTCCTTAATGATGCAGTCCTAGGACGTGAACATCTGAGTAAGATCCTTGGTGTGATCGTAATCCATTCCATTTAATTCTGTCAGGCAATGTTCTATGTCTACTGGCTTGTTAGCTACTGTGTTCTGGTATGCTGTTGGTGTTCACAGCAATGATATTTGACATTACACACCATCTGACCTATTAAGCTTACCATGTTGGCACAGTATCTGACAGAATCTGGATTTCCGCAGTCCAAGATTGTCTTTCACATTACCAAGCAGTGCCTGTGTTATTGCTTGTGGGTGGTAGACCGTCTTTCTTGTTGTTTCCGGAGAATTTGTCCTATATTCCCAGATAATGTGCCACAAAAAGGAATAAATGCAATGGCTGCATCTTCCTGAGAATCCTCTTCTGGTTCCACCAGTTGTACAGAAGGTATAGGATGTAGGGCTCTCCATGTTTGCTACTCCTTGTAGCCGTTCTTCCAGAAAACTGCTCTCAAATGTTAAAGTTCTTGACTGATAAATTTTTTGTGAGAGAGGGTGCAAGCCCTATGTACAATGCTGTTCCTTGGGCCAGGTGGTAGCAGCTGTCGGCATGTGAGCAGGAGGAGTGTAGGTAGGGATGCTGGTTGCAGAAGGAGAGTGGGAGGGAACAAAAGTGCAGCACCAGCCGCCCATCAGTCAGTTCATCAGCACACCTGATGACTGCAATGTGGTTGTTTCTCAAAATATTGCTCCCTTTGGACAATGACATCCAGCAGTTCATCCATGAACCATTTCAACATGAAGTACATTGGGAGGAACTAAAAGAATTCCACAACCAGGGAAAATGGACTCTAAGTACATTGTCTGACTATTGTTTGACACTCAAGACAGGTATTCCTCAGGCAAAGTGTAATCAAAAATCTACTTCACATAAACTTTTGGTAGGTAAAATGTATTATAACTATGGTTTTACACTTAGTACAAAGTAAAATTACCAGAAATGATATTAATGTGATTTCTCATAAACTGTGGATGTTGGACAAGTTGTGTAAAAAGATTTGAAATCAGACTAAAAACTCAGTAATAATCAGTCATTACACTTCTTTTAACATTATAAAACTTAAATTTTGTTGAACAGCGTTATTTCATAATCTGTCCTGATCAAACTAGAAGCAGAGACCACTGTGTCTGAGGTTGTATGAATCTAATGTATCTACAAGTTTCATGTTAACAATGTTGCAGAAGTTTCACCAATGCTTAAGTCTCTGAGTGCAGAAAGTCTTTGGGACCACTCTGCCTAATTATAGTATGGAAACTGATAAGAAAATAGATTACATATGCACGAGGTAATCTACATATTCATATTACTTTATGTTTTACTACATTTGCTGCAAGGTCTTTAAGCTGATTTACAATACCACTTCTAATGTTCCCTCTTCACTATACTGCTCAATAAGTGCAATTTTTTAAAAACTGAATATGTTCACTTACAAAAATTACTTCACCACTGCCCTTATGCTGTTTTCTACTAATAACCTTCTAGTTTATGGTGGCTAATCTCATTAGATTGTAGACTATGTTCGCTTATTACTAAGAAATGTGGCAAACGTGCGTTTAGAAATACCTCTGGTGTACCGTACTGAGTTCACTTCTAAGATACTGCACAGGAGGATGTTTCATCCTATGTGATCCTAGGCTTTCTTATCTGTTTATATGTCTATGATAATTCCAATATTCTTTGAGAATAGAGCCAAGATCATGCTCACTCACTAATGTATCTATCTTCTATATGTATGACTGCGTTAAGTGTATAGGGTTCATGCATATCTAGTTTGCCTTTTTGATCACTGCTGTAATGTTTCGTTTATCTGAAACAGCTTCGTGATTGTAATCTAGGATGTTTGGTTTCTTCCACTCTCCGAATAGAGCACAGAGACCTAGTCCATGCTGTGTTGTTCCTCACAGTTCATCTACTAAGTTTTCATAAATGAATTTTTCACATAGATTCTGTTGCACTGAGTTGTGAGTCTCTATATCCCTAGCAATGAAAGGTCACTTTGCAAGGGCGTTTTATACTGTTATATTTGTTTAAAAAATGTTGGAGTGGTGTAATTGTGGGAATAAGTTAATGTGCTTTGTAATGCTGACTTGCTTTCAGTTTTGCAAATATCATTGATGCTATCTATAATAACAATACCATTGTCTTTGTTTTATACTATTGCTGATATTAGTTTACCTGCATTCCAATTCTCTTGTTGATTATTAAACCCATTCCTCCATTATCCCTGTTTGATTTTGTGTGTATAATCTGCACTCGCCTAACCAGATATTCTGTTCTTCCTTTTGTCACACCTGAATCATTCCCCTTATATCTCAACTCAGCCAATCAGTTTCTCATTTCAAGTGGTCTAATGTACCTACTTCAACCCCTTAGAGGACAACAGATTTCCTTGCTCTGATAGCACCATCCTCCTGAGTAACTCCATCTTGTACCCATACTTGAAATCATATTTCCTTGTAATAAAGTATGATTCTTAGAATGGCTGTTATGTTCAAATTTGATATGTTTATGGCAAGTATACTGAGAGGATTGAATCATACATTTTGAAGAAACGGATGATGATTATAGTATTGTGTTGTGATAAAGACTCTTTGTTGAAAACTGTGCAGTGACACAGATGTAAACTAATTTCAGGCAAATTAATGTCAAGTGCTCAACACTGTTTATGATTGAGAAGTGCACAAAAACATGGTCAGATGTGTGAAGCAAATTTGATATGTACGAGACTGCGAAGAAATTTCTTCTCAAGCAACAGCGAATAAAAGTCATTGTATCATGATAGACCAGTGCGGAAGACTTATGAGACTATGGAAACGTTGGTCATGTCATTTAAATAAGCACTTCTGTCTCATGAATAATGTTCAGCATAATAAGATGCTGTATGCACAACTGGTGTTATGTTTGTTGTTTCCAGATCCAGACCACAACAGTTTGGGAACAACATTTGAAAATCATGTTTCAATAGGCCCTACTTGAAGAATTATTTGAGAAACTTCTGTCACCAATATGTCACAGGCAGTATTTCATGGATCCTTCTCTACATGACCATGTAAAAGCAGCAATTGAGACAATGGGTTGGCAAAGGTGAAAAAGTCAAAGAAAGAGATAGAGATTCATCTACAGGAAACCATGACAACTATTTTGCAAATCACATGGTATCATTAAAATAGAACAGTTGTACCCACATTGAAATTAGAACGCCAAGAACGTGGCATGAAACAAACATGAAATTGTTGCAAACTGTGCTAGGTTCTGCAAGTGATTAGCAAGTAAATGCAACAGCACAAACTAAGTAGGACTAATGCCATCTATATACTGACCATAAGGAATGTTTACACAACAGGTTTCTTGTTCAGAAATCACAGCTTAATGTTAGTTGTTGGTGATAAGATTGTGTTACACTCTGTGTAAGAAGAAGAAATGTCTACCAACATGGGATGGAATTCAGCAGATTCCTGGCCTATCAAGACAGTGGGTTATCACTGTGCAATATTGCTGTTTGTGCTGGTCGGGATCTCATGATTTTTGGCTGCACACCCATTAAATACTTAGGTGTAACAATGTTAAGTGAGATGATCGAACATGTAAGTTTGGCTGTAGGGAAGACAAATGGTCAACCTTGTGTTACTGTGAGAATGGATTAAAGGAAGACATCAAATTGTGGTTGTCACGTAGGATTAGCTGAGGGATAACACACACTAAGTATGCAATACACATTTATTAATCACTTGTATATAACAAATATGGCAGTTGAACATGTTACGTGCTGAAAGTTAACAATGGAAAACAGTCCAAAGAAGCAAAGTCACAAAGATAGGGTGGGTGCTCTTGGTCAGAGATGCCACTGCCAACTCGGCAGTTGTAGGCAGCAACCAGCGTGGAAAGTGGGGGAGTCAGTAAGGGGGACTGCCTCGACTCTGTGGGTCACACAGTCGATGATCGGTGAGATGTATCTTTAACCCATGAGAGGGGGGAGGGGACCAATGATGTCGATAAGGACGTGCCGCCCCTTTGGAATGTCAAACTTACCCAACGGAGGTTGACCATGCCTGCCGGTCTTGCTGCGATGGCACGGGACACACATATAGCTCCAAGTGCGACAGTTGTGTTTCATGCCAAGCCAGACAAAGTGATCCGTGACCAGCTGTGTCATGGCTTGCGTTCCAAGGTGAGCTAAGCCGTGCAAGGCAGTAAAGACCCTATGAAAAAGGGCGACAGGGATCAGGGGGTGAGTGTCCCTGTGAAGGTGTCACAAAGGACAGGGATCATCAAATCAGGTAGTATATGGTGCTGGACAGAGAGCAATGAGTCATTGTCTGATATTATTCGCTGTATATCATTGTCATCAGCTTGTAGTCGGGTGAGCTCCTCGAGAATCAGCGATGTGGTTAGCAAGCAGATGTGGGAAAGGTAGTCTGCCACAACATTCTCTGCACTGCAAATATAGCATGTGTCGGAAGAGTGCTGACAGATGTATTCCATAAGGTGGAAACGCCTTGGCGGAGGTCCTTAGCCGGATTACGAATAGCATCCACGAGTGTCTTGTGATCTGTATAGATCGTGAACGGTCACCCCTCGAGGTCACTACGGAAATGTTTAATTGCCTCGTAACAGCGAGGAGTTCGCAGTCGAAAGCCGACCACTTGCACTGGCTCTCAGTCAGTTTCTTGGAAAAGAAGTGGAGGGGTTGGGTGGAGTCAGCGGTGTGCTGACAGCGCCCACAGGTGAGTTACTGGCATCAGTCGTGATCGAGACATGGGCCTCATGGTCAGGGGGGCGAGTGTGACGGCTTTGGCGAAGGCAGTTTTAAGGTTACCAAAAGCGTCGAGCATCAGTTTGGTCCACTTCAACTTCCGTTCTCCAGTGACGTTTTTACCAGATATAGCATCGAGAGGGTCATTTGGACGGAGGCAGCTTGAGGAATATGGCGGCGGTAAAAGCTTGCCATACACAAAAATCGACAGAGCTGAGCATACTCCTCAGGGAGAGGAAGGCTAAGTATGATTTCAGGACGCGAAATCGTCGGTCTGAGGCCATTGGCAGAGACAGAATGGCCGAGGAAGGTAACGGATGTAGAACACAGTTAAGATTTATCGTGGTTGATCATCACGCCGTTGGCAGTGAGGGCCGAACGGACTGCATTGAGGTGAACTTGATGCTCCCCAGCGGAGGAGGAAAAGATAAGTATATCATCTACGTAAGCATAGGCAAATGGCAGAGGGAGCAAAAGGGAATCAATGAAATGCTGCCACGTCTGCACAGCATTTTTCATCCGTAAGGCACGTAACAGTATTCAAATAGGCCAAAGGGTGTGATGATGGCTGTCTTTGAAATATCCGGTGGAGGCATAGGAATCTGATGATATGTCTCGGAACAATCTAAAACGGAGAAAAAGGCAGAACCACGGAGTAATTGCGTGAAATCCTGGTTAAATGGAATAGGGTAGTTCTCAATAATGGTGCGAGAATTAAGGGACCTGTAGTTCCCACACATGCATAAGGTACTGTCCTTTTTGGGAACAAGGTGAATAGGTGAATACCAGTAGCTATCGGAAGGGTGGAGGACGCCTGAAGCCAAAAGATCCTGAACGATCTCCCAGAAGTTTGGAAGCATTAAGGTGCCTGGCCTTACAACAAACTGACAGAACGTCAGAACAAGTGGACCGTTGGTGGAGTGAATCCTTTGATAAGTGCTGTTACTGATGGCTGATACTCGAGTAGGAGGGTAAGCAAGAAGAGTCAAGAAGGTATTCGCAGGAAACGTTGGTTCACTGACCATGGTGAACCAGACCATCATAGGTGGGGCGTCGGCTGTAGTCAGCAATGGAAGGCTCAATGCAGGAGCGAAGCGGTGCAAAGGATCTGGAGGGGCGCATGCAGGTGCATCTTGTAGATTCGTCTGCGGCAGTGTGAAAAAAACAGCAGGCAGTGGAATGCTCGACACAGGAACAGAATGGTGAGAAGATGCTGTAGAGGCATGTAATGCTACGCCTCACTATGGGGCTGCAAATAGGTGATATATGGTATACCGTCCATGTGACAATTTGGTGGAGGCAGAGGCAATGCGGATGCATAAGGCCTTGTTCTGGGTGAGGAGTTCATCGATTTGTGAGTGCACATGTGGCAAATCAGAGAGCTGCGTTTTATGCACTCCGCCAGGGGCACACACGTGGAAAGTGTAGCCAAGGAGGTGGAGAGCGAAGTCAGGCTGAACTAGTGTGAGCACGGAACTGTAGAGCCAGATGTGTGGTGGAGCAAGGCAGCCTGCAGGTCTGGTGAAAGTTCATAATGGTGTAGAAAATCCAACCCAATCACACGTTCATCCACATCATCAGCATGGAAGGTTCAAGGGAAGGTATGAACCAGTGATAGGTGAAGTAACATCCTGATGGAGCCATGGACCGCAATATGAGAACGAGTGCTGGTGATCAAGACGAGGGTACAAGGAGATAGAGTGTTGACAGTGTGCTTGGTTGGGATTACGCTAATGTCGGCGCCAGTGTCGATGAGAAAACAGATGCCCACCGATATGTCTGTGGCATAGAGGCATTGTGTCGCTGAAGCAACTGGTGCAGTATCAGATGCTAGGCGCCGTGAAGATATGTGGTGTGCTTAAACATACTCGCCAGTCTTCTTTTGGGTAGGCACACAGTGCGCAGCAGTTGCGGGTGGCTTTCCTGTAAGTAGCATGGAATCAACACAGCGGGTATGCAGGTTGGCATGGCGGTGCGTTATGGGAGGGGGTTGCAGCTAACTGTGTTGGGGTCAGTAGTCGATTGGGTTTCTGCTCGGACGAGGTCGGCAGCTGTCAGGAGCCCACTGGCAGTACATCCTGTAGGCCACTAGGTGGCAGCCCCTGACAAGCAGCTGAGATGCCAAGGCGAACAAGTTGGCCTCTACTGATAGTGTGCAGAACTGAAGGCACAAGAGTGCCAACTGAGAATGATGGAGAAGACGTTCATGACAGGCGGCGTTGGTGATGAATGATAGCATAAGCCTAATCCATCATGCGTAATCGAACTACGAGTGGGTGATGTGAGACATTAGATGAAGTGGGTGATGTGAGACATTAGATGAAGTTGCAGATCCCAAGGCATTTTGACCATCCACAATGTCCAAAGGATGGTGTCAGGTAATGCTTGATTGTTGATTAAAGTACGTAGGGGCTGCTAAAGCTACGAAGGGGTGTGGTCGTCGAGTTGCTCGTCATGAATAATGTGATGCATAGCCTCCACTGGAGGATAAGAAAAGTGCTCGATAAGCAGAGCTTTGGCCGTCAAATATTTGTGCGAGCAGGTGGTGAGAGAATCAAGACACTGATGAGGTGGCTCACCAGGCAGACAAAACAGGCGTCTGAAATGCTGTGAATGTCCAGTAGGTGATTCACTAAGGTGACCCAAGTCTTTGGGTTTTCTTTTTGCAAAGCAGGTAGCTTAGGGAACCTGCTGTGTAACACATGTTGAGGCAGCATCGACAGATGGAGATCGGTGTGAGCAGAGCAGGACGTCTTTGGCGCCGGAAGTGCAGTAGTGGTGAATGGTGCATCACGCGAGGTCTGTGTGGAGCGGTGGCCGCATGCAGCACATGGTGCAGAAGGAGCAGGTGTATAAGTCGGCATGGTGTGTCCAATCAGCAAACCCAACGAACAATGTGGCGTGTGTGCGTAATGGCTAGTGCCGTTGCAACAGCGGGCGGGAGGCAGTCGTGGTGAAGCCACGGGGACCTGGCCTGGTAACCGGTGCACGTGGAATGGCCAGCGCCATTATGAAAGCAGGCGGAAGGCAGTCGTGGTGCAACCACAGTGCGCCAGTCCCGGAAACTGGCGCAGTAGAGGTGAGCGGCGTCGCCAAGATGGGGTGTGAGGGAAAGGGGGGGGGTTGTGCTGTGACACCATGTGTATTAGAATGTGCTACCCCATGCATAGAAATGTTCGATTCACAGTTTTCGAACTTGTCGGCACCTCAAGCCATTCTGAAGGTAATGATGTACATGGAAGATAAACCACAATGTCTTTTAACTGGAAGGTCGTCAACATTGTGATTAGGCAGAAGGCACTGTCCATGTTGTGGCTCTTGTTGTGCTGCATGCTAGGCAGCGGCCATGTTGAGCCAGGTAAGGTTAGTTAGCTGCTGGCGGGAAGGGCATAAATAATTGTTCATTTTTAACGAAATTCGTAGTAGGTATACTTGTCAACTCATGGTCGAAAGCAGCATAGTTAATGGGGCCCATTGCACTAGCACTGAAAGACACTGGTAGATCCATTGTGGCAGAAACAATGTGGGCTGGCACACAAAGTTTGTAAATGACGAGAACAAGCACAAAAGAACTCGTGATGAGATGACGACAATGTCAGGGTCACCACTGTGGTTATCACATAGGATTAGTTGAGAGATAACTCACACTAAATATTCAACTACACATTTATTAATCACTTGTATATAACAGATATGGCAGTTAAACATGTTACGTGCTGAAAGCTAACACTGGAGCTAAAGAGTCCAAAGCAGCAAAGTCACAAAGATAGGGTGCTCTGCGCCAGAGACGCCAAAAAATCATTTCAGAGGTGTGCTGTAAGATTTATTACCAGTGGGTTCAATCAACATATGAGGATTACGGAAGTGCTCAATGAATCAAACTGGTATCCCTGGAATGAAGAGAGGTTCATTTTGTTAAACACTACTGAGAAAGTTTAGAGAGCTAGCATTAGAGACAAGTCTGGAGAACTGCTGCCAATGAACATATCATGTAATGACCACAAGACAAGAAAAGATAATTCAGGGCTCATCCAGAAGCATTTACAGTCCCCAGCCAAATAATATGAACACTTAAGAAAACTGATAAAATCACATGTTATTAAATAATTTCAATGTGAAAAATGTTTTTAGGATGAATGTAGGAATTTTTAATGACTAATTGCATTCTTGTAGAGGGAAATTTCATTAAAACTATGGTTTGATTTTGCCATTGTTGCAATGTTATCATTTGTGTTTTAGAAGAAAAAATTTACATCCAGTATTTCCCGTTCTGATATGCAACTTATGAAAATTAAATAGTAAAGTGGCTCTAAATAAATATTTTTATTCATGATGTTGTGGTCTTCAGTCCAAAGACTGGCTTGATGCAGCTCTCCATGCTACTCTATCCTTTGCAAGCTTCTTCATCTCCGAGTAACTACTGCAACCTACATCCTTCTGAATCTGCTTAGTGTATTCATCTCTTGGTATCCCTCTACGATTTTTACCCTCCATGCTTACCTCCATCACTAAATTGGCGATCCCTTGACGCTGCAAAATGTGTCCTACTAACCGATCCCTTCTTCTAGTCAAGTTGTGCCACAAATTCCTCTTCTCTCCAATTCTGTTCAGTACCTCCTCATTACTTACGTAACCTACCCATCTAATCTTCACCATTCTTCTACAGCACCATATTTCGAAAGCTTCTATTCTCTTCTTGTCTAAACTATTTATCGTCCATCTTTCTCATCCATACAAATACTTTTAGGAAAGACTTCCTGACACTTAAATCTATACTCGATATTAACAAATTTCTCTTCTCCAGAAACGCTTTTTTTGCCATTGCTAGTCTACATTTTGTAACCTCTCTACTTCGACAGTCATCAGTTATTTTGCTCCCCAAATAGTAGAACCCATCTACTACTTAGTGTCTCATTTCCTAACGTAATTCCCTTAGCATCACCTGATTTAATTAGACTACATTCCATTATCCTCATTTTGCTTTTGTTGATGTTCACCTTATATATGCCTTTCAAGACACTGTGGATGCTGTTCAACTGGTCATCCAGGTCCTCGTCCACCGCTCGTGGTCTCGCGGTAGCGTTCTCGCTTCCCGAGCACGGGGTCCCGGGTTCGATTCCCGGCGGGGTCAGGGATTTTCACCTGCCTCGAGATGACTGGGTGTTTGTGTTGTCCTCATCATTTCATCATCATCCAGGACAGTGGCGAAATTGGACTGCGCAAAGATTGGGTAATTGTACGGGCGCTGATAACCACGCAGTTGAGCGCCCCACAAACCAAACATCATCATCATCCAGGTCCTTTGCTGTCTTCTCTATGGATTTTAATTCCTACTCTGAATTTTTCTTTTGTTTCCTTTACTGCTTGCTCAATATACAGATTGAATAACATCGGGGATAGGCTACAACCCTGTCTCACTCCCTTCGCAACCACTGCTTTCATGCCCCTCGATTTGTGTAACTGCCATCTGGTTCTTGTATTTGACCCCTGCCACCTTCAGAATTTGAAAGAGAGTATTGGAGTCAATGTTGTCAAAAGCTTTCTCTAAGTCTACAAATGCTAGCAACGTAGCTTTGCCTTTCCTTAACCTATCTTCTAAGATAAGTCGTAGGGTTATTATTGCCTCACGTGTTCCAACATTTCTACAGAATCTGAACTGGTCTTCCTCAAGGTCGGTTTCTACCGGTTTTTCCATTTGTCTGTAAAGAATTCGTGTAAGTATTTTGCAGCTGTGGCTTATTAAACAGCTAGTTCGGTAATTTTCACAACTGTCAACACCTGCTTTCTTTGGGATTGGAATTCTTATATTCTTCTTGAAGTCTGAGGGTATTTCGACTGTGTCATACATCTTGCTTAGCAGAGGGTAGTGATTTGTCATAGCTGGCTCTCCCAAGGCTATCAGTAGCTCTAATAGAATGTTGTCTTCTCCTCGGGCCTTGTTTCGACTTAGGTCTTTCAGAGCTCTGTCAAATTCTTCACGCAGTATCACATCTCCCATTTCATTTTCACTCACATCCTCTTCCATTTCCATAACATTGGCTTCAAGTACCTCGCCCTTGTATAGACCCTCTATATACTCCTTCCACCTTTCTGATTTCCCTTCTTTGCTTAGAACTGGTTCTCCATCTGAGCTCTTGGTGTTCATACAAGTGGTTCTCTTTTCTCCAAAAGTTCTCTTTAATTGTCCTGTAGGCAATATCTATCTTAACAATAGTGATATAAACCTCTACATCATTACATTTATCCTCTAGCCATTGATGCTTAGCCATTTTGCACTTCCTGTCGATCTCATTTTTGAGACGTTTTATTCTTTTTTGCCTGCTTCATTTACTGCATTTTTATATTTTCTCCTTTCATCAATTAAATTCAATATCTCTTCCGTTACCGTAGGATTTCCACTAGCCCTCGTCTTTTTACCTACTTGATCCTCTGCTGCCTTCGCTATTTTATTTCTCAAAGCTAGCCATTCTCCTTCTACCGTATTTCTTTACCTGTTCCTGTCAATCGTTCCCTAATGCCCTCCCTGAAACTCTGTACAACCTCTGGTTCTGTCAGTTTATCCAGGTACCATCTCCTTAAATTCCCACCTTTTTGCAGTTTCTTCAGTTTTAATCTACAGTTCGTAACCAATACATTGTGGTCAGACTCCACATCTGCCCCTGGAAATGTCTTACAATTTAAAAGATGGTTCCTTAATCTCTGTCTTACCATTATATAATCTGTCTGAAACCTTCCAGTGTCTTGAGGCCTCTTCCATGTATACAGCCTTCTTTCACGATTCTTAAACCAAGTGTTAGCTATGATCAAGTTATGCTCTGTGCAGAATTCTACCAGGTGGCTTCATCTTTCATTCCTTATCCCCATTCCATATTCAGCTACTACTTTTCCTTCTTTTCCTTTTCCTACTGTCGAATTCCGGTCACCCATGACTATTAAATTTTCGTCACCCTTCAGTATCTGAATAATTTCTTTTATCTCATCATACATTTCTTCAATCTCTTCATCATTTGCAGAGCTAGTTGGCATATAAACTTGTACTACTGTGGTAGGTGTGGGCTTCATGTCTATCTTGGCTACAATAATGTGTTCACGATGCTGTTCATAGTAGCTTACCTGTGCTATTTTTTTTGTTCATTATTAAACCTACTCCTGCATTACCCCTATCTGATTTTGTATTTATAACCCTGTATTCACCAGAACACAAATTTTGTTTCTCCTGCCACCGAACTTCACTAATACCCACTATATCTAACTTTAACCTATCCATTTCCCTTTTTAAATTTTCTGACCTACCTGCCCAATTAAGGGATCTGACATTCCATGCTCCAATCCGTAGAATGCCAGTTTTCTTTCTCCTGATAATGACGTCCTCCTGAGTAGTCCCTGGCCAGAGTTCCAAATGGGGGACTCTTTTACCTCTGCAATATTTTATTCAAGAGGACACTATTATCATTTAACCATACAGTAAAGCTACATGCTCTCAGGAAAAAATTATGGCTGTTGTTTCCCCTTGCTTTCAGCTGTTCACGGTACCAGCACAGCAAGTCCGTTTTGGTTAATGTTACAAAGCCAGGTCAGTCAATCATCCAAATTGTTGCCACTGCAACTACTGTAAAGGCTGCTGCCCCTCTTCAGGAACGACATGTTTGTGTGGCCTCTCAGCAGATACCCCTCTGTTGTGATTGCACCTACGGTATGGTTCTCTGTATCACTGAGGCACGCAAGCCTCCCCACCAATGGCAAGGTCCATGGTTCATGGTTCACCACCTATTCATGATACGTATTAAAAATAGTTTTAGTTTGTCTTAACCATTTCTGAGCAGGAACACAGCTGACACTCAGTATGGTGGTTGATGGGAAGGACCATCAATGGCAAATGCCTTACATTAGTCCCATCAATCAACTTAGTTTGTGCAGACAGTAATATCTCAAGAAACCTGATCTAATTTGTAAATATTTGCTGATATGATATTAAACTTCCCATCAACAAAAAGTGCATCTGTTAAAGGCCTCTTGACTTAAGCCAGTCTCTCACAGTGAGAAACAGGAAGAAAAGATGGAATTTCTAAAACTTCAGTGGCTAACATTCAGTTGTTGACACCCAGATGGAAAGGTAGATGCTGTCTCCTCATGGCTTGCAACAGTTGCAAATGACAATATTACAAGGTAAGAGTATAGTATGGCAACAAATAGCACCATTAGAAAAAAACTTGAAGATGCACAGGCTTCCATCTCTACCAAAACAGTTCACAGAAGACTGACTGATTTAGCTACTGATGTTCCAGACCTGTTCATAAATCCAAGATAATGAAATAATGACTGGACAGGGCTCAGAAGTACAAGCACTTTACTGTGGATAAGAGAAAATATTTTTAAAAACATTTTCTTTGTGTCTTATAGAAAATATTCCATATTCATTTTACTTTATAACAACATGTTACCTCCTTCTCCCAGTCCCTTTGGTGAAACACTTTTTTGCCACCAACCATATCAATCAGATTCAGCCAAAGACCAATGTTGAACCCTACCTGACTCAGTTCACTCCTCTGCCAACAGTGATCCACCCCCTCTGCCCCAAAATTATCCCCTGTTAACTTTCCAGAACTTCTTAACCTGAAACCTTGCCTCTCTATCATTCCCCAAATCTCTCAACATGCAAGCTAACCTTACATCCACAGAAAGAGCCGCAATCCACCACCTATAACCTGATCCCATCCTTATAATCCTACTTGCTGACAAATGTACCACCACTGTTGTTTTGAAATGCGAGGATTACCTGGCAGAAGGACTCTGTCAGCTGTCAGACACATTTACCTACAAACCCTGCCATTGCGGCCCCATTCTACATATCCTTCGGTATATCTCAGGACCTCTCTTCACCCCTACCACGCCTCACACTCCTACCTTATACATGCTTCCTAAAGCTCACAAACCCAACCACCCAGGACGGTATTGTGGTCAGTTACTTTGCCCCCACTGAGAGAATCTCTGCTCTTCAGTTCCTGTTCTTTTACCACATGGTGCCTTGCTCATCACTACTGATGCCACCTCCCTTTACACTTACTGCTATTGAACACTACCCTTCCCAAAACCTGACAGACTAAACCTACAACCTCACCAAAAATTACTTCTCCTTTGAAGGGTTCAAACAAATTCAGAGTACAGCTATGGGCACCCACATGGCACCATCCTATGCCAACCTATTCATGGTTTGTCAAAAGGAATCTTTCCTGAACACACAGAATTCCGAACCCCTCATCTGGTTGAGATTCATTGGTGACATATTTGCAATCTGCATCAAGGGTGAGAATGCCCTATCCACATTCCTCCAGAACCTCAACACCTTGTCCCCCTTATGCTTCACCCGGTCCTGCTCAACCCAAAAGCCACCTTTCTCGATGTTGACCCTCACATCAAAGACGGCTACATCAGTACCTCCATCTATATGAGACTTACCAGTGACCAGCAGTACCTGCACTTCGACAGCTGCCATTCAGCCCATACCAAGAAGTCCCTTCCATGCAGCCTAGCCAACCATTGCCATCACATCTGCAGTGACAAGTGGTCCATCTCGAAATATACCAAGGTCCTGATTGAGGCCTTTATGGACCATAATTACCCTCCCAACCATATACAAAAAGAGATCTCACATGCATTATCTCTCCAGTCACCCATCACCTCCCAAAGTTCCACCGTCCTGCCACAGAAGATCATTCTCCGTGTGACTCAGGACCACTCAGGAATAGGGCAACTGAGTCACATTCTCTGCCAGGGTTTTGACTACCTCTTGTTGTGCCCTTAAATGAGGAATATCGTACCCATTATCCTTCCCCTCTCATAGGGGTATACTGCTGGCCATTGATCCTACAAAATATCCTCATCCATCCATACACAACCCCCTCTCCCAAACCCTTGCCTCATGGCTCATATCCCTGCAATAGACCTAGATGATAGATCCATCCCATACATCTCCCTCCCACCACCGCCTAACCCAGACTGGACACGAGCATCACCTATTCCATCAAAGGCAGGGCTGTGAAACCAGTCATGTGATCAGCAAGCTGCAATCACTGTGCTGCATTCTAAGTGAGTGTGTCAGCCAAAAAGCTGCCTGTCTGCATGAGTGGCCACTGATAAACTATGGGCAAGAAACAGCTGGAACACTCAGTTGTTGAGCATGTCGTCCAACAAGATGTTCTTCATTTCAATAACTCCTTCATGGCCTGTGCCATCTGGATCCTTCCCACCAACACCAGCTGTTCTGAGCTGTACAGGTGGGAGTCTCCCTGCAATGTATCTCATATTACTCCCCTGGCTTCAACCTTCGTTAGTCATTGTCCTTACCCATATAGCCCCTTCCCTGTTCCCATGCCAGGACTACACAGCCCTCTGTTCAACCAACACACCCACAGTCTTTTTACTTCTCTCCCTTTCCACGCTCGCACTCCCTTTCACCCCCACCCTCCATCTAACCTCCTGACCACAACTAACGGCCCTATTCTCCCTGTACCTTGTCCCTGTATGCTTCCACAAGCAGCACTTGGCCGTACCGCACCCCTAACCTGCTACCTCTCCCCCACCTGGCCCCAGCCTCCTCTGTTTCCCCTTCTCCCAGTTGCTTCTCCCATCATGCACTGCTCCTTGAAGTCTGGCCTCAGGAGACAGACTATTGTCATGTGTGTGTGAGTTGCTTTTGCATGAATGTGTGTGTGTGTATGTATGTTTATTTCTGATGAAGGCCTTGTTGCCCAAAAGCTTACTTTCTGACAGTCTGTTTGCTGTGCCTATCTTAAAAGATGGCTCTAAGCACTGTGGGACTTAACATCTGAGGTCATCAGTCCCCTAGACTTAGAACTACTTGAACCTAACTAACCTAAGGACATCACACTCATTCATGCCCGAGGCAGGATTCGAACCTGCGACTGTAGCAGCAGCACGGTTCCGGACTGAAGCACCTAGAACCGCTCGGCCACAGCGGCAGGCTGTGCCTATCTGCGGCTCAGCATTTCCACTATATGGTGAATAGCAACTATCCTTTTTATAATATTATTTCATTCGATCCAGGATTTCCCATGGATCAAAACGTTTTATAGCATGCTTCAGTGATGCTGAGAAAGATTGGATTGGTGGAAAGAGAAAATTGAAGGCTTCTATGAGGGGAAGACTAGTCCAATGACATGATAGAAGAAAAAACAGGAGCCGATATAAAAGACACAGGGGGTCCAGTATTAGAAACAAAATTTAAAAGAGCTCTGAAAGACTTAAGATCAAATAAGGCAGAAATGACAAATAACTTTCCAGCAGAAACTTTCTGGCAGATTGAAACTATGTGCTGGATTGTGACACGAACTCGGGACATTTGCTTTTCGCGGGCAAACGCTCTACCGGCTGAGCTACCGAAGCCGACTCACGCCCCAACTTCAAAACTGCAATTCCGCCTGTAACTCATCTCCTACCTTCCAAACTTCACAGAAGCTCCTCTGCAAACCTAGCAGAAGTTATGAGGATGGTTCGTGAGTCGTGCTTGGGTAGCTTAGTCGGTAGAGCGCTTTCTCACGAAAGGCAAAGGTCCCGAGTTCGAGTCTCGGTCCGGCACACTGTTTCAATATGCCGGGAAGTTTCATATCAGCGCACACTTCACTGCAGAGTGAGAATTTCATTCTGGAAACATCCCCCGGGCTGTGGTTGAGCCATATCTCCGCAATATCCTTTCTTCCAGGAGTGCTAGTTCTGCTGGGTTCTCAGAGGAGCTCCTGTGAAGTTTGGAATATAGAAGACGAGGTACTGGTGGAACTGAAGTTGTCAGGACGGGTCGTTAGTCGTGCTTAGGTAGCTCAGTCGGTAGAGCACATGACTGCGAAAGGCAAAGGTCCCGCGTTCGAGTCTCGGCCTGGCACACAGTTTCAATCTGTCAGGAAGTTTCATATCAGCGCACACTCCTCTGCAGAGTGAAAACTTCATTGTGGAACATTCCATCAGAATATCTAAAATCGTTGGAGGAAGTGACAGCAAAACGACTATTCACGTAAATGTGTAGATTGAATGAGTCTGGCGACATACCATTTGACAATGATTACAAGAGCTGATAAGTGCGAGGATTATCGCATAATCAGCTTAACAGCTCATTCCTTCAAGCTGCTGACAAGAATAATATACAGAAGAACGGAAAAGAAAGTTGAGGATGTGTTAGACGACGATCAGTTTGGCTTTAGGAAAGGTAAAGGGACCAGAGAGGCAGTGCTGATGTTGCGGTTGATAATGGAAGGAAGGCTGAAGAAAAATCAAGACAAGTTTATAGGATTTGTTGATATGGAAAAAGCATTCGACAACATCAACTAGTCCAAGATGTTGGAAATTCAAAGAGAAATAGCGGTACACTATATGGAAAGACGGGTAACATACAATATGTACAAGAGCCAAGAGGGAACAATGAGAGTGGAAGACCGAGAACGAAGTGCTCTGACTAAAAAGTGTGTAAGACAGGGGTGTAATCTTCGAATCGTACTGTTCATTCTATACATTGAAGAAGCAATGACAGAAGTAAAAGAAACGAAAATAAAAGAGAGGTACAAGAGTGAAATTAAAATTCATTGTGAAAAGATATCAATGATAAGATTCGCTGATGTTATTAATATCCTCAGTGGGAATAAAGTAGAATTGCAGGATCTGCTGAAAGGAATACATACATACTTCTTCCATAGATCATGAATACAACATTTTGTAATGATGTGGAACATGCCATTTTAACTTAATTTTTCTTTACACAAAATAATTGAGTAATTAATTAATTTTTTACAGTTACTACTTCATATCTAAAAGTTCATCTATTGAGTAGAAGGAGTTATTGAGAAATTTTTAAATAAAAAAAAAATGATAATTGAATATCTCTCAGACCTTGAACGCTATTTGGCAAATGACGAAAGATTTTTGTGGCAGCATAATTCACCCCTATCTGTGCCAAAGTCAGATTTAACCCAGATTAGTGAAGATCATCATTTCTTCTAGTGTTGTAGCTATGTACTTCGCTGTTATTTTTGAATTGGGATGGGTTATTAATAACTGTGAATATCCAAAGTTCTTTAAATAAAAGCCTGCAAGGTGATCTTGGGTGATTTAGAGCTATTATTCTGATTACAAGTACTTGTGCAATGAATACTTTTACCCTTATTGATGAATTACCCCAAAATATGATGTCATATGTGTCCATTAGCAGAGAACCACTGAATAATTTTCTGAAAGACATTATTTACAATTTCCTCAGCTGATATTTGTTTGTTGGGTGTGATTACTATACTTGTGTCATCAGCAAAAAGAACTAGCTTTACACCTTCATGAATACAGGGTGGCAAGTCGTTAATATATATTAAGAACAATAAGGGACCCTGTGGAACACCATTCTTGATGCCTCCCCAGATAGAGGATGCTGCCGATTTTTGCAGACTATCTGTACCGTTAATTTCAACCTTCTGCATTCTCCCAGTTCAATATGAATCAGATCACTTGTGCACTGTCCCACTGTCATACCAATAATACCTAAGTTTATCTAGAAGAATTTCATGATTCACACAATCAAAAGGCTTTGAGAGATCACAAAATATCCTAATGGGTGATGTTCGGTTATTCAATGCATTTAATATATGATCAGTGAAAGCATATATAGCATAATCATCTTATGATGTTGCAGTTCTTCAGGAAACAAGAATAATTGCAGGCTAAAATTTTACGTTTCCAAAATCGCAACTTATCAGTATACGCTCTCACGGCTTCCCAATGATAAAATGAGCTCGAATTTCCACTTGCAATTACAAGTTCAGTGAGTTCAATGAATCGAAAATATCTGACAGATAAGCCAACACAGCTTGAACACTTGGCTTTTGGAATTCTACACACAATTCAGTTTGGTTCTGAATTTCCAAAAACTAAGTCACTTCATCTCTAAGTTAAAATAATCTAGGTAACATATTTCCTTTCGAGAGGCAGCGTACTTCCGTACGAAATAGCAATTTTTTTGCTGTGTTCCCAAATCTTATCAAAGGGCGTAAAAAGACGAGTATTTATCGCACTTTTTTAACATGATTCACAATTTTGATCCATAATTTTAAGACGTCGGTGAGTTCGTTTTGAAGCGTCTTAGCTGCCAAGACTTGACGGTGTATTTACACAGAGAACTGAAATAACGTTGGAATTCTTTTCTCTGACTATTTGCACGAATCCAGATAGAGATCCAAGCACTGAGGGGCGCCGTCTGTGCACACGTGGATCAGCTTTTGCCATGTCAGTCCCTATTTGCAAAAGAATTCAGATATCGCTGTCATCATATGAACTGCTTTTGGATTAGTTGTTAGCCCTGTAGAAAATAGCATCTCGTTTTCAATTGTTTCGTATCTATCGAACGAAAACTAACAGCTGACAACAAATTGCAACATCTGTATTCTCGTCTAACTGTATAGCGAAAAATTCCGATTCTTTCACGGCATGCACAATCTGATTTCTTTTATCTTCGACCACACCATCAATCCGACGTTTCATAATGTTGTCATAAAGCGGTATTTGTGAAAGTTTAGTTTACTTTCTGGTCCAAGAACAATACCAGCTGCTATCAACAAACAGCGTTGGACAAGCGTTTTCCCGACAGTATGACTTTTCTTGGTCTTTGCGATGAGTAGCCATAATTCATAGGAAGCTAGGATCGCTTTTTCAGAAGACTGAACAATGGATCCACTACTATCCAACTGCATACGTTTCAGACTCGCACATTTTGCAGCGAAATACTCCGTCGGCTTATCTTTTAAAGCGCTATGTTTAGTCCGCAAATACCGCTCGAGACAAGGTCTCATGGTATCATTGCTCAATACTTCATAACAAATAACACATTGCGGCTGGTCGATACCATTGTGTTGTAAGCAACAAAACTGTAATTCAGTCATCATTATATTTGCTTTTCTTCGTCAAACTCATGACGAAATAACAAAAAAAAAGCAGCTTTACAAGTCGACAGTTCACTTTTACAACAAAAGTACACATGTCTAAACTACTTGTTTGATCGATACTGACTGAACAACTCAGTCCAAGTAAGATGCTAGCACCAACGCTGCTTAGAAACAAAGCCATTACTGGCAACAGTTACTACATCGTTGAAGCTGTTAGAAATCCTATGCAGATGAAAGTTGGCACGAAGTGTTTCGCATCGGGCCGACGTGCGATGATTGTCCAAGTTTCCTCTCATCTACTTTACTAGTTTCTGTGTCGTCCGAACAAGACATAGCCAGGGACAAAGCACCACAGACGTGAAGATGCGACTCGCCACTTGCGCCAGTTCCATTAGCGCCACGGGCGGCGCTGAGGATGAAGATATCGACTTCGCCTCGGCCAATTGCCGGCGGAGTACAGTCCGTCAATGACCGGACGACAACGGACAGAAGCCTGCTCGGAAAACAAAAGAGCAGTTCTCGCCCATTTGATTATAGATCATCGTCCAGGGCTGACTTAGATAGGGAACGTCGTTTAGTGAACTCTTAAAAGTGGCCAGACAGTTGTAAATTACCTTTGCTTGTACTGTGAAGTTTGCCTATCATTATTTGTACTTAGCCATTGAGAGCTTTTTGTGTTATGTTACATGCATTGTTGTAGACTTAATTATTCAACAAGATAAATAAACCTTTTTAAATCGTTTGTGTGACTTTGTTACTAAGTGCTTTAGAATCTTTGTTCTCCTATCCTGTTACCTGACCCTGGAGCTTAGCTGTGTAATAGTGGCAGGGAGAAATTGTTTTATCGGTGTACTGCACCAGAAGCCGTTTTACGAACTCATAAACTCGGCCTACCGTAACAACAGTGGAATCTCGGCCTCCACAGCAGTAGCGATGAGGCCTTTACAAAACTGGCGACGAGGGTTTACAAAACTAATACGATACGAATTCCAGCTGTCGGATTTGCTACGGTCAGTTACTGCACTTACATTCATACGATCTCGGAGTACACCCAAAATACTCGGTAGCCGGTAGATAGTTCGTCGTAACATATTTGTCTTGATTAAATAGCTATTTTTTAATAACGTCATGCGTTGGTACCGCTCGTCCCCGCCGCGCCTCCTTGTATACGTCGCCGTGCCCATCCTGCCCCCCCCCCCCCCCAGCCCCCACAGTGTGAAAACCAATGTAGTAGAGGAAGCCGTAGAGGGTAAAAACTGTAAAGGAAGACGGAAAATGGAATACATCCAGCAAGTAATTGAGGACGTAGGTTGCAAGTGCTACTAAGCCATTTAGGGAATAACGAGACAGCAGTAGTACGCCGAAGTCCTACAAATGTTCCTATTTCCGCAACTACGGGTCTATTAAACAAACGAGAAAAACTAGTATTCACTGATTCAACTAACAAGAAAAATCACACAGGAAAATTCTACAAAAACTTTAAGGAAGAGTAAAAATGTACCAGTACCTTTACTGGATTGCCCAGGCAACTCTCCTGTCCTGAATCCGATAGCGAATAGAGTTGCTAGAAAATGGAAGTGTCCAAAGACCAGGTCACAAACAAAATAAATTTGATTGAAAAGGTCATACTGTACTGGAATCACAATCAGCATTTGAAGGACATTTACATGCGATGCACAGACAGCACGCCTCGTAGGAACCAGGCTGTGATTGCCACAAATCGTAGCTTCAATAAATGTTAGTAAAACCATAAAAGTGGGTAAAATCCCTTTGTTGAGTGATTGGTTTCATTTTGACACACGTGTCTGTCAACTAACAAATCAAAAATCAATAAAACATTTATTTAAAGAATTACTCATTATTTTCATAATTTTCGAGAGGTCACGTAAATTTGGCCCGGGATTGTAGCTAGCTAGTCATTCTTCCCTCGAAACATTAGCGAGTTGAACAGGAAAGGGAATGAATAGCAGTGGTACAATGCACCCTCTGTAATGCACCGTATGGTGACTCACAGAGTACGTAGTTGTAGATGTTGTTTTTCTCTTTCCGTCGGTGACAAATGAAAATGAATCGGCAGCTGTGGTGTATTCATTCAAGTTGTGGCGTAAATCGATATAAAAAAAAAGTATGAACGAAGAATTAATTATGGCAGCACAACATCATAACCAGGGAACTAAATCCACTGTGTTAAGTAGCAGCCGACACACAGCTTAAATCTACTTTCTTGTAAATTATCTCTATCACTGTACTTTGTTTTTCCTGCTATAGCTATTTTAGTTTTTAATAATTCTGCCTCAGTTATTTCTGTTAGATTCATAAATATAAAATCTCTTTTAATGCGCGTCCCAACAATAAAACGAAAAAAATATGAACAATGCGTGATTGGATGCAAGAGGAGGTATTAGGGTTTCTAAGGTTGCCAGAATAAATATCTCTCGTAGCGAGTTCTTACCTCGTGTCATACGCGAATAAACTAAGCCAGAGGGCGCCTAATATTAGTACACACCACCATCCACTATCAGCTGTGGGAAGTGTATACCTGCGTGTAGACCGAATTAATCGCATTATTTCCAGACGATAATTTCATCCTCTGTTAATAGAAATGATTTCTTTCGTTAGCGCAGTGCGAGCAATAGGTATTAGTTTAGAGCTTATTTTGACGGATCCAGTGGTGACTCACTGTGACTCAAAATAAAGAAAAAAAGTGCGTTGCTATCCACACTGCAGTGGACTGACGCAAGGTGATGACATCGCTTGCATTATGTAGGTTCTTCTGTCGAGTGCGGTCGGTCAGCTAATGAACCGTGACTGAGATGTTGATAAAGGCGTGAAGGGACAGGCAATTTGCTGCTGTCAAAGAGACATGTCGGCGAAGAGGACGAGAGTGAATGGAGATACAACCTAAAGATAAACGTTTCTAAGGCAAGAGGCGAATCTCGAGCTTTGCTTGTCAAGGCTGTCAACAAAAACAGTCCATCTGCGACTTCATTACTTCGTCAAAACGAAACATTATAGACGCATTGGAAACTGTGAGCTATCGGCTTCGTCACAGTGAGACACGCGACACAGTGATGACTCTGGAGGATCTGAAGAGAAATATTAATAAACGTCTTTTAAACATTCAACTTAAACAATCATGTTCACTGCATTCGTATAAACAGATCGTCAATAAAAATAATAGTTCAGGAATATAAAAAAAATAAATCATACTTTTATCAAATTAATGACCAATCAGAATATTACCTGGTAATTTGTCTAGGAATACAAAAAAGCAATTCTTCAAACAACTATATTAACTAGTAATTTGTTTAGATACAACACAGGCAAACGAATATCGGAAAATTGCCCGCTTCTTTTGTTTGTATTATGGATTCAAGTGCGTGTTTTAATGGAACTTTTAGGTTATTGTCAATCATTGCTAATGGAGACATTGTAGGAGACACCGGCGTAACGTAATGATGATTAGAATCGATTAGACAATATGAGATTCAGTTTTCGTTCCAAAGACCCAAAAAATGAGATGATGCTTGTGAGTGTGGAAAATGTCAGAAAGTATAGCATAAAAAACATAAAACATTTAGGTATAACACTAACTACCCTGATCATTTGTCAGGAGATTGTCGAAATAGGTGAATTCATTACAGTAAACAACTGCTGATATTTACAGAATACCCTGTCAAAAGGAAACGTTGTTATGCACTATTAATAGATTTATGATACACAAATACCTAATCTTAACTGTTGAGACCAAGTGCTGTCAAAACTGAAATCTAAAACACATTTTTACTTTGGCTGGTCTAACAGTCCCTGTTAAGATATTCGTCTACAAAGTAGAAGGAGTTGTCTATCAAAAAGTCTTTCAAATTCCGTTTAAAACGCGCGTTATCTGAAACCAAGTATTTAATGGTTGCTGTCAATTTATTGACAATGTGTGTTCCTGAGTATTGGACCTCTTTTTGGACCAAGGTAAGCAATTTTAGGTCTTTACGTAGATTGTTCTGATTCCTAGTACTGATACTATGTATTGAGCTACTGGTTGGAAATAGAGATACATTACTTGCAACAAATTTCGTTAAGGAATAAATATACTGAGAAGCAGTGGTTAGAATAAAAAGTTCCTTGAACAGAAAATGTTGATGGTGTAATGACAGCAACCAGCCACAAATTTACTTTGAGTTCCTTTATTCAAAGGAAACCGTTACCGGTTTCGAATCGTTGCGATACATCATCAGACGGTTTACACACTTTCTTTCTGACATTTGGTGTGTTTTTATAGATTAATTGTCAGAAAGAAAGTGTGTAAACCGTCTGATGATGTATCGCAACGATTCGAAACCGGTAACGGTTTCCTTTGAATAAAGGAACTCAAAGTAAATTTGTGGCTGGTTGCTGTCATTACACCATCAACATTTGTCTTCAAAAACATTCCTTGAACAGGTTTCTACATGATGTCTCGAAATTACACCACAAATGATTCTCCCCAGAATATGATCCCGTACGACATAACAGAATGAAAGTAAGCAAAATATGCAAGTTTTTATTTTTATATTTGTATATCCTACGTCTGACATCATTCTTACTGCAAATACAGAACTGTTTAGGCGCTTAAGTAGTTCTGTGGTATGTCGTTCCCAACTGAATTTATTATCGACGTCACCACAGAGGAAACCATTGACAAATATGGTAATGGAAGACCGCCGAATAAAAATTCGTGAGACCGTCGAGATTGTAGGCATCTCAACTGATCGAGTGTATAACATCCTGCGTGGAGAACTCTATGAAGGATATATGTGCGAGGTGGGTGTCACGTTTTCTCACAGTCGACCACACGCCCATCCGGTACAACATTCCAACGTACTGTCTGGCGATGTTTAAGACTTTTGAGCCGATTTGTGACTGTTGATGAAACACAGGTTTCTTGTCATTACACACCAGTGGTTAGAAGAGAGTGTCAAAACGGCAGTCAAAACAAATGACAAAGTCCGGTGAAAATGCACCAAAGAAGCAAAGACCATTTTATCAGCTGGTAAAGTGATGGCCATTGTTTTTTGGGATTCCCAAGGAATTATCTTCAAAGATTACTTGGAACAAAGCGGGATCGTAAAGGGACTCTGTCTTGCTTCATTGCAGGATCGATTCCAACTGGATTTGGCTGAAGAAAAACCAAGATTGGCACACAAAAAAGTGCTCTTTCACCAGGATAATACACCATCCCACTTATCAGCGGTTATTGTTGTTGTGGTCTTCAGTCCAGAGACTGGTCTGATGCAGCTCTCCATGCTACTCTATCCTGTGCAAGCTTCTTCATCTCCCAGTACCTACTGCAATCTACATCCTTCTGAATATGTTTAGTGTATTCATCTCTTGGTCTACCTCTACGATTTTTTCCCTAAACGCTGCCCTCCAACACTAAATTGGTGATCCCTTGATGCGTCAGATTATTCCCTACCAACCGATCCCTTCTTCTAGTCAAGTTGTGCCACAAATTTATCTTCACTCCAATTCTATTCAGTACCTCCCCATAAGTTATGTGATCAACCCATCTAATCTTCAGCATCCTTCTGTAGCACCACATTTCTAAAGCTTCTACTCTCTTCTTGTCTAAGCTGTTTATCGTCCACGTTTCACTTCCATACAAGGCTACACTCCATACAAATACTTTCAGAAACGACTTCCTGACACTTAAATATATACTCGATGTTAACAAATTTCTCTTCTTCAGAAACGCTTTCCTTGCCATTACCAGTCTACATTTTATATCATCTCTACTTAGACCATCATCAGTTATTTACTCCCCAAATAGCAAAACTCATTTACTACTTTAAGCGTCTCATTTCCTAATCTAATTCCCGCAGCATCACCCGATTTAGTGGTACTATATTCCATTATCCTCGTTTTGATTTTGTTGATGTTCATCTTATACCCTCCTTTCAAGACACTGTCCATTCCGTTCAGCTGCTCTTCCAGGTCCTTAGCTGTCTCTGACAGAAATACAATGCCATCGACGAACCTCGAAGTTTTTATTTCTTCTCCATGGATTTTAATTCCTACTCCGAATTTTCTTTTTGTTTCCTTTACTGCTTGCTCAATATACAGATTAAATAACATGGGGGATAGGCTACAACCCTGTCTCACTATCTTCCCAACCACTGCTTCCCTTCCATGCCAATCGAGTCTTATAACAGCCATCTGGTTTCTGTACAAATTGTAAATAGCCTTTCGCTCCCTGTATTTTACCCCTGCCATCTTCAGAATTTGAAAGAGAGTATTCCAGGCAACGTCGTCAAAAGCTTTCTCTATGTCTACAAATGCTAGAAACGTAGGTTTGCCTTTCCTTAATCTACTGTCTAAGATAAGTCAGTATTGCCTCACGTGTTCCAACATTCCTACGGAATCCAAACTGATCTTCCCCGAGGTCGGCTCCTACCAATTCGTCTGTAAAGAGTTCGTGTTAGAATTTTGCAGCCGTGGCTTATTAAACTCATAGTTCGGTAATTTTCACATCTGTAAACACCTGTTTTCTTTGGGATTGGAATTATTATATTCTTCTTGAAGTCTGAGGGTATTTCGCCTGTCTCATACATCTTGCTCACCAGATGGTAGAGTTTTGTCAGGACTGGCTCTCCCAAGGCCGTCAGTAGTTCTAATGAAATGTTGTCTACTCCCGGGGCCTTGTTTCGACTCAGGTCTTTCAGTGCTCTGTCAAACTCTTCACGCAGTATCATATCTCCTATTTCATCATCATCTACATTCTCTACCATTTCTATAATATTGTCCTCAAGAACATCGCCTTTGTGTAGACCCTCTATATACTCCTTCCACCTTTCTGCTTTCCCTCCTTTGCTTAGAACTGGGTTTCCATCTGAGCTCTTGATATTCATGCAAGTGGTTCTCTTTTCTCCAAAAGTCTCTTTAATTTTCCTGTAGGCAGTATCTATTTTACCTCTGGTGAGATAAGCCTCAACATCCTTACATTTGTCCTCTAGACATCCCTGCTTAGCCATTTTGCACTTTCTGTCGATCTCATTTTTGAGACGTTTGTATACCTTTGTGCCTGCTTCATGTACTGCATTTTTATATTTCCTCCTTTCATAAATTAAATTCAATATCTCTTCTGTTACCCAAAGATTTCTATTAGCCCTCGTCTTTTTACCTACTTGACCATCTGCTACCTTCACTATTTCATCTCTCAAAGCTACCCATTCTTCTTCTACTGTATTTCTTTCCCCCATTCTTGTCAATCGTTCCCCATTGCTCTCCCTGAAGCCCTCTACAACCTCTGGTTCTTTCACTTTATCCAGGTCCCATCTCCTCAAATTCCCACCTTTTTGCAGTTTCTTCAGTTTGAATCTACAGTTCCTAACCAATAGATTGTGATACGAGTCCACATCTGCCCCTGGAAATGTCTTACAATTTAAGACCTGGTTCCTGAGTGTCTTACCATTATATAATCTATCTGAGACCTTCCAGTATCTCCAGGCTAATTCCATGTATACAAACTTCTTTTATGATTCTTGAACCAAGTGTTAGCTATGATTAAGTTATGCTCTGTGCAAAATTCTACCAGGCGGCTTCCTCATTCATTTCTTACTCTTATTCCATATTCACATACTACGTTTCCTTCTCTTCCTTTTCCTACTATCGAGTTCCACCCATGACTATTAAATTTTCGTCTCCCTTCACTATCTGAATAATTTCTTTTATCTCATCATACATTTCATCAATCTCTTCGTTATCCGCGGAGCTAGTTGGTATATAAACTACTGTGGTAGGTGTGGGCTTCGTGTGGTGTCACCGCCAGACACCACACTTGCTAGGTGGTTGCCTTTAAATCGGCCGCGGTCCGCTAGTGTACGACGGACCCGCGTATCGCCACTGTCAGTGATTGCAGACCGAGCGCCGCCACACGGCAGGTCTAGAGAGACGTACTAGCACTCGCCCCAGTTGTACACCAGACATTGCTAGCGATGCTACATTGACAACTACGCTCTCATTTGCCGAGACGATAGTTAGCCTAGCCTTCAGCTACGTCATTTGCTACGACCTAGCAAGGCGCCATAGCATTTGATACTTATTATTGTGAAGCCTGTACAGTAACGAGAGATGTTCACCAATTGTGGATTAAAGTTAAGTATTCTACCAGTTACTCTTGTTTTGCTAGTCTTATTTCTCTGACCTGTTCCAGACCTCACGCCAGCCTGCGTGAGCTTAATCGCGTGGCTTTCGGCTTCCTCCAAACTCCGTGAATTGGCTCCTGCCAATTCACAACACTTCGTATCTATCTTGGCCATAATAATGCGTTCGCTATGCTGCTTGTAGTAGCTTACCCGCATTCCTATTTTCCTATTCATTATTAAACCTACTCCTGCATTACCTCTATTTGATTTTGTATTTATAACCCTGTATTCACCTGACCAGAAGTCTTGTTCCTCCTGCCACCGAATTTCACTAATTCCCACTATATCTAACTTTAACCTATCCATTTCCCTTTTTAAATTTTCTAACCTACCTACCCGATTAAGTGATCTGACATTCCACGCTCCGATCTGTAGAACGCCAGTTTTCTTTCGCCTGATAACAACGTCCTCCTGAGTAGTCCCCGCCCGGAGATCCGAATGGGGGACTATTTTACCTCCGGAATATTTTACCCAAGAGGACGCCATCATCATTTAACCATACAGTAAAGCTGCATGCCCTCGGGAAAAATTACGGCTGTAGCTTTCAGCCGTTCGCAGTACCAGCCCAGCAAGGCCGTTTTGGTTATTGTTACAATGCCAGATCAGTCAATCATCCAGACTGTTGTCCCTGCTACTACTGAAAAGGCTGCTGCCCCTCTTCAGGAACCACACGTTTGTCTGGTTTCTCAACAGATACCCCTCCGTTGTGGTTACGCCTACAGTACGGCCATCTGTATCGCTGAGGCACGCAAGCCTATCCACCAACGGCAAGGTGCATGGATCGTGGAAGGGGGGGGGGGGGCGATATCAGCGGTAACAATGGCGAAAGTGCATGAACTGGCAAACTGCTTGTTAGCTTCTGTTTCGGGTCAATGCTTCACCTTCCATTGCTGATAGTGGAGTCGCTCTCGCGGCCACAGATTATATGTACCTAGCGCGTCAACATCCAAGGGAATTTTTGTGGTCATTCCGCTGCGGTGCTGCCCTTGCAACCTGCAACAGTCTTTCTCTGCAGCACGAGAATCCAGGATACATTCACCTTGAGGCTTTCTTCTTTCTTATGGTAGCTATCGTTATGTTTGTGTTTTTCAATAGCTTCCCTATCCAAGCGGCTGTAATAGCTCTTCTGTACAGCAAGAATTACGTGTCGGCGAATGTCACTACGTCGTCGGTCTCACACAGTTTTCATAACAGTTTTTCTCAGCACAACCTACCCTACAACACCCTTCAAGTTTCACAGACTGTTTCTGATCACCATGTATATAAACAAAGGTTCAAAAACTGTACCATAATAATTCTCTCTAAAGTACGAAGAAAAGACAAGGAAAGGAAAGCAGATCATCTACGTTGTGCTTGTTCCTATTGTTGTTCTCGCCAAGAGTCCCCCTTTTAAAGAATTTATTCGTATCGCCACTTCCCCACAAGGAATCGAACAAGGTTAGTGGACTCGGTCTACCCTAGAGCGTGCTGTGTCTTCACCTGCGAGCAGCTCTGTTCATTGACTCAACTCGCTCAGAAGGGTCGTCTCCACGTTTGCTGATAGTGGTACAAGCATCGTTACTTTACGGCAGGAAGCGTATCCGTTTGGGAAGTTGCCAGTCGGGTCGCCGTACGCCGTAGCGACGTCGTTAGAATGTGGAAGCGTGAACGTGTTATTCACAGCGCTGGAGGTGCGGGTAGTAGTCACAGTGAAAGTCAACGGTCGCCACCGAACGACAGCAGCCGCTGTAGGCCACACTACAACAGGGGTTTCGACCTCTCTGTGAAAAAAAGTCTATCAGCCAATGAGCCAGCAGATTTTAGCACCTATTTAAACTTTACATTACAGCAGTCTGCACGATGTAAGATAACTAAAAATAAATATGTGATCTTTAATAACACTTTAATGCCGATTTCAAAACCGTTCTTAATTTTCTTCTATCACATACAGTTTTTTGATAATGGAATAAACCACATGTTACTGTTAGTTATGAGAATTTCATTAGGACAGCAAGCTGGGGCACAGAAAAACCCTGCTTTTTTAGTGGGCGAGTAGCTGGGCAAAGCAAAAGTAAAGGTCTGGTGAGATCGGAGACATTTTGTGCCTTATACTAAAAACATCTTGCATGAGCCGCTTGTACCCCATAAAAATATTGCTTCCACCACTACTTAACAATTTAGGATTGATGAAGCAGTTTATAAGGAATCTTCAACAAGATGGATCCTGTTTTAAATATCTTTCTACGAAACTTCCTTCACCAGTCAAGAAAAATTGAAGCTTGCCGTTTTTATTGGTCCTCAAATTCACAAACTGCTGAAGGATCACTAATCTGAGAATACAATAAATGTCAGAGGAAGAAAAATCCATAGACTGACTTGCAGGTATGTAACGGAAAACTTTGTAGGAAATAGCAAAGTATCAAAATTGCAATAAAACCATAAAACCCATGTTGGAAAATTTCATGAAATTTGGTTGTAGCATGAGTGTAAAAAACCGCTTACTTTACTCCCATATTTACCCACTGAAAGTGTGGGATATTATAGTGGAGGGCAGGGATAATATTTCCGCCAGGTCACTAAACAGATGGGGAAGAGATACCAGTCAACATGCAATGAAAGTATGATGGCCGACTACTTTTGGATGCTGAAGAGGGACAGTAAATATGAAGATTCTGAAACATGATAAGAAAGTTAGTAACTTTGAATATTGGATGTAACAGGGTGCTCGTAATGTTGCTAAGAGTGGGATGTTTGTGAAAAGTAAAACAATAATTAAAAATGTTTATTTTAAGTGGAACTTTATTTCAATATTTGCACTCCAATGCTTAAATTTTTAGTGAAATTCCTGACGTGATAGAACAAAAGGAAAGTAATTTTCAGAATAAGCAACAGAAATTGACTATAGAAAATCTATTTTTGAGTAATCACAATACAAAAATTATAAAAATGCAGGCTTGTTTTTCATTGTTTTTACTACTGTATGGAATGACTGCACGTACACAAGCACACAGATAATATATATTGCAAGACTACACTGGTCTTGTGGTATGATTTGAAAGGCTACAGCCGACTATGAGTTTACACTCTGGCAGCAATCATTTTAATTAGTAAGCCTTCCACGTGTCTACCTGGCCCATGCGCCTGCTAAATTGATTTTGCCCTTTGACAGTGGTTGTTGTTGTTAGCCTCCATTAGAGGTTATCACTTTTATCAGAATCTAAATGAACCCGAATGCTGAAGTAATTTAATGAAATGGTGGTTCTGCCATTATTGTAGTCAGTTATTGAAGGATGATTAATATATGAATATGGGATAGATCTTCTACAAAAAAATTATAGCAAACGTTTATTGGTCCTGAAATAGGATAAACAATACAAGTTAAGAGTGACGACAATTAAATCCTGAAGATGGAAACACAAACAGACGCAATAAATAGTTAACACTCCACTGGATGGCGAGTGGTTGGCAGAAACTACTTACTCCGACTCAAAATATGGATAACGCGAATTGAAATTATCTAATACTGGATGGAATTTGATGGATTTGTTTTACACAGAAGTCATAGATGTTGGTGCAGCTGAGAACAAGTGGCGAGATGTGATTCTTGAAGCATCCACAACTCTCTTGTGGTTTCCTTTTTAGGTACTCCACGTCGACGTCTGCTCGTAGATACGTATCGTCGGTAGGTTTTCCGGCTTTACTTCCCGACGTGACAGCGACGACTCTCCGATGAGGTGCGGGCCTTGTGTTTTGCTATTACTGCGAGTCTTGTAAATATCGCTTTTATTTAGTAATTTGCCCGGCTAAAACTCTCCCCTTTTATGATTAAGACAGCCTGCGCCAGTTTTCGGAGGGAGTGGGGACGTCAAAGAGTCACAAAAGTTCATATTAAGCAGTCCGTAGAACACGTAAATGTTCATTTCAGTTAGGGTGTTAGTTATGCCTACGCTTTCCGCTAGATGGTGCTGACTTACTGCTGAATAGCTTTGGTTCCGTAAAACCTTCACTGACTAGTAATAGGTAAATGAAATATGTACAACACTCTCGTATTTCACTTTCACTCTATATTCAAGGATTAAGATGGTGATGGATGATGGTGTATTTAAAAAGTTCCTAGCCTGGAGGAATCTAAATAGTCCGGAAATGCCGATATGCAAGCGCTCTACGTCCAGATTCGCAACTAACGGCACACGGCACTTTCAAAATACCACACGTTAATATCTGAATACCGGTACCTCTGAATTCACTCGTATCAGCAGATAATTTGAGTTTCTACCGTCTATATGTCCGTAAAGTTCCAATCTAGCACTAAAGTCCTAAAATCCCCTTAATACTCCGTGGCTACCAACAGTCAGAGATCGTACACTACATCAATTTTAATCTCTGTAATGTTCTAACAGTTTATCGTGAATCTTAACACGATGAAGTCCAATCTAATTATTGTCTCGCTGACTGACACGGGTTCCCCGCCCTTTAACGGAACAATCAAGGAAAAAGGCGGCAATAATGACGATCAGGCCTTTTTATAGGTTTTTCATCACAAGAGTTTGTCACTGCCTTCTCCATGACGGAGCTTCCGTGGCTTTGCTATACTTAGACGTTAAACTACTTGCTCATATACTATAATTTTGATCTGCAATTACCGAACTCTGATTCTACACTATTTTCCCCTCTAAATTTTAAATTATTCTTTCTATAGCTTTTATCACTGTAAACTGAACCGAGGTGTTACATTCTGTTTGCCCTAACATGCCGGAGCAGGAATGCTATAAACGTTTCTCAATGTGTAGTGCTGTCCAATGTGACGATCGTGTTATAAATGTCTGCAGAATAGTGATATGTGGCACCTGTAATTCGTTATCGCGGGCACGAAATATGCAAAGTCGCCGCTGGCGATCTGTTAAAGCGATCGCAATTATTCGTTGATGGAGCCCTGAAACCTCGACAGATTCCAGCATGTGACACTCCTGTTCCCTGGCCATACCATGGACCAGTTTGACTCACTTTTATGGCAGTGCACACAAGAAGATTAAATGTCAAGGCAGCGGAGCTGACATGAATAAGCGATTTGTTCCAAGACGACTGAGGCCTAACCTGTCGTTAGAGCTAAATCTTCAGCACAGACTCCCCAGTCAAGACCAATGCCAGTGCGAAGTCACGCTCAGGACGAGTGTCCCAAGTGCAACCCACTCATAACAAGAGTCAAGACCAGAATCCGCTTCAGACTGTAGTCTGAATCAGAAGACTGAGTTTCTCCATTCCCTGCTCTCCATCAAACCGCCCTCATAAGGGTTTCATGCCAATCACAAGACTCCGATAGCTCATGTCTCCCCTCTAACTCGTCTGCTCTATCCATCGGCCAATCCTAATCAAAGTTAACAACATTCTTATCTTTTCTGGAGAAGCAGCCAATCCCTGACTCACATATTCCCGTGCTGAGAGGAGGGGACATGGTGCTCCTGGCTTGTTTTTCCGTAAGGCCACTTTAGGCAGCGTGTTTTGAGTCCTAAAGTGAACAACACATTGATCTCAGAGATCATTATCTGTATGGGCTGAACATTTCACTGTGTCCGACCAGGGACCTCGGCTAAACCAAGAGAAGTGCTTTTTTGTCCCAACATAGACCATATTAGACCTGCCATAAATGTTGCAGTCCATTCTAAAATTCTTTTGAAGGCCTGAGGCTCCCCAAAAAATTTTGCAGGCATACGGATGACACCACCTGACAGCCCCCTCGATAGTGTCTGGTCCATGGTGAACATGAAAACTTGCTAATTTTTGTGGCTGCCACCCCTTTACAGCCGGCCGCAGTGTCCGAGCGGTTCTAGGCGCTTCAGTCTGGAACTGCGCGACCTCTACAGTCGCAGGTTCGAATCCTGCCTCGGGCATGGATGTGTGTCATGTCCTTAGGTTAGTTAGGTTTAAGTAGTTCTAAGTTCTAGGGGACTGATGACCATAGATGTTAAGTCCCATAGTCCTCAGAGCCATTTGAACCATTTGAACATTAGGTTAGTTAGGTTTAAGTAGTTCTTAGTCTAGGGGACTGATGACCTCAGATGTTAAGTCCCATAGTGCTCAGATCCACTTCAACCATCCCTTTACACGAAGGGCGTTTATGACACTGTCCAAAGACCTTGGCCAGGCGACCCAAATTTCTCTTGCATCCCTGCCCCTGCTGTGGCTAGAGGCGCCTAACAGGTAGATTCAGGTAGGCAGTTTTTTTGTCTCTTCAGCGGAAAGCATTGTCTATACACCAGTACGAGAAATTCTTGGCACCAACATTCTGTCCCTGTTAAGTGCTTCATGGTGTTCCTTTCCCTAATAACTGAATGTGGCTTCTAAGCCTCAAACGTCCACTGCAAGATTTACTTTTAAATGACAAACTGTCTGCTTGTTCTCAAATCCAGAAAATACAATTTGAAGGAGAGCCACCATGGCATCAATTACAACGTACATGCTCCCACCAGTGCCTGCTCATGTTGATAATTTCCTGTCGTCTCATAAAAATGATGTACATACACTCCTGGAAATTGAAATAAGAACACCGTGAATTCATTGTCCCAGGAAGGGGAAACTTTATTGACACATTCCTGGGGTCAGATACATCACATGATCACACTGACAGAACCACAGGCACATAGACATAGGCAACAGAGCATGCACAATGTCGGCACTAGTACAGTGTATATCCACCTTTCGCAGCAATGCAGGCTGCTATTCTCCCATGGAGACGATCGTAGAGATGCTGGATGTAGTCCTGTGGAACGGCTTGCCATGCCATTTCCACCTGGCGCCTCAGTTGGACCAGCGTTCGTGCTGGACGTGTAGACCGCGTGAGACGACGTTTCATCCAGTCCCAAACATGCTCAATGGGGGACAGATCCGGAGATCTTGCTGGCCAGGGTAG
This sequence comes from Schistocerca cancellata, assembly GCF_023864275.1. Classification (NCBI taxonomy): domain Eukaryota; kingdom Metazoa; phylum Arthropoda; class Insecta; order Orthoptera; family Acrididae; genus Schistocerca; species Schistocerca cancellata. Next base: position 423,366,917 of record NC_064633.1, read on the forward strand.
TTGACTTACACCTTCTAGAGCACGTTGGGTGGCACGGGATACATGCGGACGTGCATTGTCCTGTTGGAACAGCAAGTTCCCTTGCCGGTCTAGGAATGGTAGAACGATGGGTTCGATGACGGTTCGGGTGTACCGTGCACTATTCAGTTTCCCCTCGACGATCACCAGTGGTGTACGGCCAGTGTAGGAGATCGCTCCCCACACCATGATGCCGGGTGTTGGCCCTGTGTGCCTCGGTCGTATGCAGTCCTGATTGTGGCGCTCACCTGCACGGCGCCAAACACGCATACGACCGTCATTGGCACCAAGGCAGAAGCGACTCTCATCGCTGAAGACGACACGTCTCCATTCGTCCCTCCATTCACGCCTGTCGCGACACCACTGGAGGCGGGCTGCACGATGTTGGGGCGTGAGCGGAAGACGGCCTAACGGTGTGCGGGACCGTAGCCCAGCTTCATGGAGACGATTGCGAATGGTCCTCGCCGATACCCCAGGAGCAACAGTGTCCCTAATTTGCTGGGAAGTGGCGGTGCGGTCCCCTACGGCACTGCGTAGGATCCTACGGTCTTGGCGTGCATCCGTGCGTCGCTGCGGTCCGGTCCCAGGTCGACGGGCACGTGCACCTTCCGCCGACCACTGGCGACAACATCGATGTACTGTGGAGACCTCACGCCCCACGTGTTAAGCAATTCGGCGGTACGTCCACCCGGCCTCCCGCATGCCCACTATACGCCCTCGCTCAAAGTCCGTCAACTGCACATACGGTTCACGTCCACGCTGTCGCGGCATGCTACCAGTGTTAAAGACTGCGATGGAGCTCCGTATGCCACGGCAAACTGGCTGACACTGACGGCGGCGGTGCACAAATGCTGCGCAGCTAGCGCCATTCGACGGCCAACACCGCGGTTCCTGGTGTGTCCGCTGTGCCGTGCGTGTGATCATTGCTTGTACAGCCCTCTCGCAGTGTCCGGAGCAAGTATGGTGGGTCTGACATACCGGTGTCAATGTGTTCTTTTTTCCATTTCCAGGAGTGTAGTTTCAAATCAGCATTAAAGATTAGCCTTGAGCAGGAAAAACAGTGAGAGAGTGACTCATGCTGTCTCAATATTTACAGGTTAATATTTAATTTCACCATCCTAACTTGATCTCATTCACCACATGGGTCACCCGCTCACTCGAAGCTGCATGTCTGCCAGAAGTATATATGAACATTGTTGAGTGTAGTATGATACCTGGGACCCTAGGGTTGTTATTATACTACAGCCTTCAGATAAACAATTGCTAAGTGGTTAAAAAGGGTTTGCAACTGTATTTTTAATCATTCAATTTTTGTGGTCAGAGACGACTAATGTCCTAATCATATTACAATTCCATGGATTTTGAACCGTGCTCTATCTCCGTGATTTACCCCTGCTCAGTCATTCACCATGTTTCAATTATCCATAGTACATAAACGGACAATGATTATAACGTAAGAAACGCACTCATTCTCAAAATCAAAACAAGTAAGCAACATATGTCATCTGTTGCGCTTATTTCCTAGGACAGTGTAATATTGTTTCTACTACCTATGATGCACTTGCAAATCATACTTTTCACGTAGAATTTGTGTAAACACTTGACAGACTATCTTCATTAGAAAAGTTGTACCAAAAATTAAAGCAGCTTTACAAGGAAATATACAGAATTACTTGAGAATCAGATTAATGGAGCATCCTGTTACTCCCTCCACCAGAGTCCCTGAAGAGACAATTTACATTTACAAAGTCACTCAGATAGAACATGGCACTAAACACGCACACTAATCGTCTCTGGACTGGCTGGAGTATCAAGGTGAAGTAAGGTAGCGCCAGAGTGAGTGTCTCCCTTCACTCAGCACTTGATGTAGGAGCAGCAGCGAACGGCTCTGATCCCTCATCTGGTCGATGGCAGCATCAGGAAGGCAGCTGGGATGTTGGCATCATGTTGACATGGCAGCAGCTGGTAGTCTGGCACACTGTCAGATGTGATGGACATGACATCTGGTGGGAGGAAATGAGGTAACCAGTGTGGATGCACTGTGCCCAATATCTCCAACTCAGGCAGTGATGTTTCTGCCCATGACTTGTCTCTCGAACCAGTAGCTGAAAGAGTTCAGTCTTCCCTTGGGTTATGTGGTGAGACAACATTGCATTTGATGTGGAACCTGTCTCCTAGTGCTGATTTCCTTTCTCGCACTATGCCAGTAGGTAGCTTGTGATGTCTCCACAGTCACCAGTGCCTGTCTGTGTCATAGTAGGTGACTGCAGGAGCAACTCGTCCAGATCATGGTCACCTGATTCTGCACACTGCCTGTGGAGGGATATGTCAGCCTGGGGCATCCCTCTAGGCCTTGTTGTGGCATCAGCTCATCTGCGAGAGCTTCGAGGGTATGGTGTGATGTAAGGGACAGCCTCAATCTAGCTGTCCCATTCACAACCTCTCGGTGCATGGTTTCTGTCAGGAAGTGAAAGGACATCAATGGCTGGGCACCCTTGTCTGGCAGGCACATCCATTCATAGCCACAGCCATGGTGTATGGCGCAACTCCCCCTCCGATTTCATTCTCGCTGGGTTGCGAAGGCAGCAGGCAGACCCCCAGCTGTTCCATCATTCATTCATCACTGCCGACTGGCCCTCCACTCAGCAGGTTTCTGGGCCACCGACCACAGGCATTCTCCTTCAGGCTGCCACGTGAGCCTTGTCACTGGCTGCAGGGTGTTGCTTCGAGACACCCAACAGGATGCATCAATAGTGCGTTTGACAGCTCCCATAATCTGCACAATCCTCATAGTATGCTTTAGTGCCAAGATCTTACATCGATCTTTATAAGTACTTTTTTATGAGCATAACAACAACCCCAAAATAAGTTCTTTGAATAAATATAGTATGAATGTATGTATGATTTCTTGAGTGGTAATAATGAAAAGAAGAAATATATGTCACCATATTGACTAAACATGACATCCTTAACAATTACAATTGTCTTAAAAATATGGCGTGACATGTCTCTGATCTGTGTGTGGGAGTTGTGTTAGTACCATTTCCCATCATGCTTACCCCTATCATAGGCCAGCACTGCAACCACTCTTCACCCAACATGCTCATTCCACACAAAACGTAGTATTAACTTATTTTCTTTACTCAACACAAGTCATATTCACCTCTAAGCCCTTTCTACTCTCAGATTATGACTATGCTCCTTTTTTTACTATTTCTAGTGACATTGTCACATAACGCTGAAGTGGTCTGAAACCATGCTCGCAATCATCTGCATGGATGCTCTGTCTCATGAGAAGTGCTCCTGCATTTGCTCATCTGAAACTTACGAATGTCATTAGTTCCCATTTAATTATTGCTTTACATGTTACAAATGGTTCAAATGGCTCTGAGCACTATGGGACTTAACTTCTGAGGTCATCAGTCCCCTATAACTTACCGGGCGAGGTGGCGCAGTGGTTAGCACACTGGACTCGCATTCGGGAGGACGACGGTTCAATCCCGCGTCCGGCCATCCTGATTTAGGTTTTCCGTGATTTCTCTAAATCGCTCCAGGCAAATGCCAGGATGGTTCCTTTGAAAGGGCACGGCCGACTTCCTTCCCCGTCCTTCCCTATTCCGATGAGACCGAAGACCTCGCTGTTTGGTCTATTCCCTCAAACAATCCAATCCAATCCCCTATAACTTAGAAGTATTTAAACCTAATCAACCTAAGGACATCACACACATCCATGCCCGAGGCAGGATTCGAACCTGCGACCGTAGCGGTCACGCGGTTCGAGTGTAGCGCCTAGAACCGCTCGGCCACCCCGGCCGGCTTTACATGTTACAAAAATGCCTCCAATTTCCTCTTGTTAGATCACCGCCATAAAAAAACAAAAAGGTATATCAGTTCTCTGATGTAGGTTGATCCTAATCCTCACTAATGGTCTCCTTCTTAGTACTGCCTTCCTTTTTCTGAATCTGAGGGGCGCCACATCACCAAGACTCAAACTGTACGTGCTCATGCCTCATAAGGTATTTTGCTTATGGCACTCTCATGGCACTAGCAAAATACAAAGGCCTCAAGAAAGGCTTCATCGCACGATTGACAATGGCCCAGGATCCCAGAAGACTTAGCGTCTCCACGCATTTAATGTGTGGGCAGCTAATACCACTCATTACATACACGAAAATCGAGATAAATATACGCAGTGGCATGGCCGCAATCTCTTCGTCGCTAAGCAGCAGAAAGCAACGTACATTCGCCTCTTGGGCAGTGCATAAGGTACTGCGGAAAAAGGACAGAAATACTCTCGCAGGCTATAGTGATATTATGAAAGACACTACAACGAGAATTGTACCGGTGAATTAGACTTCCATAATGAGATCGTTTCTAGACTAACATTCTTACACTCTTTGGAGCATGATGGTGGACGACAATGCAGTCCAAAGATACATTGGCCATTTGACATCTAGGCAAATGCAGGTTGGACCCTGAGTTTAGTTCAGTCAACGTGCACGGGTTTTCATGCCACCAAAAAGGTGTGAGTTAATACAAGAAACCGTCATGACGTATTCCTGTGGCCTGATTTTGAAACAGGCAGTGAACTTATTCATACTATGATGTAACAACGATGCTACTCATTTGACGACGTTCCTCAACGAGTCATACTGTAAGCTAATAAACAACAATTACAAATACATCAATTACAGATATTCAGCCGGCCGGGGTAGTCGAGCGGTTCTAGGCGCTTCAGTCTAGAACCGCGAGACGACTACGGTCGCAGGTTCGTGTGTGTGTGTGTGTGTGTGTGTGTGTGTGTGTGTGTGTGTGTGGTTTGAGGTTTTCGGGCGCTAAACAGCGTGGTCATCAGCGCTCAAACGCGTAGAAACAGTAACACATGCGGTGAAAGGACGAAGACGGACAGCGAACAAGGAGAACGGCTAAAAGACACAGACCTGACGCAGTTCCAAATCCTCACATACAGAGGAAAAACAAGAGGAGAAGAAACGCACTAAAAAGGAAAGGAAACACAAGGAAAAGAGAACAGAAATCGAAGTGAAACAAGTAGGTAATCGTGCCTGGCGGACCTCTTACCTAAAACCTGGGTGAGCCAGTCACCCAGCAGCACATTAAAATACTCTCCCTAAAATCCGAGGCAACAAATTGGACAGGACACAAAACCGCAAGACCTTAACCACATTCGTTGCGTCGTGTTGCAAAATAGAGGGCAAATCCGGTGGCAAGGAAAACGCAGCCCTCTGGTCAGAGAATAGACAGTCAAGTACAATGTGGCGGACAGTAATCTGGACGCCACAAGCACTGCAGATTGGGGGGTCCTCCCGCCGGAGTAAAAAACCATGCGTTAAGGGACTGTGCCCGATGCGGAGGCGAGTGAGGAGAACCTCATCCCGCCTGCATGACCAGTAGGACGTACGCCATGGCCGCGTGGTGGCCTTGACCAGACGCAGCTTATTTTCACCGACTGCCAGCCACTCCTCTTCCCATTGACGCATAATACGAAAACGCAAAAGGGAGGTAACAGCATGGAGGGGGACGGCACATTCAACAACGTGAGGGAGGGAACACCCGCCAGTTCGTTTCCCCTAATACCCACGTGCCCCGGCACCCAGCAGAAATAAACCTCCTTCCCCTGCCGTTGCAGGTGGAGTAGGGCATCATGGATGTTCTGGACGACCGTATCCGCTGGGTACAAGTGTTGCATGGTCTGAAGGGCACTCAGGGAGTCAGAACAGATGAGAAACTTAAGATTGGGAACACATCTCATCTGCTCCAATGCCCGCAAGATCGCAAACAATTCGGCATCAAAGATGGTAAACGCCGCAGGAAGCCGTAACTTGACGACTCGATCAGGGAAAACAATAGCACAACCAAAAGAGTCCCCCTGTTTAGAGCCATCCGTAAATACTGGTACATGGTCGGGATGCTGGTTTAAAATATCGTAAAATAAGGAGGTAAAAACAAATGCAGGAGTGCAGCTCCTCCGGTACTCTGACAAGTCTAAGAGGACGCTGGGCCTCTGGAGCAACCAGGGAGGCAGGCGGGTAAAACCCTGGAGTTGGGGTGCCACACGCTCCGCACCAAGGGACTCAAGTAAATGCTTGGCACGAATCCGAAATGGTCTCGTTGCCCTGGGACGACTGGAAAAGAGACGTTCCATAGGCGGTCGGGCAACGGTAGGGTATGCAAGGGAGGTAGGACAGGCAAGGAATTGACACACCCGTCGCACCATGAGGAGTTTCCGCCGGATGGCGAGTGGCGGTTCCGCTGCCTCAGCACACAGGCTGCGGATGGGACTGGTATAGAAGGCACCAGTGGCCAGCCTGATACCCTCATGGTGTACTGCGTCAAGAATCTTCAGATACGAAGGCCTCGCTGACCCATACACGGTGCATCCATAGTCAAGACGCTACCGTACGAAAGCCGTGTAAAACTGCAGCAGACGCGCCCGATCTGCTCCCCAGGACCGATGGCTCAGACACTTCAAAATATTCAGTGCCTTCAGGGCCCGCACCTTGAGGTCTTTAAGGTGCGGCAACCACGACAACTTGGAATCAAAAGTGAGGCCCAGGAACCTCACAGTGACGCTAAAAGGAAGAATGGTGTCCCTCAGACGCAATTCAGGGGAGGTAAAAGGACGTCGAGAAGGATTAAAATGAACACACACACATTTGTCTGCAGAAAAGGTAAAACCCGTCTTCGCAGTCCATGCCTCTAATCACTTTATCGTAAGCTGCAGCTGCCGACTAGCAGTGACAAGACCGGAGGAAGAACAGAAAACAGCAAAATCGTCCACAAACAAGGAGCACTGGGCAGGACACCGGATAGTGGACGTGATACTGTTAATGGCGACGGCAAAGAGGATGACACTTAAAACGCTTGCCTCAGGAACACCATTCTCCTGCACCTACAAATCAGATAGCACATTACCAACCCGATATCGAAAGAGGTGGTGGGAAAGAAAGGATTGAATGAAGATGGGGAGATGGCCATGAAAGCCGCCCTGATGGAGTTGATTGAGGATAAGGCGGCGCCAAGTAGTGTCATACGCCTTATTGATGTCAAAGAATACACCTAGACAATGCTGGTTACGTAGGAAGGCCTGCTGGATGACCGCCTCAAGCAGGGTCAAGTTCTCTATAGTTGAACGATATCTCCGAAAGCTAAGGAGCTGCCTGGTCTCGAGCAGCCAAACCAGGCGACGGTTGACCATGCTTTCCAATGTCTTCCCGACACCGCTCGTCAAAGCAATACTCCGATAACTACTGGGATGCATTCGGTCCTTCCCCGGTTTGAGAAGGGGAATCAAAATCGCCTCCCTCCACAAGTCAGGGAACGTGCCAGATAACCATATCATATTAAAACAATTCAGGAGAACTTCCTTGGATGGCAGCAACAAGTGATGCAGCATGCTGTACCGGATTTGATCATGACCGGGCGCAGTATCATGAGCCACAGACAGTGCCGAATCCAGTTCCCGCATTGTGAAGGGGCAGTTGTAGGGTTCAGAATTTGGAGACCGGAAGTCTAAGTGACTCCTCTCGATGGCAGTGCGGTATCGGCAGAAATCTGGATCACAGTTAATAGAGGCAGTAGATTCCGCAAAATGCATGGCCAGTGTGTTGGCAATGTCTCTCGGCGCCGTGAGGAGACATCCCTGATGCAGCAATGCCATGACAGGTAGTTGTCAGCGTTTCCCGGAAATCCTCCTGGTGGCTTCCCATACTTTCGTAGAACTAGTGGAGCGGGAGATGGAGTTCAAGAACGGTTGCCATGACCGTCGTTTGCTCTCTTTAATCACTCGCCGCGCCTTGGACCTTGCCACCCGAAAGGCCGCAAGATGGTCAGCTGAGGGATGGCACTTGAAGCGGCGCAGAGCTACATGGCGGGTTCGGATGGCTGAGCGGCACTCAGTGGTCCACCAAGGGACAGGACGCCTCTTGGGATGACCTGAGGACCGTGGGATCGACAATTCAGCAGCACGGGAGATACGGCAGTAACATGGTCGACCCATTCATGGACGCTGGCACGGTGTTCCAAAACAGCCAAATGGCTGAAAAGTGTCTAGTCAGCTCTGCAGAGGTGCCACCTGGGCGGCACTGGTAATGCCACAGCCTCATCCAGCAGGCGAATCCAAAGGGGGAAGTGGTCACTAGAATGGAGGTCAGCAGCAACCTCCCACAGAGCAGAATCCTAGAGTGCTGGAGAGCAAAAGGAAAGGTCAATAGCTGACGACGACCCAGAACCAGTACAGAAATGAGTGGGATGCACAGTTCTTTGGACATCATGAGGCTTTCCAGAACGCGACCCCTGGGGCAAGTAGTCATAGAGCCCCATAAGACATTATGAGCATTGAAGTCCCCCAGAAGGAGAAATGGGCGGGGGAGTTGTCTAATAAGGTCTGTGAGAGCCTCAGAGCCTATTGCATCCTGAGGCGGTAAGTAAACGGAACAGATTGTGAGCCTCCGCTCCAGAAGACGGTCAACTGCAACTGCTTGCAAGTCCGTAACGAGAGGGAGCTCAGATGAGTGGTGTATGTCACGGACAAAAACCGCAACACCACCCTTTGCCCTTTCCCCCATCAGATCATCTTTTCGATACACGGTATAGCCCTGTAAGAAGGAGCATCAGTGGCCCGAAAATGTGTCTCTTGGAGACATAAGCACAAGGGGCACTCTCGTACAAGGAGTTGTAATTCGGCCACATGCGTCCTGAACCCATTCAGGTTTCACTGTAATATGGGAGCCAATGATCAAGGTGGCTGAACTTTCACCCTGCCTCCGTGCTTTGTAGGAGAGCCCGTACTGGCCGGAGATTTATTCCTGGGGCGAGAAGATCGCCCCCGGTCGACATCAATGTTCATCAGCTCCGATGGCAACCCAAGGGAGATGTCAGACAGTATGATGGCCTCATCATCGGACCAACCCTGACTAGTCTCCTCAGGTGGCAAAACCTTCACGTTCGGCGTCTTTGTCTTGGGAGGCTTAGAATGCTGAATCTTGTCAACAGTTGGAGCTTTACTCGCCTGGGCAGAAGACGCCATATGGGGAGGGGCAGGATGTACCCCAATGTCAGCAACCATAGCCTTGTCCGACGTTGTGGGGAGAGCTGCAGGTTGCAAAACAACCGCAGCAGCGCAAGTGCACTGGCAAACGCAGGTATTAGTGCTGACACTAGCAACCTCCATTTGTGTAACAACAGTGGCCAACTGTACCGGTTTCTGCAGAGCGGAAGCGAAAGATGTTGTAAACACAGGAGGCTGCATGGCCTTAAAGAGCTTCTTGGCCTCACCACAGGGGATGCGCTTAGATGTTTTGATCTCATGTATCTTCCGTTCCTCGAGATAGATGTGGCAGACCCGGCTCCAGAGAGGGTGACTCCCAGAGCAATTCACGCATATCACAGGCGATGAACAATCGGATCCTTCATGGGCAGGCTGACCACATTTACCACAAGTGGCTATACCATTGCACCCCAACGTAGTATGCCCAAAGCGCTGACATTTAAAACAGCGCATTGGGTTGGGGAAATATGGCTGTACTGGCAAACGTAAGAAACCCGCTTTAACATGCTCTGGGAGTCTCGGGCAAATGAACTTGAGAATAAACGAGTCGGATTTGACTAGGTCCCCATCGACTCGTTTCATAATATGCTGCACGTCAACAATACCTTCGTCAGCCCACTCAGATTTCAACCCGTCTTTGGGGATATCTACCATGTCCCTACATGTCACAACACCCTTACTATAGTTCAAAGTGGAGTGGAGCTCGGTCTCGATAGCGTAGTCTCCGAGACAGGTTGCTTTCCAAAGAGAAGTGACTTGACGGGAACTGGAAGTCTCAACTAAGAGAGTCCCATCATGCAGTCGCTTCACAGATTTCAGTGTTCCTGCAATTCGCTCAAGACCATTGTGGATGTAAAAGGGAGAAACCCTCTCAAAGCCACCCTCCTTCCGTTTGACAATCAAAAACACATTCTGGTTATCAGCATGTGCTCTGTTATGACAGTCTGATAAATCTCTAGTAACACCAGGCACTGGAGGACTCGCAGCACGAAGTCGCTTTTTCGATGGGGTGTGTTTTCCTACCAGCGGCCTACCCAATCCACAGGTAGGGGGAAATGTAGAGGTCGAAGGGTCCATTGCAGTCCCACGAGCAGCTAGGAAACTAAAGGTCCTTTCAGACAGAGCCCCGCATGCCTGAGTAAGCCTTATACAACTGGGGTGCGGCAGGTGCCCCAGAGGTTGCCCGCTTGCGACTGTTCTACCCCAACAGCCATGCATCTTATAGGCACGCAGCACAACGTAAGATTGAGGGTTTTTTATAGAGGTTGACCTTCCTCGCAATCCAGGCGGTCAAGCCAAGATTACCATTCCCCACAGCACACAACATTCCACCGCTGCACCATACGGCGGTCGCTGAAGCATGTCCGGGGGTTACGGTGATAGGAGACTGGCGGCGCTGACCAGTCCCCAGCTCAAGACCCCGGGGTCGCCAAGACCGTACTCAGCAAATGAATGCTGAGCCCCTGGGGGCCGCAGGTTCGAATCCTACCTCAGGCATGGATGTGTATGATGTCCTTAGGTTAGTTAGATTTAAGTAGTTCAAAGTTTTAGGGGTCTGATGACCTTATACGTTAAGTCCCATAGTGCTCTGAGCCACAGATATTCAATAAACAGATAATCTAGACTATGCTACGCAGTTTCATCTAGAATTTGCTAATCCATTGAAGTTCCACATACAAATTGATTCTAACCTAACTGGTCTACTATAAACACCTATTCTACAAATGGTTTCGCATGACATATGGGGAATACCAAGAGATTTTATTGATTTCAAGATTTGGAGTTCCAGAGTATTCATGTGAGCGATTCTGCGGATTTGGACAGATCCACTGTAGGTAGGGTAGAATCTGTGGCAGAGCTCCTTCTGCTTGTTATCTTTGACCAACACCTTTTAACCAATGTGGAATTTTCTTATGCCTGTTTTTCTATGCTACATCTCTTTTCATTTCAGTCCTGCCTCACGTAGCCTCCTGAGTGCCAGGCCAACAATTTGCTTGTGTTGCACTCAGGTTCTCGGGGTGAAGCCTACGACTTCACGGATAGATTTCTGGGCTGCCTACTCTTGACAACAGTCACTGGTGCCATCTTTGTGACTCCATGTGGCAAATCGTTCATCACATCCTGGAAGTCGTGTAGGAAAACATCTCAGGTGGCGTGTCTATTTGTGCAGTATATACGGCAAAGGGTTCCCAGTCTTTTAATTATCCTTTCTGCCAGGGATGACTGGGGATGCCTTATGGATGCGTATATCGGTTTAATCCTTTGTTTTGTTGGCATAGCTTTCCATCTCTCTGACCGGAACTGCGGTCCATTGTCAGAGGTAATCCTGTCTACATGATCTACCTGGGTGAGGAAATCTTTGCAGAAGCCTCTGCAGAGTGTCTGTGCGGTTGCCTTTTTCAGGGGGGGGGGGCGGGGTTTAAGGCCACATACTTAGAAGTCAGCTACACTACATTATCTACTCATAGGCACAAGATGGTACATTAAATCGGTTGCAGCGAGGTGTTTTAGTTTAGATGGAACTGTGGGATGCAGAGATGCGTGCATTGTCACCGTATCTTGCTCTGATTTGACAGACTTTACAAACCGCCAGAACCCTCTGAATTCTTCTGTCCATATCTTAAAGGTGGCTCAGTGTGCTTAATTTCAGGTAGCATTCCCTGGCTCCAGAATGTGCGTAGCTAAGGTGAGTGTGCCAGATGATCTTGTATGATCTTACTCACAAGGTCGTCTAGAATGCAAACGCCCCAGGACATTCCTTCCCCTTCACTGTCCGAGGTAACGGGGGAGTTGTGGCGCCCTGAGTTGGCATGGCCGCTCAGCAACCCGGGGCTCGTCAGCAACTGCGTGGTGCCGAACATTAGCCGGAGCAAAAAGGGTAGCCCCAGCATGTGGTCCAGGCCGACAGTGTGGCCGGGAATTCCATGTTGACGCTGTGTCGAGGACTGTGATTTGTGTCGATGAAGGAGATTTGTATACCCTGAGTTCCAAAGACGGCGGACTTTGCGAAACCATAATGGCAGCTGGAAAGTTTCCCAGTGTGTGTGGAGGAGGGAGGGGGCTGCATGTGGGTTTTCCACTCAGAAGGATTCGAGTCCCTGATAGGGCACCTGCCATTCTGAATTTCTCGCCAATTCTCTGGCAGGGGTTGGGGTGGAACGTCAGCAAAGCCTTGGGAAATTCTTATCATTTTTTTAATTTCCTGCCAAGATTCGAAATTCCTTCCGATATGGCGAGTGGGGGAAAGGGAAGGGTAGAGGTGGGGAGAGGAGGGTTAGGAGCTTGGACCCACATTGCGCCAGGGGAAAACCCATGGCGTAATCCAGGGAGTAATTAATTGATCAATTAATTAACTTGCTTATCAATTTGATATCAAAAGTGCACCAGGAGCCCCATCATCCCACTACCTATACGTCTGCAATATCTAAATATGCGAGAATAGAGTATGTTGGAATGCCAATTTCTTTTGAATAATTAACAAAATCATAACCTTTTCTATACTACAGGAATGATCATACTTATATATTGATTTCAGTTCCATGTTCAGTTCTTTACACAGTTTACACACTGGGCAGTCGACGTTATTATCTATCTGACGATTAGCTTATTTATTCTTTGTATGAACCTGGAACATATGTGCTTTGCCGAGTTACGTAGTAGTTAGAATTAAACAACGTACTGTGAGTCTCCTTTTCAAAACGTTTACCCTGTACTGAACCATTTACTGTAGAATGTTCTCCCAATAAAACGAAATGCACTGTTAAACAGAGACAAGTTGCCTAACAAGCCCCGTGCAACGCTATGTTACCGCAATAAAGCATGGAGGAGACAAATGTGATGCTCTGATTTATTTATACATCGTCTTTCCTAGATGCAGTCAAGAGAACTGTGAAGAATGTGGAACGAATCAAGTTAAACAGCATCGAAAGATATGAAGCTCGTACAAGGGCACCCAAACGATAGCTTTTAGAAGAGGGGGGTGGGCAGATGGGAGGGGGGGGGGGCGGAGTTGGGCCTGGGGGTATGGAGGAATTTTAATATTTTGGAAGACGAATGGCGACTTGTAAGTAGCCATAAGAGTTATAGTTCCGAGCCTGTTAAAAACCTGCATGATACCTACTTTTAAGTAATTTTCTTGAAAGAAAAACGCCTGACTTCAATACATTTTTCCTTTCCCTGAGGGTTTGGGGAGAGGGGAGTCCGTGCCCCCCCCCTCATGGGTACATGAGCCAGACGTCTTCCGTGGAGAGCCATACGCTGCAAAGTTTGCTGAACGCTACTTGAGGAGAGACTCTTGGTAGCGCCCTTGGTTCATCCTGGCGATCAGTGGCTCTACAGTTGCGCTTCTATTCGCTCGTACTCATTTGTGCAGCCGTCGTTCACCCCTGTCATCTGTGGCCTGTGCGCATCACAAGTGCCTCGGCGCCGATTTTGGATAGGACCATTCTACCGCACATGTTATACCTTAACCACGGCGGCACGCGATCAGTTTGCAAACTTAGCCGTTTCGGAAATATGGTTCCATCCTTGGCTCATACCCGTTTGGACATCAGATAAATCGTTTCGTTTTCACATTAAGACAACAACAGCATTGTTTTCCGCGTCCCCCTGACACGCTTTATATACCCTCCGCTGCTAGTGCCGCCACCAGCCGTCTGTGAGTGGTTATTGCACGTTGACGTCGAACATAGGCGTGTTCACAGTAGTGTGAGTGGAGCGTGTATAACCTTTCAATGAACACTACTACTTAACTGCATATTTCACAGAAATTATCTATCCCTGAAACTAGGTAAACAAGTAATGTGCAGAAAATACTGTCCTGAATTATTAGGGAGACCCAGATTCTAATTTAACATGTTGGGAACTTGTTGTATACAACTGATTTTTGTTACGTGTAACAAAAACGTATTAAAAAACAAATGTACTGGGAAGTGAGTGTAAAACCTGGTTTACACTGGAGCTAATGGCAAGTAACACAAGTGAATGAGAATTCGCATACAATTCGCCAGTGCTTACTACTATTCGCTCGTACCTGTGAACAAGCGTTTACACTAGAGGGGAAAGGAAAAGAACATGAGATTACCAACATGATCAACACAGCCTGTGAACGCTGCGTTATTTTCTTGCTATAATATTGGGCACACAGAGTACAACATCATACAGTTAGTCACGACGCAAAACTTCCGTGTTCAGAGAGGATTAAATTGCACGGTGAGCGCACTGCTTTAGACAAAGTATGTCAAATGATGTAGGGAAAGAAGACTTTAGTTGAAACTTCCAGGCAGATTAAAACAGTGTGCCGTACCGCGACTCGAACTCGGGATCTTTGCCTTTCGCGGGCAAGTGCTCGGCCCGGCACACAGTTATAATCTGCCACGAAATTTCACATCAGCGCACACTCCGCTGCAGAGTGAAAATATCATTATTGAAACATCCCCCACGCTGAGGCTAAGCCACGTCTCCGCAATATCCTTTCTTCCAGGAGTGCTAGTTCTGCAAGGTTCGCAGGAGATCTTCTGTGAAGTTTGGAAGGTAGGAGACGAAGTACTGGCAGAATTGAAGCTGTGAGGACGGGTCGTGAGTCGTGCTTGGATAGCTCAGATGGTAGAGCACTTGCCCGCAAAAGGCAAAGGTCCCGAGTTCGAGTCTCGGTCCAGCACACAGTTTTAATCTGCCAGGAAGTTTCATATCAGCGCACACTCCGCTGCAGAGTGAAAATATCATTCTGGAAGTCTTTAGTTGTCTGAGTCTGTAGTTGAGCGTGAAGTGCCTGGAGGTAATGCAATTAACACTGTCTTTGCAGCTCCATCTTCCCTTAGTTTTGTAACAAAACGTTGCGCATATATCATTTGACGCTTTTTGCTGACTTCTCATTACAAACGAGGAGGAAATTAAATAGCAGAACACTAATAACATAAGACCAACATAACATGAAGAAAGGCCAACTTCAACACCCTGGTTATTAGCAACTGCTGACATTCACGTTACTGTAGTGATTGTTTCGCAGTTCAATATTTGCTATGTAGCAGTTAGTTTCTGATGTCTGCAGTGCCATATGCGAATCACTTCAAGGATTTAAGTAAAGCATGTATAAGAAAGATAATGGCAACAAAATATGATTGAAGAAATGTGTGAGACATGCGAAGGACCTGCCACTTAAGCTTCTTGGTAAAATTTCCTACAACTTTGTTAGAGGGCGATAGCATTATCCAGGGTAAGCCATTTTCATTTATCATCAAAAGTTTCTATCAGAGCTATTAATGCATCAGCATTGTAATCGCAGCTATCAGGAAAACGTACAACAAGAATGATCAGGTCTTTCGTATATTTTTTAATCAGCATGCATAATTGTAATTTTTTACTTCCAAGAAATTATGTAGTGCTTTTCATTTTAATAAAAAGAAACACAAAGTTTTTGATTATTCAGTCTATTACCGCCTGATGCAAACATCAAATGAATTTATTGTCTTTCTTATATCTCCACTTGGTCCTCTGAGTGCTTAGGCAATTTTATAGCAATACTATTTCTTTTCCTTCGGCATTTGTACTGCGGATCTTAGGGATCCCAGAAACGCCTTGTATATTCTACTGCAGTAATATTACATTCTCTTCAGACCACTCCATCGTTCACATCTCTTACTTAACTCATTCTGGAAGCATCCCCCAGGCTGTGGCTAATTCGTGTCTCCACAATATTCTTTCACCTAGGAATGCTATTTCCGCGAGATATGCAGGAGAAACTCTGTGAAGTTTGGAAGGTAGGAGATGAGATACTAGCGAAGGTACAGCTGTGATGACGGGTCGTGAGTCATACTTGGAGGGTTTACTCCGTGGAGCACTTGCCTGTGAAAGGCAAGGGTCCGAGGTTCGACTCGCGGTCCGCCACACAGTTTTAATCTGCCAGGATCTATCACGACCGAACGAAGTTCACTCGCCCTTGCCTACCGATCACATGATGGAGAATTCTCGTTCGCTGATACTCTTTCGCTTGTGTGTGTTCGCTCCGATGTAAATCGTCGCATGTACACTACTGGCCATTAAAATTGCTACACCACGAAGATGTGCTACAGACGCGAAATTTAGCCGACAGGCGCTACAGTCTGGAACCGCGCGACCGCTACGGTCGCAGGTTCGAATCCTGCCTCGGGCATGGATGTTTGTGATGTCCTTAGGTTAGTTAGGTTTAAGTAGTTCTAAGTTCTAGGGGACTGATGACCTCAGACGTTAAGTCCCATAGTGAATAGAGCCATTTGAACCATTTAACCGACAGGAAGAAGATGCTGTGATATGCAAATGATTAGCTTTTCAGAGCATTCACACAAGGTTGGCGCCGGTGGCGACACCTACAACGTGCTGACACGAGGAACGTTTCCAAACGATTTCTCATACACAAACAGCAGTTAACCGGCGTTGCCTGGTGAAACGTTGTTGTGATGCCTCGTGTAAGAAGGAGAAAAGCGTAGCATCACGTTTCCGACTTTGATAAAGGTCGGATTGTAGCCTATCGCGATTGCGGTTTATCGTATCGCGACATTGCTGATCATGTTGGTGAGATCCAATGACTGTTAGCAGAATATGGAATCGGTGGGTTCAGGAGGGTAACACGGAACGCCGTGCTGGATCCCAACGGCCTCGTATCACTAGCAGTCGAGATGACAGCCATCTTATCCGCATGGCTGTAACAGATCGTGCAGCCACATCTCGATCCCTGAGTCAACAGATGGGGACGTTTGCAAGACAACAACCATCTGCACGAACAGTTCGACGACGTTTGCAGCAGCATGGACTATCAGCTCGGAGACCGTGGCTGCGGTTACCCTTGACGCTGCATCACAGACAGGAGCGCCTGCGATGGTGTACTCAACGACGAACCTGGGTGCACGAATGGCAAAACGTCATTTTTTCGGATCAATCCAGGTTCTGTTTACATCATCATGATGGTCGCACCCGTGTTTAGCGACATCGAACATTGGAAGCGTGTATGCGTCATCGCCATACTGGCGTATCACCCGGCGTGATGGTGTGGGGTGCCATTGGTTACACGTATCGGTCACCTCTTGTTCGCATTGACGGCACTTTGAACAGTGGACGTTACATTTTAGATGTGTTACGACCCGTGGCTCTACCCTTCATTCAATACGCCAGTCACTATTCTTGATGAACTGTGGTATCGTGTTGAAGCTGCGTGGGCAGCTGTACTTGTACCCGCCATCCAAGCTCTGTTTGGCTCAATGCCCAGGCGCATCAAGGCAGTTATTATGGCCAGAGGTGGTTGTTCTGGGTACTGATTTCTCAGGATCTATGCATCCAAACTGCGTGAAAATGTAATCACATGTGCCGGCCGAAGTGGCCGCGCGGTTCTGGCGCTGCAGTCTGGAACCGCGAGACCGCTACGGTCGCAGGTTCGAATCCTGCCTCGGGCATGGATGTGTGTGATGTCCTTAGGTTAGATAGGTTTAACTAGTTCTAAGTTCTAGGGGACTAATGACCTCAGCAGTTGAGTCCCATAGTGCTCAGAGCCATTTGAACCATTTTTTTTGTAATCACATGTCAGTTCTAGTATAATATATTTGTCCAATGAATACACGTTTATCAACTGCGTTTCTTCTTGCTGTAGCAATTTTAATGGCCAGTAGTGTAGAATTGCGAGGCGGTGGCCTGTTCCAGGCCTTACGCCACATATTATCCTGCTTTACATAAGCGATTAGCATGTAAAATTTTCATTTCTTCATTTTGATTTGCCAATAACTCTGTGTTTACCTCGAATTTCTCGCAATTTTAAGGATGGAACTCATGTGTGGACGTAGATGCTAGTAACGTACACAGGTCATCATATTGGATTTTGGTATTACGCTCACATCCGGTAACACTCAGATTTCTCCGTTCACATCTTGACTTGGCATGTGGGATCTCTTCTAACCATGGAACAGCGACCTCCTCACGCTGTGCAAAGTGACATGTCAGTAGCGGCCCGTTTTCCTAGTACCTGGCTTCCCGAGAGCACAGCGAGCGGCACCCAGCATATCATCCGCTGGTCATTGGAAGACGGGTCCAAAGGCGCTCAGGCAAGCTTTGCGTACAGAAACAACCGGTACCACACGGGTGACCAGGTTGAGACCTGGCCCTCGTTATAGCCATCGATGGGCGGTCTTCGGCGTCCACAGTGAAACTGCCTAAAATATTTGCTCTCTCGGCTCTTTCTTGACTCTTTCTTGCTAAGCCGGAATTATTACCAAACGTGGCCTTCGAAAATTTTCCCAGCGCTGCTTTTGTGGGATCGAAGCTGGTAGCCTTCCTAAAATTTGCAACATTCCCCTCATGAAGAACCGTGGGAATTTTCGTCTGGTGCCTGGCGGCTACAGAAACTATGATTTTCATTGGTTGATGTATGTTATAGTGTGAAAGACTGGGAGGAAATTTCCAGGTCTGGGAGTGGTGGTGTACTTAGCCCCTTGTGCTGATTGGATGCGGAGGGACTTTTTGCAAGTGTTTTTCTGAAGTGAGGAGGAAGATCTTGTGCGATGGGGTAGTAAGCGTAGTTGGCTAGTTGCGTGAATGAGATAATTGGACTTCAGCCTTCCGCCAAGTCATTCTGGAGTGATAGTTTAACTTTTTAGCAACTTACAGACTACTCAACCGCATCGGTATCAACAAGATGATGATTTTGGCTTCAAGCAGTCAACTCTCTACGACCAGCAGCATACCCCATTAGCAGCTCTCACGCTCCAGCGCTCGGCGGTACCATCTTCTGCTATGTTTATTGTATCCGGAATAAGATTGCAAATTGTGATGCGCGTTTCTGGTTTCAGGTTACGGTGCAGCTCCGTCAGCAATCGCCGACATAGTGTAAGTCAGGGGGAATGGGGGGAACCAGCCTGCATTCGCCGAGGCAGATGGAAAACCGCCTAAGAAGCATCCACAGGCTGGCAGGCACACCAGATTTCGACACTAATCCGCCGGGCGGATTCGTACCGGGGACCGGCACACCTTCCCTCTCGGGAAGCAGCGCGTTAGACCGCGCGGCTAGCCGGGCGGGCTCAGTTAGTGTGTTTGAGGCACTGATTGAGTTCCGTGAAGTCATGCACTTTTTTTTTCTACGAGGCAACTTTTATTTTCTTGGGGATTTTTACGATTACCACTGTTAGCAGCTGTAGGTCTCACCAATAATCTAATGATTTTTAAACACTTTGATTTCCAAATTCTGTCCCAGTTGTGTACTCTTTTGATGTCATACTAATTTGATTGTTTTTCTACCCCGGTTGAAATACTTATTT
Organism: Schistocerca cancellata; assembly: GCF_023864275.1. Classification (NCBI taxonomy): domain Eukaryota; kingdom Metazoa; phylum Arthropoda; class Insecta; order Orthoptera; family Acrididae; genus Schistocerca; species Schistocerca cancellata. The sequence continues at coordinate 423,386,276 of NC_064633.1, forward strand.
GTGTGTCTGTAAATCGTTTTTCGACTTATCTGTGTAATGCTGGTGGCGACCCTTTGTAATTAATTACTCAGTATATATTTTATGAAAGAAAGCCATGTTTTAATTGTTCGGTATTTGGAATCTATTCAAGCATTTTTCTAGCTTACCTAGTTTCTTCTTGAATTAAAAAAAAAGTTGCCTAATCCAATTCTTTCATTTAGTAGTTGCTAGATTATCGTACATACTGATTGTCCGAATTCTCTAACCATAAGCTAGTTGTACGAGGCCACCTGATAGTTTGATAAATTTAATTTCGGCATTTATTATGCGTAACAGTCGGTTTATACGTGTAATCAACGTCTTTCATGGGGATAGTTTATCATCTCTTAGGATCAGGTACGACAAATTAGCAAGATTTGGTCATTTGCATAACCACAGCGAATTCGTTGAGGCGGTGTCTGTGGCCACGGAACACTGACTTCTGACAGAATTCCAAGATAACTAGATCTGCGCAAGACGGACCGCGATTATCTAGTTTACCAGTAGGCGAGTTTCAGCAACACTTTAATCTTTAAAGTTGGTCTTATGTTTATCATATTTTCAATCTTGAGTACATCTAGTCGTGCAACTTTGAAGTTACGTAAACTTTTTCTTAATCGAGGCTACAGAGCCAAACTCTTAAATCTAGGAGTGTTTGCTAACGAACGAGTGACAGTTGACAAATCCGCGGAGTGACCTGCTACCGCATTCAGATTCGCCACGTGATGCGTGTATACGAGAGCGCGCTCGCGCCTACCGATGCCCTCTGTTCAGTGACACAGTGTCCCAGGACTGCCTCTGACCGTGCGTAGAATTCGCACACGTGTCGCGGTGTCAACAGGAATGCGTAGCGCTGCGTCTCAAAGTTCGCACGCCGACCGCGGCTGCATGTTAATGTCTAGACAAAGGGCTTCGCGGCCTATAAATTCTTCCTACGTCCCCCGTACGTGGAGAGCGCACAGAATTGCGTGAGAAACGTCAAGCGTCTTCTTAACGCTCATCGAGCTAGTGGAGGAGCGCAGCGCGAGCTTTTACAATATGAACATTGTTCATAAACGTTCCTGCACAAGGGTCACTCTGAAACTAACGCCTCACGTTTATTTTCATGGAAACTGCAGACAGACACAACAACATACACAACAACATCGTTAAATAGAGCTCGATATCAGCTGCTTACTGTTATTTTGAAAGTTGACCCCCTAGTTGAGAGAATAACAGCAACGTTTTGCGTCCGTGTTCTCAACTGACACTAGAATTTATTGGAGTCCGGGTCAATGAATAACCGCTTTGCTTCTGCCCTAATAACGGCCACAGCTATCGATAATAAGTTTTGTCAGGCAAGCACTGATTAAACATATGAAGACCAGCATAAATAGTAGTAAAATAAGTTAAATAAATAGAGAAATTCAGTGGAAAGGAAATACTAATAATGTAGTCGACACATTGGCGAAGTTGAACTGAATACTGTACATGGTGGTTTCAATAATAGGACGGAAGTAATACGTTGGTCTGACGTAAAATTATTAAATGCGTGTCTATTTCCATCTTACGGAATCAATGTCATAGCTAAGTGCAGTTAAGAGTGTATGAAGCCAGAAAGTCCCAATACACGCTACCGTAAAAGTTGAACAATGATCATGCTTCAATGTTCGCAAAAGTTCATAATGAAATAAGCTAACACTCTGGCTACGTTATAGTTGTCCTGTAGCGAATGCATACGTAACTCGAAAGAACTGTTCAAACTCTATAACCCGTAAAATTTCAGTGTTTAAACGGTGCGCTGGGTTCCCCTCCTGCCCCCTCACCCCCTCTCCTCATGAAACTAAGTTCAAATCCCGTCGAAAACGTCCCAAACTCACCACTAGTTCTCCACAAGAACGATTGCGACCAAAGACCAAGAAACAAGAGCCTGAAGCTCCGCGGCAGCGCTTGTTTACACCTTGGAAATCAGACCAAGATAGTGATGTTGATAAATTGTTACAAAATTACCCTCATTCGAAATATATTGTTTTGCTTACACCTAAACATATTGCAAGGAGCGTCTCCCCACGTTGGTGACTTTCCACTTTTACAAAGCCATCCATAATGCATGTTATAGTAAATATACATAATAACGTAGTATAATACCATCACACACAGCTTTTACAACAAGAAAATAAAAGTAAATATTTATATACACATAAGTGTGACATATCAGAATAGAGTGAAGTTTTCTGATTATTTACATGATGCTCTTGGTTTTTACATATCATACACGGAAGCTTAAATGCGACCTCTCTAGATTGTGACCTCTCTCAATCAAATTGTGTACTACTAAAACTGGCATAGAAATATCTTACATATCTAAACACAAATACATTTAGGCCAAGGCTAAAGGCGAAGGATATTACACTGTAACGTCCTGATACCCATGATTGTGCAGTACATTTAATTCTGATCAATTTCATTGAGTAGTATCAATTAAAATCGTCGTTACTCTGGATTAAGTTCAGTTTCAGATGATTTTATCAGTGCTGCTTCAGTTTGACATATTTGTTGCCAGTGGTATTATTTAAAGTGTTTTCATGTACTTCGGAGTCAGGCATCATTATGGAACAAATATGGCTCAGACACTCAGTCAACAGACAAAAACAGAAGGCATCTGTTGTGCCGGGATCTAATGTGATCGGTAAGTGGCTGGGGATTGTGTTGCAAATGTAATTCAGTTTATTAACAAGCATAAAAAATCCAGAGTGCAGAGAGAATAAGCAGTGAGCATTGCTCATAACAACAAAATATGACTTACGAACTAATACAGGTAAAGCACTTTTAATTAACTTGCCCCAACAGAATCAGTTAATATTACAATAAGGAGGCACAAATGAATATGCAATTTACAACGCAATAGCACCTTATACAGTTGACAGAAAATTAATAAATCAGACCCTCTGAGCTCACGCAGGCTACACTCAAGGGCACGAAGTAAGATACGCAAATAATAGACATAGTGAAAGCATACGAGACACCAAACAACAAATCGCATCCCAGAACCAAATTGCGAAAATACCCAACCAAGTCCTATACTCTGCTTAGCATTAAACAGACAAAAGAAGGGATACAAAATTGACAGTTCACCCAACGGCACACCGAATAAGAACGGTAAAGCAATGAAATCCAACGTTAATAATAATTTAGTTTTCACTAGGTACACTTTCTTCCATTAGGAATGGGTGATTATAACTGAAGTGCAGTTACTCACGAAGGTCCAGTGCGGGCTGTAATTACTGTATGGCAGGGAACCTTGGTAGATATGCTTATGGATTAATGCAGATTCGATATACGCTCGAAAAAGAATTAATTCCAGTGTTGGCCACCAGGTGCAAACTGGCGCAGTACACTATATTGTCGACGTCCCCGGAACTATATTGAACAAACTGTAAGTGCCAGTTAACAATAAAATCAACATTATTCCTTTCTCACTTTTTTGTCCTTTCCTGACAACGTCCCGTTCCTAATCCATGAAATAAGGAAATATTTCTATGCGTCTTTGTTCCATTCACAGCGCCAGATTTGCACCTGGTGTCTTAAATTGGAATAACTTTTTCCGATGTAAATCGGTTCCGCATTAAAGCCTTAGAATATCAGACACGTTTCGCTGGCATAGGGTAATTAAAGCCCACACTGAACCTGTGTGAGTAGCTGCACTTTAATTATAACCAACAGGTACAATTTCAGTTGAATACACTCCATGTAACATGTAACAGCGGCCTCTGTTTGTCACCACGTAATCAATAGGTAACTGCCTCACTCGAATACAACCAGCACTTATCGCTGCAAACACACACTCCACTAACTGTTGTGTCCGAAAACACGCCGCAGCAATCAGTTTTCACTCCCAGTTGCGCTGCATATCTCGGCTCCGCATAGCCCAAAACCGTACGCTGCTCCATCCGGAAAACTGTCCCCTGTTGACGGCAAACGCCCATCAGCCCTGGCTGTACGTCCGCCGGGCTGCCTCGCTGCTCCGCCTCACGTTTCCTGCTTCTGCTCTCTAGGAGGCGGTCCTTGCCGGTGGCGCTCCGTTGGCAGGCCGCAGCGGCTGCCTGTCGCCGGCCGGTGGTAACCCGCCCAAACGCTTGCATCGCAAGATCCCGGATTGAGAGCCGCCATTGGCAGAGATGAATGTGAATACTGGCCTATGATTTAAAGAGTGGTGGGTGAGCAACAGGCGATCCGCGGGCCGCGTCCAGCCCGCGATTGGTTTTAATATGGTCCCTGAAAGAAATATGTGGGAAGGGGGGTCCGGGGAAGAGAAAAAGAGAGAGACAGAGAGAGAGAGAGAGAGAGAGAGAGAGAGAGAGAGAGAGAGAGGCGTTCATGTTGTGCTTCCACAGAGACATATTTTTCGGTATTTACATCTTAACATTAGCAAATACACTACTGGCCATTAAAATTGCTACACCAAGAAGAAATCCAGATGATAAACGGGCATTCATTGGACAAATATATTATATTAGAACTGACATGTGATTACATTTTCAAGCAATTTGGGTGCATAGATACTGAGAAATCAGTACCCAGAACAACCACCTCTGGCAATAATAACGGCCTTGATACGCCTGCGAATTGAGTCAAACAGAGCTTGGATGGCGTGTCCAGGTACAGCTGCTCATGCAGCTTCAACGCGATACCACAGTTCATCAAGAGTAGTGACTGGCATATTGTGACGAGCCAGTTGCTCGGCCGCCATTGACCAGACGTTCTCAGTTTGTGAGAGATCTGCAGAATGTGCTGGCCAGGACAGCAGTCGAACATTTTCTGTATCCAGAAAGACCTGTACAAGACCTGCAACATGCGATCGTGCATTATCCTGCTGAAATGTAGGGTGTCGCAGGGATCGAATGGAGGGTAGAGCCACGGGTCGTAACACATCTGAAATGTAACGTCACACTGCTCAAAGTGCCGTCAATGCGAACAAGAGGTGACCGAGACGTTTAACCAATGGCACCCCACACCATCACGCCGGGTGATACGCCAGAATGGCGATGACGAATACACGCTTCCAATGTGCGCTCACCGCGATGTCGCCACACACGGATGCGACCATCATGATGCTGTAAACAGAACCTGGATTCATCCGAAAAAATGACGTTTTGCCATTCGTGTACTCAGGTTCGTCGTTGAGTACACCATCGCAGGCGCTCCTGTCCTTTATGCAGCGTCAAGGGTAACCGCAGCCATGGTCTCCGAGCTGACAGTCCATGCTGCTGCAAACATCGTCGAACTGTTCCTGCAGATGGTTATTGTCTTGCAAACGTCCCCATCTGTTGACTCAGGGATCGAGACGTGGCTGCGCGATCCGTTACAGGCATGCGGATAAGATGCCTGTCATTTCGACTGCTAGTGATACGAGGCCGTTGGGATCCAGCACGGCGTTCCGTATTACCCTCCTGAACCCACCGATTCCATATTCTGCTAACAGTCATTGGATCTCGACCAACGCGAGCAGTAACGTCGCGATACGATAAACCGCAATCGCGATAGCCTACGATCCGACCTTTATCAAAGTCGGAAACGTGATGGTACGCATTTCTCCTCCTCACACGAGGCATCACAACAACGTTTCAGCAGGCAACGCCGGTCAACTGCTGTTTGTGTATGAGAAATCGTTTGGAAACTTTCCTCATGTCAGCACGTTGTAGGTGTTGCCACCGGCGCCAACCTTGTGTGAATGCTCTGAAAAGCTAATAATTTGCATATCACAGCATTTTCTTCCTTTCGGTTAAATTTTGCGTCTGTAGCACGTCATCTTCGTGGTGTAGCAATTGTAATGGCCAGTACTGTCATTATTGTCCATTTTAGACTTGTTAGAACACTCCATCTGTCGAAACTGAAGTTATTTCTTCCCGTGTCACGTATCGATATCACCCCATAGGCGTCAAAGTTGGCAGCAGAATTGCCAGTTTCCGTCAGACGCTGACAGTTGACGTGCTGGATCCTGCGCACCCAATGGGGCACACCCGCTGAGCCGTGCCTCCAGTGGCTTTGGACTACAAGAGCTCTCTGATGCCATGATATGAGACAACGTGCGGTAGCCACACAACCAAGTCGCACTAGGAGCCTCTTCGCTACATAGCGCTACGCAGACGCCGCCTAATCGCTGTTCCAACACTATTGCTTATGCCGTACTTCAGAGTGGTTCATCCTTGTCGACACTGTTAGCTGGACTCGATTTCTTGCTGCATACTTGTAATAAGTATTAGGAGGCTTAGAGAGTAAATCTTCAGCTTACTGTGTTAACTTGTCCGCTTATCATTACTACTCCACTGAGCGAGGTGGCGCAGTGGTTAGCACACTGGGCTCGCATTCCGCAGGACGACAGTTCAAGCCTGCGTCGGGCCATTCTGATTTTCCGTGATTTCCCTAAATCGCTTCAGCAAAATGCCGGGACCGTTTCTTTGAAAGGGTACGGTCGACTTCCTTCCTCATCCTTCCCTAGTCCAATGGGGCCGATGACTTGCTGTTTGGTCCCCTTTCCCAAATCAACCAATCAGCTATTTCTGCTTCCGTCCATCTTTCCTATGATAAAAGTTGTTGCACCACTCTGTAGCCCACCCCTCCCTACCATTGTGTACAAAGTAACATACAACAATTTTTAATGAATTAGCTACAACCAGTTGCTTTTATAGGCATTTATTTTTCCGTGATGACACTTAAGATTGCTTGGCATCATGTTCTGATGTTTCAGTTTTATTTATGTGTCATGAACATTGTTTGTTTACTGAAGGCATAACAGAATTTTGTAGTAAGTTTTTAGGCCAGCTATTGTACAACGTCCTAAGTAAAGAACTAATGGCCGGCCGGGGTGGCCGATCGGTTCTAGGCGCTACAGTCTGGAACCGCGCGACCACTACGGTCACAGGTTCGAATCCTGCCTCGGGCATGGATGTGTGTGATGTCCTTAGGTTAGTTAGGTTTAAGTAGTTCTAAGTTCTAGGACACTGATGACCATAGATGTTAAGTTCCATAGTGCTCAGAGCCATTTGAACCATTCGAAAGAACTAATATTTACAACGCATAAGAAAAAACGTAAACATCTGGAGAATGGGTGAACACAGAATGAATATACACCCAAAATGAGTGTTTTGAGGCTTAATTTGGGAAAAGGGTGCAATTCATATCGGTGCGTTACCCCTCAAACTCAAAGTCACAGAAGCTATAGTTTTGAGTTTATGCGATAGGAGAGCTGCTGCCATGTCACGTGATGAGGCGGGTACGTGCGACCAAAAGTTGATCTGATTTGAAGGGTATGAGAGGCAAGAAAGGTAAACAGAAGAACAAAATAAAGGGCTATTTACTTCAAAATTACTACTGACCAGGAAAGAACTTGGGCTCGAACAAACACAAATACACCAAAATCGTGTGAGAAATAATGTAAAGGTCTCTTATTGCACTACTGATACTTCCGCATCTGCAAACCTCTGCAGTCGTCCGTTAGAGGCCTCTGGGTATGCCATGCCGCATTGCACACTGACCTGCCGGTACGCCAGTCGGGACCACTAGGGACGGTACAGTGTGCCACTGAAGTTGAGTTTTCTGACATTATTTGTGTATTGAAGCGTCATATGGCTCGGCGATTGGTAATCAATCCTGCTAATGTATTGCGATTGGTTGAGATGAAGTTACGAAAAACCCTTCTTCGTGAAATTGGTATTGGTGTAGAAGACGAATCATTCGCATGTTTTCTGGTATCTATTACAGTGCAGAAATATGAGCATAAGTTAGAAACAGATACTGTTGTAACACTAACACATAATGATAATGATAGGGATGATAATGACTAACAACTCACTGCAAACGGTAGTGCTACGGCAAGTGCGGGAAGAGGCGATGGAAGCAGTGACAGTGAATACCAACCTTCTCCCATAAGAAGGTTAAAGTTGCAAGTATCATCACGGCGTTTGATGACAACACACTGGAGAACACGTACGATGATTATTACGTAAGAGGTTTCGACATAAGAGGTTTCGACACATATGACAAGCTTCTGATACCCTAAACTGAAGTCTAAAAGCAATATTAAAAACATACTGGATTACGTGGCAAAGAAAAGAGAAGGAAATACAGTTTTCAAAGGAAATCGTACACTGCTGTTCAAGACCATCAAGGAGCGTGTAATGGCGAAATTCGATGAAGCGCGAGAATGCGGTTCCGCCATTCATTATTGGCATTTACAACATTGGGCATTGGACGTAGCCAGAAATCTCGGGTGTACAAACTTTACAGCTTCACTAGGATTTATTACTAATTTGAAAAAGGAGTTAAGGATAACATCAAGCCGTATCACTATGCTCCAAGCACGAAAAGATAAGGATGACGAAGAAGAGCTGATTGAAAGAGCTCAAACGTTTGTTGCTGACGTCAATGAGCATATCACGAGAGAAAACATCGATATTAGTTCTGTATGGAACTGTGATCAGAGTCAGTTCAACTATGAACTTTCTTGTGACAGAACACTATCCGTGAAAGGGGAGAGAAACACTATCGCGATGTTGCAATCAGTTAACTGTGCAACACATAGTTACACGATCGATGTTTCTATATCAATGGACGGACGATTGGCAGACAAACTCTATATTTGCTTCCAAGAATCTAGTGGAAAGTTTGGATCCCGCGTGTCAAGGGAAATAGAAACGCGGTGCCCTCCAAATGTCGTCATCGATGCAAGTGTGAGTGGGAAGATGACGAAACAACATCTGAAGACGTTTTTTACTGTAAGTTTTGAATCCACATTTGTCGGGAAAGTCACTAGTATTTTGTGACTCCTGGTCTGGACATAAGGATGAACGAGTACTACTGGAAGCATCTGGCGGAAAACGTGTAGATTTAAAAATCATTCCTCCTAAAACTACGATATATGCACAACCTCTGGATGTGTATTTCTTCAGGCAATATAAAATATATGCCAAGAGAATAACAGACTTCATTAAACTACGTTCCAATAATATGCAGCCGAAATTGCACGACAGGTTCTTTATCATGAATATGCCTTCTGTCATTTACAATCAGTTATCTGCAGGAGTGTAAAGACCAATGCTTCGTTACGCGTGGCAGAACGCTGGCTACGATGTTGGTGAACCAGTGAACAACTTCAAAAGTGTCATTGACGTGGCATTCAACACTGATATTATAGAATGTGCAGATACGCCATGCGATCAACTTGCATTTCTTCACCGTGCGTTTTGCAGCTATTCGTATTGCTCGGAGCATTTTATTGACATTCCGCATTTACATTTATAGTTAAGATTGCGTATGGCGTCTACAATTACATCTACAGTGACATCTAGAGCATGACTGTAGAGTTCTGCAGAAAAACGACACCCATCAGCACATTCAGAGGTACATAATGGACCTGTAACCAAACGTTCATACAGATCTGTTTGTTCGAGCCCAAGTACTTTCCTGGTGAGTTATGAAGTCTGTCTAAAATGCATGTAGTTTCCTATTTTTCTGTATTGCGCGTTCCACAAAAAACCTATTCACCAATGTAGGGTCTGTTTCTTGCGAATAGAACCGAGAACCGAAAATACGGCAACCTATCGATTCAGGATAGTTGCAAGAAACTTACGAAGTAGCGGATAGTAAGGTTATTTTATCATTCACAAAGTTTTTCATTTTCGTTTTTTTTAACATTTACTGGCACATATTCTGCGTTTGTCTTTTGCGCTTATTTTGCAGTCTATTTTATTTTTGTGTAGCATTACCTTCCTTTCCACAACTTTATTGTATTTTCCCTTCAACTAGCTGGGACTTGAATAATTTGAATCTTCGATATAACTTGAACTAGCCGATTCACTTTCACACTTTTTTCTAACAAGTATGCAGAGTCCTCACGAACGTTATTCGCATCTGCTAACTCATTGTGTATGCAACGCTTCATCAGGTATTTGACATCATCTACTAAGTGTGGCCACAGCGTTGCCCTGAAAATGGTGGTTTCAATGTGAGAACGCGGCCTAGTTATTTTTAATAAGTCTATGTTTACCGCGCTCTCCTCGCGACGTCACGCGTGTTCCACCTAGAGATCGATCTGCCGTAATTCACGACACATATTAGTTTCGGAATGACTACATTGTGGTAAATGTGTAGAAAGTGCGTCGTTTCCGAGTTAATTAGCATTGAAAGCAGCCAATCAGGCCGTTATGTGCCCAAATTCAAGCGGCCCGCCAGAGACACTGTAGCCAAAGTTGTTCTTCGTATGATTTCCTAAGACTGAAAAAGAGAGCAATACAAAAATTCGACGTGCGGCGATAGTAAGTATCGATCAGAGATTAAGGCTGAGCAGTCTCGTGTGCTATCAATTACCCTATGAGAACAACTGACACTATTTTTATATGGAGGATTGTTTGAACTTGCGCTCAACCGCCCGATTGGCTAACTTCAATGTTAATCAGCTCGGAAACGACACAACGTTTCGAATTTTTTCTTTACCAATTACTTCTAAGCACAATCTATCCCACAACATCCTTACAAGCTTTTCATTTGACCAACCCGTGTAACTTTGTGCAGTCACGAGCTGCCCGTATTGTCATCGTTGTATCATTTAAATATACATTAATTCCCTTGATATGTCGTACATTTGTATCATTTGATAGCCGCAATATGATCTGCAACATTTTACTGCATTCTACGTCAAAATCTCCAATTCCTTGAAAAACTTTAAAATTATAGAACATAACGCTACACAAACTTCCATACTACGTTTTTATACCAAACCATATTTACTGTCATAATTGTATTTCAAATTTCAGGGGATGTAATTTTTTTAACATAATTTTCTTGTTGATCTGCTGAAGGCTAAACACAAAATTAATTACTTTTACACCGTTTAGAACCATTTCAGTAACAAATTTCATTATTTTTAAATTATCAAAAATGTTAATACCTTATTGCCGATCCTAATCGCCACGGATGGACAGGCAGGTAGCGTGACTGTCCCAGCATAAGAGATGGAAAAGTAGAAGTTCCACCATCTCTCGTACCCGGTCGGAATTTATACCTTCAGCAGCTGTCCAGCGCACTTTCTTCCCCACAGTTGGCGTATTGTTTCTCGACCGTGAAGTATTCTTACACAAAGTAGCATTAAATCTCTCGTCTGAGGCATATGATGAAAATTCAGAAACTCAAACACCTGATATCACCAGAAGCGTCATGACATCTGTTAAAGTTAAGCTCTGGAAGGGACATGAAGACGAAAAGTTGTAGAGACAGTCCGCATGTCGCCAGTCACAGAAACAGTGGCGCCGCAACCAGCACACGCAATGTCCGGCATCTCCACAACTTGGCTGTTTGTTCTGGTCGAGCCAGGAGGCTGCCACTCCGCACTGGCGTTCTGCGCCACTGTCACCATCATCGACTTTGGTTAATTGTAGTGGTAGTAATAGCGATAGTATTATGGTTAGTAACAGTGCCCTCTCCCGTCCTGTTACAGGACATCAGGTTACAAACGTAATACTGGAACTAGACTATGCAATGATCGAGGATGCACTTGATGAGCGCGTCTCATGTACAGGACAGGGTGGTACAAGGGTATTGCCAGTTTCCTGTTGGCATTCTGTCTTGTCTTGGAAAGAGAACTCACAGAGCTCGTAAATGATTCCAGTATCCCTCCGTGAAATGCAGCGCCATACTATGCTGTGAACTATCGCATCGGACCAAAGAGGGAGGGAAGTGGTGTTATATTGTGGAGCACTTCGATCACTGAGTGGTTTCATGACCTCACCTTGGTTACTATTAGGGCCAGGCTTTCAGAGATGGCTGGTAGAGGATCTGGTAAAGCACTCGGTCATGTTCTACATGTCGACAAATACTCAGGTCGCCTTGGAGGGTCCAGCTATATCGAACTACCGAAAGGCATAGCAGCTAGAAAGGCGTGCATTAATGTCAGGAATAAAACAGCATGGTTAATCCTGGCTTGTGAAAGGAATTATAGGGTTCATCCGTAGAGACCAGGCAAATACCATGTTCGTGATATTATTACATATTACAACTTTGATCGTATTAGGTTCCCCGTTAAACTTTAGGACATATCCAAATTCGAGAGGCAGAATGAGTGTATTTCAGTTAACGTTTTTAGCCTGAAGAAGAACAAGCCAGATGACAATGGTAAAATTATCCACAAAGTCGTCAGACCTCTCCATTTAATCAATTTTATAGGTCAGCGCAAGCTGCATCGTAACGTGCTGCTAGTCTCAGATGAGAATGAAAATTAACGCTACGTGTGGGTCAAGGATATGTCCTGACTCCTTTCTTCCCAGCTGAGTAAACATTGGCATAAGCAGCATAATTGCTACAGGTGCCTCAGTGCCTTTTCCTCAAGCAAGTATTTAGCAAAACATCAAGTTGATTGCACAACCAGTATGGTATGTGTTGAAATGCTCACAGAGAGAAACAAATTATTTAAGTTTAAGAACGACGACCATCATCACCAGGAGCGATGCCCCTTTGTAGTGTAAGCCGACTTTGAGTGCCTCCTCGTTCCTGTGACACGCTGTGAAGTTGATTCCACTGCCTCATATATGAACTTTACAGAGAAACACGTATCGTTTGCGGTACCTTACCAGGTGGTATGTAACTTTGATTCCAGGCGCAGTTATCAAAAATCATACGTCAGGGATAATCCTGCGGTTTGGTTGCTCACTAAGTCATTTTCATGGGAGGTCGACATGCTTTACAGCAACATCGTCCCCATGATTGGGTCAAAGGAGAATGATTATTTGAACGAGAAGGCTGTTGACTGACATTTGTAGGCTGATTGTCCTTCAGTTCTCTCAAAAGAGAAAATTCAGTCAAGTTATGGATGGCGTTAGGCAGGGACAGCAATCACCAGGGGAGAGCAGCATGGATCACACTGTGTGGTCATCTGCTGACTGATGTAGGGTTCTGCATTGCACGGTTCATCCCATTCCAGTTCCGTAAACCTAACTTTAACACTTGTCAGTTCATTTTCAGTCTCTAACACAACGCGATGGTCACTGTCCACTGATGCTTCTATATAAATATTTACGAACTTTGAGGCGCTGGCTGTTACATTGTAACAAGAACTGAATAATATTAGAGCACTGGATGAATGGCGGTTTCTCACGCAACACATCTACACCCTGTCCTTAGAATAACACCGGAATGTTCTTGGATGGTGCATATGTTGGAGAATAGTATTGACTTGCCCCTCTGTTCTAGAGGTAGCGTCTTTGATAAGAAATAAAAAAAAAAAACCTCGGTCGTTATGAATACCAAGGTAGGGCAAAGGATGTGTTACTGTGGACAGTTCAGTGCTGAGGTTTTCCTTATCAGAATCGACAGCAAAATAACACTGACAATGACAGTTCAGGTATACACGCCGACGTCACAAGCTAAAGATGAACATATAGAGAGAGGATATTGAAAGGGTAAGTCCGCAGCTCGTGGTCGTGCGGTAGCGTTCTCGCTTCCCACGCCCGGGTTCCCGGGTTCGATTCCCGGCGGGGTCAGGGATTTTCTCTGCCTCGTGATGACTGGGTGTTGTGTGATGTCCTTAGGTTAGTTAGGTTTAAGTAGTTCTAAGTTCTAGGGGACTGATGACCATAGATGTTAAGTCCCATAGCGCTCAGAGCCATTTGAACCATTTTTTTGAAAGGGTAATATAGTACATAAAGTGAGATGAAAATCAAATAGTCATGGGTGACTGGAATCCAGTTGCAGGGGAAGGAGTAGAAGAAAAGGTTACTGGGGAATATGGGCTTGGGGCAAGGAATGAGAGAGAAGAAAGACTAATTGAGTTCTGCCAGCGCATAGTAGCGAATACTCTGTTCTAGAATCACAAGAGGAGAAGGCATACTTCGAAAAAGCCGGATGATACGGGGAGATTTCAGTTAGATTACATCATGGTCAGACAGAGATGCCGAAATCACATACTCGATTGTAAGGCATACACAGGAGAAGCTATAGACTCAGATCACAATGTAGTAGTGATGACGAGTAGGCTGAAGTTTAAGATATTAGTCAGAAAATACCACCAATCCACAAAGAAATGGGATAGAGAAGAAATAAGGAATGGCGAGATGGACTTGAAGTTCTCTGAGGCTATAGATACAGTAATAAGGAATAGCTCAGTTGGCAGTACAGTTGAAGAGGACTGACATCTCTAAAAAGGGCAATCACAGAAGTTGGAAAGAAAAGTATAGGTACAAAGAAGGTAGCTGCAAAGAAACCATGGGTAACGGAAGAAATACTTCAGTTGATCGATGAAAGAAGGAAGTACAAAAATATTTAGGGAAATTCAGGAATACAGAGGTGCAAGCCACTGAGGAATGAAATAAATAGGAAGTGCAAGGAAGCTAAGACGAAGTGGCTGCATGAAAAATATGAAGAAATCGAAAAAAGAAATGATTGTCGGAAGGACTGATAAAACATACAGGAAAGTCAAAATGACCCTCTGTAAAATTGAAAGCAAGAGTGGTAACATTAAGAGTGCAGAGTGAATTCCACTGTTATAACTAGAGCAGTGGAAAGGGTACATTGAAGGCCTGTATGAAGTGGACGATTTGTCTGATGTGATAGAAGAAAAAACAGGAGTCAATTTAGAAGAGATAAGGGATCCAGTATTAGTATTAGAATTTAAGAGAGCTTTGGAGGTCTTAAGATTAAATAAGGCAGAAGGGATAGATAACATTCCATCAGAATTTCTAAAATATTGGGGGAAGTGGCAACAAAACGACTATTCGCGTTCGTATGTAGAATGTATGAATCTGGAGACATAGTATCTCACTTACGGAAAAAACATCATCCACACAAATCCGAAGACTGCAAGAGCTGTAAGTGCGAGAATTATCGCAGCATCAGCTTAACAGCTCATGCATTCAAGTTGCTGGCAAGAGTAATATACAGAAGGTGGAAAAGAAAATTGAGGATGTGGTAGATGACGATCAGTGTCGCTTTAGGAAAGGTAAAGGCACCAGAGAGGCAATTCTGATGTTGGGGTTGATAATGGAAGAAAAGCTGAAGAAAAAGAAAAGGAACAGGATGATAGGACATCTGTTACCTCATGGTACTAGAGGGAGCTGTAGAGAGCAAAAACTGTAGAGGAAGACAGAGACTGGAGTACATTCAGCAAATAATTGAGGATGTAGTTTCTAAGTGCTACACTGAGATGAAGAAGTTGGCACGGGAGAGGAATTCGTGGCAGGCCGCATCAAACCAGTCAGAAGACTGATGACTCAATAAAAAAAGAAAAAAAAGAACTGAGCCGTACGACGTGGAGTATTACCACCAGTAGACTTCGTTGGAGTTTCGTGCTAGCCCGGTGGACTACAGCATCCCACAGTGCTGCAGACCCTGACAGCCATGATGTCGCTGCAGGTTCTGACAAGCTGCTGGCTGGCACTGTCGCTGGTCTGGACACAGCAGAGTTCGCTGAGTGTTCTGACACTCCAGTTTGTGCTGTTGCTGGTCTGGACATGCGGGAACCCACTGAACAAAGAAGTAGAAGAAACAATGAACATCCACAGATTAAGACATGGAGTTGAGCAAAGAACTGCTGTGTGTGGTAATAGTAAAGACATGTAATGAGTACTTACTCATCTACTTCTTCTGTGAGACAGAGACAGATGATGATCTCAGCTGCTATTGACGCCTTATGGCTAGTACTACTCCACTGACAGACCAGTGGACTGCCGCACTCACCGTGTGTCACCCCTGCCATCATGATCAAGTGACCTGACATAGTGTTCCTGCATTCTTATTGCCCCCCTCCCCCTCAATTTTCAGATTTGGAAGGAGGAATTCTGCATTCCTATTAGTTCCCTTAGAGGAAGTGGTTAGGGAACAAATCCTACTTCAAGCACCCACTAGCTCAGCCAGTATGGGATTGTTGGTGAAGAACACACTCACACATTTGTATCAGACATATTGACAGAGCATTTCAAAAAGGGCAGACAGATGTAGCATAAGCAGCCATCTGCATGGGTTGTGAAATGCTTCTTCAACCAATCATGATGTATCAACATTCTTTGCTGAAAAGTATTCTTCTTATGCTCATTCATTATCTTTCCTTTTCAGTCCTCATGTAGGGAGCTATGGAAGTAGTCCTTGGTGGTATTCTTATATGTAGTACTCTTATTAAAATTCTCCCTGCTGATCGCCAGCATTTTCTAAATTGAACACATTCTGAACAAGATAACTACACCAGAGAGGATGTGAACATGCCACCTTTTGCACTTTGGAAGACTGACTGAACTTTTCATGAAAGGTCTACAGTTTCACCACTTGCATCTATCAGCATGAGTAGTGAAATGTAACTTCAATCTATCCCACTGCATCTTCATTATTTATTTGATGAAACGTATACGTATTCTTATGCTCATGCAATATCGTCCCTTGCCAAGCATCATGTAGGGAGCTATGGATAGTTCTCAGATGCATGATTACAACTAATATAGCTGTTGAACACTTCCTTGTCTGACACCATCTTCTCCACTGGACACATCACACATACAATAAAGCAAAGACTTACATCTGTCCTATCCAGTGGTTCAGTGTGGACTAAAGTTTCCTCACTAGTGGAAGGAAGAGTGGGAGAGGGAAGTGGGGGAGGGGGCAGTGGGAATGGTCAACAGTGCTCTCTGGTGGACATGGTGCTAACTAGCTCAGTTGGTCCCTGCATGTCTTGCCAAACACGTCTTCGAGTTAGGTTGCTGGAGGTAGCCCAACTGAGCTATAAGTAAGTAAATAAATAAATAAAATACTCTGTCTTCCTCTTCAGAACAGAATTGCTGGGGGGGAGGAGTGGGTGAGTAAAGTTAGTGGAGGTTCCCCAGTTACCCCGTTTTCTGCCAAAATTTCCTGCCATTTCCGGGAAAGGAGGGGTGTGATATCATAGGGAGATGAGGAAAACCTAGCCGCCACTTTAAATAAGTTATTTGTCCTCGTATTGGCTTTGTCCCACTACCGACGTTTTGCTGTTGCATGATAAAGCCTGACCACATGCAGTGATAAAAAAACCACTGAGAACGCAAAGCTTGGGTGGGGAGCATTGAAACAACTATCCTACAGCTCTGATCTGGCACCATACGATTACGACCTCTTCTGTAAACCGAAGGAATTGAAGATGGGAAGGCTAGTGATTCGACCATCCTCTTCCTGACAACCATGCCGGCATACTGGCCTTAGATTCACGGCGGCATAAAGCATTTTAAAGGCACTGAGATTATGTAGAAAATGAAGTATTGTCTCTTAAGAATATGTCAACGTACTTTAAAAATATGAAATGTATAGAAAATAAATTGGATGTTATAAAAAACACTCGTTTCTTTAGAGGTGACCTTATTGCATAGCCCATTAAAGACGTGGCATTTTATGTGCCTCTGTGGGCAATGGCCTTTTGCAAGGTACACGACTCCAAATGTTCATTGAAACCAGTTATCCACGCAATATTAGCTCGGGAACTGGTTGAGATGTACATGGATTCACTGACAGACAAGCTGGGTTCGAAACTAACTATAACTGACCAGGCCTGTCACTCGTCACCGTTCCCTGTAGATTATGATATTTTTGCAATTCGTATGAAAATTATATGAGACGAAGGGGCCATTTGAATGCAATTTTATAATTTTTAGATGTACTGACCACACATTTTATTATTTCCAAAATCGCCTTAAGCGTTTTGACTTTCCGCCATTTTCAAAGGCTACAAAATTTCTAAGTACAAAACTATTATCATACGGTATGAAAATAGCTTACATTTCACCTCTCACTACGGACACAGCACAGTGTACAGAATATCGCTGTTTATCTTCCAATGTTACGTCAGCCACAGAAAACTGTCAAAATGACGGAGCACAGCAATCAGTCGTCCTTTCCTCTCAGGTTTTATTAAAGCAAATCTAGATTTCGACTGGTAACTTATCACTATCAATGCAGTACTTCAAAGTTTTAATCCATGCCCAAGTACGTCAGTCCCCTATTGTTCGGGCTCCTGCCACATTTCATTCACAGTCGTAAAGTGGATTCCACATTCCAGGAGGGTAACCTGATAGAAAACTGTTCAGTAGATTCACTGTATCTCTCCAAGATTCTTAAACAAGATATAAGTGCAAATTGCTACCGAGGAACAAATTCGAAACCAAGTCGATTTAAACGCAAGTCGGCGCTAGATACATGGTAAGGGGCATTTGTTTTCCATCATTGCATCGTATAAAACGATTTCACCAGTAAAAAAATTTCTGAAAATCACTTTTCAGTGTTTCACAATGCCTAACAGTATTGTTTGTTTCAGAAGTCGAAAATAATGTCGTAGAATAGGCCGCTGGATGGCGCTAGGATACAGTGAGGCAAATTGTCTGTTTCAAGCAGAATTTTTGGCAGATTACAGCATATAATATAACAAAATAATACTTGTTGGTTAAGGACTTACAATTAAATGAGTAATCTGGATAGTTGCGATATACTCTTGATGACACTGATATGTTGCGTTTCAGGATTGCATCTTCTCAAATTATTTGAATTTCCTGTATGGCGATTATGCACTTGCTACTACTGGGGGAAACAGCAATGCATAGGTGCCACCTGTTCTTCGAACTTAAGTGCAGCATCCCACAACTGATGTTCCAGTATTTTGTACATATTATGTAATAGTATTTATGAACTTTTACTGGCGCTACTCATATTATTTTATACGCTGTAAGTTATCAATACATGCTTATTAACTGACAATTTGCTGATGAAATTTTTTTATATGATGTAATGATGGAAAACTTAGTTGTGAACAAATGCATCGTGTACAGGTGTCTAGAACCGCCTAGCGGTTTAATCCACTTGGTTTGTAATTTATTTCTTGCTAGAGATTGCCCTTCCCGCTTAGTTAAGAATGTTAATAAGATACAACGTATCTATTCAACAATTTTTTATGATTGACGGACCACTGGTAAGCTAAAAAACCGTATTATATTCTCTATAGTATGTCACCAATCGCTCGTGAATGTAACAAATTTTCATATCTTTTCATACCATTTTTGTATTGTATTTTATAGCCTCTGAAAATGTCGGACAGTCAAAACGCGTAAGTCGATTTTGAAAATAATAGAAATTGCGGTCAAGACTTCTCAAACTTATTAAAGTAGGATGCTTCTACGATCACTGTTCTACCGCCGTGTTACATGTCTACGACTCTCACACGATTCTTTGGACAGTGGGCATTCACACGCTAACAAATTGATCAGCTTCATTCACTGTGAGCTCCTGGTCTCGCCTAAACACGATAGCTTCTTTCTGGCCTTCTATCGCGTCTGCACGTCAACCTATCTCACTGCATCGATTCGATACAATCGACTGACTGTTACTTCACTACTAGGACTAACGGCAACGGCACGAGTGCGTGAGGTTAAGACTACACAATTTAGAGCACTCCAAAGCAACCAGTGTGCTCCGTTAAGGTGGATCGCAAATACGCCGAAGAAATAGGCAGGAATTATCCAAAATTGACGAAAATCGGTGGATATGTACATGCACGGAAAAACAAGTGATTACAATTTTAGAAAAATTGGATGGTGTATTCGAGAGAAAAAGTTTCAGAAATTCAGCAAGTCAATAACTCGTTGAGCCACCTCTGGCCCTCATACAAGCAGGTATTCGGCTTGGCACTCATTGACAGGGCTGTCGGATCTCCTCCTGAGGGACGTCGTTCCAGATTCTGTCCAACGGTCACGTTAGTTCGTCAATATACCGTGCTGGTTGGAGGGCGCTGCCCACCATGCTACAAACGTTCTCAGTTTTGGAGAGATCCGACGAGCTTACTGGCCGAGATTGTGGCTGTGCTGTAAGCACGCCACAGACGACAAAAAAAGAGGTCCTGCTGTGGAAATGAATGGCAGCCCAGGCCACCATTCCTCATATGGCGAGTGACTGCCAGGTTGGTATCCCACACCGCTGCCCAGGGCGTCTCCAGGTACTTCTTTGCTGGTCATCGGGGCTCAGTTTGTACCGGATTCCTCATTGCAAACAGTTCTAATCCAGGGCCAAAGACGTGTCTGGAGACACTCCAGAGAGTGGTGGTATACCAACCTAACTGCTGCACGCCATACAGCCCGACTACCAGCAGTGATGGTCTGTGGTGCCACTTCTTTGGATAACAGGACCCATTTGGTTGTCATCCATGGCACCCTTGCAGCACAGCTGTACATTGGCGATATTCTATGCCCCATTTCCTGCCCTTCACGGCAATCCATTCTTAGCCAGCAAGGTCTCAGTTGAGAACGTTTGGAGAATTGTGGTCAGGGCCATCCAACCATCTCATGCGGACCTCTCTCAGTTGAGAACGTTTGGTGAATTGTGGTCAGGGTCATCCAACCATCTCATGTGGACCTCTCTCAGTTGAGAACGTTTGGAGAATTGTGGTCAGGGCCACCCAACCATCTCGGGATTTTGACGATCTAATGCGCCAATTGGACAGAATATGGCACGATACCCCTCAGGAGGACATATGACAACTGTCAGTCAATGTCAGGCCGAATAAATGCTTTCTTAAGGGCCAGAGGTGGCCCGATGCCTTACTGACTTGCTCGATTTGTGAAGCTCTTTCTCTCAGATAAATCATCCAATCTTTTGGATCTGTAATCATTTGTCTCTGTGTGCATGTACTTCACATCTACCGATATCCGTCTCATTTGGATAATTCCTATATGGTTCGTCGTTTTTCTTTGCCTTAGCGAGTATTTTGTAGACGAGTTTATTAGCAGATGGTAGGGAGAAGTTAAGGGCGTATTGAAACCAGTTGGGATAACGATGAGTTTCGGAGAGCAAGAGGAGTAAGCCGGAGTCGGGTGTCCCGCCGCCGTGAGCGCTCGTCGTGCGTCAGACGGCCCAGTGGCCGCCACTGCGCAGCTGGTTGCTTGGCGATGCGCCGCGCGTGGCGCCGGGGCTGGCGTCGTGCCGCGTCGCGTTCCCACCACACCCCCACTCCACGCCCACGCCGTGGCAGACGCGCCACTATGCCGAGACGGCGTCTGGCTGGCAGCTGCTTCCTAATATTCTCGAGGCTGCCGGGCGTGCCTCCGCTGGAATCTGCGCAATTACGTCGCTAAACTTCTCGTTAGCGACAAACTGTCGTAGAAGTCAGGACACTGGAAAGCAGCAGACCGAGACACATCCCAGTGAAGTTACCGTACCGTAGTTAAGATACTACACGATGCACAATTTGTTTTGCTCACAAATACAGGGCTATTACAAATGATTGAAGCGATTTCATAAATTCACTGCAGCTCCATTCATTGACATATGGTCACGACACACTACAGATACGTAGAAAAACTCATAAAGTTTTGTTCGGCTGAAGCCGCACTTCAGGTTTCTGCTTCCAGAGCGCTCGAGACCGCAGTGAGACAAAATGGCGACAGGAGCCGAGAAAGCGTATGTCGTGCTTGAAATGCACTCACATCAGTCAGTCATAACAGTGCAACGACACTTCAGGACGAAGTTCAACAAAGATCCACCAACTGCTAACTCCATTCGGCGATGGTATGCGCAGTTTAAAGCTTCTGGATGCCTCTGTAAGGGGAAATCAACGGGTCGGCCTGCAGTGAGCGAAGAAACGGTTGAACGCGTGCGGGCAAGTTTCACGCGTAGGCCGCGGAAGTCGACGACTAAAGCAAGCAGGGAGCTAAACGTACCACAGCCGACGGTTTGGAAAATCTTACGGAAAAGGCTAAAGCAGAAGCCTTACCTTTTACAATTGCTACAAGCCCTGACACCCGATGACAAAGTCAAACGCTTTGAATTTTCGGCGCGGTTGCAACAGCTCATGGAAGAGGATGCGTTCAGTGCGAAACTTGTTTTCAGTGATGAAGCAACATTTTTTTCTTAATGGTGAAGTGAACGGACACAATGTGCGAATATGGGCGGTAGAGAATCCTCACGCATTCGTGCAGCAAATTCGCAATTCACCAAAAGTTAACGTGTTTTGTGCAATCTCATGGTTTAAAGTTTACGGCCCCTTTTTCTTCTGCGAAAAAAACGTTACAGGACACGTGTATCTGGACATGCTGGAAAATTGGCTCATGCCACAACTGGAGACCGACAGCGCCGACTTCATCTTTCAACAGGATGGTGCTCCACCGCACTTCCATCATGATGTTCGGCATTTCTTAAACAGGAGATTGGAAAACCGATGGATCGGTCGTGGTGGAGATCATGATCAGCAATTCATGTCATGGCCTCCACGCTCTCCCGACTTAACCCCATGCGATTTTTTTCTGTGGGGTTATGTGAAAGATTCAGTGTTTAAACCTCCTCTACCAAGAAACGTGCCGGAACTGCGATCTCGCATCAACGATGCTTTCGAACTCATTGATGGGGACATGCTGCGCCGAGTGTGGGAGGAACTTGATTATCGGCTTGATGTCTGCCGAATCACTAAAGAGGCACATGTCGAACATTTGCGAATGCTTAAAAAAACTTTTTGAGTTTTTGTATGTGTGTGCAAAGCATTGTGAAAATATCTCAAATAATAAAGTTATTGTAGAGCTGCGAAATCGCTTCAATCATTTGTAATAACCCTGTATGTAAGTGGCTCCACTGACAGAGTATGATGTGTCAGTGGTTTCCTGCAGAATACTTTGTAAAAACTTAAGAAAAAATACGGATGAAATACCACTCACCTCAAAGCAACACTTGAGTTTCCTTCTTGTTACACAACGTTTGGTACGAAATGAGACGTAATTACACTCATTTCTTTCTCCACACAAAGTCTTGATCTGACTTGGTTTGAATGACAGCCGCTGTCGAAAATCCACTCTCGCAAAGATAGGAAGTTGTAAGAGGAATTAATACCTTGTGTGGCCAGCCGGTGTGGCCGTGCGGTTCTAGGCGCTACAGTCTGGAGCCTAGCGGCCGCTGCGATCGCAGGTTCGAATCCTGCCTCGGGCATGGATGTGTGTGATGTCCTTAGGTTAGTTAGGTTTAATTAGTTCTAAGTTCTAGGCGACTGATGACTTCAGAAGTTAAGTCGCATAGTGCTCAGTGCCATTTGAACCAATACCTTCTGTGCCTTCTTGCTTGGAAACTTTTCATACTGAATACTAAAAGTTGGAAATTTCAGACATGAAAACTTCGCTTTTAGTGAAGAATCTGATGACAGGTCTCTCAACTCTTTCTGTTCTGCAGTACTGAACTCAGAAGGAGAATCATTATAGAAGGGCATTTGATTCCACCGAAACCTATCACAGTTTTCAGGAAAGTTGTTTTCAAAATCAGCGTTAAGTTCAGATAAATGTCATTCAATTACAGAAACAAATACCTACAGTAAGGCCTGCCTCATTGTCGTTTATAAAATGCTGCAAACATTTTGCTACTCGTTGAGCTACGTTATAGAATGCTAAGAATGCTCTATTCGAGATTTTCACCTGCTTATGGAATGATTTTTGGCCTTTCATTTGTCTCAGTTCTCTAGAACAATATTCTGTTTGTCTCACCCCGTCATTCGAATGAATACTTGTTAAATTGTATTTTAACTTGAAGGTAGCATACATTCAACAGAAAGTACATCCTAACAGAAAACACACTGTGGACGCTCGTCATTGTTAGTAACTTGCCGCCCGGGATTAGCCGAGCGGTCTAGTCGCTGCAGTCACGGACTGTGCGGCTGGTCCCAGCGGAGGTTCGAGTCCTCCCTCGGGCATTGGTGTGTGTGTTTGTCTTTAGGATAATTTAGGTTAAGTAGTATGTAAGCTTAGGGACTGATGACCTTAGCAGTTGAGTCCCATAAGATTTCACACACATCTGAACATTTTTGAGTGACAGTGCACATGAAACCTGCCCACTGTGACGCCGGCCGTGGTGGCCGAGCGGCTCTAGGCGCTTCATTCCGGAACCGCGCGACTGCTACGGTCGCAGGTTCGAATCCTGCCTCGGGCATGGATGTGTGTGATGTTCTTAGGTTAGTTAGGTTTAAGTAGTTCAAAGTTCCAGGGGACTGATGAGCTCAGATGTTAAGTCCCATAGTGCTCAGAGCCATTTGAACCATTTTGCCCACTGTGGACGCTTATTTATAACAGTGCACCAAACCGAAGTAGATATAGTTGTATTTTCTGTATCTGTGTTTCCTATCTTCACTGCCGCTTTCTTGTTGTCCTAGCAAGTTATCACTTTTTACTTCCCCTTGGCAAATTTAAAAACTGCCAACTGCAAAAATTAGTGGCCCTATGACACATGTTACCCAGACTAAATAATATCCAACTTAGCAAAGAAAACTACGAAAAAGAATTACAAACAATACAACTCATAGCCACAAACAGTGGTTACAACACCGATATACTGCGATGACTCAACCAAAAAATAAAAACAACTCAACAAAAATTAAAATAAGCAGAAAACACAAACACCACAGAACCCTTTCCACAACACTCCCGTCCCACCCACCCACACACCCACCCACCCACCCACCCACCCACCCACACACACACACACACACACACACACACACACAAATGAAATTACACGCACTATGCAAGCAAATGACGAAAGATAAACACACGTAATCTAATCTAATGTAACAGCAACAGTTGGCAACACTTCACACTGTAAACACACACACATGTTGATCAGACAATGAAAAATGAAGTGATGTGCTGTAATAAATGTGGGTAAAAAACGTCGGAAATCGGACAGCTGGAGAATGGAGAACGAAGGAAAACTTCTCCAGCACCACACACATTGACTAGCAACACTGGAAATCTCAAATAACACAAAGCGATTAGTTAACCTCACGAAACTTGTGCCACGAACATTACACTTGAATACATCAAAGAAACAGTCAGGCTTCTAGAGCTAATAACAGAACATAATTATTTTCAGTTCAATAATGAATTCTATTGACAAAGTGAAGGATTACCAATGGGATCTCCAGTGTCCTGAAACATAGCAAACATATTTATGAACCATGTAGAACAGATTACATTTACCAAAATAGTGCCAAACAGGTACAACATCCTACGCGGGATTACATATATGGATGATATCCTGTGCCTGATAAATGAACCAGACAACAAAATTGACCAGTTACACACAGAAATGAGGTCTTATCATGATAAGATAGATTTTACAATAGAGAAAGAGCAAAGTAGACAGTTAAATTTCTTGGACATCATCATAAAGATTCAAAACAACCAACACATAGTTGCCATATGACAAAACCCGTCAACACAGACACAATTATACATGAGACATCACAAAACCTTGAAACGTCCCCTTTGAATAAATATACATGACTGTGCTTAATCTGACACACAATATTTTTAGCGCAACGCAATCTGACTTTAAGAAATCCCTACAAAAGAATGGCCCTGACTAACATTAACCTATGCGTTTCACAAATCGCTTACCTCACAAAAATCTTGGTTACTCGAACTACTGCAATACAGCGAGCGCCACTACTGCCAGCTAAATAGAAGATTCAAACTACGGAAGGCACTAACTACTGATAGGCATAGTTAGCAAATGAAAGATTTTGATAGAGAACAAACAATGTATTTACCTTAATAGAGTTGAAAAATCATAATATACAAATCAGTTCATAATATCCAGTAGTACAAATTTCAAAACTCCACCATCTCTCTCCCCACATCCACCACTGCTGGCGGCTCACCTCCAACTGCGCAACGCTACGCGCTGTTCACGTCCAGCTTCCCAACACTACAATGGCTGACAACAATGCAAACTAGCCACAGACTGCACACAGCACAGCCAGTGATTTTCATACAGAGAGCGCTACGTGGCGGCGGCGTTACCAATATAAGAACCTAAACAGCCTACTGACATAGTCCCCACGCTCCCCACAAAAAATTTTACAAATTGTTTTGGGCACTGGGCAATACATATTTGTTAAAATTTTTGATAATCGTAATTACAATAACAAAGAAATCAAATGCACACACTTATTAATACAATGTTGGTCAAAAGCTAAAATTTTCACACAGTCCATAAAGATAGTCCTGATCATTCATCATAATAGTAATAACAGTTTTTTTTCACAAAGTCTCATTAGTAAAAGAAATTGCACACAGAAGTAGTGGATTTCCATGCAGTCTTGAAGAAGTAGTGTTGTCCTTCCAACGGAAAGACAGTGCTGACTCTTGACATGCAGACAAGTAATGGGTCACAACAGAGCAAACCCACAATAGAGTCAGTCGGAGTTTTGAAGAATATTGGTAGGTAGGTCATCACAGAGTAGACCCACTGTAGTCCTGGTAGAGATTACGGTATTGGTGGGCCACCAGAGGTGCAGACCCACTGCAGTCCTTGCAGAAATAATGGTACTGGTGAGTCAGCAAAGGTGTAGACCCACTGTAGTCCTTGTAGAAATAATGGTATTGGTGGGTCATCAAAGGTGTAGACCCACTGTAGTCCTTGTAGAGATGGCCAGCGGCCATCTGTTTGACTGTGCAGGTGCACAATCACCATCGAAGAGTCTTGCAGAGAAGATAGCAAGTCCATAAGCCACCACTTGTGCACTCACAAAGTTTTTGGAATTGTCCTTAGAATCGGCAAAGCTGTTATCCAGTCCCTTGCTGAATTAGTAACACACGTGCAAACACTAACAGTCCCAACTTCTCACATATTGTCTATATACTATGACTAACAGAAACGTGTGCAGTGAAATGTAACTTACAAGTTACTTAATTTGATGAACTGGTGTCAATTACAATATTATAACATGAGAATACAATTACAAAGGTACAAAATACATAATTAAAGAACATAACAATACAGATAACATTTGTAGTACAAGCTTTACAAAAGAATCGAAATAACATATACATCATTGTTGCAGGAATTATGACATGAGTACATACATAAAATATCAGAATAACTTTCGAAACATTAACTTCACACATGAGCATTAAAACAAAACAGAATAAATAATGTCTAAGCATATTTACAAAGTAAATAACATAGTATTTGAAAAATTCTACAACATAACAACATCAGCTAAACACATAAAGACAGGAAGAACACAAATACCCAAGGATACACAAACACATAGTGGGATAACACAAGAGGAAAGGGCAGGGTTTGTTTTCAGTGTAACATTTGGTACTGCGGTCCAACCCAAAACTTCATTCCATAGATCTTTCGTCTTATTTCAACATTTGTTTCCACCAAAACATCCTATCCAAGCATGCTTTCTGTATTTATATGTTCACATATTTCTTACCTCATTATTTATTTTCTATCATCTTACCTCATCATTTATTTCCAAGAAAATCCTACCTATACCTGATTTCTGTACTTCTTTCGTATAACTTCTCAATTCATTTCTTCCAATTCATCGCATTCTCTTATATGGTCTACCCCCTCTTAAGCTAACTTAAGTCTACTGAGCTCAGATGCTAAACTAAGGGACGAGGCAATGCAGCAGCACAAAACAATTAACACAAACATCAATGACAAAAAATTTAAATAGGCAAAGCAATTGCAATATTACAACTAATATAAGACACTGTGCAGCAAACAAGAAAAATAAATCAGTAGGAAAACTAGCTTAACAGAGTAAAAAAAAGTGAAATTTAGTAGCACATTGCCTGGCAAACAGCCGCAGCAAATGCAATAACTTATATCTAAAGATGAGAAAGCTCAAGCAGAAAAAATATTACAGTAAAAATGGCCATGTTTAATACCTATGTCACATCTTAACACTAGAGTGATGCATCACAATTTAGTCTACAAAAGAAATTACCAAGTACTTGAAAAGAAAATTCTGTATGCAATTCCTGTGAAGGGAAATGTCTTTTTATGCTCCTTCGTTTTTTTTGAATAGGTCATAAAATTATTTACTGGATCTGTAGGCATAAAATATTTATATTAGTACATCTATTAAATTTTATTTTAACCAGTGCTGCTGCAGCTAGAAACTTGATATTAAACAAAATGAGTAAATAAATACATAAAGCAAGCCATATGGCATTTCACTCAACTAGCAAGACAATAGCCGTGAAATGTTTCTCATTGTTTCATTAGGCATTTTAGTAAATATCATAAATTAAGAGCTCCACAGTATAACCATATGTTTTCAAGGTTGAGTGTGTTGTATTTGCGATGCTTTCACCAAAGGAATGTCAATAGCGAGGATAATGGCCTCCCTTTTTTTTTCTTCCTGTGCCTCTGAAAAGGCACACACTAAAGGCTTTTTCTCCAGGCATCTGACACAGCTGGGTGCCCACAACGCACTATGTGTAGGTGGTCACTTAACTTTCTTACGGAAATATTTACGACAGCAGTTTCCGCTACAGTGGCAGTCTCATATAAAAATATTTTACAGGTCAAGAATTTGTGTTGCAAATGTGTAGAAACAAAATCCTATGAATATAACATCGTCCAAAAAATTTTAGTCGGTATTGTAATACATTCACGCGTTTACATACATTTCATAACTCTTAAAGTACGATTCTTGGTTTCCAACATCCTTTTCATAAATCAGAGTCCCTAACCACTACTCCTTATTCCTTACCTTACTACACATATACATATTTGTCGACACTTCTTCAATATTTCATCTTAATAAATATGTAGCATAATCAAATTCCTCATATAACATCGGCTTATTGATCATAAACATACCTCAACAGCATAATACACATCGTCCTCATAAAAATAATATCATAACGCCTCAGTCAAATCTCAAAAACGTCGTAGCTTTCTACAATAATTTCAAAACCTAAAGAAAATTCTCTGCTCATTTCAGTAGTGTCATCTACCTCAAACGTACTTTAAAAATCATGATCTCATACCAAATACATCATTCTAAGCTCTCATAGTATCACAATGGTTCCGAAAAAATATGAAGAGTTCACAAAGTACAGACAAAATACAGTTTCATAAGTGTGAAGTTATCCAACTGTGTAATTGCGTAAACATGTGTGACAGATGTAGTAAGAAAAGTTTGTCTCTCTCAGTTAAATGATCAGATAGCTGTGTAATTTGTGTTTTAGAGAAATATGGTACCGACGTGTAAAGTTGTATAAGCAAATACCATATTAGCTAGGGCTCCTTGTGCTTGCCAAACACATGATACACGAAGTAAGCGTGTACCCCCCTGAGGATTAATGTAATTATACCCTCAGGTGTTACAGATTACAGCAATGGAATGAAATGTATCACGGAAAACTTTCTTTGTAATTCAAAAATCTTGAAAAATAAATGGTTTAAGTACAAAATTAAGCACTCTAATGCGTGTTCTCTAGCGCTAAATGTGCGCCTTGCTGTAAGATAATTCTGTGGAAATGTCGTAGTTATCGTCCTCTGTTAGCAAAGTTCTGCTGAAGTCAATGTACTTACCTCATCATAAACGAAAGTGAAATGCTTTGCGTATAGATATCGTAGTTATTATGTATCTTACCGTGATCAAGAAAGTACTATAATGTAACGTATTGTTGTGCTACGAAAGAGGCTGTCTCATTGTAGCTATACCACAAAAGTTACTACTAAAACATGTTTTACTTTCCAGATAATTCAGAAAAACTGTGTAGAT
This sequence comes from Schistocerca cancellata, assembly GCF_023864275.1. Taxonomy (NCBI): domain Eukaryota; kingdom Metazoa; phylum Arthropoda; class Insecta; order Orthoptera; family Acrididae; genus Schistocerca; species Schistocerca cancellata. Next base: position 423,415,824 of record NC_064633.1, read on the forward strand.
ATAAAACAGAAACACCGCAAAAGCAACATTGTAAATTGTCACTCACTAGTAGTGTCGTGATAAAATCGTGTAGCTGTCACATAAACTAACCACTGTGTCATCTGGTATCTCACAGAAAGTACTTTAAATCCAGAATGTATTTTCAAGTAAACCAAAATGTTGCATTAAAATCTCATTAGCAGTACTGGTAAATGTTCTAAGTATGTGAGCCTTATAGCCGTTACGTAATCGTGCAACTAACAAGCAAGAATGCACACACACAATAACACTGTGTCGTCTGTTCACAATAACAATGCATTCGTAATTTCTGTTTAAATAAGTTCTCTTGGTTCTTGACTGGATATTTAACTTCAAACACTGTTGCATGTTAACAGATACTAAGTCTGACAAAGCATACTGGTAATGTAAAGTGAAAAGTTATTTGGCAAAGACAAAGTTAAAAAGCAGATTATCTTTCAATAAACGGTTTTACATGTGAAATGTGGTGTAAACCTTTTGCTCTTCCTAGTACGCAGAGTTTCAACTGTAACGCAATTATCATGCGGTATACATAGTTAAAGAATGCTAAAATTTGTCTCAAGGTTAGCGTCTATGTTATTTTTCTCTGAGCCAGCCGGCACACGCGGCTGCCTGCGGTGCGAGTTATTGTCTGTTCCTTTGTTGGCGCGCGTCGTTATTGGGATCTGGAGGTCTAACTTCTACAAATTCACCTTGCCCAGAGGGCCCAGCCCTGTTTAAATCCCGCCAGTTCTGATGAAATTCAGGTCTGTCGTTATGATTATATCGTCTGTCGTCATGTCGGTAGTTCCTGTAGTTTCTTGTGTCGGTCATGTGGTGGAGAATTTCTCCCGGAATCGTAACTGCGCGCTGAACTGTTGCGTCTGAAGTTATTCTGTCTCCCTTGATAATAATTACTTTGGTTCCCATATTGTCTGTTTCTCTGATTGTCTCTGTGATATTCATTACTATGGAAATGCGATCTTTCTCTGTAATTATTACTCTGCCAGTGGTTGTCATATGGGTGGTGTCTGTTTTGGTCACGATTTGCGTTGTAAGAATAGACTTTTCGTGTCCAGCTATTGTTTATGACGTCACGGAATTGTGACGGATATGACCTGTAGTGATTGTTTTCCTGTTTTCGCATCCCGCGACTGTCTGTGTCAATTTCTAATTCTTGTAAGAGTCCCTGAAAAGCTTCAATGTCGTCTTTGCAATGCCCTGCCAAAATAATATTTCTTAAATGTTCAGGCAATTTCATTAAGCAAATGCGGGTGAGTTTTGAAGGGCTGTATGGGTTTGAAAGATATTGATTCTTATGCAACATGTCTTCAAAATATTTGACAAGACTGGAAAATTCAGATTGTTCAAAGTGTTTCATCATTATGATGCTATGTTTTACTCGGTCTTGTGTAGCTTGAGACCAATATGCTGAGAGGAAGGCATGATAAAATTCTCCTTCACTGTGACAATCGTGAATGACCGATCGCATTCTTACAGCTGGTTCATTCTCTAAGAAGCCACACATAAATTCTAATCTGTGTTCTAATGACCAGTTGCGAGGAAAACAATGAGAGAATTGATGGAGCCACGCTTGTGGATGAATGTCGTTGGCAGAATTCTTAAACGTTTTGAATTTACGTGTTGTAATGAACAGCTTATAGTCAAAATCATCATGTCGGCGAGTCGCATGTCTGTCATTGTTACGTCGTTTCGGCGGTTCCATCTCAAAAATCGGTGTACCTTGCCAATTTCTTTCATAATTTCCGAAGTGCCCTGTGTTATTATTTTGTGGCTGTTTCGTATTTCTATGTCCCTCTTCCCGTATTGGAGCGCGAGTGTCCTTCTTGTATTACCTGTGTCAGCTGATCTTGTACTTCCCGGATTTCTCTTTGGTGTTGCGTATTAATTGGATTCAGATTTTGTTTCAGTTTCCTAATTTGTTCGCACTCTTCTGTGTCATTAAAGACTACCGGTTTTGTGTCATTCAGATTATCATCTACCTTCGTAGGTAAATTATTTAGCTGATCCGAAAGTTCAACTACTTTCTCTGATAATGAACTAATTTCCTCCATGTGTCTTTCTGAACCAATTTTCAGAGTATCTACTGTGTCTTTTAAGTTGATTGAGTTTTTGCAAGTTGCATAACCGAATCGGTAGATGCAACTGAGTCAATTTTAGCTTGCAAGGTCTCATGATTTTGATGAACAATACTTTGCAGTTCTTTTATGGCTGCTTCGTGATTCTGTAATGCAATTTCATGCCGCGAAAAAATAGGTTGAAAATGCTCACAAATTTGTGTTTTTACGTCATTACAGACTTTTTGACATTTCGATTCAATGTTATGTAACTAAGTAGTTAAATCTTCACGTGTTTGTTCAAGTGTGGTGTCTAACTTTTGAAGCTTTTGCTGTCTTTGTCTCTGATTTTGTTCCATTGTGTCTAACTTTTGAAGATTTTATTCCATTGTGTCTAACTTTTGCTGTGTTTGTCTCTGATTTTGTTCCATTGTGTCTAACGTTTGAAGATTTTGTTCCATTGTGTCTAACTTTTGAAGCTTTTGTCCCATTTGTTGCATTAATTGTAATAGCAATGCACTGGTGTCTGAAACATGTTCCTCAGTGCTATTCGGCAATGCATTTGAAGCGGCAATATTCGCAGTTTGAAAAGCAGAAAATGTGTCTTGACTTATTTGAGAAAAGGGTGAGGACGCAAAACCTGAATCTACAGTATTTGCAAGATTGTGTCCCGTCATTTCGAACTCCTGAGGCAAGCTGTTGCCTACCGATCGATCGATAATGCTTCCCTGTTCACTAATTGTTTCACTGTCTACACCATTGTTTGCAGCCCGCTCCATTTCCCTATGTACAATTACCAAATTACTACTTTGAACATTAGTTAATTCATCACTCGGTGGCGCTAACACACTGCTTTCGTCTTCACTGTCATTTCTCAGTTTACTTTGGAGCCTAGTATTACGTTTTTCACACGCCATTATTGTCACAATATTTCACACGATAACACAGAAAAACACAATTTGAAGAGCAACAATAAGAGAACACATTAACATAGCACTGAAAATAATATCTAGTTAATTGCAAGCGTAGCTGCGAAATACTTGGTGCAAATCTACAAGCATACCACAACTGTTTTACTGTACAACAATGAAATGCTGTAACTACAAAGGAGATTCTCTCTACAATTACGCACTAGCAATAAACAAAATGTACACTAATTACACAAACTAGAAGAAAAAAATCAGAAGATTCCAGTGAGGTATCCTAGGCTAAGGGTCGACATATGAAACGTCCCCTTTGAATAATTATACATGACTGTGCTTAATCTGACACACAATATTTTTAGCGCAACGCAATCTGACTTTCAGAAATCCCTACAAAAGAATGGCCCTGACTAACATTAACCTATGCGTTTCACAAATCGCTTACCTCACAAAAATCTTGGTTACTCGAACTACTGCAATACAGCGAGCGCCACTACTGCCAGCTAAATAGAAGATTCAAACTACGGAAGGCACTAACTACTGATAGGCATAGTTAGCAAATGAAAGATTTTGATAGAGAACAAACAATGTATTTACCTTAATAGAGTTGAAAAATCATAATATACATATCAGTTCATAATATCCAGTAGTACAAATTTCAAAACTCCACCATCTCTCTCCCCACATCCACCACTGCTGGCGGCTCACCTCCAACTGCGCAACGCTACGCGCTGTTCACGTCCAGCTTCCCAACACTACAATGGCTGACAACAATGCAAACTAGCCACAGACTGCACACAGCACAGCCAGTGATTTTCATACAGAGAGCGCTACGTGGCGGCGGCGTTACCAATATAAGAACCTAAACAGCCTACTTACAACCTCAATTCTCAAAAGCAGGCAGCACTTAGATACATGCTCTACAGACTAAACACAATACCATTAGATACAGACAATTACAAAACTGAAATGAATAGCCACAAAATATGGATACAAAACGAATTTAATAGCAAAGCTGAACAAGAATATCAAGAAACCGAAAAGAACGAACACCCAACAGTCACCAACACAAGGACAAAATCACACACAAACAAATACAAAAAATACAAGAATAGAAACAACACAAAGTATGAAAGAAACGGAAAGTAAAAGATGATACACATTGACATACAACCACAAATACACGCCCAGAATATCCAATATTTTCAAAAAACAAGGCATAAAAATAGCACACCAAACCTACAACTCAATTCAGAAACACTTCTCAAAAACAAGAGGAAAAACTGATCTGTATCAGAAATCAGGAATATACCAACTGAAATGCAATACATGTGATGGAAGATACATAGGTCAAACCAGGACAATTGACACCAGATACAAATAACATGTAAGAGCATGGAAGTATAGGACAAATCATTCAAGTTTTGCAGAACAGTTACAGCAACACCAAAATAAAATTACAACCAGACAAAAACATGGAAATCATAAGGATAAATAACAACAAAAAATACCTCCTCACCTAACAAGAAAACTACCACATCCAAAAAACCATAATAAAAAAAGAAACAACTCACAAATGATCAGCTCAGCTTGGCAAACCACACATTCTTGAAACTGATTGACCACTTAATATAACATTAAAAGTACAATTATAACCACAGGCTCTCCATTTCCTCTCACATCTGTCCCATAATCACTGTCCAGGCCATCCCTGTCGTTCCTCCCTCCCCCCCCCTCCCCCCTGGAGTAAAAGTAAACACCACCCCTTTCACGTCTCTACCTACATACAAGGCAATTTTACTAACTCTCTCTTTCTCTCTCTCTCTCTCTCTCTCTCTCTCTGTCTCTCTGTCTCTCTCTCTCTCATACACACAGACAAAAAATTCCTTCATAGGTTGGCAACAGTCACAACGTTAACGAGAACAAACGAACAGGCATAAACACTGCGACAGTGATGAATGTATAAAAGTTAAGTAAGTCAATTAGAAACAGCGCAGTACAGGAAATAACGCAAAATGCCAAAAACTGCGGTTGGTAAATGAAGCCTGTCGACACGAACCACTGCTGGAAAGAGGGGAAGGTTCAGACTATGTAAAGAAACAGTGTACCCGTAAGTAGCTTGCAGACCAACTTCATAAAGAAAAAGCTGTTTTAACCTAAATGTACCAAAAAATAAATGTACAAACTTGTGTATCCTATTTACAGAATACCACAGAAGATGCTTTGTAAATAAAAGCGAAACGCGTCTGGTGTAATTCTTTTTAATTACATGGCAGTCAGCTCAAGACAGATAATCTATAATAATAGATGTTAACAGCTGCTGCGGAAGATGGTCACCCAAACAAACGTATGACTTCCATTTAGTTGCAAAATGGGAACATAACTCCATGAAGAAGATAAGTATTGTTAATACTAATGGAAAAATGCTCCTGTCGGAGTATAAAAGATGGGAATATATTTTTTCTGACAAGAAAGTGGGGAACTAGCTGCCTCAATCCTCATTCCGCCTTCCTCAACAAAAATTTTGGCATGCGAACATATTTGCCTCTTTTACCTACTCTCTCTTTGAAGTTTAACATTCATACTCAGTATCTCACTGTGTATATATGTCTCTCTCCCAATATTTCCGTTTCTCCCATTGATTTACAGTATATCCAACTGCCAATGTTCTCTCTCTCAGAACGTCTCCTTTTGTCTTTCTTGCCCACTACCACTTTCTCCTCCATACCTCTGCAACTTAATATTCTGGAGTCCAACTTATCTTTCCCCTATACCCGCATGTTTAAAATTACGATTCAAAATGCTTCCTCCCCTATACCTATGTGTTGAAGTTCATGCTCTCCGCTCATCTGTATTTTTCATCTCAACTGTCTTCCCTCTTTTTTTTCTTTTCCTCCCACTATTTCTAACTCCATCCACCACTTTTTTACCTTTGCTGCCACTGTCTCTTATGGGCCATCAATATCTGTTCTCTGATTCAGACTGCTCTCCTCTTTCACTACCACATTCTCTCTCCCACCGTCACGATCTGTGCTTTTCTCTTTCAACACAAAAAGGACGAATGCGATCACATCACCTATTTTATTCTCCAACAGGAGCAATTTTCCTCTTTCCCTTCATTTCCGCACTACAGCGGAGTGTGCTACTTACGTAAAACGAATTCTATAAGTCAGTAGTGTTGACAATTTATTTATATATCGACATATAAATAACACAAAAGTATCCATAATATAAGCTTAATACAAAATTGTTTGCTTTAAATTTATTCTGGATACTTTGCTCATCAGTTTCGATTCATCGGAAATGTCCAGCTTATGGTTTGTATTTTAAAAGAGTAAAAACGTTATTACAAATATTTTGCTGAATTTGCAGTCTTTCCAGTTTTACATAAATTTTGACAGTCGTCTTGTGTGTATTGTGTATTAGACTGGGGACCTAGAAACGACAGAGAGGCTTCGTCCCGCTATAGCCCTCAGTGGTTCACAACCCCACAGTACGCCACAGCAGTCCACCCACCCCACCGCCGCCCCACATATCGAACCCAGGGTTATTGTGCGGTTTGGCTCCCAGTGGACTCCCTCCCCCCGTACCCAGGAACGTCTCATACCAGACGAGCGTAGCCCCAAATGTTTGTGCGGTAGCGTAATTATGGTGTATGCGTACATGGAAACAGTGTCTGCACAGCAATCGCCGACATAGTGTAACTGAGGCAGAATAAGGGGAACCAGCCCGCATTCGCCGAGGTGGATAGAAAACCACCTTAAAAACCATCCACAGGCTGGTCGGGACACCGGACCTCGACACTAATCTGCCGGGGACACCGGCGCGCCTTCCCTCTCGGGAAGCAGTGCGTTAGACCGCGCGGCTAGCCGGGTGGGCGACAGTCATCTTAAGTTCTTTCCAGGCATGTTAAGGCCCTTTTTAGACCATTTTGTGTCACTACAGCACTACATTAGGCCTAGCTGAATAAGTGTGAAGTGCTCATTATGCAAAGATAGCGCCTAATATGATAGAACAAGAAACGGGAGTAGGTTTAAAAGAGAGAGGGGATCCAGTATTAGCATCAGAACTGAAAATACCTTCAGAAGATTTAAGAGCAAAGAAGGCAGAAGGGATATTTCACCAGAATTTCTAAAACCGTGGGGAAGTGGCAAAAGACGACTATTCACAGTGTGTAGAATGTATGAGTCTGGCTATATACCATCTGACATTCAGACAAATATCATCCACACAGTTCCGATGACTCCAATAACTGACGAGCATTCAAGTTATGACAAGAATAATATACAGTAGAATGGACAAGAAAACTGAGGATGTGTTAGTTGACGATCAGTTTGGCTTTAGAGAAGGTAAAGGCACAAGAGAGGGACTTCTGATGTTGCGTTTCATAGTGGAAGCAAGACTACAGAAAAATCAAGACACGTTATTGCATTTGTCGTCTTGGAAAAAGCGTTCGACAATGTCAAATGGAGCAAAATGTTCGAAATTCTGAGGAAAATAGGGGTAAGAATAGGGAAAGACGGGTAATATACAAGAGCCAAGAGGGAATAATGAGAGTGGAACTCCAAGAAAGAAGTGCTCACATGAAAAAAGGTGTAAGACAGGGATGTAGTCTATCGACCCTACTATTCAATCTATCATAGTCTATCGACCCTACTATTCAATCTATCAATCATCGAAGAAGCAATGTTGGAAATAAAGGAAAGGTTCAGGCATGGAATTTAAATACAAGGTGAAAGAATATCAATTATAAGATTCGCTTATGACACTGCTACCCCCAGTGAAAGCGAAGAAAAATTACAGCATATGCTGAATGGAATGAGCAGCCTAATGAGTACAGAATATAGGTTGAGAGTAAATTGAAGGATGTTGAAAGCAATGAGACGTAGCAGGAAAGAGGACAACGAAAAACTTAACATCTGGACTGATGGTCACGCAGTAGACGAAGTTAAGGAATTCGGCCAGCTAGGCAGCAAAATAATGATGAACGGAGGAAGGAGGACATCAAAAGGAGACTAGCACTGGCAAAAAGGGCATTTCTGGACAAGAGAAGTCTACAAGTGTCAAATACTGGTCTTAATATGAGGAAAAAATTTCTAAGAATGTGCGTTTGGTCACAGCATCGTATAGTAGTGAAACATGGAATGTAGGAAAACCAAAACAGAAGAGAATCTGATCATTTGAGATGTGGTGCTACAGACGAATGTCGAAAATTAGGTGGACTGATAAGGTAAGGAATGAGAAGGTTCTGCGCAGAATCGAAGAGGAAAAGAATAAATGGAAAACACTGACAAGAGAAGCGACAGCATGATAGGAGATCTGTTAAGACATCAGAGAATGACTTCCATGGTACTAGGAGGAGCTTTAGAGGGTAAAAACTATAGAGGTAAAAAGAGACTGGAATATCTCCAGTAAGTAAATGAGGACGTAGGTCGAAAGTGCTATTCTGAGTTGAAGGGGTTGGCACAGGAGAGAGATTCGTGGTGGACTGCATCAAACCAGTAAGACGACTGAAAACTAAAAAAAAGCTAATTTTAGAAGTCGGTTAGTGGAAAAACAAATTTAATATTTGGCGCTGCGGCCTTTAAAAAAAATCAATATCCAGGAACTCTGCCCAGCGCAAGACTGGACACAGATAACAACGCACGGCCGGAGTGTTCGGAGTGATAAATCCCGTAAGTGCTAGGTTTAAGCCAGACAATGCAGAATATATGCTTTACCTGTCACAATATTTGGTAGGTAACACTAAACACAATAAACGGAATCCAACAGGGCGATGACCTGAAAAAGTAAGGAATAACTAAAAGCAATCTGTTTGCATCTAGGCACCGCGCCTAAGAAATACAGTCAACTGCACCCTAACCAAATGCGTGGTGCCCGAAGCCAGTGTCTTTATAAACCCCGACATTAAAAGAAAGGAGGGGGAGGGGGGGGGGAGAGAGAGAGAGAGAGAGGAGTGCCATGTTTTATTCAATACCCGCGATACACTCCACGCGATAGGCTGGCAATGTTACTGTTTTATAAAATCGCAGTCGTCTTGATTCCCGTATTTTGTGCTTTAAACTTATCTGAACCTGTAAATTTTCTTCATATTCATTCGATATTTTACATCCAAGATAGTTAAAAATAATTGCCTGATTTATTGGTACTTGATTCTGTTAAAGCTGTAAAAATGGAGAGGTATTCGCGTATTCGCGTGGATTTCGCGATGAGGTAAGGGGAGACAGCGTCGGACAGAAAAATGGAGGAAATAAATTTCATTCAGGGTTCGAGTGGAAGAGCATAGACGGATATGTAGGGCAAGGCAGAATACAAGACGTTCGAAGAACCGCAGGGAGTGTTAGCGTTTAAGGGGAGCAGAAATACAGACAACGTGGATATAAGAGAACGTAGGTCGGATTAAGGCTTTGTAAGTGTGCAGTATGGTAGACTGTTGCAGTCCCCGTGTTACTCCGGTAATTGGTTCAAATGGCTCTAAGCACTATGAGACTTAACATCTGAGGTCATCAGTCCCCTTGACTTAGAACTACGTAAACCTAACTAACCTAAGGACATCACACACATCCATGCCCGAACGAAGCAGGATTCGAACCTGCGACCGTAGCAGCCGTGTGGTTTCGGACTGAAGCGCCTAGAATCGCTCGGCTACAGCGGCCGGCTCCTGTAATTGCTTTTAGTCTATTACGCGTTTCTTGGTGTACGCTGCGGCTTTAATAATTTACGGTCTGAGACAGATTATTACATTCATTAATTGGACAGCACGACTGGAAATGGTAGTTCGGGATCGTCCGTCATACAGTTATCGTTTGGGTCTTGGATGGTTTGATCTTGCGTGCGCCACTGGTTGCACAAGGACTAAAATAGTTCAGACCTTTGGGATTTCTGGAAGGCGTGGTATATGGCTAGGAAGGCGTTGCCGTCGACGTTTGGGAGGTTGACATGAAGAGAGGGTTTAGGCAGTGCAGCGCATAACAGAAGAGAAAGGACATGCCTTGAGGCACACCTGAAGTGGGATGGACGATATGGGAGTTAGTGTCGTTCATGGTTACATAGGATGGGCGATAGGACAGAAAATGGAATAAGGCAAACAGTTTACTGAATGTGTATCGTTCAGAAGATCATGATGCCACACACATTCATACGCTTCTCAGATTCAAAGGTTACAAGGATGACAGATTTATGATTATTAAGATAGGTGCGTAAGGTACATGAGCAGGACATCGGAGGAGAAGTTGGGATGGAAAGCACACTGGATGACTGGAACTGGACAGTGCTGGTCTCGGTAATTTAGGATTAGATGGGGAAGGATGGATTCGAAGACCTTGCTGAATGCCGAGATGAGGCTGACGGGTAGGTAGGATAACGCGTTCCTAGTCGGTTTCCTGGGGTTTAAAAAGTAAGAAGTTTTCTAAGGCTCTGAACAAAATAGTCTGTGCGAAGGATCACGCTGTAGAGGTTGTCAAGGATTTATAGAAAGGAAAGAGCAGGGGAAGGTTAATATAGTCGTAGCGTTGCTTCATATCTGTTTTCATGGAGAATTTGTTTGATATCTTAGGCTGTAGTCACAAGTTTCTTGTACATAAATACACCGAAGGAAAAAAAATTGCAGCACCAAGGAGCTATGCGACATAAACGAAAGTTTGTAGGCGTGTTTCTACATCTGAAAGGAGATGTCTGTTCAGATTTTACATCAGTCACACAAGAGTGGCGCTAGTAGCGCCACAATGAGGATGCAAAACCCGGTATGCTTTAAACACAAGCTGTACCGGTTGTGAGCGTTACTTACCTTTTATGTCGGACGTGATTAGTTGAAGTTACTCAAGAATGCATTTAAGGCCACAAAGATGGCGTTATCAACACCTCACTGGGTCTGAAAGAGGTCGTGTAATAGGTCTAGGAGAAGATGGATGTTTCTTCTGAAATAGTACTGAAAGACTTGGCAGCCATGTAGCCACTCTACATGAATGCTGGCTGCGGTGGTCACGAGAGTGTACAGTTGTAAGAAGACCGGGCCCCAGACGGCTACTTGGCACTACCAAGAGGGATGACCATGTGTCTGGCGTATGGCTCTGACGTATCGTACTGCAGCAGCCGTTCGAGCAACAGTTGGCGGCACCACAGTGACACAGCGAACTGTTATGAATCGGTTACTTCAAGGACAGCAGCGAGCCAGACACCCCATAGTCTACATGCCCTGTAGTTTGAATTCCACTGGCCCGAAACCATCGCCATTTTCTACTTCAGCTTGTCAAGTGAGAGCTCATTGGAAGGCAGTGTGGAGATGTGATGTATTTTCTGATTAAAGTTGGTTATGCCTCGGTGCCAGTGATGGCCGTGTGTTGGTTAGAAGGAGGCCAACCGAGGGCCTGCAACCAGCCTGTTTGTGTGCTAGACACACTCGACCTACACCAGAAGTTATGGTCTGGAGTGCGATTTCGTATGACAGAATGGTTCAAATGGCTCTGAGCACTGTGGGACTTCACTGCTGTGGTCATCAGTCTCCTAGAACTTAGAACTACTTAAACCTAACTAACCTAAGGACAATCCAAACAACCATGCCCGAGGCAGGATTCGAACCTGCGACCGTAGCGGTCGCGCGGTTCCAGACTGTAGCTCCTAGAACCGCTCGGCCTTGTATGACAACGGGAGTGCCGTCGTGGATGCATCCTGACTGCAAATCTGTGCGTCAGTCTGGTGATTCGACCTAATGTACTGTCATTCATGAACAGCATTCCAACAGCATAACCCTCGTCTAACCCAACATGCGCTACAGAACGCCGACATTTGCCTCGGCTTACTCGTTCACCCGATCTGTCTCCAATCGAGAACATATGGGACATCACTGGTTAACCACTCCGCCGTCATCTACAAGCAGTATTGACCGTCCCTGTAGTGACAGACCTAGTGGAACAGACTTGGGATTCCGTCCGGTAGCATTAGAACGCAACGCATGCACGTTTGCATGCTTGCATTCAACATTCTAGCGGTTATTAGACCGAGCGAGGTGGCGCAGTGGTTAGCACACTGGACTCGCATTCGGGAGGACGACGGTTCAATCCCGTCTCCGGCCATCCTGATTTAGGTTTTCCGTGATTTCCCTAAATCGCTTCAGGCAAATGCCGGGATGGTTCCTTTGAAAGGGCACGGCCGATTTCCTTCCCCATCCTTCCCTCACCTGAGCTTGCGCTCTGTCTCTAATGACCTCGTTGTCGACGGGACGGTAAACACTAATATCCTCCTCCTCCTAGCGGTTATTAATGTGCCAATGTTTCACATTTGCAGTGGCATATCGCGCTCTTACATTAACGTGTAAACTTGCAGTGCCAATCACTTTAGAAATGTATTCCCGACGTTTCATTACTCAACATTAATTATTTTTTGCTGTTGACTATGAGCACACGTTGGACCACTCTTAATCTAAGCATTTTTGGCTACTTAGTCGTTTTATTTAATGAATGATTATAAACATATCCTTCTTTCCCTTATTTTGAAGTTGTACAGCCCAAGTCCCCCCCCCCCCCCCCCCCCCCCCACACACACACACACGCACCACAGCTTTTCACATTGGCCTCGCCGTCGACGTGACATTGAAGTTGCTTTCCTACCTTCCACAGGTCTATGCTGTAACGTTTCCAAGAGATTCGAAAACACTATGAAAGCTGCTTTAGATGCTTGTCCATTCCCGTCAACTACCAGACTAAAAAATAGGCAGCAATAAAGTGTTTATTGCGTGTCAGAGTGTTTTGTTAATAACTTTATAGATTCCGCTGGAATAGATGGGGAAACTAGTTTGTTTTATCACTAGTATCTGCGATAATTGCAACACAAAAAGTTTGTTAACAACGTCTCTAAAACTTAACGCTCTATCTTTAGTGTCTACGGAGTAAGAGTAAACTTTTTATCGATTTTTCCGAGTTGAAAAGAAGGCGAGAACTACTACTTCATAAACGGTGCTCAAATATTTGTAGCACAACAATACGGCATTATACTGCTACGTAATATTACAGTACTTTGTAATACCTGCCTTTAAACAAAGTAGGGCCTACATTTTGTGCTCAAATACTGTTATTGTCTCGCCAAGTTTTCTTACTTGCTTCGATGATTGCAAGATTAATGCTACAAACATACAGTTTAATGATTGAAGCGGTATTGTTTGACCCTTGGGAAATGCACACAGTCTTAGTTACACGTGGCAAGTTACACTAAAGGGAACGACGGTGGCTCATATCAGTGTAACTCATATTACCAGTAGAACCAACCAAGACCTTATGAAGAGCATGCACAATATTTCAACTAGTCACAGATTCGTCAGCAAGGCTTCGAAGCTTCGCAGGTGCCTTTCCTAGGATACTAGTAGAATCTCTAGGAGAATGAATAAGTACGTGTGACAACAATCTGTGTGCATGGAGTGGCGATCAAACTCCCATCAAGCTATGTCTTACGCAGAGCAACACGACAACTGATTGTGAGCTTAACTTCCCCATATCGGCGAATGGCAAACGTCAACCGCCTTAACATTACTTGCAAAGCAAGAAGTTCGTTGCGTATGTCCTTGCGCACATGAGGGGCAGCTTATTGCATCTTGCGCATGTTCCTCCAGATCCGCCTCCAGTAAAAGGATTTGCACAAGGTTTGGCATTTTGGGTGCATTTTCATAGCGCTATTTATCCTTTGGCGGATTGCTACATCTTTCCGGCGGCAGGTCCTGCAAGAACGGGACGAACGGCGACTGAAGAGAATCGTTCATCGTGACAGAAGTGCAATCCTTCCGCAAACTGATGCAGATTTCAGTGCTGGGTCATCAACAATTGCACGACACAAAATAATACGCCTCGCCTGGCCCCGTCAACACCGACATTGGACTGTGGACTGGAAACATGTTGCCTGGTCGGAGGTGTCTCGTTTCAAATTGTATCGAAAAGATGGAGACAACCTCATGAATCCGTGGACCCTCCATGTTAGCAAGGGACTGCTCAAGCTGGTGGAAGCTCTGGAATGGTGTGGGGCGTTTGCAGCTGAAGTGATATGGGACCCCTGGTGCGTCTAGGTACGACTCTGACATGTGACACGGACGTAAGCATCCTGTCTGATCACCTGCATTAATTCATGTCTATAGTGTATTCCGACGAATTTGGGCAATTCCAGCAGAACAATGCGACACTCCAAACGTCCAGAATTGCAACAGAGTGGCTCCAGGAACGCTCTATTGAGTTTAAACGCTTCCGCAGGTTAGCAAACTCCCAAGACATGAACATTATTGAGCATATCTGGGATGCCTTTCAACGTGCTGTTGAGAAGAGATCTCCACCCCCTCGTACTATAACGGATTTATGGACAGCCCTGCAGGATTCGTGGCGTCAGTTCCCTGCAGCACTACTTCAGACATTAGTCGTGTCCATGTCACGTCATGTTAACGCACTTTTACGTGCTCGCGGGGGCCGTACACGATATTAGGCAAATGTACAAGTTTCTTTGGCTCTTCAGTGTATACGACGCGTCTTTCAGGTATTTTATTGAGAATTTCGAGAATTTTGCACGATTTTACATCGTCTTAAACTTTTTCTGGTCGGCTAATCCTATGAACGTTACGTCAAAATGCCTCTCTGGTTCCTTTACCTTTTCTAAAGCCAAACTGATCGTCATCTAACAGATAATTTTCTTTTCCGTTCTTCTCTAGATTAGAATTATCAGCTACTTAGATTCATTACCTGTAAGTAGTTCTCGCATTTGTCTGCCTTTGCTATCTTCAGGATTATGAGGATGAAATTTTCCCGAAATTCTGATGTTTTTTGTACAGACTATACAAACCAACTTGAACAGTCGTTTAGTTGCCACTTCTTACAGTGATTTTGGAAATTCTGAATAAATGGAGAAATAGATATCCTGGATGTACCGAAGCAGCTTAAAGCAGGTAACATACGCAAGTCTTTCGGTCCAAATAGCATACTAATTACGTTCCTTTCAGAATATGCTGATACAGTATCCCTATACTTAGCGATCATATGCAAGCACTCGCCCGTCGATAGATCCGACGAAAAGCCTAGAACGGTGCATAGGTCATACCAATACTCAAGAAAGGAAATAGGAGTAATCCGCTGAATTACAGACCCATGTCACTAACGTCGAATTGCATAGGATTAGAAGCATATGGCGTGTTCGAACATTATGCACTACCTTCAAGTTAACGGCCTTTTGACACATAGCACGGAATCAAACAATACTGTTCGTGTGAAATACGACAAGCTCTTTGTTAGCACAAAGTAATGAGTGGTATCGACAAGGGATCTGAAATTTATTCCATTTTTCCAGATTCCCAGTAGAATTTTGACACCGTTCTTCACGAGAGACCTCTACTCAAATCGCATGCCTATGAAACATCGCTTCAGTAGCGAGTGGCTTCGTACCTTCTTGTTAAAAACGTCACAGTACATAGTAATGGACGGAAAATGAAGTAGAAGAGAAGTGAAATCCGGCGTTCCGCATGGAAATGCTATACCCTATGCTGTTCCTAATCTGTGTCAACGATTTAAGAGAAAATGTGAGCAGCCCTCTCAATTGTTTGCGGATTATGCTGTCATTTAACGTAAAGTAAAATCACCAGAAGATCAAAACCAATTGCAAAAGACACGAAAAGTGGCAATTGTGTGAGATCATCCACATTAGTACTACAAGAAATCCGTTAAATTTTGGTTACTTCTTAAACCACACAAATTTAAGGCTGTAAATTCAGCTAAATACCTACTAATTATAAATACGGACAATTGAAATTGGAACGATCACACAGATAATGTTATGGGGAAGGCAAACGGAAGATTGGGTTTTATTGACAGAATACTTCGAAGGTGCAACAGTTCTACTAAATAGACTGCCTACACTACCCTAGCTCGTCCTGTGCTAGAGAACTACTGTGCGTTATGGGATCCTTAGCAGGTAGGATTGACGGAGGACATAGAAAAAGTCTAAAGAAGGGCAGCTCGTTTTGTGTTATCGTAAAGTAGCGGAGATAGTTTCACGGGTGTGATAAGCCAGTTGGGGTGGTGTTCACTAAAACAAAGGCGTTTTTAGTTACGGCAAGATCATTTCACCAAATTTTGATCACCAGATTTTACGGTCGCCAACCTACATAGTGAGTAATGACTGTAACAAAAAAATAAAGAAACCGTGTTCGTAAAGAGATCTAAGTGTTCATTTCCACACGTACAGTTACAGAATTGAACGACAGAGAAATATGTCTGAATGATATTTCGGGCATTTGACTGTACAAAATTCTTTATTTTAGATTCTTATATGATTTAGGCCTTAAGCAGTTATCAAATGCAACAATGTTCGATATTTAGACGTTTTAAAGTGAAATCATCGTCAATATCTATTGAACTGGGTGACCCAGCTTGTAAATAAGTACAAAGTCACAAAAATGTGTGGCAGACACGTAGCAAACGTAGTCGTTAACATGTGCAGTGAACATGGTCTGAAAATATACTAATAGTATAATACTATACTATATTGTAGTACTAATACTAATAGTATACTAAATAATAGTATAATAAAATATACTAATAGTATTGTACTACACTGTACTACAGTAGTACTACTAATATTAATAATATACTTTCAGACAATGTTCAGTGCATCTGTAACGACCGTATTGATGTTCATTTTGTAGCTCACTTACTCTATGGTTGGAAAAGAAGTTCGCTACCTGGCTGCCATACATTTTTGTGATTTTGTACATATCTACATGCTAGGATAACCATTTCAATACATACTGACGATGACTTGACTTAGCGATGTCTAAATATATCCAACATTATTGTACTTGATAATGGCTTAAGGTCGAAATCATGATAATAATCTGAAGACGTTTGTGTAGTCAAATGGCGGAGATATTATTCAAACATTATCACATGACTGTGACTGAAAAATATGAGAAGATTATCGGTAGAGAAATAGCCTGAAGGTGGTTCGAAGAACCCTCTGCCAGTCACTGAGCCGGCCGGGGTGGCCGAGCGGTTCTAGGCGCTACAGTCTGGAACCGCGCCACCGCTACAGTCGCAGGTTCGAATCCTGCCTCGGGCATGGATGTGTGTGATGTCCTTAGGTTAATTAGGTTTAAGTACTTTTGAGTTCTAGGGGACTGATGATCTCAGAAGCTAAGTCCCATAGTGCCCAGAGCCATTTGAATCCAGTCACTGAAGTGTGAACTTCAGAGTAGTCATATTTTGTAGTTGTAGATATAGATCCACAAGTTCCATTTTACATTATACACTGAAGCGCCAAAAAAACTAGAGAAACTGGTATAGGCATGCGTATCCAAATACAGTGATATGTAAACAGGCAGAATGCGCCCCTGCGGTTGGCAAAGCCTGTATAAGAAAACAAGTGTCTGGTGCTGTTGTTATATCGGTTACTGTTGCTACAATGGCAGGTTATCAAGATTTAAGTGAGCTTGAACGTGGTGTTACAGTCGGCGCACGAGCGATGGGAACAATATCTCCGAGGTAGCGATGGAGTGGTGATTTTCCCGTACGATCATTTCACAAGTGTACTGTGAATATCAGGAATCCTGTAAAACATCAAATCTCCGACATCGCTGCAGTCAGAAAAAGAACCAGTAAGAACGGGACCAACAACGATTGAAGTGACAGAAGTTCAAATGGCTCTGAGCACTATGGGACTTAACTTCTGAGGTCATCAGTCCCCTAGCACTTAGAACTACTTAAATCTAACTAACCTAAGGACATCACACACATCCATGCCCGAGGCAGGATTCGAACCTGCGACGTAGCTGTCGCGCGGTTAAAGACTGTAGCGCCTAGAACCGCTCGGCCATCCCGGCCGGCGAAGTGACAGAAGTGCAACCCTTCCGCAAATTACGGTGGATTTCGAAACATCACCGATATGGGCGTTTGGAGCGACGGTCAGTTGTGTACCCTTGATGACTGCAGGACACAAAATGATACGCCTCGCCTGGACCCGTCAACACCGACATTGCACTGTTGATGACTGGAGATGTGTTGCCTGCTCGGACGAGTCTCGTTTCAAATTGTATCAAACGGATGGACATGTACGAGTATGGAACAGCTTCATGAATCCATGGACCCTGCATGTCAGCAGAGAACTGTTCAATCTGGTGGAGGCTCTGTAATGGTGTTGGGCGTTTGCAGTAGGAGTGATAAGAGACCCCTGATACGTCTAGATACGACTCTGACATGTGACACGTACGAAAGCATCCCGTGCGATCACCTGCATCCATTCATGTCCATTATACATTCCGACGGACTTGGGCAATTCCAGCAGAGCAATGCGACGCCCCAGACGTCCAGAATTGCTACAGAGTAGCTCTAGGAACACTCTTCTGAGTTTAGACACTTCCGCTGGACACCAAACTCCCAGACATGAACATTATTGAATATATATGGGATGCCCTGCAACGTGCTGTTCAGAAGAGATCTCCACCCCCTCGTATTCTGACGGAATTATGGACAGCCCTGCGGGATTCATCGTGTCAATTCCTTCCGGCACTACTTCAAATTTTAGTCGAGTCCATACCAAGTCGTGTTGCGGCACTTCTGCGGGCTCGCTGGGAGCCCTACATGGTTTTAGACCGGTGCACCAGTTTCTTTAGTTCTTCACTGTATAGTACACTAACTTGAAAAGTATGAGAACATGTACACTACTGGTCATTAAAATTGCTACAGCATGAGGAAATGCAGATAATAACCGGGTATTCATTGGTCAAATATATTATATTAGAACTGACATGTCATTACATTTTCACGCAGTTTGGGTGCTTAGATCCAGATAAATCAGCACCCAGAGCAACCACCTCTGGCCGTAATAACGGCATTTGAACGCCTGGGCATTGAGTCAAACAGAGCTTGGATGGCGTGTACAGGTACAGCTGCCCATGTAGCTTCAACACGATACCACAGATCATCAAGAGTAGTGACTGGCGTATTGTAACGAGCCAATTGCTCCGCCACCGTTAACCAGACGTTTTCAATTAGTGAGAGATCTGGAGAATGTGCTGACCAGGGCAGCAGTCGAACATTTTCTGTATCCAGAATGGCCCGTACAGGTCCTGCAACATGCAGTCAAAAATGGTTCAAATGGCTCTGAGCACTATGGGACTTAACATCTGAGGTCATCAGTCCCCTAGAACTTAGAACTACTTAAACCTAACTAACCTAAGGACATCACACACATCCATGCCCGAGGCAGGATTCGAACCTGCGACCGTAGTAGTCACGCGGTTCCGGACTGACGCGCCTAGAACCGCTGGGCTCCCACGACCGGCTAATATGCGGTCGTGCATTATCCTGCTGAAATGTAGGGTTTCGCAGGGATCGAATGAAGGGTAGAGCCACGGGTCGTAACACATCTGAAATGTAACGTCCACTGTTCAAAGTGCAGTCAATGCGAACAAGAGGTGACCTAGACGTGTAACCGATGGCACCCCATACCATCACGCCGGGTGATACGCCATTATGGCGATGACGAATACACGCTTCCAATGTGCATTCACCGCGATGTCGCCAAACACGGATGCGACCATCATGATGCTGCAAACAGAACCTGGATTCATCCGAAAAAATGACGTTTTGCCATTCATGCACTCAGGTTCATCGGTGAGTACACCATCGCAGGCGCTCCTGTCTGTGATGCAGCTCAAGGGTAACCGCAGCCATCGTCCCCGAGCTGATAGTCCATGTTGCTGCAGACGTCGTCGAGCTGTTCGTGGAGATGGTTGTTGTCCTGCAAACATCCCCACCTGTTAACTCAGGGATCGAGACGTGGCTGCACGATCCGTTACAGCCATGCGGATAAGATGGCTGTCATCTGGACTGCTAGTGATACGAGGCTGTTAGGATCCAGCACGACGTTCCGTATTACCCTCCTAAACCCACCGATTCCAAATTCTGCTAACAACGTGATGGTACGCATTTCTCCTCCTTACACGAGGCATCACAACAACGTTTCACCAGGCAACGCCGCTTAACTGCTGTTTGTGTATGAGAAATCGGTTGGAAACTTTTCTCATTGTCAGCACGTTGTAGGTGTCGCCACCGGCGCCAACCTTGTGTGATGCTCTGAAAATCTTTTAATGGCCAGTAGTGTAAATAAAATAGCACTTTGCAACTGAGATTGCCTAGTCTTTCTTAAGCAGATAACTTGCATCTTTGCTCATCAGTACACCGAAGTTTGATTAGTTTAGTGCGTGCATGTGTTAACGAAGTTCAGAGTTCGCCTAGCAGAGAGCCACACAGAGTGCACAGGAAGCTGCGCGGGGGCGGACGCAAGCTGGCCGGCGAGCCTCTGACGGGTGCCGCCCCCGCTCTGTATAGGACAGGCGTACGTTGTAGGCCCCTGCGAGTGAAAGCCGCCTCTACCTGGCCTCGGGCTCAGCTCGAATTAACAGAGCGCCAGGCGGCAGTACATTCTCCTACAGCAATTACAGACATCACTATACAAACCTTACACACATTCAAGCGCCAGATCAAGACGATTGAAGATCACATATGGTCCCAAGCATTGATGAATTGCAGGTCCGCTATTCACATAAACTACTGATCATTAAAGTTGCTACACCGCGAAGATGACGTGCTACAGACGCGAAATTTAACCGACAGGAAGAAGATGCTGTGATACGCAAAGGATTAGCTTTTCAGAGCATTCACACAAGGTTGGCGCCGGTGGCGACACCTACAACGTGCTGACATGAGAAAAGTTTCTAACCGATTTCTCATACACAAACAGCAGTTAAGCGGCGCTGCCTGGTGAAACGTTATTGTGATGCCTCGTGTAAGGAGGAGAAATGCGTACCATCACGTTTCCGACTTTGATAAAGATCGGATTGTAGCCTATCGCGATTGCGGTTTATCGTATCGCGACGTTGCTGCTCGCGTTGGTCGAGATCCAATGACTGTTAGCAGAATATGGAATCGATGGGTTCAGGAGGGTAATACGGAACGCCGTGCTGGATCCCAACGGCCTCGTATCACTAGCAGTCGAGATGACAGGCATCTTATCCGCATGGCTGTAACGGATCGTGCAGCCACGTCTCGATCCCTGAGTCAACAGATGGGGACGTTTGCAAGACAACAATCATCTGCACAAACAGCTCGTCGACGTCTGCAGCAACATGGACTATCAGCTCGGGGACGATGGCTGCGGTTACCCTTGACACTTCATCACAGACAGGAGCGCCTGCGGCGGTATACTCAACGACGAACCTGGGTGCACGAATGGCAAAACGCCATTTTTTCGGATGAATCCAGGTTCTGTTTACAGCATCACGACCGTCGCATCCGTGTCTGGCGACATCGCGGTAAGCGCACATTGGAAGCGTGTATTCGTCATCGCTATACTGGCGTATCACCCGGCGTGATGGTATAGGGTGCCATTGGTTACACGTCTCGCTCACCTCTTGTTCACATTGACGGCACTTTGAACAGTGGATGTTACATTTCAGATGTGTTACGACCCGTGGCTGTACCCTTCATTCGATCTCTGCGAAACCCTACATTTCCGCAGGATAATGCACGACCACATGTTGCAGGTCTTTCTGGATACAGAAAATGTTCGAATGCTGCCCTGTCCAGCACATTCTCCAGATCTCTCACCAATTGAAAACGTCTACTCAATTGTGGCCTAGCAACTGGCTCGTCACAATACGCCAGTCACTACTCTTGATGAACTGTGGTATCGTGTTGAAGCTGCATGGGCAGCTGTACCTGTACACGCCATCCAAGCTCTGTTTGACTCAATGCCCAGGCGTATCAAGGCCGTTATTAGGGCTAGAGGTGGTTGTTCTGGGCACTGATTTCTCAGGATCTATGCACCTAAATTGCGTGAAAATGTAATCACATGTCAGTTCTAGTATAATATATTTGTCGAATGATACCCGTTTATCATCTGCATTTCTTCTTGGTGTGGCAATTTTAATGGCCAGTAGTGTATTTAATTGGTGATGCGTTCCACTCTCTCGGGTATATCATCAGACATCTGGGGCGAAAAAGAAGTTTCTTCGGTACAAATTTATGAGCCAGGAATCAGCTACAAAGCTACGAAGCAACTGGGAAACCACTACCCGAGTTGTGAAAAGAGCGCAACCAAAGACATACTCACCGGGCAAAGACACTCGAGGACGACTGGCAAGAGTATAGAACGTCCCGCAATCACCTAAAATGGCCCGTCATCCACTAAAATACACAGGGCACAACCACCTGGGGAAATAAATAAGAATATGTTTCATGGCGAAGAGCGGTAAGTGTATTCGCTGTTAACACAACGCAGGGCATGTTTACGAGATAGGCCAGGTGTATACAGCGTCCTTACGGCACACATCTACGGCTCTTACTACAGAGCTGTGAAAGTGACCGACACGGTACTAGGTAGCGCCTCCGGACAGGAAAACAAAGAATGTGTTTACAGAGTAGTGATAAACTTAGAACCAATATATAACGTAAAAAGAAGGAAGCACAACTAAACAAAGTCAATGTATAAACCAAAGCCACATGTGCATGGATATTTATTTAAAAAGTAACACCGTAGCTTCTATGTAACGCTGCTTATGAAAGGTCGGTTGTTCGTTGAGCAGGCCTGGGCTCTTGCAGTAGACTCTTTTCAAAATTTCAAATTCTTCGAAGATGTTCATCTTCGTGCCCTTTTGAGCAACATGCAAACATCGAGATTATTTATGAATGATGGGCGATGGAGAGTACTTTTCAAATGCTGCACGAAGGAAGAATATTTTTATGTTGCCCTTTTTTGTTAAAAGATGCACATTGAAACGGTTCTCATTGTGAGGAAACTGAAGCTGTGCCCACACACTTCTAGAGAACAAAGTTTGTGCCATAGTATTCCTAAACAGTTTGGGCGAATCGTAACAAAAGCGACGCAGAAAGGGGCCAGCTAAGCGTACATCAGCGCCAACCGTTTGTGGTTCACTCGTTCACTGTATTCGTTGTACAAGGGTCATTCAATAATTAAAGAGACAAAGTGGTCTGGGGAAAAAACTCTTAGCACGGAAAGTTTTGTACTTTTATGGCCTTAAGTAGGCAACACTGGGATGAGCCCTGATCAGCTGATGTATCAACATTGTTTTGTTTATAACTTCACAAATACATTTCAAGATGGCGAGTCCGCTTGAAACGTCCACATTCGTTGAACAACGTTCTGTTATTCGTTTTTTACTTGCCGAAGGCGAGAAACCAGTGAATATGTGCTGTAGAATGTCTAAAGTTCATGATGAAGGTTGTAAGAATCGTGCAAAGTTTTACAAGCGAGAAGAGAATTTCAAAAATCGTCGCGACTCAGTGAATGACGAACACCGTTCTGGCCGACTAGTTACAGTTTCAACTCCACAACCTGAAAGTAGAATTGATGACATTATTCGTGCCGACCGCCATGGAATTTGGAAATTTGTGGTAAGGTCTTATGGGACCAAACTGCTGAGGTCATCGGTCCCTAAGCTTACACACTACTTAATATAACTTATGATAACTTTCGCTAAAAACGACCCACACGCCCATGCCCGAGGGAGGACTCGAACCTCCGACGGAGGAAGCCGCGCGGACGGTGACAAGACGCCCCAGACCAGGTGGCTATGCCGCGCGGCCCGACCGGCATGTAACTGTAGAAATGATAGTTGATAAGGTTCAGGTTAGTACTAGTACAGTTCATAACATTATCTGTAACAAGCTGAAGTACCGCAAAACGTGTGTAAGATAGGTCCCAAAGGAGCTGTAGGGGCTACACAACGAAACAAGGTTTAGAATGTGCACAGAGCTAAAGGAACGTCATAAAAGAGAAGGTGAGCACTTCCTCAACACAATTTTAACTTGTGATGAAACTTGGGTTCACTATTATGAGTCAGAATCAGAAAGACAAAGCATGGAGTGGAAGCACACCATCTCGCCTGTCAAGAAAAAATTCAAAACCTAAGAATCAGCAGGAAAAGCCGTATTGATGTTGTTTTGGGATGCTGAAGGTCCAGTTTTTTGAGATTATCTCGAAGAGCTGCGTGCAATGAACAGCCAATAGTACTCCGATTTGTTTTTAAACAAGATAAAGCCAGCCATGGAGAGACACGTCGTGGATCTCAGAGGAGAGGTGTGATTCTCCACCAAGACAATGCACGTCCTCATATTGCTCAACTAACCTGTGAAACCATCGACAAATGATCTGGGAAGTACTACCTTATTCCCCTTACAGTCCTGTTTTAGCACCTAGTGATTTCCATTTGTTTGGTGCACTGAAGGAGGCATTACGTGGGAAGAGGTTCCAGGACAACGAGGACGCGAAAAAGTTTGTGGAAAATTAGTTCAAACATCAAGATAAAGAGTTCTTTGCAGCCGGAATAAAAAAAATTGTAGCCCGTTGGACCAAGTGCACAAATGTTCAAGGGGATTATGCTGAAAAGTAGAAAAAGTATTGCTTTGTAAAAATAAATACTTTTTCCTACAGACCAATTAGTCTCTTTAATTACTGAATGACCCTCGTATAAACGACGGCCCAAAGACGCACTAAAACCATTTTCATGTGCTATATACGAAAGGTTATCTGTTTGCTCATTAATCTCAGCGGCTAAAGCTTTGTAGATGAGCATTCAGGGTGTATATGTGCTTGATGATGCATTTTCGTATTTTGACGCTCTACTAGGATTGGTAAAAACTACATTTTGTAACTTATTCATATGTAAATGGGATGGACGAATCTATGGAAACGCCACAAACACATTATCATTCCTAATACGGTGTATGGAAGCCCCTGGCATTCAAAACTGCTTGTACTCGTCTCTGAATGAATGAATACGTTTTTTGTGTGGTTTTAAACGCAAACTGATTCCATACTCCCTGGAAAACAGTGTCATGTTCAAGTAATGATAATTGATGTAGAAAGCAGTCATGCATCCTTCTCTCCAAAGAAGAATACAAACCTTCGGTAATATTTAAATACACTCCTGGAAATTGAAATAAGAACACCGTGAATTCATTGTCCCAGGAAGGGGAAACTTTATTGACACATTCCTGGGATCAGATACATCACATGATCACACTGACAGAACCACAGGCACATAGACACAGGCAACAGAGCACGCACAACGTCGGCACTAGTACAGTGTATATCCACCTTTCGCAGCAATGCAGGCTGCTATTCTCCCATGGAGACGATCGTAGAGATGCTGTATGTAGTCCTGTGGAACGGCTTGCCATGCCATTTCCACCTGGTGCCTCAGTTGGACCAGCGTTCGTGCTGGACGTGCAGACCGCGTGAGACGACGCTTGATCCAGTCCCAAACATGCTCAATGGGGGACAGATCCGGAGATCTTGCTGGCCAGGGTAGTTGACTTACACCTTCTAGAGCACGTTGGGTGGCACGGGATACATGCGGACGTGCATTGTCCTGTTGGAACAGCAAGTTCCCTTGCCGGTCTAGGAATGGTAGAACGATGGGTTCGATGACGGTTTGGATGTACCGTGCACTATTCAGTGTCCCCTCGACGATCACCAGTGGTGTACGGCCAGTGTAGGAGATCGCTCCCCACACCATGATGCCGGGTGTTGGCCCTGTGTGCCTCGGTCGTATGCAGTCCTGATTGTGGCGCTCACCTGCACGGCGCCAAACACGCATACGACCATCATTGGCACCAAGGCAGAAGCGACTCTTATCGCTGAAGACGACACTTCTCCATTCGTCCCTCCATTCACGCCTGTCGCGACACCACTGGAGGCGGGCTGCACGATGTTGGGGCGTGAGCGGAAGATGGCCTAACGGTGTGCGGGACCGTAGCCCAGCTTCATGGAGACGGTTGCGAATGGTCCTCGCCGATACCCCAGGAGCAACAGTGTCCCTAATTTGCTGGGAAGTGGCGGTGCGGTCCCCTACGGCACTGCGTAGGATCCTACGGTCTTGGCGTGCATCCGTGCGTCGCTGCGGTCCGGTCCCAGGTCGACGGGCACGTGCACCTTCCGCCGACCACTGGCGACAACATCGATGTACTGTGGAGACCTCACGCCCCACGTGTTGAGCAATTCGGCGGTACGTCCACCCGGCCTGCCGCATGCCCACTATACGCCCTCGCTCAAAGTCCGTCAACTGCACATACGGTTCACGTCCACGCTGTCGCGGCATGCTACCAGTGTTAAAGACTGCGATGGAGCTCCGTATGCCACGGCAAACTGGCTGACACTGACGGCGGCGGTGCACAAATGCTGCGCAGCTAGCGCCATTCGACGGCCAACACCGCGGTTCCTGGTGTGTCCGCTGTGCCGTGCGTGTGATCATTGCTTGTACAGCCCTCTCGCAGTGTCCGGAGCAAGTATGGTGGGTCTGACACACCGGTGTCAATGTGTTCTTTTTTCCATTTCCAGGAGTGTATGTTGACTGGCGGCCAGGGAGATGCAACAACTCACCTCGTGCTCACAAAACCAGTCCTGAACGATGTGAGCTGCGTGAACAGGGTCCTGTCGTCTCAGAACACAGCACCAACATTGTTCCATGGGATATACATGATCAGCCGAAACTGTCACAAAATCCTTGGCAGGATTGCGACTTTACAGAGTACCCATGGGCCTATGGAATACCACGGTATGGCTGCGCAAATCATCACCGAACCCCCGCCATTTATCACTCTTGGGACGTAGACGCGGCCGTACGTTAGAAACAGTGTGAAACAAGACTCACACAATCAAATGACTTCCTTCCATTGCTCCATAGTCCAGGTTTTATGGCTTCGTCACTACGTTTTCCTGTTACGGTCATTTGAATAACTGATGAACTGCTTTTGAAATTCCAGCTCGTCCTGCAATTTCCTGCTTATGGAGCTCCCTTAGCGTTGTTTTGGTGCTGACAGGGTTCACGAATGCGAAATCAGCACTGCAGTGACTTTTGCAGCTGCTTTTGTGTCGTCTCGTTGTCCCTGTAGAGCTGTACCGTGGGATGCAAGGAGAGGATGTTTGGTGGCCGGTATCCTATTGCTGTAACACAAGTGCACCCATTAACTGGGTTTTTTTATTCATAAGAATAAGAAGTTACTTAACTTAAGATAGTCCAGGTGTTTTGGTACAAGCTCTTCCGTAATCGTCCATGTTAGCCTCACTGCTGGTGAAGTACAAGGCCGCTATGCAAACTACTTTGGACGCTAGGTACTGACTGACTCGGAGCTAGAGGCTGAGCTAACTGCGTCTGCGACTCCCATTGAGCTGCGAGTGATGACTCGACTCGACTCACTGGATGACTGACTGGGTTGCAAACCACGGCGGTGGTCTAAATACTGGCGGTCGAGAGGGCTTTGGTGGGGCGTTTCTTGCGAGTTTGTCTTTGGCCTCTCTCCTGATCGGCGCATTGCTTGCGTCTAATAATATCGATCTGCTTGCAACCTCTTTGCTGCCTGGTGTGCTGGCGACAGATTACGCCAGCACAGCTGTCTTTCTCTTATTTTTCGTCACAATAATCTTCAGCGACCATTCGTCATGCTCACATAACACAAACTTTCGTCCATATTGTGGCTTAGCAGATAATGTCTTTCTACCTTGGTTATGGAAGCACCCACCATACAAGAGCTCCAACAGTTTGGCAAAGTTTTAATTTACTTAACTCCAATATACTATATGTAAAACTACACGGGACACTGTTCCTACCATGACGGACATTTTCAACGCACTGAGGACATTGCACAGGTGCCGTTCATGGTGAGACACAACAGTGCAACCTGCAGGCTTGCCTAGCATCTGTATTTATACTGAAGTATGCATTTCTAGCTATGTTTCCATATTTTTGTCCAACCTCTGTAATTGCTCAACACAATTTCTACCACTATTGTAACTCGAATTCAAATACTCTTCCCTTTAACACTGGAGTGATTATGGTGCTAAACAAGAAGGCAGGTAAATTGAATCTCTTGTCAAGTACATCAGAGAAAGCTATATTATACACTTATTAGCGACCCGCCCTGTCTTCTCGCAGGTATCACTAAGTATCTACGGCTAGGCGATTTGTATCTAACACTTTGTACATAGCGATGTACATAAACTTTTCTCGCGAATCAGTGTATCTGTTAGTGCTAAACTATATAAAAATCCGTACAGTAGTTCCTGCGAACGTCCGTAATATACAGACAGATTAACGTGTCGAGAGGACTAATTTATAATATGTGTACTCATAGATTATTATCTTTAGAGCGATCTAGCTAAATAAATGGCAAAGCTAATGGTCTTTGAGGTATATTCCTTTTCCATATTTGTTATGCTGCTGGCAATAGGCATTACTGAGCATACTGCTGTTACCAGTAATTCATTCCGGTCAAATGCTTGCGAAAATTTTTAATGAATTAATCAGTTTGGAGTGACTAATCATCATCATCAGCCTATAAACGTGACTTTATGTTATTTCATTATGTGGCACAGATATTTCCAACGCTAAAATTACAAGGAAAAAAAGTAATAAAACTCATTAATAAGTTTGTGTGAAAAGGATACATCTTCACAGTGAAATGCAGAACTTTGCCTAATTCAAGAAATGCAGAAGGACCAGGACTCACAACATCAGAATAAAGGTGTCCGCTCTCCAATTAAAAAAAAAGCATTACACTGCTGAATAAAGGTCCACATAATATCATAGCCAAGTTGTTCACAACCTTTCAACCAGCAAGCATGCAACCATAGCTCTATGTCCTCAGACTGAATTAAAGGTAAAGAATGTCATGTCTGACAGTGAGCCCCATTGGTGAAATCACATTATAAAAAAATGTTTAACAGCTGGAGAACTGGTGGAAAATGGCAGAAGTTAGATATACTCAACAACACTGAAATTAAATATCCTTCAAGTAGCTGGGAATCAGTGAGAAGCAATTTTAGAGTCAAAATTATACATCTGACGTCTCAACAAAGCATACAGTCGTCAACAACAGAGTACCAACAAACCAAAGATTGTATCGTTAGGAACGAGCGACAGTGAAAGTTTTTAAAATGTTGCTTAATGGCTACACTACTCCTTATATTGGCTTGCAGTGGACAGATAAACAACTGGAAACCACTACTGCGACCAGGTACAGAATTTTAGCAAACTAAAACAAAAACAACACAGTGATTTGGCTCCTTGGGAAATATGTAAACTACGAAATCAACATATGCGGCAGTGACAACACAGTCGATTTCCCAGTATACATGGAGACAGCATTTTGGCGTACGAAACATCACGTTAATGTGAAAACTAACCGCGGTAACATATTAGGAATTGCATTAGAGCAAGACGGAATAGGGTAATTAAGGGTGAAAGCAAGGCAAACCAGATTTTATGGAGAAACATTTGAACTTTTTATTAATAAAAAATACTAATTTTCATAATCCACTAAATTGATGAACTCTGCATGCAGAACGCCCTGTGTTCATATCCCAGCTCCTCATTTTTTTCTGAGTACTCTATGTCCTAACTTTTGTAATGTCACTTATTTATGTCCAAATTTCAATCTATTATGTAAATATGTAAGGCAAGCACAATACCAAAATAAAAATATGAAGGGAAAAAAGTGATAAAGTGACGGACTGCCGATCCCAATGTGCCGGGTTTCATGCCCAGTCAGTCCTAAGATTTCTGTCTGACATCTCTCACTTCTTTTTCCATTGGCAGTGTTACTAATGCGAAAAATGCCGCATGTCGTTGCGTACTTGTGGACTTTGTAGGATCGTACCGCAGCTGAACCTAACATATGGGAGAACTTCTTCTGTCCGTTCTCTGTGCATCAGATGTTTACCTGCTCTTTTATTTGTTGTATTATATATTTGATTTTAATTTAGGAGCTGCTCGAGAGTTCTGTTGGTCAACAAATCTTTGAACCAATCAGTTTGTGAACATAATACATATGACTGTATCTTTGTTATCTACCAACACTGTGGAGGAGTGTCTAGCTTCTTTTGCAGAGGTACCATTACGAAATCAGTTCACCCGTACCTACTCTAGAATTCGTGTCGTAGGAACCGCACGAACGGGTCTTGGAAACACTAAAGTGACACATGAACTCTATCCATATGCTTTCTAACATGTTCTCTCGTAAGTGAGTGCTTCACATACCACTATAAGTGAGTAGGTACTCGTTACTCATTGCATTATTGTTACTTGGGTAAAAAAAGTTTGAACTCACACTAGTCGAAAACGTATTGTATAAGGAAAATTAAATCGAAGGCTAGATACTGTGAATAACAGAATAATGATTACCAGAATAGGCAGTTCAGTTGAAGACAGTGGACATTTTTAAAAAGGGTTATCACAGAAGTTGAACATATAAATATAAGTACAAAGAAGGTAAAAGAAAAAACCATGGCTAACAGAAGAAATACCTCAATTGATTGACGATAGAAGGAAATGATTTTCATTTTTACTTATTTATTGCCAAATTATAGACCTATTACCTGATGTTTTAAAACAGGTCGTACATCTTACAATTTTCGTTTTTCATCTTTTTACAGTTTTCCTTTCTTTTGTTTTATCTACAACATGTACAAAGAATGATACTTTTCAAAATAACAATAATTTAAGGTTGAAATATAAATAAATTTTGTTATTTTTTAAGATGAATATAAAAAGATGATAGAATAGAGGAGAGATTTGTTAGTAACGTCACCGAATGTGACTGCTTCGAGCCGTTGACCGCCAGTCTCTCTCTCACTCACTCACTCACACACACACACACACACACACACACACACACACACACAAATGGTTATTAATAGAGAAATAGTATTGCTTATCCTGTTTATTGCTAATCGTATGTATTAACTTCAGGTGCCCATCCCTGTACAGCATTTGGTGATTTCTTGGCTAGATGGCCAGCACCTAATGCTTATTTAATGTCACATCTCGGATTCCTCCTCCTGTTCCTCCTCATTGTCGCTGTTTTCTCTGCCACTAAGGGTATCGGTGTCCACTCTCTGGAGATTGTTGTTACGTTGCACAAAGGCATGTCTGTTATGTCGTGTCCACATGTACTCTTCATGTGTTGTTTTTGAAATACTGTTTGTCAGTACGTTTAATTGTGCCCATTTTTCTTCGTCTCTTATTGCTTTGTATATATCTATGTCTGTATCTGTGTAGTCTAAGTGTAGTGTATGTCTATTGGTCGTGTATTGCCCGCAGAAAAAGACAGTGTGCTCTGGGGAACCTTCTTCCCTGCATGTGCAAGTAGGTGTCTGCATCAGACTCACGCGGTGTAAGTGCGTGGGATAAGGAAATGCAAAAACGTTCAGGAAAAGACAGGACCTCAGCAATAAGACATTACAAGTCACATAGGAATGAAATAAATATGAAGTACAGGGAAGCAAAAGTGAAATGGCAGCAGGAAAATTGCGAAGCCATCGAATAAACGCAAAGACGAGCGGTTTATTGAGAAGAATATACCCAAGCGTCTATGAGGTCTATTCCTCAACCTAGAAAATCTTTCTACGCTGCAAAATGGTGCACGATCTTCAAAAATTCTCAGAAAAATAGGTATACGCCGTAGGAAAAGACGGGTAATATAATATACAATAACGGAGAGGGAAAATAAGAATGGAAGACGAAGAACGAAGTGTTCGGAATACAAAGGGATAAGAGACGTCTTTCGCTACTACTGCTCAATATATATATATATAAAGAGCAATGACGGAAATAAAAACCGTTCAGGAGTGGAATTAAAATTCGGCGTGACAGGATATCAATGACAAGATTCGCTGGTGACATTTATGTCCTTATTGAAAGTAAGGAAGAACTGCAGGCTCTGTTAAATGGAATAAACAGTCAAATTAGCGCAGAATATGAATTTGGGGGGGGGGGGGCGGGGCGGGCCGGCCGCTGTGGCCGAGCGGTTCCAGGCGCTTCAGTCCGGAACCGCGCGACTGCTACGGTCGCAGGTTCGAATCCTGCCTCGGGCATGGATGTGTGTGATGTCCTTAGGTTAGTTAGGTTTAAGTAGTTCTAAGTTCTAGGCGACTGATAACCTCAGACGTTAAGTCCCTTAGTGCTCAGAGCAATTTGAACCATTTGGAGGGTTGAAGGGGGAGGAGTAACATAAATAGATCAGTGATAAACGAAACTTCAAAACCAGGGATCATAAGGTAGAAGAAATTTGGCTATCTTGAAAGCAAAATAACCCATGACGAACGAAGTAGAAGAAACATACAAAACAAACTAGCACGGTCAAAGAGGACATCCGTAGCCAAAAGAAGAAAAACTAGGATCAAATATGGCCCTTAATTTCAGGAAGCAATTTCTGAAAATTTTTAGAGGACATCATTGATCAATCATTGTATGGAAGTGAATCACGAACTGTGAAGAAACTGGAAAATCAGAAAATCGAACCATCCCTGAGGTGATACCGTAGAAGGATGTTGAAAGTTAGACTGAGGAATGAGGAGGTTCTTCGTGGAGCCGGCGAGGAGAGGAACGCGTGGTAAACACTGACAAGAGGTACATTCCTCATTCCCTGATTTCTGCAAAGTGTTCGACACGGTTCCACCACTGCAGACTTAACGAAGGTTTGAGCCCACGGTATAGGTTCGCAGACATGTGGGTGGCTCGAAGACTTCTTAAATAATACAAGCCAATGCGATGTCCTCGACGACAAATGTTCATCAGAGTCAAAGGTATCATCAGAAGTGTCCCAGGGAAGTGCGATAGCACTGCTCTTGTTCTACTTGGGAGAGTTGGAAATTAAGTTTCCCTGTCGACTGTGGTCAGAGTTGTGTGTGAAAGGGAAAAAAGAGAATGAGACATTAAAGATAAGACATATCTTTAAATTTCTACATAATTTCCAAGTACATTGAGACATTTGTCATACCATTTTATAAGTTTCAAAAAGCCTTCCAGGAAAAAATCAGGACGTTGCATACGAAAGAAGCGTTGAACGGCTCGTTTGACGGCTTGTTTGACGTCAGCCTTGCTGACAAAGCGCCTTCTTCCGAGAGTCTTCTTCAAAGCAGGAAACAGATGGAAGTCACTTGGTGCGAGATCAGGACTGTAAGGCGGATGGTGTTGGCGCTCCCAACCAAGAGTTGGAATATGGTTTTGCGTTGCCGTCGCCGTGTGTGGTCTCGCATAGTCATCCAACAGCAGAACGCCACATCGGAGAAGGCCAGGCCGCTTTTTCCAAATCACCTCTTTCAATTTCGACAGAGTGGCATAGTACCGCGCAGCAGTGATGGTTGCATCCTCCAGAAAGTCCAGCAAAACTCCTTTGGCGTCCCAGAAAACGGTGAGTAGCACTTTTCTTGCAGACGGAGTGCTTTTGAACTTCTTTCGGACAGGTGATGACTGATGTTTCCACTCCATCGATGCGGCCTTCGATTCGGGCGTGTAATGGTGGACCCACGTTTCATCCCCCGTCACAATCCGAAACTGGAGGTCATTGCCAGATTCAAGGTAACGCCCGAGCTGTTCCAGGCTGAACGCCACGCGTTGTTCCATGTGTGTCGGGGTCAGTTCGCGGGGCACCCATCGTGCTGTATCGAAGAATGTCGTGGATCTTGTGAGCTCGCTCATGTCCGATTCCAAGTTCTGCCTCTACTCAATCTATGGTGATACGCCGGTTCGCTTTAATCATGTCATCCACCTTCCTGACATCTGCATCTGTAGTGGCCATGCGTGCCCGTCCAGGTCTCGGTATGTCCTGCACTTGCTGACGTCCATCACTGAATTGCTGGCACCATCTCCGCACCATTTGCCTCGACATCACACCTGACCCATGCACCTCAACAAGGCGGTTATGAATTTCTGTGCCTGATACTCCACGTGCACATTTATAGCGGTTGACAGCTCTCACTTTCGCCTTGACCACAACTCCAAAACGCACCTTCTCTCCATAGCTCCGGGAAAAGACTGAGCGGCTGGCCTCCGCTTTGCGCAGGCACTGCGACAGCGCCATCTGCTTGATCGAGTTCGACCTCTACTCAATGATGTATCGATGTCTTGCACGTGCGCGTTCACCTGCCGTGTCGTCTTTCGCCCATATCACACAACTCTGCCAAAATTCGACAGGGGAGACTTATTTTCTAACTCCCCCTCGTATACACGGTGTTACAAAAAGGTACGGTCAAACTTTCAGGAAACATTCCTCACACGCAAATAAAGAAAAGATGTTATATGGACATGTGTCCGGAAACGCTTAATTTCCATGTTAGAGCTCATTTTAGTTCCGTCAGTATGTTCTGTACTTCCTCGATTCACCGCCAGTTGGCCCAGTTGAAGGAAGGTAATGTTGACTTTGGTGCTTGTGTTGACATGCGACTCATTGCTCTACAGTACTAGCATCAAGCACATCAGTACGTAGCATCAACAGGTTAGTGTTCATCACGAACGTGATTTTACAGTCAGTGCAATGTTTACAAATACGGAGTTGGCAGATGCCCATTTGATGTATGGATTAGCACGGGGCAATAGCCGTGGCGCGGTACGTTTGTATCGAGACAGATTTCCAGCACGAAGGTGTCCCGACAGGAAGACGTTCGAAGCAATTGATCGGCGTCTTAGGGAGCACGGAACATTCCAGCCTATGACTCGCGACTGGGGAAGACCTAGAACGACGAGGACACCTGCAATGGACGAGGCAATTCTTCGTGCAGTTGACGATAACCCTAACGTCAACGTCAGAGAAGTTGCTGCTGTACAAGGTAACGTTGACCACGTCACTGTATGGAGAGTGCTACGGGAGAGCCAGTTGTTTCCGTACCATGTACAGCGTGTGCAGGTACTATCAGCAGCTGATTGGCCTCTACGGGTACACTTCTGCGAATGGTTCATCCAACAATGTGTCAATCCTCATTTCAGTGCAAATGTTCTCTTTACGGATGAGGCTTCATTCCAACGTCATCAAATTGTAAATTTTCACAATCAACATGTGTGGGCTGACGAGAATCCGCACGCAGTTGTGCAATCACGTCATCAACACAGATTTTCTGTGAACGTTTGGGCAGGCATTGTTGGTGATGTCTTGATTGGGCCCCTTGTTCTTCCACCTACGCTCAATGGAACACATTACCATGATTTCATACGGGATACTCTACCCGTGCTGCTAGAACATGTGCCTTAACAACTACGACACAACATGTGGTTCATGCACGATCGAGCTCCTGCACATTTCAGTCGAAGTGTTCGTACGCTTCTCAACAACAGATTCGGTGACGGATGGATTGGTAGAGGCGGACCAATTCCATGGCCTCCACGCTCTCCTGACCTCAACCCTCTTGACTTTCATTTATGGGGGCATTTGAAAGCTCTTGTCTACGCAACCCCGGTATCAAATGTAGAGACTCTTCGTGCTCGTATTGTGGACGGCTGTGATAGAATACGCCATTCTCCAGGGCTGTATCAGCGCATCAGGAATTCCATGCGACGGAGGGTGGATGCATGTATCCTCGCTAACAGTGGACATTTTGAACATTTCCTGTAACAAAGTGTTTGAAGTCACGCTGGTACGTTCTGTTGCTGTGTGTTTCTATTCCATGATTAATGTGATTTGAAGAGAAGTAATAAAACGAGCTCTAACATGGAAAGTAAGCGTTTCCGGACCCATGTCCACATAACATATTTTCTTTCTTTGTCTGTGAGGAATGTTTCCTGAAAGTTTGGCCGTACCTTTCTGTAGCAGCCTGTATATTCATAAATGATCTGACGGGCAGGGTGAGCAGCGACTGTTTGCTGATGATGCTGTAGTGTATGGGAAGGTGTCGTCGTTCAGTGACTGTTGGTGGATAGAAGGTGATCTGCACAGAATTTCTAGTTCTGATGAATGGCAGATTGCTTTAAACGTAGAAAAATGTAAATTAATGCAGCTGAGCAGAAGAAACAATCCCGTAATTTTCGAATACAACGTTAGCAGTTTGCTGCTTGACAGAGTCACGTCGATTAAATATCTAGGCGCGACTTTGCAAAGCGGCATGAAATGGAACGAGCAGGTAAGGACTGTAGTAGCGAAGGCGAATGGTCGACTTCGGTTTATTGGGAGAATTTTTAGGAAATCTTGGTTCATATGTACAGGAGACCGTGTATAGAACACTAATGGATCCCTTTCAGGTCGGATTAAAGGAAGACATCGAAGAAATTCAGAGGCGAGCTGCTAGATTTGTTACCAGTAGGTTAGATTAACATACAAGTATTATGGAGATGAATTAATGAAATCAAATTGGAATTGCTGGAAGGAAGACCTGCTTTTCGCGGGGAACTGTCAAGAAAATTTTAGAGAAACGGCGTCTGAAGCTGACTGCAGAACGATTGTAGTGCCACCAAAGTTCATTTCGCGTAAGGACCAGGAACATAAGCGTAATTAGTGCTCGTACGGAGTTATATACACAGTCGTTTTTCCCTCGTACTATCTGCGACTGGACCAAGAAAGAGAATGACTAGAAGTGGTACAAGGTACCATTCGCGACGCACCCTGTGGTGGCTTGCGGTGTATGAATATACACTCCTGGAAATGGAAAACAGAACACATTGACACCGGTGTGTCAGACCCACCATACTTGCTCCGGACACTGCGAGAGGGCTGTACAAGCAATGATCACACGCACGGCACAGCGGACACACCAGGAACCGCGGTGTTGGCCGTCGAATGGCGCTAGCTAAGCAGCACTTGTGCACCGCCGCCGTCAGTGTCAGCCAGTTTGCCGTGGCATACGGAGCTCCATCGCAGTCTTTAACACTGGTAGCATGCCGCGACAGCGTGGACGTGAACCGTATGTGCAGTTGACGGACTGTGAACGAGGGTGTATAGTGGGCATGCGGGAGGCCGGGTGGACGTACCGCCGAATTGCTCAACACATGGGGCGTGAGGTCTCCACAGTACATCGATGTTGTCGCCAGTGGTCGGCGGAAGGTGCACGTGCCCGTCGACCTGGGACCGGACCGCAGCGACGCACGGATGCACGCCAAGACCGTAGGATCCTACGCAGTGCCGTAGGGGACCGCACCGCCACTTCCCAGCAAATTAGGGACACTGTTGCTCCTGGGGTATCGGCGAGGACCATTCGCAACCGTCTCCATGAAGCTGGGCTACGGTCCCGCACACCGTTAGGCCGTCTTCCGCTCACGCCCCAACATCGTGCAGCCCGCCTCCAGTGGTGTCGCGACAGGCGTGAATGGAGGGACGAATGGAGACGTGTCGTCTTCAGCGATGAGAGTCGCTTCTGCCTTGGTGCCAATGATGGTCGTATGCGTGTTTGGCGCCGTGCAGGTGAGCGCCACAATCAGGACTGCATACGACCGAGGCACACAGGGCCAACACCAGGCATCATGGTGTGGGGAGCGATCTCCTACACTGGCCGTACACCACTGGTGATCGTCGAGGGGACACTGAATAGTGCACGGTACATCCAAACCCATCGTTCTACCATTCCTAGACCGGCAAGGGAACTTGCTGTTCCAACAGGACAATGCACGTTCGCATGTATCCCGTGCCACCCAACGTGCTCTAGAAGGTGTAAGTCAACTACCCTGGCCAGCAAGATCTCCGGATCTATCCCCCATTGAGCATGTTTGGGACTGGATGAAGCGTCGTCTCACGCGGTCTGCACGTCCAGCACGAACGCTGGTCCAACTGAGGCGCCAGGTGGAAATGGCATGGCAAGCCGTTCCACAGGACTACATCCAGCATCTCTACGATCGTCTCCATGGGAGAATAGCAGCCTGCATTGCTGCGAAAGGTGGATATACACTGTACTAGTGCCGACATTGTGCATGCTCTGTTGCCTGTGTCTATGTGCCTGTGGTTCTGTCAGTGTGATCATGTGATGTATCTGACCCCAGGAATGTGTCAATAAAGTTTCCCCTTCCTGGGACAATGAATTCACGGTGTTCTTATTTCAATTTCCAGGAGTGTAGATACAGATGTAGAGGAAGGGGTGAATAATAAAATGTGTGTTCAGACATCAAGGAATACCTTCCCTGGTACTTGAGGGATACGTAGGAAATAAAAACCTTACGGGGAGACATGTCAGAATATGTATAACAAGTGAAGGAAATGACAGTGATACGCAAAGTACCTTCCACTACACAACATTGTGTGGCTTTTAGAGTGTAAAAGTAGTTGCAGATGTGAACTGCTGTCGGTAGCATCTGTAGCACGTTGAAAGTGGGGTGAGTGCAAGTTTCACTCCCTCCCTCCCTCCCTCTCTCTCTCTCTCTCTCTCTCTCTATTTCTCTGCCTCTCTCTATCTCCATATACAGACAGGCTGGTCAGGAACAGTTTGAAAAGCTTCTACAGGTGATGCAGTGGAGGTTGCTCTGAGAAACGATTGTTAAGGAAAAATGGGTATGTTGCACCGTTTCCTAGTTAATTAGCATTGATATATGTGGAGATGGTATCTATTCTTTCGGACATGTCCATATACAGTTAAGGCTAACCGGTCATCGACCTTCTTCTTCTGTGCGGATGCACACGTATTGCACGAATTCTTACGCGACTCGGTCAGATTGTCTGCCGCGAGTAATGAGTGTAGTGGGCAGGGGCACTACGAATGTAGTGTGTGGACATTAAGCTGGGAATGTGGGTCTCACGGGGAGCGTGCAAGGGACAAATCCCTGTAGTCGCACTACCCTCTGTTCCCTCGGTGGCTCAGATGGATAGAGCGTCTGCCCTGTAAGCAGGAGATCCCGTGTTCGAGTCCCAGTCGGGGCACACATTTTCAGCTGTTCCCGTTGATGTACATCAACGCCTGTCGACAGATTAGGGTCTTGATTTAATTATCAAATGTTCAAATGTGTGTGAAATCTTATGGGACTTATCTGCTAAGGTCATCAGTCCCTAAGCTTACACACTACTTAACCTAAATTATCCTAAGGTCAAACACACACACCCATGCCCGAGGGAGGATTCCAACGTTCGCCGGGACCAGCCGCACAGTCCATGACTCCAGCGCCCTAGACTGCTCGGCTAATCCCGCGCGGCAATTATCAATTAGTATTGAAGTTAGCCAATCAGGCCGTTGCAAGCACAAATTCAAGTTGCTCGCCAGATACTATTAGGGTCAGTTGTTCTCACAGCGAAAATGATAGTGCACGACACTGCTCGGCCGTTGGCTTGGGTTCGACCCTTACTAGCGCCCATGTCCAATTTTTGTATTGCTCTCTTGTTTGGGTTTAAGAACCGAAACGAAGAACATTTTAGGCGATATTGTATCTGGGGGGCCAGTGGAATTTGGACGCGCAAAGGCCCGTTTGTCTGACTCCAATGCCAATTAACTCGAAAACGTCGCAACGTATCGAATTTTTTCTTAATAATTATTTCTCAGGGTAACCTACCGTGCAAGTCCCTTACAGACTTGTCGTACTGTTTCTGACCACACTGCATACGGCGGTCCGTTGTATTACTTCCTGCTGTTGCTTTGAAATTCTAATCCTTTGCGTATCCAATCATGTAGTACACTTCATACCAAGTTAACTTTTCTGCATGCCACTATTATGAAGTTGCAATCTCAGTGGCCAAGGATGTGCTTTCCTAAGTTACTCTTTCATTCCCTCCTCCCCTTGATTGGGTGGTTGATTGTTTTGGTGGAGGGGGCCGAACAGCGAGATCGTCGGTGTCATCTGATGAGGCAAGGAT
This sequence comes from Schistocerca cancellata, assembly GCF_023864275.1. Classification (NCBI taxonomy): domain Eukaryota; kingdom Metazoa; phylum Arthropoda; class Insecta; order Orthoptera; family Acrididae; genus Schistocerca; species Schistocerca cancellata. The sequence continues at coordinate 423,455,388 of NC_064633.1, forward strand.
GGGGAAGGAAGTCGGTTGTGCTCTTTCAAAGGAACCATCCCAGCATTTGCCTGAAGCGATTTAAGGAAATCACGGAAAATCCAAATCAGGATGGCCAGACGCGGGTTTGAACCATCGTCCCCCCGAATGTGAGTCCATGTGCTAACCACTCTGCCACCTCGCTCGGTCCTTCTCCACTTGTATCTAAGTACACATATTTTTGCGAAATGTAGGTGATGCGCAGTTTCTTTTTTTTTCTTTTTTATGTTTCGATCGTTGGGTGCGAGCACTAATACATAGGCTGAATGCCTGTTGTGGTAGTGGTGCTGCTGAGTAGTCACAGGCTTCGCACGGAGGTCATACAGTAATGTTTCTGTAATGCCTCGACTGCTGAGAGGATATTAGTTTTGGATTATTTGAGGGAGCTCACATGAGAGATGGAAATGGCGCGGGGAGGATATCGACCTACGATCCCCATTTGGAAAGCAGGCAGGGCGGTGACCGGCACCTAATTACAGGCTATCTGGCGGCGCACATGCACACGCCCGGCCGCAGCTGCGCGGGACTTTCACCACTTAGGGTGGGATCGCGCTGCGCGGGGTCAGAGGTCGCGCCTCGCGGCCGCCGCGGGCTAACCGAGGCGTTCGCTGCGCCCCGCGTGCGTCGCGGCGTCACAGCCGCACCGACGCGCAGCTCGGCTTTCTCCGTGGGGCTTCGCGGCAAGTCCCACCTCATGTGTCGAACCGACTTCACCGTCGTCGCGGTTGCTGCTTCTCTGGAGCTTAACGTTTTGTTATACAGGGTGATTCAAAAAGAATACCACAACTTTAGGAATTTAAAACTCTGCAACGACAAAAGGCAGAGCTAAGCACTATCTGTCGGCGAATTAAGGGAGCTATAAAGTTTCATTTAGTTGTACATTTGTTCGCTTGAGACGCTGTTGACTAGGCGTCAGCGTCAGTTGATGCTAAGATGACGACCGCTCAACAGAAAGCTTTTTGTGTTATTGAGTACGGCAGAAGTGAATCGACGACAGTTGTTCAGCGTGCATTTCGAACGAAGTATGGTGTTAAACCTCCTGATAGGTGGTATATTAAACGTTGGTATAAACAGTTTACAGAGAATGGCTGTTTGTGCAAAGGGAAAAGTTCTGGATGGCCGAGAACGAGTGATGAAAATGTAGCACGCATCCAGCAACCATTTGTTCGCAGCCCAGAAAAATCGACTCGCAGAGCTAGCAGAGAGCTGCAAATTCCACAATCAACTGTATGGAGAGTCCTACGAAAAAGGTTAGTTATGAAACCTTATCGTCTGAAATTGGTTCAAGCACTGTCTGCAGCTGATAAGATTAAAAGAATCGATTTCTGTGATTTTATCCTTGCTCAAATGGAAACAGATGGATCTTTCGTTTCAAAGATTGTGTTTAGTGATGAAGCAACTTTCCACACTAACGGGAAAGTCAACCGTCACAATGTCTGTATATGGGGCACTGAGAATCCCCGGGAAACAACTCAGTATGAACGTGACTCGCCTAAGGTGAACGTTTTCTGTGCCATTTCAGCCAATAAAGTTTTTGGTCCCTTTTTCTTCGAAGGTGCTACTGTAACTGGACTACAGTATCTGGAGATGTAAGAGAATTGGCTGTTCCCTCAGCTCGAACAAGAAGCACAACAATTCATATTTCAGCAGGATGGAGCGCCACCACATTAGCACTTATCTGTCCGTAACTACCTGAACGTCAACTACCCGAGGCGATGGATCGGCCGCCAGACAGCCCGTGACAGAACACTTCATCACTGGCCTCCAAGAAGCCCTGATCTTACCCCCTGCGATTTTTTCTTATGGGGGTATGTTAAGGATATGGTGTTTCGGCCACCTCTCCCAGCCACCATTGATGATTTGAAACGAGAAATAACAGCAGCTATCCAAACTGTTACGCCTGATATGCTACAGAGAGCGTGGAACGAGTTGGAGTATCGGGTTGATATTGCTCGAGTGTCTGGAGGGGGCCATATTGAACATCTCTGAACTTGTTTTTGAGTGAAAAAAACCTTTTTAAATACTCTTTGTAATGATGTATAACAGAAGGTTATATTATGTTTCTTTCATTAAATACACATTTTTGACGTTGTGGTATTCTTTTCGAATCACCCTGTATGAAGAACTAGGTTGTAAACAACGGTAAGCAAAATGTGTTGCAAATAGAGTTAGCAGCAGAGCAGTAATAAATTTAAACGTCATAAACAATGCGGCAGTCTTTCACGTATATCAGTGTTTATGACGTCATATCTCCCGAACTATGACATGTAGGTGGTTCTTAGAAAAACAGGACTGTTGCCTCAGAGTAGGGGTTATGTGTACCACGTTTCGTTGAAATAGGTCCAATGATTCAGATATTCATCTATTTTATAATACACTACTGGCCATTAAAATTGCTACACCACGAAGATCACGTGCTACAGACGCGAAATTTAACCGACAGGAAGAAGATGCTGTGATATGCAAATGATTAGCATTGCAGAGGATTCATACAAGGTTGGCGCAGGTGGCGACACATACAACGTGCTGACATGAGGAAACTTTCCAACCGATTTCTCATACACAAACAGCAGTTGACCGGCGTTGCCTGCTGAAACGTTGTTCTGACGCCTCGTGTAAGTTAGAAATGCGTACCATCACGTTCACGACTTTGATAAAGGTCGGATAGTAGCCTATCGCGATTGCGGTCTATCATATCGCGACATTGCTGCGCGCGTTGGTCGAGATCCGATGACTGTTAGCAGAATATGGAATCGGTGGGTTCAGGAGGGTAATACGGAACGCCGTGCTGGATGCCAACGGCCTCGTATCACTAGCAGTCGAGATGACAGTCATCTTATCCGCATGGTTGTAACGGATCGTGCAGCCACGTCTCGATCCCTGAGTCAACAGATGGGGACGTTCGCCAGACAACAACCATCTGCACGAAAAGTTCGACGACTTTTTCAGCAGCTTGGACTATCAGCTCGGAGACCATGGCTGCGGTTATCCTTGACGCTGCATCACACACAGGAGCGCCTGCGACGGTGTACTCAACGACGAACCAGGGTGCACGAATGGCAAAACGTCATTTTTTCGGATGAATTAGGGTTCTGTTGACAGCATCATGATGGTCGCATCCGTGTTTGACGACATCGCGGTGAACGCACATTGGAAGCTTGAATTCGTCATCGCCATACTGGCGTATCACCCGGCGTGATGGTATGGGGTACCATTGGTTACACGTCACGGTCACCTCTTCTTCGCATTGACGGCACTTTGAACAGTGGACGCTGCATTTCAGATGTGTTTCGACCCGTGGCTCTACCCTTCAATTGATCCCTGCGAAACCCTACGTTTCAGCAGGATAATGCACGACCTTATGTTGCAGGTTCTGTACGGGCTTTTCTGGATACAGAAAATGTTCGACTGCTGCCCTGTCCAGCACATTCTCCAGATCTCTCACCAATTGAAAACGTCTGGTCAGTGGTGGCCGAGCAACTGGCTCGTCACAACACGCCAGTCATTACTCTTGATGAACTGTGGTATCGTGTTGAAGCTGCATGGGCAGTTGTACCTGTACACGACATCCAAGCTCTGTTTGACTCAATGCCCAGGCGTATCAAGGCCGTTATTATGGCCAGAGTTGGTTGTTCTGGGTACTGATTTCTCAGGATCTATGCACCCAAATTGCGTGAAAATGTAATCACATGCCAGTTCTAGTATAATATATTTGTCCAGTGAATACCCGTTTATCATCTGCATTTCTTCTTGATGTAGCAATTTTAATGGCCAGTAGTGTATCTGATTTATAATAACAACAACCTCTCAAAGTCAGTCTTTGTTGTGTTGGAAAGGGGAGGGGGGTTTCTTCTCAGCGTTGCATTTCTGTGTTTTGCCGGTTCTAACGTTGGACTCACGGATCTTGTCAGATTTGTTGTCGGCAGCAGGTATGCAGATGTGGTCAGCCAATGACCGTGCTTCTTTACTGACTAAATCTTATCCGCAGGCAATCAGGCACAAGCCCGTCCACGTGAGCAAGAAACTTAAATTTATCTTGTTTTAAATAAAGCTTGCAGTTCTCTAGAGTTCTCTTCCTTCTCGAAACTCAGTTCCGTGCTACCCTAGTCTCAAAACTTTCCAAATAAGTGATGCATGTAAAAATATAAATCCTCACACCTCCCCCCCCCCCTTTCCCGTCTAATTGGATCCACGCCTGGAAGAGGGTAAGATTGCGAGTTTCATAATCTGCGATAATGTCCTAGATTGAGAACAGGTGTCTACATCATTGGACACTTCTGGTGGAAAAGACAGCTGTGTCACGCCCAAGCATTTTCTCCTGGTAATTAGTATGGTTGGTAGCCAAGCAATAATCGTTTTGGACTCACTTCAAAAATGGTTCAAATGGCTCTGACCAGTATGGGACTTAACATCTGAGGTCATCAGTACCCTAGTCTCAGAACTACTTAAACCTAACTTACCTAAGGACATCACACACATCGATGCCAGAGGCAGCACTCGAACCTGCGACCGTAGCAGCAGCGCGGTTCCGGACTAGACGCCTAGAACCGCTCGGCCACCGCTGCCAGCTTGGACTCTTTGCATGTAAGTTTCGGACGCCACTTCCTTCAGTGATCGAGTCATGGAAGGAAAGAGGTGCTACTCAAAATTTTGTCGATTGTTGTTGTAAAAGATTTTCAATGTGAAAAGTTGTATTCCTGGAACGTTGTCTGAATTAATATCGGTGTTTGCTAAAATGAAGGACTGGACAGAGTGTATAATGACATTTTCAGCTACCCTCCTCCTCTCCCACTTTTTTCACGAATTCCTAATCTTACCTACCATTTATTAAGTACTCTATATTTTCAAATGCTAATTTTCTGGTATTTTTATTGCTTTAAAATTGACGTGCGAGGTTTGTACGACTTCTGACTCTCTGACTGTCTCTTTCTCTTCCCCCTATGTTAATATTACCAAGTAAGAATGTTAGGCTATAAAGCTTTACTCAATACCCGTTCCAATAAATGTCTCACAACCACAAACAACATTACAAATAGCATGAAAACAGTGTCGTTCATGACGGTGGGGTATTTGTAAGTAACTTGAGTTTACAGAAGCCTAACATATGAACGCATTACGATCACCAAGTGTTCTGAAATAATTCGAGAATTATGAGAACAAAGACACAGTATAGTGGATGTGAAATCCGTATTTAATAGACAACTGGAGAAAGAATTTTACCTACCACACAGATATATTTGCACTGAACAGCCACAGATACTGATACACTGCCTAATATCGAGTAGGGCCCCAGTGGCACGCAAAAGTGCCGCAATAAAAAATGGCTCTGAGCACTGTGGGACTTAACAGCGGAGGTCATCAGTTCCCTAGAACTTAGAACTACTTAAACCTAACTAACCTAAGGACATCACACACATCAATGCCCGAGGAAGGATTCGAACCTGCGACCGTAGCGGTCGCGCGCTTCCAGACTGAAGCGTCTAGAACCGCTCGGCCACTCTGGCCGGCGTGCCGCAACAGGACTTGGCATTGACTCGGCTAATGTCTGAAGTAGTACTGGAGGGAATTGATACCATCAACAGTGCAGAGCTGTCCATAAATCCGTAAGAGTACGAGGGGGTGGAGATTTCTTCTGAACAGCACATTGCAATGCATCCCATATATGCTCAACAATATTCGTTTCTCGGACGTCTGGCGACTAGGGGAAGTGTTTAAACTCAGAAGAGTGTTCCTGCAGCTAATGTGCAGCAACTATGGACGTGTGGGGTGTCATTGTTTTGCTGCAACTGGTCAAGTCCGTCGAAACGCACACTGAATGGATGCAAGTGATCAGATACGATGTTTACGTGCGTGTCACCTATCAGAGTCGTATCTTGACGTATGAGCGGTCCCATATGACTCCAACTGCTCACGCCTACACCAGCTTGAACAGTTCTCCACTGACATGCAGGGTTCATCGATTCCTGAGGTTGTCTTCATACCCGTACACGCCCATCCACCCGATACAATTTGAAAGAAGACTCGTCCAACCAGGCAACATGTTTCCAGTCATCAACAGTCGGTGTTGACGGGCACGGGCGACTGGTAAAGCTTTGTGCAGTGCAGTCATCACGGGTACGCGAGTGGGCCGTCGGCTCCGAAAACCCATATCGACGATGTTTCGTTTCAATAGTTCGCAAGCTAACACTTGTTGATGGCCCAGTATTGAAATCTGCTGCAATTTGCGGAAGGGCTGTACTTCTAAATACTGCTCGCCACAGTTTGCTGGCTAAGATGGAGAACGAAGCCAGTGTGCCTTTTGTGTTTCAAAGCGTGATGGAACTCAAACGAACTCGGTCGCATAAGGTTCTTGTCGGCAGCCTCCGATCAGAACTTTTGCCTGGCGGTGAGACAAACCAGCACTTGCTTGTTTCTGGCAAAGGTGAGTGCCTCTAGTTGTCAGCGGCGCCTCGTAGCTGACTGCCAGTCTGCTACGAACAAGCGAGAGCGGTGCAGCTATGCTGTGCGTATAGGGCGCTCGTTATGAAACGGCCGCCTTTTCACAACTTGACAACAGTGTCATCTGGGAGCAGCATACCACAGGGGTGATCATGCGTCTTAAAAAATTTCAGTTTTCAATTTGAACGTTGACAGACAGACAGATGTGATACAAAAATAAAGTTACCATAATTCGCTTACTTCCATTCCATAGTGTCATACTGATTTTTTTTTTTTGTAACTGATTAAGCCAAGCTAAAGTTTTATGATTCCACAAACATATAATAGGAATTGTTTGTCGTATGACCTCAAGAACGTCTTACAGAGACCAGTACAAGGAACTGGGGACACTAACGATTCGTACACAATCTTTTTCCTTGATTAAATTTGTCATAAATCATACACCTCTTTTTCAAATCAACATCTAAGTTCATGGAATCAATACTAGAAATAAGAGAAATGTTCAGAAAGATTTGAAGTCACTTAGCTTGGTCGAGAAAGATGCGCACTATTCACGAACAGACATTTTCAATAACGTGCGAGCAATCTTTAAAAGCTTAACTACTGCTAAAGTTCAACTTGAGGTAACATAGAGGATTTGTTAATGGCAGTCCCTACTTAGTGACATTTATTACTAGAACTGTTGATGTATGTTGTAACCCATCCAATCTTTTATACTGCTCTGATCACATGGAAGTATGTTCTCAGAAAAATGCTTTGATTAAATTTTGAAGCAAGAAATGCTTTATAACGTAATCAGAGAATATAAATAAAATTCGAGAATAAATGGCTTCAAATGGCTCTGAGCACTATGGGACTCAACAGCTGTGGTCATAAGTCCCCTAGAACTTAGAACTACTTAAACCTAACTAACCTAAGGACATCACACACATCCATGCCCGAGGCAGGATTCGAATCTGCGACCGTAGCGGTCGTGCGGTTCCAGACTGTAGCGCCTTTAACCACTCGGCCAATCTGGCCGGCATTCGAGAATAGATAGAGCTTACTTTGTATAACGGAAATAATTGCTTAGGGGGCATAAATTAATACTGAATTTTATCACAATTTCATAATACGATTCGAAGAACGTGTGAATGATCACATTGTAGGAAAGTAATGCACAATGTCCATGCGTGCCTCTGTCTGATAATATAGCACTCTTTCACCGAAAACCTGAAATATAAAGATGCTCAACAACCACGTCGACCTTAATGTGATAAACAGCAAACAGTCTCCAAGTCTCTAAACAGCCACTTACCTTCTAAGCTATAAATCGTGCGAGGAACAGGAAAATGTTTTTCCTGATTGTAGTTCTAAAAAGGCTTATGTTGACTGCAGCTTTTCCCTATATTAACTACAATTCCTTATGAAGACTCAGCATGGATTACAGATCGTACTTGAGATTAAGTGCAGACTGCAAAATGTATAGTATGCCAAGTAAGTAGTCATATCTTCAAGCACAAATTTATCTTTCACATGCGAACGGAAATAAACCGTAGAAGCTACCGTTAAATATGTGATTGTTACTACCCAATCCACATCATCGATACAAGAAACAGTACAGTTGTCCATACGTGGGTCATGGGTTATACAGGACTACCTCATAAGAAAGGAATGTCAGAGAAAAATTCTAGATTCATCATAAAATCCTGCAAACATCGGGAACTATATGGTAGCAGACACTTTTTCAAGCCCCCAATATCTATGACGTATATATCCAGACAATCGAAGAATGAATATTTTTACCAAGGGCGGGATTCGAAACGAGGTCTCCTGCTCGCTAGGCAGATGCACTAACCACAATGGAGCACGGTACGGTGGCATTGTACAACTGCATGGACTATGCTATCACACCTCCCTCCTCAATCCAAATTCCCGTTCATGCCTCACCACACTTCATATTCGCCCTAAGAATCTACACATCTGGTGATGTTTATTTGAAGACTGAAGCCACAAATGAAAATTCGTGCCAAAGTCAGGATTCGAACCCAGAGAGATGCTTTTTTTTGGTCATCAGTCTACTGACTGGTTTGATGGGTCCGCCACGAATTCCTTTCCTGTGCTAACCTCTTCATCTCAGAGTAGCACTTGCAACCTACGTCCTCAATTGTTTGCTTGACGTCTTCCAATCTCTGTCTTCCTCTACAGTTCTTGCCCTCTACAGCTCCCTCTAGTACCATGGAAGTCATTCCCTCATGTCTTAGCAGATGTCCTATCATCCTGTCCCTTCTCCTTATCAGTGTTTTCCACATATTCCTTTCCTCTCCGATTCTGCATAGAACCTCCTCATTCCTTACTTTATCAGTCCACCTAATTTTCAACATTCGTCTATAGCACCACATCTCAAATGCTTCGATTCTCTTCTGTTCCGGTTTTCCCACAGTCCATGTTTCACTACCATACAATGCTGTACTCCAAACGTACATCCTCAGAAATTTCTTCCTCAAATTAAGGCCGGTATTTGATATTAGTAGACTTCTCTTGGCCAGAAATGCCTTTTTTGCCATAGCGAGTCTGCTTTTGATGTCCTCCTTGCTCCGTCCGTGATTGGTTATTTTACTGTCTAGGTAGCAGAATTCCTTAACTTCATTGACTTCGTGACCATCAATCCTGATGTTAAGTTTCTCGCCGTTCTCATTTCTACTACTTCTCATTACCTTCGTCTTTCTCCGATTTACTCTCAAACCATACTGTGTACTCATTAGACTGTTCATTCCGTTCAGCAGATCATTTAATTCTTCTTCACTTTCACTCAGGATAGCAATGTCATCAGCGAATCGCATCATTGATATCCTTTCACCTTGTATTTTAATTCCACTCCTGAACCTTTCTTTTATTTCCATCATTGCTTCCTCGATGTACAGATTGAAGAGTAGGGGCGAAAGGCTACAGCCTTATTTTACACCCTTCTTAATACGAGCACTTCGTTCTTGATCGTCCACTCTTATTATTCCCTCTTGATTGTTGTACATATTGTATATGACCCTTCTCTCCCTATAGCTTACCCCTACTTTTTTCAGAATCTCGTACAGCTTGCACCATTTTATATTGTCGAACGCTTTTTCCAGGTCGACAAATCCTATGAGAGTGTCTTGATTTTTCTTTAGCCTTGCTTCCATTATTAGCCGTAACGTCAGAATTGGTTCTCTCGTCCCTTTACTTTTCCTAAAGCCAAACTGATCGTCACCTAGCGCAT